>NC_064931.1:298364982-298989982 GCF_023897955.1 Schistocerca gregaria
ACTTGTGAGCCGTTGTTAAAATTGTCTGGCTGATGGCAAGTTTGCGAGATTGTATAAACCATACAATGTTAATATAACAAACAACAACAGTAATAATAATATCGCGAGATAAATTAACGACCGCCGGCCGTGGTGACCGAGCGGTTCTAGGCGCTTCAGTGTGGAACCGGCGCGACCGCTACGGTCGCAGGTTCGAATCCTGCCTCGGGCATGGATGTGTGTGATGTCCTTAGGTTAGTTAGGTTAAAGTTGTTCTAAGTTCTAGGGGACTGATGACCTCACATGTTAAGTCCCATAGTGCTCAGAGCCATTTGAACCATGTAAATTAACGACCCATAAACGATGTAGGCCCACACAGTTGCGAATTGGTTACAGTAATGTTTATTCAGAAAGGAAACTAATAGCGAGAGTGGTCGTATTTAGAATTACTGATACACTCGAGCGCATATCCATTTGACACAGTTCGATCATTACAATCTCCACCTCGTTATTTACACGAAATGTTGGAGTTCACATCAGGGGCGCAGCTGCTCACCGCTCAGAGACTAAGTCCCGCGATACCACACAACGTTAAATTTTCTAAGTCGTTTCACTTCCCAGCTGTCTATAGACAGATTGTCCGCTTTCGTGTCTCAATAAGAACAGTCGCCTATCCGTCCCCGGCCGCGTTTCCGGCGCACCGAATATCGCTCAACTGACTAGGGCAGTTCCCTTTCCTGAAGCCATCCATGTGATTGGCTACAGCGTATTCTACATTGTTTTATATTTTAACATGTTTAAATAATCAAAGCTTGACCACTTTCACGTTCTAAATAAAGTAACAATAACAGCCATTACATTATAAGCGTTAATTCTCTTATGTGAAACCAATACAATTTCATTCTTAACTTTGAATGTCACGACCAGGAGCCTTGTCCCAATGTGCTTTCTGATAAATAAATAAACTACAAAAGTAACTATTATGGACTAAACCTTACAACAAATATTCTCTTACCTAATGATTCAATAAGGAGGCATGCTGCCATCGTTCAATGTGTTTTGTGTGGAGGAAATGACGATCTGATACTTAACTAAAAATATTGATAATTTAAATTTACTATATCTTTTAAAAAATAAAGTTACAGAGTTGATATTTACAACATTTGTCATTTTAATGATGCGCTTCTATATGAAATGTCGATCGTTAAGATCGATTAAAGCGTTCAGATTTTAGCATTCAGGTCTTCGTTACAAAACTTGTTAATTTCACCTTAACAGTAAATCCTAAACTATTATAGATATGATCAATATTCAAGCTTAATTGGGATCACCATGAAAATTTATGGAGGATGGCAGATTAAAATTACCGTTGCTTCATTCCCTGCATTACTACAGAATTAAATAGTTTCCATAAATGTTTTCCATTGTAGCCGATCTGAGGTCCGCTATATTTAACACTGCTACGTCTCCGCAGCCACAAGCGGATTCTACCGGGTTTCCTTATGACGTAGGTTCTCGGCTGTCTCAAAAAAATGGTTCAAATGGCTCTGAGCACTATGGGACTTAACATCGGAGGTCATCAGTCCCCTAGAACTTAGAACTAATTAAACCTAACTAAACTAAGGACATCACACACATCCATGCCCGCGGCAGGATTCGAACCTGCGACCGTAGTAGTCCCGCGGTTCCGGACTGAAGCACCTAGAACCGCACGGCCACCGCGGCCGGCTCTCGGCTTTCTCACTCGCACACTACAGCGCTTAGGCCTCAACAGACAACAGACGCCTGTGAATTTCCCCATCTCGTGGTGAATCTGTGCCATTTGTGGTACACGATCCTCGACGACAGGGTTCGTTTCACAATTCCTGTAGGACGACTCTTTCGGCCATACATTTTAATGATAGTGCAATGCTCGTTAATTCACAACAACCAATCTCTTCGACTTATTATTTTCCTTATGAGGCATTTTTTCTAGTTGGCTCATTATAGAACGTCTTTATTCCATACTCTGTCAATCTGGCTGATCTTAAAGTCTCCAGTAACACTACATTCCAAAGGTTTCTGATTGTTTCATTTCTGTCTTCCGCACTGTTCATGTTCCACACCAGTACAGAATTGAGCTTGAAACATATCTTTTCATTAATCTGTACTGGTCTCAAGATTTCTGTTTTTCGTCGTTAACAGCTGCTCCTTTTTACAGAAAGCCGTTTTTTCTTCTGCGATCGTTGCTACTATGTCTTCCTTGCACCATCCGTCTCCATATATACTGCTTCCAAGATAGCAACATTCGTTCACTCCTAACGTGACATTTAACCATCCAGCATGTTCACCTGATATACACACCGTTACCCTAGCTTTATTTTCCTTTGTGTGCGTATCAGCTAGCTCATGCTCCGTGTCATTAAGCACCCGATTCAATCCCTGTGGCCGGCCGGAGTGGCCGTGCGGTTCTAAGAGCTGCAGTCTGGAGCCGAGACGGTCGCAGTTTCGAATCCTGCCTCGGGCGTGGATGTGTGTGATGTCCTTAGGTTAGTTAGGTTTAATTAGTTCTAAATTCTAGGCGACTGATGACCTCAGAAGTTAAGTCGCATAGTGCTCAGAGCCATTTGAACCATTTGAGCCAATCCCTGTTCACTTTAGGTGACCACTGCTACGGATCAGTAAACCGTTTCGTGCCTATTTCCTGTCCGTGATAGACAATTCCCACATCTAAATAGTCTTTTCCTTCCCTAAGTGCCTGTTCAGTATGCAAATTAAATAGCAGTGTTAAGAATGGGCAGCCGTGCCTTTCACTTTCAGGTTTAGGGTTCTTGTATGATTCTGCCAGTGCTGACTACTCTACTCCGTTTCGTGCTTCGCATGAAGAGAATGGATTATCCTTCTATCCCTATAGTTTATACTATACTAATTTTTAACAAAAAACTATTTATTCCGTTCTACAGTACCCAACCCCTCATCCAAATCGTGAATACAAAATATATATATCCTGTTTTTTTTTTCTAAGTCTGTCCTCTGCTATTGCAGCATCTAGGCTTTAAGGGAGGATTCTCCTCTAGAATATGCTACCCAATGGGAAAGTGTTTCCATTCTTGGTGAAACATTGCGAATAAATTCTGTCAGGTGCTTGGGCGACACGGTCAGCTACGCAACGCTACGATATAGTTATTGACACCCCTTTACTATATTACTATAATGCAAGTTAGTGTTACCATTTTACAGGATTTGTGACCGTGATCGTGTAACTACTGGAGTTTAAGCAATTAGCCTATCGGTTTCATCCACTAAACACAACATTATGTTACACAGGAGAACATAGATTCGAAGGTAGTACTTCAACAGGGACCCGTTTAGCAGTTGTAATTAATTGTAATACGGTAAAAAAACGGCACAGGTTCTCAAAATCAATCATTATCGGCAGCGTCTATATATCTCTTTACAATGAGACATTAACAGACTAGCAAATCTCTCCCTTACAATAACATTTCCTAACTGAACTGTCAAGCTTTGAATGAATATCTCTCTTACAACATCTTTTCAAGCAATCAACTTTTTTCTAGAATATGGGATAGGTGGCAGGGTAGCCCTAGCAGTACAATACAAATTGCACAATATGCGATGTTTGTATCAATTACTTACTTAAGGATGGCGTCAAAACGGAATGGAATACGACTTTAGTTATTTTCTTCAACAAACAAAGGTTCTGTTTAGGTTATGCAATCAGTCTTCTTTCAATTTTAATAATGGTTTTACTCATATTTTTATCATTTCCGTTGTTATCATTAACAGCACCAAACAGTCTTTTTATAATTACGTTCAACGTCGTTGACAGTCAGATAATTTTTGGTATTAGGAATAGGACCTCAATAGAGGTTACGTGAGTAGGGTCACAGCTGCCTTGGAACACACAAAGATTAAGTTCCAGTAATGTAATAGATCACAGCAAATGAGGTACTGATTCTTGCAATTTTATAAATCGAATGAAACTGTATATTGCGTAGGGGCGACGGTACGTTGAACGGCGAAGGTGATGGTGTTGACTACTATTGCGCAAGCGTGGTTCACCATTCAGACTGCTCTAATATAACCCTTCCACATCTTGTGTTGGTAGTCTAAAGGCTAGAGACAGACTGGTGAACGTTCCTCTCTTGGCGCGTTAATTACGCCTTTTACTTTGGTGCGCTATCCACCTCCTACATACAGACGAACTTTGCTCCAGAACTTCCTTCCCTAAATACACATTACTACCTGCCGATCCCTATGCATAAATCAGTAATAAGGCCAAATTTTCCACGTAAAAATATACATAAAAGTATTCATCATTACTACAGATATGAATAAATATATGTATTTATTAACAGACAATAATAATAGAGCATTAGCTACATTAATGGCATCAGTTGTTGGTGTTGTAAATTCTTCTGGAAGATGTTCCATACTGTTTAGGATAATTCTTCTCAGCAGGCCATTTAAACACAATCTCCTGATTTTCTTCGAATCAACGTTTTCTGTAGCATTACTATCAAAACGGATACAAATAAGATGTGACTCCAAACTATTTCCACAGCGTGAGCAGCATAGATTTGTTTGAAATGTTTCCTTAAATACCGCAGACTAAAACTGACAGGCGGAGCGTAAACCAATGAAAACAGCTCCAGACCTCCCATCACCACCATATTCACTATCCTGGCAACACACCACGCAAATACCGTTAGCCAACACAGCGAAACATTCAAGAAACTCCCGTCTAAGTGTCACACTATGTATGACTCATTATCCCATAAAACCTTCATTCACACCGAGCGGGGTAGCGCAGTGGTTAGCACAGTGGAGGAAGACGTTTCAAACTCGCGTTTGGTCATCCTCATTTAGGTTTTCCTTGATTACCCTAAATCGCTTGAGGCAAATACCGGGATGGTTTCTTCAAAATAAAACGGCCGCTTTCCTTCTCCATTCATCCCTACTCCAAGTTTGTGCTCAGTCTCTAATGACCTCGTTGTAGACGGGACGTTAAACACTAATATCCTCTTCCTCCTTCATTCAGTACGTCCTTTGCACTCCTGTAACTCAAATCGCAGAATCCTCCTTTTGTTCAGTGGTTTCTGGGCAGCAGCATGACCTTGAAAACCGAAATCCTCGCACTGACGTGGGCTGAGCAGCAACGGAAGTCGTCTACAGTAGCTGAAAAATATGTCTGTCGATTGATTCGTGTAGTGTACTTTGTAGTTCGACGTATCTTATCGTTTAATTTCCTCTTTACATCTACATCTACATCCATACTCCGCAAGCCACCTGACGGTGTGTGGCGGAGGGTACCTTGAATACCTCTATCGGTTCTCCCTTCTATTCCAGTCTCGTATTGTTCGTGGAAAGAAAGATTGTCTGTATGCCTCTGTGTGGGCTCTAATCTCTCTGGTCTTATCCTCATGGTCTCTTCGCGAGAGATACGTAGGAGGGAGCAATACACTGCTTGACTCCTCGGTGCAGGTATGTTCTCGAAACTTCAACAGAAGCCCATACCGAGCTACTGAGCGTCTCTCTTGAAGAGTCTTCCACTGGAGTTTATCTATGATCTCCGTAACGTTTTCGCGATTACTAAATGATCCTGTAGCGAAGCGCGCTGCTCTCCGTTGGATCTTCTCTATCTCTTCTATCAACTCTATCTGGTACGGATCCCACACCGGTGAGCAGTATTCAAGCAGTGGGCGAACAAGTGTACTGTAACGTACTTCCTCTGTTTTCGAACTGCATTTCCTTAGGATTCTTTCAATGAATCTCAGTCTGGCATCTGATTTACCGACGATTAATTTTATATGGTCATTCCATTTTAAATCACTCCTAATGCCTACTCCCAGATAATTTATGGATTTAACTGCTTCCAGTTGCTGACCTGCTATATTTTAGCTAAATGATAAAGGATCTTTCTTTCTATGTATTCGCAGCACATTACACTTGTCTACATTGAGATTCAACTGCCATTACTTGCACCATTCGTCAATTCGTTGCAGATTCTCCTGCATCTCTGTACAATTTTCCATTGTTACAACCTCTCGATATACTACAGCATCATCCGCAAAAAGCCTCAGTGAACTTCCGATGTTATCCACAATGTCAATACCAACGGTCCTACGACACTCCCCTGCGGCACACCTGAAATCTTAATAAGACAATTACTTCTTCTACTTCTCAATAAAATCGTTAACCAGGGCGCGTGTGACGTCTATGAATTCTCTCTGACGAAATGCCCAAAAATAAGGTCCGCTACCGTGGTACCCCATTCGAACTCACTTGGTTCTTTCTGGAAACACATTCTAACAACGTCTGTGATGTTGAACCCATTCGAAGTCTTGTTAGTGGTATTCTTTTTGTTGATTGTCTTCTTTGCTGTAGATCTGAAATACTGTAAACGTAAATAGAATAAATACTTTATTAATTTACTGTCAATTACCCAGTGTTGCTCAGGCATATATTTATTCCAGTATTCTGTAAGTCCATCTCTTCCTTCCTCCTCTCTCTGTCCATCGCCTCCTTCCCCTTTCTTTGTCCACCTCCTCCCCCCCTCTCTCTGTTCACCCACTCCTCTTTCCTTTCTCTGTTCGTCTTCTCCTCCCCCTCTCTTACAATCACCTCCTCTTTCCTTTTTCTCAGTCAGTTCCCTCCTCCCCCACTATCCGTCCATCTTCTCACCGCCTCCGCTGTCCATTTCTTCTACCCCTCTCATACTTCATCTTCCATATCCTCCTCTTTCCTTTCTCTGTTCATCTCCTCCTCTTCCCTTACTGTCCATTTCACCCTCCCATTCTCTCTGTCCATCTCCTTCTTTCCTCTATATGTATTCATCTCCTACTTTCTCTCCCTGTCTATTAATATTCTCCTCCTCTTTCTCTCTACACATTACCACCCCCACCTCAAGAGGAGGGTGCTGGTTTAGCTCCACAGTATTTCTTCCACACAGTAAATGCTATGTGTACCAAATTCGATGGAAATCGACCCAGGAGCTTAGGAGGAATTTTTTACCCGTGGATTTGCCCACTTCGCCCATGCCACATATATTTCACATATACACGGTGATTTTTTCCACCATGTACAAACTCTAGGGATTGATCGATGAGAGTATACGGAACAAAAAAGGATTAATGAAGTTATGTCCGGAAGTGCATGGTTTCCATGCTAGAGACCATTTATTCAATCATACATTGTTACAGCGACTGCTGTCTAATACGCATTGTACCATGCAGCCACAGTTACAGTATGTGTTGGAAATGGATTCCATGTGTCTCAACCCATGCGTGTACATGCCGTAGCATGCTCTGTCTCATACGTTCACATCGGCCAGGCTGCATCCGAACAGCATCAAAGGCAGCATGAATACGCTTCTCTATTGTCTCCACATCTGGAACGGGCTCTGCATACACGACACTTTTGAGATGGCCCCATAACCAGAAATAGCACTAGTTGAGATCCGATGAACGAGCAGGCCATGCAACTGGATCCCATCGTCCGATCCATCGACCAAGAAAGTCTCGATTACGATGCGTGCGGACGTTAACAGCGAAGTGGGCTGGCGCATCATCATATAGCAGCCACATAACCCCTTCGAATCATCAGTGACACATCTTCCAGCAGGGGAGGCAAAGTCACCGGCAAGGAACACCGATAGTTCCGGCCTGTTAGGCGACGTGCAAAGGAAGACTGGTCCCAAATTATAGTCACCAGTCATCCTGGCCCACACATTCCGACTGCTCCGATGCTGGTGGTTCGCTGTCACCATACCATGGGGGCTCTGCATACTACGCGACATATAACACTCCGCGTAAAGGTGAATCGTCTGTGAGTAGGATGGATGACACAAATCCCAGAATTGTGGTTCCCTGGTGAAGAAACCACAGACAAAACTGCTCCCGATGTGGAAAGTCTGTCGCTAGTAAGCCCTGCATACGCTGTAAGTGACAAAGGTAGTATCAACTCTCATGCAGAATGTCGTCTGGATTACCCTGCACTGGCGGGCCAACTGCCTGGTACTGACACGGCGGTCGTCTTCCACACTGTTAATCATATTTTCCTCCAGGTCTGGTGTCCGAACATTTCGGGTACGCCATTCAAGATTTCCTGCTTCCTGAAACAATTTTATCTCATACAAACGGTGAAATACTGTTGCAAACATTGAACGCTGTTGCTGCTGTCAGTGGGGATAGGTCTCTTGATACAACCTTGGTGCCAGCCGCCAGTTGACATTTTCCTTTCCGTAAGTAAACATTATGTCGGCAAGCTCTCGATTCGAATACAGAACCATTATGTACAACGCTGTATCACATGCGCTACAAGGTGAGTCAGCAAGAGAAGTGAATCAGACACAACATAACCAATTACTATGGCAGGAGAGGGCGCTAGGACAGGACGGATGAGGAACAGTACCAACCTGTAGTAGGAACCATGCATACTCTAACTGTGGCTGCATGGTACAGTTCCTATCAGATCACCGTCTCTGTAAAAAAGTATGATTGAATAAATGTTCTCTAGCATGGAAATCATGCATTCCAGGACATAAGTTCATTAGACCATTTTTGTTCCGTATCCTCTCATCGATCAATCCCTAGAGTTTGTACACTGTGGAAAATATCACACTGTATTTAGCATGTTTCACACATATTTGTTGTAATATTTCACCTACTCCTCTAGTGAACGTTTAGGTGGTTTCTCAGATCCGAAGAGGTGAATATTGGGCTGGTAGCCATGTCCCGCCTCAGTTGCACGTTTCGAAAACATCTAAAAAACGTTTGCACATTGCCACATGGGGTACACTAAATGTTGAGGCACGTAAATTCCGATTTCATTGCTGTGGGGATGACAAATCCAATAATTAACATACAGACTACCTGAAGATACGCGAGAAAGGTCAGGAAAAAGAAGAAAAGAGAGGAAGTTCGGGGGCAGGTATTCGTGGAAAAGAGACCAATTTAATGTCTGATGGGATACTAAAATTAACTGTGAAAATTTCGCATTCGATTTAAGTATCAGGTTTTGTGCCCATCTGAACGCTGAAGACAGATCGTCATACATCTGGACGAAGGAAATATTGGTATCTTTCGGTCTGGAAAGGATGTAAAACTCGTCGGCATAAAAATGATGATTACAGGAGGACGAAAATCACTGACGTACTGTGAAAGCAATAGCGGGCCCACGGCAGACACCTGTGGCCCTTTTGCAACCTTGAGAAACCATGCCTCCCGGACGACTTTTATAGTAATATGCCGGAAGGAAAAAGATGAGGCCACCAACATATTTGGGCACTTAGTGGCGTTACAGAGATCAAACCTAGTACGCAGGATGCGGATTTGTCGGTTCTCGAATGTTCTAGATTGATTGCAGAAGCCACCAGCCGATCGCCTGAGACTATCGGCATATTGGCCGTCTGGAAATCACGAGATTGTTGCAAACTATTTCTCAGAACTCGATTTTACAGCTGTGTGAACGGTCAATGTATCATCCACGTTTTCCCAGATTGCTGCTACGCACTCGAGAATGAGTCGTTGCAGCTTCTTATACGCTGCTACTGCAAATGTCCTGTACCGATCAAGGGGGCGTAGTTTTTAGGACACTGGGCTCCCATTCGAGAGGGTGACAGTTCCAATCCGCGTGAGGATAAATTTATGTTTTCCTAAATCAATCCAGGCAAGTGCAGGAATGTTCACTTCGAAAATAGCACTCCCAATTTCCTTCCCCATCCTTGAAACAGTCTGAACTTGTGCCACGTCTCAAATGACCTGTATGACGCCGAACATTAATCCCTAAACTTTGTTCCTGCCTTTTTCCAAGGTTGTGTGAGACTTTCGGCGCCAGCTTTAGCAGTGAGTATCATATCTGCATCTACATTTATGCTCCGCAATACACCTTGCGTTATGTGGTGGGGGTAATTTGTTTACCACTGTCATCCCCCCCCCCCCCACCCTTTCCTGTTCCAGTAGCGAATCGTTATTAGGAAGAACGATTGCTGGTTAGCCTTCGTGTAGGCTCGAATCTCTCTAATTTTATCTTCATGGTTTTTTCGCGAGATATTTGTAGTCGGAAACAGTTTATTTGTATGTGGTACAGTATACCCACTGACTTCGTCCCCTTTTCATATATACGCGAGCAAGAACGTAATCTGAGCAAAAAACGTAATAACTATCTCGAACGGACTGTTCTCCCTATGCTAACGTACACAAATTCCAAAAACATGATTTATACGAAGCCTAATTTGCGCTTTTCTCGTATTACATCCTGAAAACAATATATAAAGGCAATGACGTACATGTACCATTCCTCGACTCCGGAAAAGCTTTCGGCTTGGTACCACACGAACATTTATTATCGTAAGTTCAAATGGCTCTGAGCAATATGGGACTTAACATCTGAGGTCATCAGTCCCCTAGAACTTAGAACTACTTAAACCTAACTAACCTAAGGACCACACACACATCTATGCCCGAGGTAGGATTCGAACCTGCGACCGTAGCGGTCACGCGTTCCCAGACTGAAGCGCCTAGAACAGCTCGGCCACTCTGGCCGACTATCGTAAGAGCGAGCACATGGGGCGCAGCATCAAACGAAATTCATGACTGGATTGACGGTTTGTTGTTAGGGAAGATGCAGAATGTTGTCTTCCCTAGAGGGTATGAACAGGCGTGGAAGTAGCTTCAGATGAGCCTCAGGAAAGTGTCTAGGGACCCATGTTGATCATGTTGTATATTAATGACCTTGAAGCAGTAACCTCAGACCTTTCTCAGGTGATGCAGCTGCCTATAACGAAGCATGGTCTTGATAATATTTCATAGAGGTGTAAAGACTGGCAACATGCTTTAAATGTTCATAAATGTAAAATTGTGCACTTCGCAAAACGAAAAATAGTAGTAGTATCCTTTAACCAACCTATCAATGAGTCATCTTTCGAATCGATCTACTCTTACAAATACTTGGATGTAGCAGTTTGTTGGGATATGAAATGGAACATATTCATCTTTTAGATTTGCAGCTCTTGTGTTTCCTTCCGTGTTTTCAGTAAAACTATAAGTTATAGATTCATCCTTTAAGCAAAAACACTGTTTTTTGTTTTTACCGAAACATGTTCCGGCACCTACGTGCAATCATCAGTGGGTATCGTTTATCGAAAACTGTAAAAAAGTGAACATATTTTAGACTGCAGCTGATCTAACAAAGTGAGGCCTCAAGAAAGTTTTTGTTCGTTTTTCTTCTTACCATGATTTTACGTCATATGGTTTTGCAGGACCATCTCTATGGTGTCCTGTACTGATAGCTTGCCATCTGCCAAACGATGCAAATGTGAATTTCATCGGCGAATTAACACATACTTTGATTATAAAAAATAGTGATTTGGACGTGGCAAATTGTTTTGCATATATATTTGCTATTACACACATTTTGTTGTCACTGATCCTTCTTTTGCGCACCACACTGCACACACGTATTAATGTACTTTGTGTAATTTAGTTTGTTACCAACGCCTTTTTGCCTCGAAAAATGTGATGAGCATTATGTTGTTGTGTTCCCTAACCCCATCGGCGTTCATTTGTCCCTGAGAGTTTGGCACCGAATAATTTTGTATACGTTTTCTCTCTCTTTCTGTGTGTGTGTGTGTGTGTGTGTGTGTGTGTGTGTGTGTGTGTGTGTGTGTGTGTGTGTGTTTAAGTTCCTTTATCTGTTTGTGTTTCCTTTTCTGTAAAGTTCCTTTAATGTGTTAATTAATGTACTTTTATAGAGTGTAGTGTTTTCATTTCAAACTTGTTTGCCTTGTGCTATTGCCTTCTGTATTTGAAAGTTACCTTCTATTTTAATTTGTGGTATGGGCTGTGGCTTTATTTCATTTATGGGCTATCAGGCGGTGAGCTTTTTAGGGCTCTGAGGTTTTCTGAGTACCTAGCTTTAACGTTCCTCCTTGTGTTTCCTATGTATGCTAATTGACAAGTTCAAAAAAGTTGAAATGAGTGTGAATTCCTAAGGGACCAAAATGCTGAGGTCGTCGGTGCCTACGGTTACACACTACTTAAACTAAATTATGCTAAGAACAACACACACACCCATGCCCGAGGGAGGACTAGAACCTCCGGGGGGAGGGGCTGCGCAATAACTAATATAGCGCCCCTACCCGCGCGGCCACTCCACGCAGCGAAGATCAAGTGTTGCATCTGAGTTCATATGTTCCTGATCTGTTGAATTTATCTGTGGGTGTCTCCTGTGTTCTGAGTTTTTTCTGTGTTGGCTGTCCTGTATCCTATTTGAAGTCCCTGTTCGTGTTTTGTGTGTGTGTGTGTGGGGGGGGGGGGGGGGGGGGGAGGGGGGTCATCAGGCAGACATATTATGTCATCGAATACCACTTTGTATTTTTTTGATCTTACTATGTGTGTGAAGATCTTGTTCTCTAAGTTGTTCATGAATAGGAGGCCACTAATTGGTGACCCGACTGGCAGGCCTTGATGTTGGGAATAAAGTTTTTTGCTGAACGTAAAGTAATTTTGTGCTGTTATGGTCTTGAGTACGGTTGCTATTTCATTAATGTATGAGTCTGACAGTAGAAGAGAACTTCCACATACAGAAGGCAATAGCACAAGGCAAACAAGTTTTAAATAAAAACGCTACACTCTGTAAAAACACACACACACACACACACACAGACACAGAAAGAGCGAGAAAAAGTAAACAAAATTTTTCACCACCAAACTCTCTCTGGAATACATGAACGCCGTCGGCGTTAGGAAATACAACATAGCGCTCACCGCGTTTTGAGAAGCGAAAAGGCGTTTGTAACAAACGAAATCACACAAAGTACATTAACATGTGTGCAGTGTTCCCAGAACGCAAAAGAAGGAGCATCAGTCACGACAAAATGTGCGTAATAACAAATATATATATTCAAAACATTTTGCTACGCCAAAATACGTTATTTTTAAAAATCAAGGGATGTTTTAACTCGCTGGTGAAATTCACATTTACATCGTTTGGTTCGCAGATGACAAGCTATCAGTGAAGGACACCATAGAGATGGTCCTGCAAAACTATACAATATAAAACCACGGTAAGAAAGAAACGAACGGAAATTTTCTTTAGGCCTTACTTTGTTGGATGAGTTACAACCTACAATATATTCACTTTTTACAGTTTTCAATAAACAAAACCGAGCGAGGTGGCGCAGTGGTTAGCACACTGGACTCGCATTCGGGAGGACGATCGTTCAAACCCGCGTCGAGCCATCCTGATTTAGGTTTTCCGTGATTTCCCTACATCACTTCAGGCAAACGCCGGGGTGGTTCTTTTGAAAGGGCACGGCCGACTTCCTTCCCCATCCTTTCCCAACCAGGTGGGATCTATGATCTTGCTGTTTGGTCCCTTCCCACAAATCAACCAACCAACCAATAAACAAAACGCACAGATGATGGCAAAGAGGTGCGTAAACTTGTTTGGGTAAAAAGGAAAACCAGTATTTTGGCATAAAGGCGGAACGTTTAACCTATAATGAAATTAAACAGTTACATAGACTCAGTTGTACGCAAACAAGGTGGCAGGCTTCGGTTCACTTGTAGGATAACAGGAAAATGCAGTCAGCCCACAAATGATATTGCTTACAGAATACTCGTTTGAACCGTCCTAGAATACTTTGTGGGACGCATACTAAACGGGACCTACAAGTAGATATTGAAAGTATACAGAAAAGGGCAGCACGATTAGTCTTAGGATTGTTGGACGCTGAAACAGCTCTACTAGCAGGAGCTTCAAGGCGGTTGTCAGCTATTCCGCAAAAGCCTGACTAAAATTTTATGAATCAATATTAAACGAGAAACGTAAGAATGTACTCCAGCCCGAAGACAAGATTAGACTAAATACAGAACCCACAGACGCGTTTAAGCGTTAACTCTTCCCACGCTCCGAGAGCGAGTGGAACGAAAAGGAACCCTAATGCATGGTGCAATGGAGGTAGGCGCGTGCTAAGTGTGACACTCAAGTTCTTTTCCATGCACACTCGCTCGGGGTGTCTGTTCGCCGTTGCGAATGCTTCGCCACCAATCTACTGCATCCGTCATGGATCAGCACGAACGCTTATGCTGGGCGTATACAGGCTGGTCAGAAATATTCTGAAAGGCTTGCAAGGGTGTTGCAGGGTAGGTTGCGCTGAGAAATAATCTTTCAGAAAAAAAAATCGATACGTTGCGCCGTTTCCGAGCTAATTCAAAAATGGTTCAAATGGCTCTGAGCACTATGGGACTCAACTGCTGTGGTCATTAGTCCCCTAGAACTTAGAACTACTTAAACCTAACTAACCTAAGGACATCACACACATCCATGCCCGAGGCAGGATTCGAACCTGCGACCGTAGCAGTCGCACGGTTCCGGACTGCGCGCCTAGAACCGCGAGACCACCGCGGCCGGCTCCGAGCAAATTAGTAACGAACTTAGCCTATCAGGTCGTTGCGCGCGGAAATTCAAGCGGCCCCCTAGACACAAATAGCGTCAGTTGTCCTCACATCGTAGATGATAGTGCATGCGACTGCTCAACCCTTGACTCGGGTTCCATTCTTACTACTGTCCCATGTCCAATTTCTGTATCGCTCTTTTTTTAGGTTTTAGAAAACCAAACGATGTAAACGTTTGGCGGGCCTCTTGAATTTTCTCTGGCAATGGCCTGATTGGCTAACTTTAACGCTACGAAACTGGGAAACGGCGCAACGTATCGAATTTTTTTCTTAACATTTGTCTATCACCACAGCCTACCCTGCAACACCCCTACAGACTTTTTAGATTGTCTCTGACCATCCTGTATACCACTGCGTTCCCCTCTGCGGAGTAAGCTGAATACGGGGACAATATTGTAAAACCACCGCGTCCACAGTATCTGTCATGTCTAACATCCCGCTGCTCCTGCAACATGCAGAAAAAAACAGTGTGGCGGCGATATTATTTGCGTGGCAGATGATTCAGTATTCGGCTGCTGTGACTTGTGGGGTCGCGACAAACACACCACGTGAATATGGCCTTCGACCCGCAACACGAAATAAATTCCCGGCACTAAGGCCGCATCGTCCGTTCGTATCTCGTATTTGAAGCCTTCGTTGCAGTGATTCAGGGGTCTTTCCCTTGCTGGACCTGAACCTTTATTACGAAGTTATATCGTGTGTTATTGCTGAAGATGATTGTGGCTTTGATCATCGGTACTGATTCGAAGTCAAGTTACCCAGTCGTAGTGTTCGATCTCTACCGTGTTTTCGGCCCTCCACCCAGTGTCCACCTCAGTATTCACGAGCTACGTCATTTGCTGTAATGGCCTGATTACTTTCTGTCAGACTATGATGCGAAAGTGGTGACGAGTAACTCAAATTCCAGCGCGTCGTGAGTGTATCTTGGAAAAAAATTGAAATACGGCAGCAATAGCTGATTCTGCAAATGGAACAACAGGAACAGCTACGGCAAACTAAGAGGCAGTTCGAGGTACAACAGTAACAGCAAGCGACTTGCTGAAGCGTACAGCAGACTTGCTGAAGCGTACAGCAGACTTGTCAACGTGCTGCTGACAGCATAAGCACCACTGGTATCTACGCCAGTGTTGTCAGCACCTGCATTTCGGGTGTCTGTTGATTCAATTGAAAGTTAGAATACGTTTCTCCAACGGTTTCTGCTGTTTTGGATGGATAGTTAATTCTGATACTCGTTTTAGTTTGCTGTGTTATCTTCTAGTGGTCTCACATACGAGTTGGTCTCCAAAATGCAACTGCTCGCAGAACCTAGTAACTTGTCACTCGACCTCCTGTGTAGTTTGTCGTCCATTCTTCTCGAGAACCAACCGCTTGTAGCAGCTGCCAGATCGAAATTCTAACAAGTGTCAGAAGAATGTAAACCAGTAGTAAATGTCTAGGTTAGACAACTTGCAGGGTCTTAGTGGACAGTGGTTAGTGAAAATGAATGTTAAATTAAGTAGTTATTGTTAATTACGTATGTGAGAATGGGAATAAATGTTATGTAATCATGCAGTAAGCAGTGGAAATGGTTCAAAGGCTGACTGTAGAACTACTAGTTTTACTTTGACAAAATAATGGCTTTGAATCTATTCCTGCAGGAAATGGAAGATGGGGACATTTGGAGATAATAAATATTACATAATTAAAATTCTTCTATTGACAGTATTTAATGAGCTATAAAAGTGTCAAAAACTGATTATTACTCGAAAACTGAAAATCTACTGTTTTGGATAAATTTGCATAACTTTTCTTCTGCAGAATCTTTAATGTGGAATGTAGTTGTGAATCTAGCTGCCGACGAGGAAGCCTGATCCTAGACTGAGCCACTTCACACAGGTCAGTCAATCGAAATGGCATCCTACACAGTGTAGTTCCCTAAAGCGAACTACCAAACGAAATGGCGCAGTGGTTAGCACACTGCACTCCCATTCGGGAGGACGACGGTCCACATCCAGATTTAGGTTTTCAGTGACTTCCCTAAATTGCTCCAGGCAAATTCCGGGATGTTTCCTATAAAAAGGGAATGGCCGACTTCCTGCACCGTCCTTTCGTAGTCCGAGTTTGTGCTACATCTCCGATGGCAATTCTGTCGACTATAAGATAAACTCTAACATTCCTTCTTTTATTTAAGTCAACCGATGACGTGACCACTTCTTCAGCTATAGATACCGTGGTACCATCAGCCAAAGACTCAAATGAGCATATTAGGAATGTAAGTATATGATCCCACTCAATGAAGACTTACACAAAAATACAACGTGGTGAAGATAGATATTCTATTAGTGGTGGTGATGCTGGTGGCGGCGGCGGTAATTCTTCTACATCTACACTATGTGATCAAAAGCATCCGGACACCCCCAAAAACATACGTTTCTCATATTAGGTGCATTGTGCTGCCACCTACTGCCAGGTATTCCATATGAGCGACCTCAGTAGTCGTTAGACACCGTGATAGAGCAGAGTGGGGTGCTCTGCGGAACTCACAGACTTCGAACGTGGTCAGGTGATTGGGTGTCACTTGTGTCATACGCCTGTACACGAGATTTCCACACTCCTAAACATCGCTAGGTCCACTGTTTCCAATGTGATAGTGAAATGGAAACGTGAAGGGACACGTACAGCACAAAAGCGAACAGGCTGACCTCGTCTGTTGACTGACAGAGACAGCCAGTTGAAGAGGGTCATAATGTGTAAAGGCAGACATCTATCCAGCCTCATCACACAGGAATTCCTACCTGCAACAGGACCCATTGAAAGTACTATGACAGTTAGGCGAGAGATGAGAAAACTTGGATATCATGGTCGAGCGGCTGCTCATAATCCACACGTCACGACGGCAAATGCCAAACGACACCTCGCTTGGCGCAAGGAGCGTAAACATTGGACGACTGAACAATGGAAAAACGTTGTGTGGAGTGACGAATCACGGTACACAATGTGGTGATCCGATGTCACGGTGCGGATATGACGAATGCCCTGTAAACGTCATCTGCCAGCGCGTGTAGTACCAACCTTAAAATTCGGAGGCGGTCGTGTTTTTGATGGAGAAGGCTTGCACCCCTTGTTTTTTTTGCGTGGTACTATCACAGCATAGGCGTACATTGATATTTTAATCACCTTCTTGTTTCCAACTGTTGAAGAGCAATTCGGGGATGGCGATAGCATCTTTCAACTCGATCGAGTTTTTCATAAGGCTAAGGGAGAGCCAAAGCCATATTGAATTCCACCATTATTGATGGAGGGCGCCACGAACTTGTAAGTCATTTCCAGTCAGGTGTCCGGATACTTATGATCACATAATGTACATCTACACAACTACTCTACATTTCATACTTAAGATACTATCAGAGCGTTCTTCGAACCACCTTCGCCAGCCCGGGAGGCCCAGCTACGGTCGCAGGTTCGAATCCTGCCTCGGGCATGTATGTGTGTGATGTCCTTAGGTTAGTTAGGTTTTAGTAGTTCTAAGTTCTAGGGGACTGATGACCTCAGAAGTTAATTCTCATAGAGTTCAGAGCCATTTGAACCATTTTGATTTGAACCACCATCAGTCTATTTCTCGACCGTTCCACTCTCTAACAGAGCGTGGGAGAAATGAACACTTAAATTGCCGTCTCATTTGTATTATTTTATTATGATTATCATTTCTCCCTATGAATGTTGGCGATAATAACATATTTTCACACTCAGAGGAGGAAGTTGGTGATTGAAATTTCGTGAAAAAAATCTGCAATAAGCTCATACTAAAACTTAGCTTAAACATATTATCTCACTGACATGAAACACTTTTTTGAGAAAACATGTAATTTATAAGCGCTATTTTATCATAGGACAAACAGGGCCTTTGCGGAGCCCCTTAACGTTATATGTAATATGATTTCGTGTAGTAATTTGAAAACTATATGTAAGGAATACTATGATTTGAATCGAAGCTGGTTTGTGCGCAAATACCTGAAGCGCCCATATCGTTAGGACTTAATGCTACCCCTATTATTATTTTATTTTATTTTATTATTTTATTTTTATTTTTTTAATTTTTTTTGTAGGTAGGGTGGGCTAGGCCCATGCGTTTTGTTATGGGGGAAGTACTTAAAGCGGAACACAATCGTTTAGAGGCTTCAGATGATGTTAGACCGATCGCAGGAAAACGACAGTTGACGTCCATGGTGGTAACTAAAAAGCCTAACAGTAGATTTAGGATTTGCTGCGATTTTCAAACATTGCTCAGTGCTTAAATCCAATGTAGATGATTACCTGATTCCTAGTCCAAAAGAGCTACTAAGTTATCAGGTCACTGGTTCTATTCTAAAATACAGTACATGTAGCTTACACTTAACTCGAATTATTCTTAGATGCATACTCAAAGCGTTTTTTGGTGATCAATACGCAGTTTAGGTAGTGTTGTGAGTACCACAGCTATATTTCAAAAATATTTGGAGCAGTTTATAAAGCTAGTGTATCTCAAGCTGCAGACTATTTCGATGGCATTATGGTCACCGGTCCTAGCAGGAAGCAGCAGCTCATCAACTTAAAACCACTATTTAAGAGGCTTGCACCTAGCCGGCTCAAACGTAAGTTAATTAAGTGTAGTTTTTTCCAACCGAACATTCAGTTCATCGGTCAAATTATGAGCAAAGATCGTATTAGATCCACGTCGAAGTAGTGTACAGTATACCTGTGTCCAAGGATTTGGAGGAGCTCCAGTCGTATGTGGGCAATATAAATAAACAAGGTAAATGTATACCAAATGCAAGTACCATACACCCCCCCCCCCCCCTCAATCAGCTTCTAAAAAAAGCAGCCACATTTCAGTAGTCTTTCGTTTCTTAGGCGGGGTTCTTGAAGCTAGAAAAGTGTATGAAATCTGCTCCCTGGCTGGCCACATTCTCATTTCCTCAATGAAATTGCTTAGTCTTAGCGATTGGTGTTCAGTAATCCGTGATATGTTCGGTTTTGTTATGCTTGGGTTTCGCGTGGAAGATAGAGCGCATTAACCCTCGAAAGCGCCTGACAGCAGGCTTGTGAAACAGTAGCTCTTGGCAAGTATAGATCCTTACCAACTTTAGCTATGGCCACTACCTAGACGTGGTACCAAGCCTTCACAAAATGTTTGGCGCTGCGTTGTTGCTGAAATGCTTGGCAGCATGAGGAACCGTTCCCGAGCCCTCCTGGTGATAGTTGCGCTGATCAGCTACGGAGGAGGACATTCCGCTGACAAGCCATTCGCATATTTCCGTAAATGCGTCGACTGTTAACGGCAGCCGCACAGAGAGAGAAATTCCTCGGGCAGCACGCCAGAGGGAGCTGTTGGCGACAGTAGCTATATATACGCTTGTCCGACAAGTCGCTAAATCGTGATGGCGCCTCTCTTAGTAGCAGCTGGTTGTAATGCTGTTGGCGGAGAGAATTTTTTTCGAAAATGTGTGTCAACGGAAGTAACGTGGTGACCGAATTCACAACTAGATGATTCTACGTAAGTTTAATGCGCGTAATCCACATATTTCCGTGGCAGCTATGCAATTGCTAGGAGAAGATAAGATAAAAATGTGTATTTTATCTGCGGGTATAGTGAGCCTGTAATGAACAGGAAATAATTTGAAAGGGTGAGGAATTGGTCCTTTTTGTATGAATCATATAGGTCAGTTTCCGAACTGCTTATGTATTTTTGAGGTTTTTTATTGCACCACGCCTCTTACAATGAAGAAGTGTTATCACATTAACATTTTGTACAAAAATCAGATCGTATAGGAGGGAAACACTGAGTACTTAACATTATTTAATACTTCTTGTTTTAGTCATATGAATGTTAATATTTCTTGTTTAGGAGGCACACGACTTCGACTTTTCAGGAGATATATGAATGAAGTTATAGAATTGGGTAAAGCCTGGAACTAATAGATTCTGGGAACGCTTTTAACCCAATCTTAACTAAATATTACATAACAGCCTTGGAGGGACGAGGTATTGATTTAGCGTTAGTACATATACAGAAAAATCTATGCGCAGTGCTGCAGCTTCCATTAGACTTCATCTGGATATTGAGAAATTCAGAAATGAAAGAGGAGTCAGAGAAGAGATTCCGTATTAGGGCATGTATAAACTTCAGCAGCTTACGGACGAACTTAATGCAACAGGTTTGTAAGAGGGCCCGAAAAAAAGACGAAAATAGTAAGCAATTGACATATCGGAAAGAAAATTCTACAATTAAGAAAGAATCCATAGAAAGAATTGTAGACCTTTTGAATTTATAGCAGTTGAAATCGACGACTATATCAACAGTGAATTGAAAGAACACAACAGTAAAGAAGTGGTTGAAGTCCTTTTGGTAAACTTGATAATTTTTTTTTCAAAACTAAATTTCCAATGTGTGTGAAACGATATACTGGCAATCTACGCCAATTTCTAATTTTGACTTATGACAGCGAGACATAAATTTTCAGTGCAAAAAAAAATGAAAAAGGTGGTCAACAGGAAACGGAGAGGTACATGTTGGGATTTATCAATAGGGGTCAGGAAACAAACAAATTGACCAGGAGATAACGAGGGTGGAAGACGTGACTGTGACTGCAATGTAAATGAAATGTTGACCATAACATGCAGAAATGCGAATTGGTTGTAAAAGGATCAAAGGTGTTCCTTTCTCGTTTGCAAAACCAAGAAGACGACATAATAGAAACGTTTTGTTTCATAGATACAGAATCGATAAAGAGGGAGAGTGTACGATGAATATGTTTCATCTAAAAATGCGTATCGCACGTAACCAGTATGAAATGTTCTACGCCTGTACTCCAAGTAAAAATCAACGATTAATTAGTGAGAGAAATGAGTAACAATGTCAAGCATCCTTCTTTAGGGCAACATAATCCGACAAAGGCGTTTTACCGTCCAGTTTGAGGAGGCTAGGTTTTGCTCAATAAGGGCAACGATTGAACTGGAGCTACGAGAACCGTATCAGCAATGATTCTCGATGAGTGGCACAGTTGCACATCAGTCTATGTAGTGAGAGAGCTCCTCAGCCACAAGCTGGTTGCAATGCTGTTGGCGGAGAGAATTTTTTTCCGAAAATTTGTGTCAACGGAAGTAACGTGGTGACCGAATTCTCAACTAGATGATTCTACGTAAGTTTAATGCGCGTAATCCACATATTTCCGTGGCAGCTATGCAATTGCTAGGAGAAGATAAGATAAAAATGTGTATTTTATCTGCGGGTATAGTGATATTTAGCTGTGACTATGCTAATGCTGAAGCAGTTGTTCGTAATGTAGTGGCATTTACACTGTGCAACAAAATTAAAGGCTCACTTTTAGAAACCCCATCATTTTCTCCCTTTGCAACGCAGAAGTTCGAATTTTGGGTAGAAGGTGCCTAAAGCCTTTTTCTGCAATTGTGCTAAAGCGTGGCATCCTGCGACGTCACCCTCGGATCCGGCAACGCTTCACACAGCGAGATGGCGAAAAAAGAAAAGAAAAAAAAAACGTCAGAGCTCAGTAGTTCATGTGAGGTGTAAGGTGGGTTAATGATGTTGCATTGACACCAGATTTCTGCTTAACGCCACCGTGGACGTGTTACACCCTTGGTAGGTCGTTACAACTCCCCTTACTCACATCTACCCCTTTTCATGACGCCTCTATTACGAGGATAATATTTCGGACACACAGAAGAATGGTCACGGAAAATTCTCAGCAGGTGTCATAAAGACTTCAAATGAAACCATGCCTTCCTTTGGGGCGTTAATTTTTACACATTAGCATCTGCTGGGCTCATGTGAAATCTGAGGGCTGTAGAAAGAGTTGCCTATACTGCCGGTGGGTAGGTTCTATGGATAAGTGTGAAGAGTCGACCTTAAAGCGCCCAATGAATTGGGGTGTGTGAGATGAACACTTTGAGGTTCTGTTCGCGCAGGTGTCAATGTCCCACTTCCGCCCCCCCCCCCCCCCCCCCTCCGTGCAAACGCCAAAGCAGGGTGCGAAAAAATGAGATATATAGAAGTACTGTAAGTATGCCCGCTCGAGTTGTACGTAACCTGAGGTTGGCACTTAGCCCTAACACCCTGAACCCACTAACTTCAGCACTCACTAAGTCTGCGCATTTGGGAAACGCTACTCACATATTCCTTGGAGTTCAACCTGCAGTTAAAATTGGCTGTGACGTTAAGTTGTGGTTGCAGAACCATACTAACACAATTTTTTCTAATAACTTGGATTACTATTAAATGGAAGATATGATCCAGTAAAAAGTTTTTATTAATTAAGAGCAAACATAAATTTCGTGTTGCTACAAGTGGTTTACGCAATTGAAAGAGATTTTGTCTTGCTTGATCTTTCGTGCAAAACAAGATAAGATTACACTAGCACAAAATTAAACACGAAAAAAACTACGAAATCCGAGATGTAATTTCAAATGAGGAGACAAGACTGTGATCGAATTAGGACAAAAGGGACAAGTTTGAGTTCTGTTCTCCACTACAGACATCTTATTGCTTGCTGAATTCCCGGATGACTATACTGAAACTCCACCAAATATACGCTCGACGCTTTGCATAGCACAGCGTCCTTACCATGGATGAATCTGCACCTGAAGTAGCAGATGTACTGCAACAGCGAGTTGCGGCTGCTCCTGGTCAGCAAGCAACATATGGTAGTCACTTGCTAATGATGTTCGCTTCCGCATACCGTCGGTGCAACCGGATGAAGTCGGCAGTTCCTCCCAGCGAAAGCGGTGAACTATGACTTTGTACATGATGAGCTATGGCTCACCGAAAACCTTAGCATGCAAAGAAGCGCTTGAAGTTGGTGTTTTGGTGCCAAGTGTTAATGTTCAGAAGCGCGAGTTGAGTGCGTACAGCAGTCGGAGCCCGAGTATGAAGCCATACCAAAATCAAAATGTAACTGTGACTAGCCAATTAGCCTCGGAAAACAACGGAATAGTTGGGCAGATGACAGACATACCTTCCAATCAAAACCTCCGTATCGGTGTTTTAACTCCCACAAGTGCGGCTACTATTGGTGGCCAATCGGGCACACTTACATAATGGCATACAAGCACCAAAATTTTTCACCACTCCATTTACAGACACACGTACGTTTTACCTCCCACACAGGAATGCAGGTTGAAAGCTGGACATATAGTCCTAAGTGGTGTCCTACTTTCACGAGGCTGGGAATGACAGCATCTCAACTGCGAGCTCTTCTTGCTGCATTCATCTGTCATTAAAACGTTTTGCGCGACAGCCCCCACTGCCGCCAGGCTGCCGGGCATACCGCAGTGTGTTTAAGAGGTCTTAGCTTCGTTATATTCTCCCAATCGCAGACGCCACAGCGCAGCACTTGGAATCTCGCACAGATAGTAAAAACAAACCGTGACCCTCTTTCTGCAAGCGTCCTCTGCCTGTCCTTGAGTTCTCTCTCGCCGGACCACCCACGCAGAACGATCTATCAGCAACTCTCCATTTACTCCAGCTTAAGAGAAGGACAGAACTTTTGCCCAGTCCCCAGGAATTCAAGCACCTCGTCGGATTCTTAAAGTTAAAGGGAAAAGTAAAGCAGTATTAATACTCCATTACTTGAATCTCTCAGACACTTATTGTGCGATAAAAAAAAGCCGTGATATCACAATTACCACGGAAAACGCGTAATTTGAATTTGCCATATTACGAGGGTTGGAACTTTAGTTGTGGAAACTATTTATTTACAGCTCGTACAAAATAGATACATGTTTCACAGTTTTACTTACCTTCAGAGTAGTCACCAGCATAATGTATAACCCGTTGCCAGCGATGTGGAAGATGCAGGATACTCTTAGCAGTGCCAGTTGTGTTGACATTTCGAGCGGCGCGGTCTATTGCCCTACGAATTTGTAGCAGTTCTGAAGCGAATGCATTGAAGTGTTTCCTTCGGTTTAGAAATCGAGTTGAACTCACGAGCGCTTAAGTCAGGGGAGTGCAGTAGGTGGTATAGCACTTAGCACCCTCATCAGTCAAACAAATCAGCAACAATTTGCACTGTACGTGCTTGAGCATTATGCTGCAAAATTATAGTCAGGTCCTGCATAATGTTTCATCACTTCTGTCTCTATGCTGTTCATTTTTGCAACACAAACTACCTTGGACATTTGTAAAAAACATTTGGATCGCTACGGTAACGAAGGGGACCACGTCTTAGACAGGATCATTACTGGTGACGAAACATGGATCCATCATTACGAGCCGGAGAGTAAACGGCAGAGTATTGAATGGAAACATCCAAATTCTCCGTACAAGAAAACGTTCAAGACCCAACCGTCCGCATGAAAACTGATGCTTACGGTTTTTTGGAACGCACAAGGTCCAGTACTGGAACATTGTGGGGAAAGGAGGCACAACAATAAACATTGTACGTTGCACTGAGATGATTACTGCCAGGCTAAAGTCCTTAATTCGAAGCAAACACCGAGGATTGCTGTCAAAAGGAGTTGTGGCTTTGCACGACAGTACCCATCCGCATACTGCTGCCCACACTGCTGAAACACCCCATAATCTCAGATTTGAAGTACTGGATCATCCTCCATATAGTCCCGATCTTTCCCCTTCTATCACTTGTTTGGTCCACTCAGACAGGTATTAAGGGGCCGACGATTTGCCTCGGACGAAGCAGTGAAAGAAGCGGTGCATTCCTGGCTCGCAGCTCAACCGAGAACCTTCTTTTATGAGGGCATCAGGAAGCTTGTATAACAATGGACCAAGTGCGTTGAAACACACGGAGACTATGTCGAAATATGATGTTCTTGTAAGTTTCCTGTTTGATTACAATAAAATTTTATAACTACTTTGCGGGTAATAATTGACTTACCCTCTTATTCTTTAACGGCCCCTAACGGCTCCGCCCTGTATACCAGAGAAAACATTGCGGTGATGCTGCACGCTAGGGGAGAGGCAATGTTCATTGGTGTCGCATCCCCGCTACGTACTTAAAGAAGGATTGAATCGCCCTAGCGGTGTCATTAGTGTCAAAGGTTGCCAAGAACGTTGTATGGCAGTGCGAACTGCCGTTTCCGATCGAAAATGTGTAAAAATGAACGCCCGAAGGAAAGAGGTGGTTTCAGTCAGACACTGTGTGCAACCTCCTGAGCCGTTTTCGAATAGATTATGAGTAGTGGTATGTCTTAAATGATTTCCTCGGTCACCTATAAAAAACCACGTGATTTCATCGCAGGGCGCGGTCCTACTAACCGACGCAGAGGCATAAAGAGAAGGGGTGAGATGTGGATAGGCGGAGGTGTGTCGAACGTCCCGTGATGTGACACGTCCGCGGTGCCACTGGGCAGACTTGTGGTGAAATGAGGTGCCAATGTGACATCATTAACTCAAATTACACTTCGCATGAACTACTGAGTTCTGACCTTTCTTCTACACGTGTAGACACCCTGATGTTTGAAGTATCGCCGATCTCGAGGGTGACATCACAGGGCACCCCGTTTTGACCTATAACAAAGGAAGGTTGTAGGCATATTCCAGTTAAATTTTGAACTTCTGAGTCGCAATGGGACAAAATGATGGGTTTTCAAAACAGTGACCCTTTATCTTTGTGGGGCAGTATAGTTCCTATAAATCTTCATATAGTCCTATACGCATATTACGGCTTTTAAGTCAAGCAGCCAGTTTCTAAGGATAGTACTGATAGCGTAAGAATTTGTCTACGGTAATACCGAGGTATTTACGAGTGAGAATGTGCCCAGTGTCTGGTAGTATACCTTCTCATTACTGAAGTGGGTCAAAGCTGTTTGTGCCATTAGTGGACTACTTTGCACGTTCCATTTTATGAAGTAATTATCTTTCTTCTGAAGGCCTTCAGACAGCGCATCCTCCGCCTCACTGCAGTCTCTTCTGTCTATTGTGCATCTAAAAAGTACTGTTGAAGTTACCTATACCTAAATCTCAAAATGGATAAAAATGCGCCCAAACATGTACGTATACAGAGATAGTCTAGAAACCGCACTTACAGTCAAATAGACTAAGCTGAAGAAGGCTCCCTGCTGTGGCGTAGTGGACACAGTGATTTCGAAGACTTGTCGTAGTGTAATCAAACAATGTACAAAGATCAAATTTTGCAACAAATAGCAAACAATGACAGCAGAAATATACACGACATTGACACAAGCGTACAGAACAGAATCAGCGAGCAGAAAATGTGTTTCCAAGTTTTACAAACGATTTCAGAAGTGAATGGAAAGTGTTCATAACGTACTATATTCGGGTGTGCCGCCGACGAATATGTCGAGATGGCATCGAGCAAGCTGGACAGATGTTGGCAGTTAATTTTGGGAATTCGTTTCGCTCGAGAAAAACAGCTCAACTCTCTTAAATCTTTAAAGAACTACCGAACTGTGCTCCGCTCTTTCAATCGTGTATGCAAATACATGTAATACTATTGTAAGAACTAATCCTGGAGTCAAGATGCGTAACGGCGGGTAGAGGCTTTCGCGATGTCAGACGCCATTGCTACGCGGGTAAAACGGGCATTCACCCAGCCATGTGGTCTTTTTTAATTACATTGCGTACTTCTCTATCTATGCCTACATTCAGCTCCGCAAGCCACCGTGTGGTGTATGGCATAGGATACCTTGTACCAATACTAGTCATCGTTAAGGTCATTGGTCTGTCATTATGCGGGTCAGCTCTTTTACTCGCGTCATTACAGACTAAAATCCTTAACGTCGGTTTGCCGCAGAATTCGTGAACACATTCTGAGTTCGAGTATAATAAATTTACTAGAGACGGAGAAGCTTCTGTCCACAAACCAGCAAGGTTTTCGAAAGCGTCGCTCGTGCGAAATTCAGCTCCCGCTTTTTGTCACATGATATCCTACAAACCATGGATTGAGGTCATCAGGCGGAGTCCATATTCCTAGATTTCCGGAAAGCACACTGTTGACGAAGGTCCGAGCATACGGCTTAGGTTCCCAGATATGTGAGTGGTTCGAAGACTTTTCCCATATGAAATATGATTTATTGCTATTAATATTTATATTTAAAGTTTCTACTGTTCTGCGCCCATTCTCCGTGTCATCGTCCTGTCATAGATCTGTCAGCTTGCAAGCTATCGTCTCATGCTGCGAGCCGCTCCTCCCATCCCAGGCCCGTTATACGCACCGCATCTCGTGACATAATATGCTGCTCTGCCTACCTCCAGCCGTACGAACAGACTCTCTCCACGATCCTGTACTTCTATAAGATACTGTACGAGACAGTACAGTAATGGAAGAGTCTCAGTAAAAAATAATAGATCCAGATAAAGGACAACAGTAGGGACCGAAAATGGCCAGTAACGTTACAGTGTGATATGAACTTTTTGATCAATTGCAAAAGAAGCCTTCATTCAGGGGTTCCAACACCTTTAAGAAGTGAGCAATAGAGACTATTTTGAAGTCGAATAAAGGCGCACGGTTCAGTCACATTAAATTGAACACCGCCTATGTCCGACGTCAACGTGCAATATCCACTCGCAGACGGCCGTTGGCAGCACTACCAGTAGAGTGTATATAAATCGTTTCGGGGGGACGCGGAAACAGTGAAGTGGTTGTCGTAATGCGGAAACAGAGCCATTTTTATGAAACCCGAAACGCAACAGCTAAGTTTGTAAACTGTGCGATTGCCCCCGTGGTTAAAGTATTCCGTGCTTGGCAA
Organism: Schistocerca gregaria; assembly: GCF_023897955.1. Taxonomy (NCBI): domain Eukaryota; kingdom Metazoa; phylum Arthropoda; class Insecta; order Orthoptera; family Acrididae; genus Schistocerca; species Schistocerca gregaria. The sequence continues at coordinate 298,393,119 of NC_064931.1, forward strand.
AATGGCGATATACAAAATCGTTACCGAGGCAGCTGTGGTGCAGCATGGGCCATAGATGACAAGAGTGAACGACGGTTACGGAGATCTGCATGGGCGACAAGACGTGCAACTGTTGAGCAACTGACTGCTCAGATGAACCAAGGGCTACCAACAGCGTCTCCCCAACGCCCGCTCAGCGAACGTTGCTGCGTATAGCCCTCCTCAGCAGGAGCCTGGTTCGTGCATCCATACTGACTGCTGTTCATCGGTGACGAAAGCTGGAATTTGTAGGCCATACCGAAATTTGACGTCCACTGGTTCGTGCATCCATACTGACTGCTGTTTATCGGTGACGAAAGCTGGAATTTGTAGGCCATACCGAAATTTGACGTCCACTGGGAGACGACAGGTGGCCTTTTCAGATATATCACATTTTATGCTCCATCAGATGGGAGTTAAACACCCTGCAACAAACGTCCAAAGGGTTCACGGCGGAGGAAGTGGCGTTATGGTCTGGGGAATGTTCCCTGGCGTTCCCTGTGTGTTATCATTCTAGAAGGCACAATGGATCAACACAAGCATGCGTCTATCTTTGGAAAACATGTCCAGCTCTACACGCGGTTTGTTTTTCCTCGGGCATATGGCATCTACCAACAGGGCAATGCAACGAGTCACACAGCGCGCAGTGTACGTGTATAGTTCGAAGAGCACAAAGATGAGTTTCCCGTACTCCCTTGGCCACCACACCCGCCGGATTAAAACCCAATCGAGAATTTGTGGGACCACCTCGAATGGGCTGTTCTTGCCATGGATCTTCAACCGAGATACCTAGCTCAGCTGACCACAGCATTGCAGTCAGCGTGGCACCATATCCCTGTCGGTACTTCCCAGAACCTCTTTCTTCACGTCTCTCAACGGTCCTCGCTGCTGAAGGTGGTCGACTGGTGGTCACGTTAATGTGACTGGATAGTGTATTTCGTTTTTATACTCCGCTCACTTAATTCATTATCCGTTGAGACGAATCTGTACATGGTACACGTTGAAACAAAGACACAAAAGAGGACAAAAGTTTTGGGCTATGGCTACAAGGGATAGAAAAACTCTGTCATTTCTATCCATCCTAACACAAATGTTACAATGGAACTAGAAACAAGCCGGGTAGTTACGTTTTCTCTGTGTATTAGTAAAATTAAATGAAGACTAGTGCCTTAACCAGGCTCATTATTGTAGTGAACTTTGATCAACCGCACCTTTGCGTCACAAAAGTTATTTTCTTTTGGATTCAGTTTTCTTCGAAAAGCATCGTAAGATCTACGGTTCGAATAAGACATGAAAATTCAGTGAATCTTACACGCGGCGTTCAGCCATGCCATAAAGCAGAACATACATTAATTATTTCCAGTTGTATTCCTTGAAATATTCATTGAGATAAATACCTTGTGGCCTATATATAATTTTCAGTGAAGTTTTTGATCGGCAGTGGATGACAAAATGACATAATTGCCTCTGAGCTTAACAGGATCGTGATGTTGTCTTATCTTATAGCCATTACGTGAAATCACCGAAAAATTAGAAGGGAACATAACATCTTTCCATTATTTTGTACATAAAATACAACTGCATTACTATAATGTTTAACTATTTAGAGCTGACCATGTCTGTCGTTGATGGAAATAATATCTTTAAGAAGTCGGCATACATTGGTATAATCATCCATAAAACTTCATGTTATCTGATCAAATGCAAAGACGTATTTTTCCATAATATGGTACGAAGGATTTTATGCTCACGCGTATTACACGATTACCGAAACTGGTCTTACTAAATAAAAAGGACAATTGGGATCCAGAAGTTGAAAACCTCTCACAAATTACACTGATTAGCAATAACATGATGACCACCGACCTACAATCGATACAAACCGGTCCAGGGGACAGCAGCGTCACCTGATGAGGGACGACTACTAGTCATACACACGCACGGTGCATGTAGTATCAGTGTGCAGAATGGGGAAGGCTCGGCACGAACATTTCGAAAATTGAACCACTTGTTGGGTGTTCGAAGAGTGCTGTGGTGAGTGTCTTCAACATGTGGAGAAGACAAGGTGAAACCACGTCCAGACGTCGTGGGGTTGGGCGGCCACCCCTCATTACAGACACTGGAGTCTGGGGAGACTGGTAAACACAGGACAGGGGGCGAACTGTGGCGGAATTAACATCAGACTTTAATGCTGGCAGAGTACAAGTATGTCTGAACACACAGTGCACCGAACACTCCTAACGATTCACCTCCTTAGCCGACTACACATGCATATGCTAGTGTTAACAAAACGACATCGGCCACTATGACTGAAATAGGCACGTGACCATCGCCACTGGACGTTGGCGCAGTGGCGGAGCGTTTTATGGTCTGATGAATCCCGATATCTTCTTCAACGTGCCGATGGGAGGCCGCGAATCCGTCGTCTTCCAGGGAACAGCTCCTTGACAACTGTACTGCGGGACGGAGACAAGCTGGCGGCGGCTCCGTTATGCTCAGGGGAACATTCACGTGGGCATCCATGGATTCAGTGGAGTTTGTGCAAAGCCACATGACGACCAAGGAGTATCGTACACTGGTTGTCGACCATGTACACCCCTTCGTGACAAACATGATTCCCGACGGCAGTGGCATTTTTCAACAAGATAATTCGCCATGTCATAAGGTCAGGAGTTTGATGGAGTGGTTCGAGGAACAGTGGCGACTTCCAATTGATATACTGGCACCTAACTTGCGCCGGCCGGTGTGACCGTGCGGTTCTAGGCGTTTCAGTTTGGAACAGCGTGACCGCTACGGTCGCAGGTTCGAATGCTGCCTCGGGCATGGATGTGTGTGATGTCCTTAGGTTAGTTAGGTTTAAGTAGTTCTAAGTTCTAGGGGACTGATGACCTCAGATGTTGAGCCCCATAGTGCTCAGATCCATTTGAACCATTTGAACCCTAACTTGCTAGATCTCAATCCTATCGAACACATGTACGATGTGATTGAATGTGGCATAGGAGCTCATTGCCACCCTCCCCACAGTTTTCAGGAATTAGGTGACTTGTGTGTGCAGATGCGGTGTCAGCTCCCTCCAGTGACCTACCAAGGCCTCATTCCTTCCATGCGACAACGCGTCGTGTCCTTTATCCTTGCCAAAACTGGACATACTGCTTATTAGGTAGGTGGTCACAATGTTCTGGCTGAACACTGTATACGGATTGTGTATCCCATGGTACTGCCACAGATTATATTAGGAACACCAGCTGCAGGGATGTAATTAACGTCCTATGTAATTAGGTTTCCACAAAATTTATCTGTTTTGAACCAAGGTTAGATTCATTGTAGCTACTAATTACATAGCTACTTAATGCCTTATTCTGAAATAGTTTGCATCTTCCTTATCTAAGATTAAGTAAATAAAGATAGCAATTACACTGAGATGTTAGATGTAATGGAATACCTCCTAATATCGTGTTGGACCTCGTTTTGCCAGTGTAGTGCAACAACTCGACATGGCATGGACTCAACACGTCGTTGGAAATCCCCTGTGGAAATAATTAGCCATTCGGCCTGTATAGCTCTCGGTAATTGCGAAAGTGTTACCAATGCAGGATTTTGTGCACAAACTAACCTATCGATTATGTACCATAAATGTTCGATGGGATTCATGTCGGGCTACCTGCGTAGCCAAATCATTCAAATCGCGAACATTTGTTGCTCGGTGACATGGCACATTGTCAGCTACAAAAAAGGTCATCGTTGTTTATAGTTTAGCATAACCATTTCCAGTCAATGATCGCTATAGTCTAACCAGAGGATCCAGTCTATTCTATGTAAACACAGTTCACCATTATGGAGCCACTAACAGGCTGTATAGCGCAATGTTGACAAGTTCTGTCCATGGCTTCGTGCGTCTGCGCCACACTCGAATCCTACCATCAGCTCATACCAACTGAAATCGGGTCTCATCTGACCAGGCCACGTTCCACCCGATATCGTCACGAGCCAAGGAGAGGCGCTGCGGACAATGTCGTATAGTTAGCAAAGCCACACGCATAGGTCATCTGCTGCTATAGCCAATTAACGCCAAATTTCGCCCTACTGTCCTAGTGGATATCTTCGTCGTACATTACACATTGAATTTACTGTTATTTCACGCGATGTTGGTTGTCTGTTACCACTGACAACCCTATAATAACGCCACTTCTCTCGGTCGTTAAGTGAACGCCGTCGGCCAATGCGTTGTCCATGAAATTTGGTATTCTCGGCACACTGTTGACACTGTGGATCTCGAAATGTTGATTTCCCTCAAGATTTCCGAAATCTAATGCCCAATGTGTCTAGTTCCAACTACTATTCAGCGTTCAAAGTCTGCTAATTCTCTTTATACGGCCATAATCACGACGGAAGCTTTTTCACATGAATCACCTGAGTACAAATGTCAGTTCCTCCAATGCACTGCCCTTTTATACCTCGCTCATCTGTATATGCGCATATCACACCATCTGCATATGTGCGTACATGACTTTTGTCACCTGAGTGTATGTGCTCATTATATTAATAATTATATCAGGTGTGCTTTTCTTGTTGTTAGTTATCACTCTTTGAGAAACGGAATGGCGGTAGTCAGCCTTTTACTTGTACATATCTGTGCATTACATTACCAGTTGGTGCCGGCCGCAGTGGCTGAGCGGTTCTAGGCGCTTCAGTCTGGAACCGCGAGACCGCTACGGTCGCAGGTTCGAATCCTGCCTAGGACATGGATGTGTGTGATGTCTTTAGGTTAGTTAGGTTCAAGAAGTTCAAGTTGTAGTGGACTGATGACCTCAGAAGTTAAGTCCTATAGTGCTCAGAGCCATTTCAACCATTTTATCAGTTGGAGCACAGATTGTGTGGTAGTGACAGTCGTGTACAGGCGATAAGTCTGGTTGGTAGCCACTTCTTACATTCAAAACCACTGCTGAGTGTATTTTCATCAGTGGTTGGAGTGATGCAGCGAACTGTCCCGTTGTAAGAATGCCAAACTGTCTCTTCTCTCCCCTGGAGTATTTCAGAATTCGCCCGGGGTGCTCCTCTTGCATTTTATTAGCTAGTTCAGATTATACGTCTCACCAGACGAATTATCCCATAGCGGTATTCATTGATCTAAAGCACACCCTGTTTCCTCCACGCTAAAAGCCACACACGTCCCAAAAAATGTCCGTTGTAAAATCACTGCAAAGTAACTCTTAGTTTACTCATATCTCTCGAAGTATCTGCAAGCTCCATGTTTCGTTGAGTTGCAAATATTGTATGTTTCTTGGACGGGTATCTCCATTAGGAATTATCAACCTAAAGTGCGCGAATCATGCAGACGTCTCTTCCGGTGTCTGTTGTGTCAGATTCTGGTGAGATGCTTCTACATTGTGATTCATCCACCTCATCCCACCCTTCTCCCACTACACCCCCCTCCCCCCCCCCCCCCCCCCCCCGCCTGCAACCTCCGTGAAGTCATTGCAATTTAGAAATTCGAGACACCGAAATTATCACGTCTTCAGCTATCAGAATCCGTCACAATGAAATGCCATCCTGAGACCTCTAACACGTCAAAATCGACACCATCTGAGAGAAGTTCGCGGAAGAACTTCAACGCTCAGAACAATGTTATAAAGGAATGGATGCTGAGACCGAAAAAATCTAGCGGGCGTTGTTGCCAAATTCAATTGTGGAACAGATCAAAACCAAGAAATAGATAGAAAAGTCAATGATCTCATATCCACCACTGCATTTATCACCTGTCAATAAGTATACAACAGCGCTCTTTTAATGTTAACGAAGATGCATCACTCCTGAAACCGACATTAAGTGCTACGACACAACGACTGCAACATGCAATCAAATGAGCTGTGATTGAGCATTGCCTGGAGTAAGATCACAAAAGCGTGTTGTAGGTCCCAAATTGCTGTTGCAATGTGGATAGTGAGCATATTGAAACAAGAACTTTGGACAAGAATATAAACAGAGACGAAGGTTTGAACTGAAGCAAGGCTTCTGCTCCGCCATTCAGTACATTAAGATCTCGCCAATCAGATCATCCGCCAGAGTTCAAAAACGGCTTGGGGGTGATTGATCACAGAAAATGGCAGAGGTTCACTAAATATAATTGTGCATAGGGTTCTCCGAGTTTTAAACTCTCCAATAAACAAATGCGCGGCACCAACTATTCCTTACTCTGTTTTGAATCCAAACAGCCAGCTCACATAAGTACCTGATGATCACTAGGTCAGCCGTCAAAATATATCGCGATAAAGCGAATCTTCGACTCGGCTAGAAACTCGAAAACATATCAGTCACCTTTACAAACGTGGCCAAAAATATGTTGTGGCCAGTGAGTATTATTCTGAATGTAGACTAAGACATTTTGTTTATGTCTTCTCAGTTGCCGGCCGGTGTGGCCGAGCAGTTCTAGGCGCTTCAGTCTAGAACCGCACGGCTGCTACGGTCGCAGGTTCGAATCCTGCCTCGTACATGGATGTGTGTGATGTCCTTAGGTTAGTTACGTTTGAGTAGTTCTAAGTTCTAGGGGACTGATGACCTCAGATGTTAAGTCCCATTGTGCTCAGAGCCTTTTTCGTCTCCATTCCTTTGTTTCACGCTAATGTGCACCGCGCATGTTAGTAGCACGTCGTTGATAGATGGCCAATATTCCGACAATTGGCTCGTAACAGATAAAGCGGCGACGGATGCTTCATCTTCATGTCCAGATGCGTGTCCACCTTTCCCAAGATGTGGGATTTACGCCAGCATCTCTCTCATTTGATGAAGATAGCAGAATCTGCAAATGAAGTTGCTAAATCACTTGCGTGTACATCTTAGGTCTCAAAATGATTCCTCCACAATTGTATCCTCGCTAACAATATACCACTGGGACGACGCTCTTTGTTTTGTAGAACCGGCATTACGAAACAAGCTTTCCATTGTGTCCCCTTAATAGCAGTAATAACACCACGATTTCGTAACTCGCAGTCACCAGTCACAGTAAGAAACAATATTCCTACTTGATGGTTCCCAATTGTGAAATAAGCTTGGAGCATACTAGGCCAGGAGCGGTATTACCAAATGTTCTAAGAAAGGCTGTGGAAAGCGAGACTGCGATGCAGTCTTCTGTTAAATTTTTCACGTTAGTGTTCAAATACCCAATTTGTGTATCAGTGTCCACATACTAGATTACGTCGAATCAGACTATTACAGTAACAGTAAGTTATTATGATTCACCCCTGATAATTGGGTTGGTTGAAGTTGCAATTATTCTGTCGAGTTTGAAGGAAATGCACTAATAGCAACCACAATGCCTGTTGATGGACTCCCACTCACCTTTCACTGACAGGAAACGTAATATGCCTGCCGCAGTTTTCGAAAAATTATAGGATATTCCAGTCACATCAATTATTCTGTAACCTTGTTTATGTGGTGCTTCCAGATACTGAAACTACGCCATGTTATTATATCTACCGACGCAAGCTACTTAATAGCGTATACCTTCTACTTTTTACTCTGTTGCAGAACTAGCACCGGATACATGGTCCTCTTCAGCGGCATCTGCATTTCAGACGACAAACTACATTGTATGCTGTAATTCTATGATGTTTTATGAATGCTTTCCTTTCATATATCGTAATTTTACTTGCATTACTTATACTTTTTTCTTCATCACATACTAATGGCGTTTCCTGATAACATGCGTGCAATTCTTCAATTGCATGACGATGGTAATCAGTATAGAAAATTTAATCTTATGCAGCTGGCTCTTAAGAACTTCTGGGGTCCATTTTTTATAAGCTTTAAATCAACTCCTTTCCTCAATCTTCCAACTGACGGCCTATAACCTTTATGTTCTAGTCTTTCTGACTTCTGCACGTGAACTTGCTTCTGGCTTGTCTCAGCGACCATGGGAACTGTGGAGGACAGCAGCGGAGTAAGACATTGGGATGGAGTTGGGAGTTTGGTTGTACAGTGTAGATATGGGGGCACCCTGAATGTGTTCGTGTGTCTGTGTTTTCATCTTTTTAGTGAACTTTTTCCTTGTATACATTTTTGTGGTAAGCTGTCATTCAATGGAAATATTGTTCCTCCGGTAAGGATGTTTTGGCCAATGAGAGTAATTTTTTTTTCGTCTCCTTATGTATTAAATATTCCTCCTGGATAGTGAGCACGCCCTTCCTGCTCTTGTAATGTGGTGGTGATTTTCTTGTATTAAATATTTTTCATAGCTGAAGTGGGTCATTATGTATACTTCGTATCTAGTACTTAACCTTCTAGTTGTGATCCCAATATATATGGAGCTGCAGTTATTACATTTTAATTCATAGAGCTATGAGCTATTGTACTACTCTTTCTTTTCTGTCACTATTTACATTTTTTAAATTATAATATTAGCTTCGAAGGCAGTTATAATTACATTTACTTTTTTAAAGATGTTGCCGATTTCTTTGTGTATGATGATATTATGGTGTGGCATTTGTTTGTGTTGTGGGCTGAGATTTTTGGTGTGAGAGGGCTCTATGCCTTAAGACTTAGTGTATTCAAATTGTTCTGTTTCAATCTTCTTTCTAATGATGTTGTGTAGCTAGTGTGGTATTTTGCTATCGTATCCATTATCTTTTGCTATTTTGATGATCGTGCTTCATTCTTCTTGATAGTTATTAATGTTCTAAGGCCTTCTACGGCGTCTGTATGCCATACGTCTGATGACTGCAAAATTTTGACAAACTGGGTGACTCGATTGCTTGTGTGTTACTGTATCTGTTAAGTGTTTCTTTCACGAAGATACTAAAATTGCTTCTGTTATTTGATTTTATAATTTCTAGATCAGCTGAAACTCATATCAAATGTTCAAATGCTAACTGTCAGTCGTAAGGCATGCAGTGCAATGGTGCATGGAATCAAACGACAGGCTCTCGAATATTCATGCTCTCTGTTGTGCAGTAAGACATTAGGGTATTTGTCTGTTCTCTGGAAATTGTCTTAAATGCTTTTTTCCTCTCTAATTTCAGTATTCTTTTATAAAAACAGAAATGAAATTCAAATAATTTCAAAGCCCGCAAAAACGCTCCATTCGAGTCATGTGATGCCTGTGACGTCACTGGCTAGCTCGCAGCTCCTACTGTCATAAAGCTAATTCACAGTGATGTCTTGTTTTGGAATTTACGTTTCGGGAAATGGGTTACAAATGGTATGTAGTACCATACTGTACAAATACATCTATAAAAACTCCTATTGTTTTTTAGTGTTCCAAGGAATGAGAAGATGGGTAAAGTGTGGTTGCACTGTACCGGAAAATTGCCACCATACCGACTCACAAGTTCACTAAGTTAATTAAAATGTGTTTCACTGTGAAGTTAACATTAACGTACCTGTGAGATATGTTCTCCCACTTTACAACGAAGGATAGCACCATTCAACGAAATTAAACGCCTAGAGAAAATTGTCGTTGATCCAACTACACCTCAGTTGTTTGGTAGCTCAGTTGTTTGAGCGGTAGAACCTCTAATTTTATAAGATGATGTCCATAGATCGCTGGTTCGAATCTAGGCAGAAAGAACATTTAAAATTATACAGGGTGTTTCAAAAATGACCGGTATATTTGAAACGGCAATAAAAACTAAACGAGCAGCGATAGAAATACACCGTTTGTTGCAATATGCTTGGGACATCAGTACATTTTCAGGCGGACAAACTTTCGAAATTACAGTAGTTACAATTTTCAACAACAGATGGCGCTGCAAGTGATGTGAAAGATATAGAAGACAACGCAGTCTGTGGGTGCGCCATTCTGTACGTCGTCTTTCTGCTGTAAGCGTGTGCTGTTCACAACATGCAAGTGTGCTGTGGACAACACGGTTTATTCCTTAGAACAGAGGATTTTTCTGGTGTTGGAATTCCACCGCCTAGAACACAGTGTTGTTGCAACAAGACGAAGTTTTCAACGGAGGTTTAATGTAACCAAAGGACCGAAAAGCGATACAATAAAGGATCTGTTTGAAAAATTTCAACGGACTGGGAACGTGACGGATGAACGTGCTGGAAAGGTAGGGCGACCGCGTACGGCAACCACAGAGGGCAACGCGCAGCTAGTGCAGCAGGTGATCCAACAGCGGCCTCGGGTTTCTGTTCGCCGTGTTGCAGCTGCGGTCCAAATGACGCCAACGTCCACTCATCGTCTCATGCGCCAGAGTTTACACCTCTATCCACACAAAATTCAAACGCGGCAACCCCTCAGCGCCGCTACCATTGCTGCACGAGAGACATTCGCTAACGATATAGTGCACAGGATTGATGACGGCGATATGCATGTGGGCAGCATTTGGTTTACTGACGAAGCTTATTTTTACCTGGAGGGCTTCGTCAAGAAACAGAACTGGCGCATATGGGGAACCGAAAAGCCCCATGTTGCAGTCCCATCGTCCCTGCATCCTCAAAAAGTACTGGTCTGGGCCGCCATTTCTTCCAAAGGAATCATTGGCCCATTTTTCAGATCCGAAACGATTACTGCATCACGCTATCTGGACATTCTTCGCAAATTTGTGGCGGTACAAACTGCCTTAGACGACACTGCGAACACCTCGTGGTTTATGCAAGATGGTGCCTGGCCACATCGCACGGCCGACGTCTTTAATTTCCTGAATGAATATTTCGATGATCGTGTGATTCCTTTGGACTATCCAAAACATACAGGAGGCGGCGTGGATTGGCCTCCCTATTTGCCAGACATGAACCCCTGTGACTTCTTTCTGTGGGGACACTTGAAAGACCAGGTGTACCGCCAGAATCCAGAAACAATTGAACAGCTGAAGCAGTACATCTCATCCGCATGTGAAGCCATTCCGCCAGACACGTTGTCAAAGGTTTCGGGTAATTTCATTCAGAGACTACGCCATATTATTGCTACGCATGGTGGATATGTGGAAAATATCCTACTATAGAGTTTCCCAGACCGCAGCGCCATCTGTTGTTGACAATTGTAACTACTGTAATTTCGAGAGTTTGTCAGCCTGAAAATGTACTGTTGTCCCAAGCATATTGCAACAAACGGTGTATTTCTATCGCTGCTCGTTTAGTTTGTATTGCCGTTTCAAATATACCGGTCATTTTTGAAACACACTGTATGTAAATCGGCTTGATAGGCCTCTCATATGAAAACCAAAATCACAATGACAAAACTTCATCAGACCGATCAGAAACACAATATTATTGTGTGTTCCTTGCTGTTTACATGTGCTTGCATTTGAAATCGATGTTCACACACGCCACGTTCTAAAGATATTTTCTAGTTAATTCGACGAACCAATTTTTACTTTACTAGAAACACTGTTTTTATCTTTGTACTGTCCAGCTCTGCCACTATTACACTGCTATGCCCGAGGATCTGGTAACAGGATAGGAGAACGAAGGTTCTACAACACTCCAACAAATTAGAAACAACTGAGTTAAAATGTTTACTTATGCTTGTGCGTAGTTGAATAATGAAGTCTGCAACAGCGCATGTAATATATCACAAAAAAGGCCCTCGATGGCTACGTTCAAATAATAGTAGGTAAACGTCACAGTACATAGCAAATGTAACTTACAACAACTGTCCGTTCACTTCTAAGAGTTCATTAAACGACGTTCTCTGTCTAAGTCAACCCTGGACGGTACCTATAACTAAGTGGGCGGGAGCTCTTCTATCTTCCGAGTAGGCTTCTGTCCGTTGTCGTCCGGTCATTGGCCGATCGTACTCGGCCGGCAATTGGCCGAGGGGAAGTCGATATCTTCATCCTCAGCGCCACCCGTGCCCGTGACGCTGTCGGAACTCTCGCAAGTGGCGAGTCTCTATGGCACTTCTATCAGCTCTTGTCTTTGCGCCTATGGTGCTTTTACCCTGGCTGTGTCTTGTTCGGAAGACACAGCACACTATAACGGCAATGATGCAGTGATAGGGCGTATTCGATTTCTCGTCCACTCTCTTCCAGTTTCTCACCTTAAGAGTAGAAAGAAATTTACATCTCATAATGAAGTGACCTATCCCATTAGTGATGATTTTGCAGAGCTGGACAACACCTGCTTTTTTACTGAAAGAAAAAGATATTGGGAATACACTGGACGAATATTATTTTGAGAAATAAACTGGGCTAGTTTTGTAAATGATATCGCTAGTTTCTTATCACACTTGTTAAATCTGTAACCCTTTTTTTCTTTGTCCTTCCTTCACCGTATGTTGAATCAAATAGTTGTTGTGAGATGGATGTTTATTGCAACGTTCTCTTCATTGCATGGTGTTACTGCAGTATTTGATCAACCTCACTTCAGCCCGAAGTGATTTACGCGTTTACATGCGTATCTGAAGCAGGATTTTTAGCGTCCTATAAAAAGGAATGTCGGTAACAGACAACATCAGCTACAACATTTGTAATTTGGGTGTAATTTTTTCCTTAAATGTCCAGGAGGAATATGAGTTAAACAATTGTCTCAATCGTATGTGCATGATGAAACCACTGAGAGGCCTTGTGGATAAGCTTAAGGGGACAACAAACTTAACTGTATGAACACTTTTTTCACACGTTCGGACGCTGTTTTCTTTCATTTCGTGTTACTTAAATCTCGAGCGCGGTGCGAAAATAAAGCCAAGATGTTTCTTGAATTGATAATAAGAGACTTTGGAAATGCATCTCGACAACGGTACCATTACTGTCACAGACTGATTCTTCACTAAAGGTTCATTGCACAAAGAACATAAGGATGCAGGAAACTTGTTCGGTGTAAGTGTGGGACGCATCTCCGAAAGCTTAGCAAATGTCGAGAACGACGTATAAGGACTGTAATCAGATGATGTCATATCTTTTCGAAAAAGACATTAACTACATTGACACACGCACACAAGGGGATTAAATTCGCATCAGTAATTTATCTTACTTAGAATCGAAAGCGTCCCAACTTTCATTTCTAATTCAGTATCTAAATCTCTAGGCAATAAACATACAATATGGAAGTCAGTAGCTGTTTAAGACAGCACGCCCACAAGAACGGGAATGAGTTCAGTATAAATGGATAGAGCCTCGGTTTTTTTTTCCATTTTTCATCATCTACACGTCGTTTCATAAACAAATTCTCAGACACAAACTATATGATTCGGTGTCAGAAATTGTATATGAAATTATCTTTTGTCCGCAACCAGCGGTTTAGCCCTGCTAGTGCCTCACACACAAAAGATAACATTTCATTTGCTCTCGATACTCCTTTCCTGAAGCCAACCTACGAATCTGAAAGACAATAATCTGCCGAAACTCGCCAGCACATCACTTTCTCAAAAACTTTCGAAAACTGGCAGCAAAGTAATTTTCCAGTAATTGTCTACATTACCTCTTCCCCTTTTTCTTAAAAAAATGTGGTACTACTAACGAGTTTATCAATCCGTCAGGAACTTGACCACGCCTGAAAAATACATTGCACAAATGTCTGAGTATAGAGCTGATACCAGCTGTACCGATCTTGATAATCCTAATTATACTTCATCTACCGCGTAGGCATCTTTACACTTTACTGATTTAATAAAAAAAATTCACTTCTCGATCAGGTCCAAGGGACCGCATGATGCCAATCGGCCGCTGCATCGTCCTCTACCTTATGCTGTAATTCAGATGACATGCGGAGGGAGCATGTGGTCAACATCCCGCTCTCCGAGCCTTTGTCAACTTGCCATGACTTGGAAGCGCTACATCTCACTCAAGTAGTTCCGAGGCTGAATGAATCCCGTTCCAGTCCTCCCACCAAGGAGCTGAATTTGGGTCTTCCTAATATTCACGAGAGTGTATGATCTTTAGTGATTTAATTATGTATTCACTGTAATCACAGTTTGTTTCCTGTACTTGTATGTGATATAGCTGTCTCGGAACTACAGCTTTAAGGAGTTCTGTACCAAAAATTTTCTGATTTAACTTACAAATTATTAACAGAAATTTATTTTCAAATATTTTGTATAGCTCTGGTGGATTACTAGTAACTTAATTCTTACACAAGAGAGGTGTAACATGTTGAGCAACCAAATTCTGCCCTGAGAGCTCTTTCACATTTGACCATACAGTTTTAATTTTCTTGTGAGAGATTTCTGTGTTCGTAAAGTAATGCATTATTGTAGCCTTTCTTTTGACATTCTTCAGTGCTTTTCACTATTACCTGTAGTGAAATTATATAACCGGCTCTAACAATCCTTCATATGGTGGTAGAAGTCCCATTTCCTCCTACACGATATTCTAATTACATTAGTTATCCAAATCAGTTCGCTGTTAATATTTCATATCTGTCTGAAACTTTTTTGAATGGAAAATATTTATCACGAAAAGTGTTAAGGGTCTGAAGAAATGTATTATGTTACTCGTTCAGGTTGTCTGTAGTGTGGACTTTTCACCATGTTTGCCCTTCGAGGTTGTCTTTAAATGTCTATATTACAAGTGGATTTACATCTCTAAATTTTTTATTGATTACACTGGTTTCCAAAACATAAGGACTGAAGTAACTTTCACATAATGTACCACTGCCAAGTAACACAGTTCGTACGTAATGTAAATGAAAGAAATACGCAGTGAGACGAACAGAAATGACATTTTTAATGAAAGAAAATAATTATGCTGTACTCCACGTGATTTATTTATGATAGTTCCATGGACACTACGGTCCACCTCCGTAGCTGAGTGGGCATCGTAGATGGCTGCCATGCGGAGGGCACTGTGCCATATCCCGGTACTGCCAAGGATTTTTCGTTGGTTGGAGGGCTGGCACGGGGTGCACTCAGTCTCGTAATGAAAACTGAGTAGCTACTTGACTGAACAGTAGAGGCCCCAGGTCTGAAAACGACGGGGAGAGCGGTGTACTGACGGTATGCCCCTCCATATCGCTTCCACAACGGCCCAAGGCAGAGGATGATATGGCAGCTGGCAGATATCCCTTGGGCTTACACGGCTTAGACGAGGAGCTCGAAAGTTAATTACAAAAGGCGAGAAAAGTTCTTACTGGAGAGTGTGACCACAGCAGACGACAATATATACTCTGCAACGTGCTCCCATGCTGACCACAAGCTTGATGAGAGCACCATGTGTTCGACGGGACTGGGATGTAAGGCTGGGGATTGAGCAGGCCAGTCCATTCGCCGAATATCCTGTCCTTCCGAGAGCTCTTCCACCTACGTTGTTAGATGCGCTCGAGCATTTTCATCCAAATAAATGAAGTCAGGACCGAATGTAACCGCCGGCAGAGGTGGCCGAGCGGTTCTAGGCGCTACAGTCTGGAACCGCGCGACCGCTACGGTCGCAGGTTCAAATCCTGCCTCGAGAGTGGCTGTGTTTGATGTCCTTAGGTTAGTTAGGTTTAAGCAGTTCTAAGTTCTAGGGGACAGATAACCTTAGCAGTTAAGTCCCATAGTGCTCAGAGCCATTTGAACCGAATGTAACCCTGAAAAGACACAAATGAGAAAGGCCTACAATATCGTAATAACGTTGACCACTGAGTGTACCGTATTCAAAGATTTGCTATGGTGCCAAGAGCATGGGGTAGCGTGCTTTACTCAGATGAGAAAAAATTCATTCTGTGTAGTGATTCTGGATGCACCCTCATATGGCGAGAGGTGGAAATTCGTAATGCACTCAGTAATATTGCCGAACATGGTCATTTTGGTGGTCCAGGTGTTACGGTGTGGGGACACGTTATGTTGCATGGGCGTACTGACCTCCAGCTCTTTGAACACAGTATACTCATCGGTCGAAGTTATTGTGACACTGTACTCCTTCCGTCTGTGCGTCTTTTCAGGGGTGCATTCGGCCCTGACATCATTGGCAATGTACGAGCGCTTCTGATAACGCGGGTGGAGGAGCTCTTGGAACGAGAGGATATTCGGAAAATGGACTGATCTGCCCGTTTCCCTACTTAAGTCCCAACAAACACGTGTGGTATTGGTTAAGGAGACGTTTGTAGCACGTCTACGTGCACAAACGACCATGCAAAAGGCGTCAACCGTGCTGATGGAGGACTGGAACGCTTTGCCACAAAAACGTCTTACCAGCCTTTGCTTGGGAGCAAGTCGCAGAGCATGCGTTGCCGTCCGTGGTGAGCACACAGCCTATTAAGAACCATGTTCCTTCTCTTATAATGTCCAGGGGACCATCATAAATCGCAATGACTACAGTGTAATTATTGTCTTCGAATAAAAATGACATTTCTTTTCCTATACTAAAATGTAGACTTTCAATGTCATGTCATGTCCATTATAATTATCCGGGCTGTTATGCTGTGGTCGGTTGATGAATTCTGTGTCAATTCCCAACGTTTCGTCCCCGTCTGCGGAGGACATCTTCAAGAGTGTCTGTAGCTCGATGGAAGGTCCAACACACCCACTGGCTCGCTACTGGCTGCCGCTAAATTCCGTGTCAGCGCGCTCCAAGCGCCGCGGCGTGACATCACGTGTTTTGAAAACAGTGCAATTGGCCGCCGTCCGCTGCCGTCGATCGCCGTTGCCATCACCCAGTAGTGGACGGGTGGTACACATCTTCTTCAACACCGGCATCCATATACCGTTTAATTTCACGCCCTCCTCCTTTCGGTTGAAATTATTAGGATGTTTGGCGATTTCGATTGCCTCCCTGTAGAGCTTTTCCTAATATCCGCTTGTGGTCGCTGGTGCTTGCGCCTCCTCGAAACGAATATGCTGATTACCTGGCTGGAAAGCATGCTCCGCAACAGCTGATCGTTCCGTTTATCCTCTTCTACAGTTGCCCTTGTGCTCTTTCAAACGTTTTGAAACCGTTCTTTTAGTGGTACCCGCAGCTGCAATGGGATCCTTTATACTCCAGCTTTTTCCAATGGTTTGCGAGCGTCCTCGGCAGGCTTAAGGTATTCCTGTATCTCTCTGGTGGGCTTGTAAATTACGGTAATATACCGCTTCGTCAAGATCCTCCCTATTCTTTCCGTTACATGTTTAACAAACGGCAGGAAAACCTTAAAATGGTTCAAATGGCTCTGAACACTATGGAACTTAACATCTATGGTCATCAGTACCCTAGAACTCAGACCCACTTAAACCTAACTAACCTAAGGACATCACACAACACCCAGTCATCACGAGGCAGAGAAAATCCCTGACCCCGCCGGGAATCGAGCCCGGAAACCCGGGCGCGGGAAGGCAGAACGCTACCGCACGACCACGAGCTGCGGACGGAAAACCTTACATTTTGCAGTAGCCTGTACGTCACTCTGATTTCTGCGTGTATGTCTCAACGCACATTTTATTTCGGCGGACGAATATCCGTTCTTCATAAGTGCATTGTGGAGATGTCCCATCTCAGCGTCGAGCAACTCAGGTTCACAAATATTTCTAGCTCCGTCGGCTAACATCTTGATAACACCCCGCCTCTGCTGTGGGTGGTGGTTCGAATCCCGGTGCAAATAACGGTCCGTGTGGGTGGGTTTGCGGTGTACAGAGTGGCCCAAACTACCATTTTCGTTTCTAAGAACAAGCATATCGAGGAAATGTAATTTGACGTCTACCTGCGACCGTAGCTGTCGCGCAGTTCCAGACTGAAGCGCCTAGAACCGCTCGGCCACAATTAGTTTTTTTTCGGCCGCAGTGGCCGAGCGGATCTAGGCGCTTCAGTCTGGAGCCGCGTGACCGCTATGATAGTGGATTCGAGCTCTGCCTCGAGCATGGATGTGTGTGTCGTCCTTAGGTTAGTTAGGTTTAAGTAGTTCTAAGTTCTAGGGGACTGATGACCTCAGATGTTAAGTCCCATAGTGCTCAAAGACATTTGAACCATATTTTTCTTTTCCTCCCATTGCATATTTTTTTCATTCACCTTCTGTATTATACTTTAGCAGCTCTCTTTATGTATGGTCTAAGCTTCATCGAGCTATGTTACTTGGCAGTGACACATCACGCGAGATATATTTTAGTCTTCAAGTTTTGCGCACGAGTGTAGATTAATCTGAAGCGAGAAAACGGCTCGCAGTGCGTGAGTAGCGCGCGCCTTGCAGGAGATTTCTCTCGCGTCCCCTCTCCCCTGTAGCGTATCGGAAAGTTGAGGGAGAGACAGAGAAACCGGCAGTGGGGAGAATCGTAGTGCAGAGGGAGGCGCGCCTGCCGGAGAGGCGGTGCTGCAGCCATACAATCTCTGCGCGCCCAGCGAGCAGCGGCAACCGACTACTCAGCCAGTCGCAAGGCTGCTCCTTGCTTTAATTTCTTCCTGGCCAGCAGTAGCGACAGCTCATAAAATATAGGTTCTCAGCCACCGCATGCGCTGGCGCTGTACGTCTTCGTCAGGCACGTAATTTTCTGAAATGTTTCTCTGGCGGAAGGCAGCGGAGCTGCATTCTCTAGTTTCTCATTTATCACGATCCACTTCTGAAGTTGTTTCTTGTGACTGCTGCTTGTCTATCTAATACTGCCGATGCGTAATAACACGACTGACGCTCTGTATATCTTCTTCAATGATATTAAGCAAAATAACATCTTTTTCAGATTTGAAGATGGTTTGCTATAAACCTTAAGCGCTTAATCACCAAATATTTATATTGTGATCCTGGCGGTGAACAAATATTTTTCTTCGTCGAAGCTCCCATATGTTAAAACTTAGTCACAATTTTAACAGGACTTACAAGAAGCAACACTGGACAAAGTTTATTCCAAGGCTACTCCACTACGAAAACAAAGTTTATATGCTTTTCCAATCTCAGGCGAGACTAATTTCATCAAATGATTTTACCAGACAGAATGCTCTGGATAATATTTCTGTCAGCCGTTTTTTCTTAAGAATTAACATTGGCCCGATTCTTGCATTCTTTTTCTGTAAGCTTCCTTCTTTTCTGCCGTCCACATCTTCCGTGTCTTCTTAGGCTTTGACTGGCAACACTACTGCCAAACATCTGTCGAATATACATAATTTAGGAGCGAAGCTAACAACCCACCGAACAATAGTGCCGCTGAGTCGTCGAAAGTCACTTAAAGCACACTTCGAGCTTTGTTAACTTTCGAACGTGTCCTTTTTCGAGTTTCGTTATATATGTACCACGCGCTTGTGTGTGTGTATGTGTGAGTGAGTCGAAAATGGGTTCGTCCGAAAGCTACCATGTTCTCAATATTCTTTATATACCTTTCGATGACATTCATCAAACATATTCGCAAATGTGACTACGAACAATCGTCAGTTGTGTAAGGGAATGACGACAGTGAAAATATGTGCCAAACTGGGCCTCGAACCCGGATTTTCCGCTTTACGCGAGCGGTCGCCTTAAGCGCTTTGGCTATCCGTGCACGACTCAAGGCCACACCTAAGCCTTCGTATGTCGTCGTTCCTCAACCACAACCTGTACTAGTTCACAAATTGTGCAGCTCCAGTACGGGAAACGACATTTCAATTGAAAGTCGTTGCTTGGTATCATAGGATAAATACGATATTACAATATCCGTGTTGTTACGAAGAACGATGCAATGTTCCTTCGAACATGCGCGAATGTCCGATGGAACACTGCAACACAGGCATTGGAGCATCATATTTACGCCTCTACTGTTCAGTGAATTTTTAACTTTAGTCCCAAATCTATATTTCTAAACGGCTAACCCCTTTCATAGTACCCAATACCAGTTGCACGTTGCCTGTCTAACGGCTTCCAGGGGCAAAAAAAATTGATTTTCAATATTTTATGTAATTACTGGCCGAATTTACAAATTTAAAACGCTGTTGTATCCCATTCATTAAGAGGTATAACCTTATGTTAAATATTTAACACAATAAGACAAGTATTTTAGTTAAAAACTAAATTTCATACAGCGTAAATCGCCGCACATATACCCAGAATATATTCATCCAGTATTTGACAATGAGAGCACATACTGACTTGCAGAAAACTTTACACATAAGTTCAATCTCTTACGAAACTTTTTCTCGCTGCCCCCCTCCCCCATCAAATGAGGAAATGAAAAAAGTTTATAGATAAGAACATGGTAAGAAGCAAACTCAAAATTCTTACATAACAAAATTGAGAAAAGTAGCATTAGATGTTTCACGAAAGTGGTAGAATACATAAAAATAAACAGAGGATTACATATATTATGTACATAATAGGAAATTTATAAGCTGTGTAGGCAAGATAAAATAATATACATGTATCATCTAATGCGCTAAGCACTCATCTCCAATTGACATCGATATTGCTTTACCTGACAGGATAACAGAATATTACTTCTAGTTCTCAAAGAATGTAAAAAAAATGTCTTTCAGTTGTGTGGATACAAATATTACATAGAATTGCAAATAGTGCAAAGAGAGAGAAAATAAACATACAAGTATCATTGTGCAGGTAAGCTCATAACAAAATGTTATTTACAGTTCTTCAAGAGAGTAAAAATCATCTGGTAGTAGAAAACCAGGTAAAGGAAAACATTTTTAGGTGCAGCAGACTCAGGGACAACTCACACTATTTCCACTGACAACCACACTGAAATCTTAATATATTCATTTGACGACACACAAGTCTGAGATGTAAACAGACTCAGGGACCCACTACAAACAGTATGTTCACTGACAACAAACCAAAAAATCAATATATTCATTTGACGACACAAATTTGAAATGTAAACTGACTCAGCGACTCATTACATACATTATGTCGACTGATAACCACACCAATATGTTTCTGTATGGCACACCTTTCCATAATCAGATAAAGATACTGTGTAGAATCAGTAGTAATAGTATAAGGCACAAGTATACTTTGTTGAGTGCCAAAGAATTCATGAAGATTCTAAAAGCATTGACGTTGTACCCCTTTGAGGAAGCAGGAAGCAAGAAGATCAAAAGTCTCGTATATGAACAATAACAGAAACATATAATAGTGAATAAATGAATAATAGTTATATACATTTGAATACAAAAGTCAACATTATGTGAAAAAGCACATAAGCTCAGTCCTCAGTCAAAGACTCAAAATATGTATGAGCACACATAAATACATTAGTGTGGCAAGTTTCTTGAAGTACAGTTGTAAATATGAAGTTCAGGCCAACAACATAGTGGCAACTTGTTTCATATAATACAAAATTAGCACTGGGCGAAGATACGCTCACATACACAGTAAAATTACAGATAAACAATCAAAATATGAAGGTCATATAATCCAATTTCTGTGGTAGATATTTAAGAAAAAACATATGTGAGTATACCTACAATTCCTTCTCATACAGTATGAGTGATTTGAACTCCAGTCGACGTTAAGATAGTAAAGAACGTCATTTTTTATGACTGCATAAACAATTTTTTTTCTCATAACGTATTAGACACTCAATCACTGAGTAATAGGTCTGTGATTATCACAAGTACTTTCTTAGTATTACAACAGAATTATTTCGTTTGTAAAAAACATAGTAACGTTCAGATGATGATCATCAGATAGAAAATAGTAAGTAGCATCACAAGGTCAGTATCATTAGATGTTAAATGTCTACTTGTCTGTGTGGAGTGGAATTGTATGCAGTCAGAGTCGAATGGAGTCATAATCGTATGGCCCATACATAGTTAATCACAACACCAAAATAAATACGACATCCAAAAGACATATCTTATAAAGCAAATAATAATGACATAACATACTGAAATATGCAACACAAAAAAGATTTATCCTCGAACTGTTGAGTAGTAGCTGAAAGAAATAATTTATTAACCAAAAATGAAGCAAATAACTTTTCTTGAGCTTCGCTACATCGGCACTGCATCACTGCTGTAGTAGAACCATAAGATAAAGTCTGAAATAAAATTGTTATTGAAGTAACTAATTTAACGCAGTTATTTACAACAAGCATAAAAATGTAGCTGATCAACTTGCATCAAGGTGTAATAATACTACAAGCTGAAAAGAAAAAGTTGTCAAAATGCATAACATATTATTATAGGCAAGTCATAGATCAATATTTTTAACACGACTGAGTAGTTCTGGAATGTCCAGTTCTCCGTAACGGACCACTGCAACATTCGTACTGTTAGAGCGTGACTCGCTAGATACCTACGTTATATCCCGATCTGAAAACATTGTTTGTTTCGTACAAATGCATAGAGTTCTGTGTTTTTCCTATCTCTTCTGCAACAGGGAAAATTCAATTATGGTCATGTCACACACAAAAAATAATGTATAATAAGTGTAAACAGTAATAAGTAGAAAAACAAAATTTTTCACTGAGACAATTACATTTTAGCACTTCGCAAAGCTACAAAATTCATTTCACACATACCGCACATAATTCAGCAATAGAGAAAAAATCTTTGTAAAAATATCCCTGCTCATTACCCGATAGATACATCAACACATGCACTCTTTTCTTTAATTAAGTGAAAAGAGAATGTGTCATCTGCAAACGCTGTTGTTTCATAAAGGTAAGGGTCTCGTGTTTTCTGGAGTTTTCTGATTGGTATCTCAAACTGTAATTCGTGTTCTCTCAATAATAGATAGCTCTTAACATCATACATCTTGTCAGTAGCAACACAGTTTCAGTAGTACTTCCCCTTAGAAATTCTTTCATGACAAAATAAATCTCTTTTGAAGATATCACAGTGACTCTACCTTCAAGTAAAGTGTGTACAAACAGAACCTCCTCTAGTACAGCTTTGGGCTGCTTCATTTAAAGAGTGTACATTTCTTACCTTGTCTTATTCCATAAATAGCTGCAAAAAATTCTTCCTCACTAAATCGTATATAACGCCTCGTCTGTCTCCCTCAGAACAAAATATTTCATTAATCTTCAGCATAATATCCTACGAATCATAATCCACTTCATATGATATATCATTATGGCACCATAACACCATAGTAGCACCATGATAAACCATAAGAACATCATAAGCCTCACATGGCAATCATAAAGCAAAATTCTTCATCATTTTCCATACCTATAAAGTATTCCCTAGATTCATCATGTGTATGCATAAAACTCTGAAATTATCACTCTTCAAAATGCTTCCTAAGTATGCGAACAAGCACCTGCCAGGAATGTTCCTACTGCCCGTCAGAAATACCTTTCTCAATTCAGAAGCACTCATACAGTCTCTCATAAAAAAGTCAGTAGTTATACCTCTAGAATCAAAAATGACAAAGTATTCTGTCTGGTAATGGTAAAGCTACGACAAGACAAGAAACTTCATTATGTACAAATATCTTGTTGAAGAGATAAATGATTATCTTTGAACCTCAAAATCAAGTGTACTCCGCTACACCAAAATCTAAAAAAAAAAGGTTCCAAATTCATGATATAAGACAACAGTATTGCGTTTCAACCAGAAGCTATACCAGTAAACTCAGAACACTACCAACGGAATTCTAGCTGTTCACAGATGGCTTACCATTCCATATTATCGTAGTGAAATATAGGTGCAAAAACATTGTCTATTGCCACTGTATTATCACCTTGTCAGACTGTGCTTAGCAAATTCAAAGTACTTTTCTCCACACAACACAAATCATAGATCACCACCACACATTAAAATTATTTACTAAGTAGATTGACAGTAAGAGATACATTGACAGATCTACAGATTAGCATGAAACAGTGCTGAAAGCTAAAGTAAGAAAACGCACGGCAACAGCTGGGGCACCTAAGCTCACTATGTGTACCAAAGTATAGTAACCCCCGTAAGGTACTATTCTTTGTGCACTTTGATGTTCGATACACGATGAAGACCAGGTGATTTATGTTTGCGTATGGTTTCAAGTTACACAGTATTTGCATGTGCCATTCGTCGTATGCGAAAAAGACCTTCATATAGCAAGGAGAACTTGCTATTTAATGGCTTCCCTTTATGAGATAAACGATGCTATTTGAGCAACACTTTCTGACCTACCTGTAAACTCTTGACGTTCTCTCGTGGATTCTGTAGCTTCTTCCTTTTCTCTGTGGTTTTCCTGATGTCTTACAATGCTAAATTAATCATTTTATGGTGTCTTAAACGTCGTTGTGTAGGGACGGCAACTAACTGTTTTATACGAGGTGGTGGTGGTTTATTCCCTAATACAACGAGTGGAGTCGGTAGTTCGTTAATGATATATTGAAAATCAGATAGGTGTAAATCCTAATTTCTGTGTTGACGATAGCAGTACAGTCTACAAAGGTTTTCTAATTCTTTCATAGTGCGTTCTGGAGGGTTGCAAGATGGCATAAAACGTGATATAAATATTGGTTTCAGTCTTCTACGTCACAAAGTTTTAGCTATATATTAGAACGAAATTGTGGGCCATTATCATAAATTACTTTCTCAACATGTCCTACTTCTTTCATGAAATTGTTGGACGAATTTTATAGAAACAGACTTTGCAGTAGCTTTCCGTAAAGGTGTGAATGACACAAATTTAGAGGTAAGCTCAACAGAAAAATAAAAAAAAATGGCAATTCTTAGATCTCGCAAGAGAATCGAAAATGTCAACAGCAACCAATTCTCTTAGTTTGATAGGAATGATCTTAAATGGTGGTGTTCTGTGCGTAGCGGGGTAGGTGGTTTTGCTTTTGGCAAAGTTTGCATTTTGCCAAGACAGTACGAATTCGCTTTTCCATATTACTGAAGTAACATGTATCCCGTAACTTAACTTCGAGAAAATCTTTGTAATTAAAATCATCTTTTTTCTGAACTCATAAGTTTTGTCTCATACAATAACTCGCATTCCGCTCATTGTGTTCTGTAAATATATCACGTTCACGAAGGAAGTGATTAGCATTTCCAAAATTAGTAGGTTCATTATGATTTTCAACATGATGATTATTGAACTTACTGGTATCGTTATCACGCTCGATATTTTCTTCGATATAGGCAAGCTGTTCCTGTATCTTTCTTACGTCACGTTTATTTTGCTGATGCCCTTCTTTAAAACGTTGCAGAGACTGAAGTTCTTGGGTATTAGCGAGCGGAACCAGCTGAGTATCGTCTGCCTTTTTGTCTGAATCATTGTTCGATTCCGTCACTCTCTCGGGTATCTCTTCGACACGTTTCGCAATAGACTAATTTCATCCCGAAACAATTTGGTGTTCTCTTCCTGTTTTCTACTAGACTCCTTGAGCTTGTCATTTATTTCGTCACTAAGTTCATCGTAAATTTTTTAAATCTCATTATTAAATTCTCTAATTTCATTGTTGTATTTTCTAAACAATTGATTATTGGATTTTCTCATCTCATCAAGTTGAGCTAGTATTAATTGTGCAACATTATTATTGAAAGAGGGGAAGGCAAAATTATTTTGCTCTGTAGAAGTAGAAACAATATCTGAATCCCTCGTAACAAAATCGGACTTTGTCACGGTATTTTGATCTCCTGAATTACGTGAGGTTCCTGCAGATCATCATGCATGATTGGCAAATAATAGTCTACACTCTGAATATCCACAGTATTATTCGAAAGTTCCCTGACTAAATTATGCTAAGAATTTTCTACACTATGTTTCGAATTTTCTGACACTTCATTTGAAGCTGTTTCTATAGTCCTGTCCATTACTCACTGTGCCCTCCTTTTCATTGTCGTTGTAGCAATAAAGAAAATAATAAAAATGCGAAACAACTATGTGACACAAAACTGTTGACTTCAGTTTTACAAAATAAATCCTGAACTAGAAAATTGTTGAAATAAGAAGTTTTGAATTAACATGAAGAAGCGCACGAGCAACAAGAAATTCTATTCAGCAACTACTGACCAGGTGCTATTGCACAACATTTTCCAAATGCAGTAGCAAGAGGAATCATTTTTAACTGCGAAATCATTCAAAGGAACGAAATCCTGGCAGGC
This sequence comes from Schistocerca gregaria, assembly GCF_023897955.1. NCBI lineage: Eukaryota > Metazoa > Arthropoda > Insecta > Orthoptera > Acrididae > Schistocerca > Schistocerca gregaria. The sequence goes on from NC_064931.1 coordinate 298,418,927, forward strand.
AGGTCGACAGGTAAAACTGATTGGTAATTATTTTTAATTATTTTTTGTTTTGGTGAAAGACAAACGGAAATATGTGACGCTGCATCTGTGACAATTAGAATTCTGATTGAGAACAAAAGAAACAGAAATTAATCATAAAAGAATCAATTCTCAAATATCTGACTGCGAGTTTTAAAATTTTTTCTAACAACTCTTCTACAACGCTCCTTTACGCAATAGACGATTTACCTAATCTCGCCGCTGCAACTGCGTGATCAGCAACATACTAAAATTTTTTCGAAAGCAATATTGCAATCCATGCAAAGTGCAATACATGGTCATAATAATTGCAACAATTACTGCCGTATTTTTTCATATAGAAACTGAATTATCAAGAGGCGTTCGAATAACTAGCCTTAAATGGTGAAAAAAAAACGAAATACATCAATAAAGACTTTGATTTACTATATTCGCAAAATACGTTACTCAGCACTCACAAACTTTACACAAACCTTGATTGTTCCACAATGTCTGTACTCAATAAACACGACTAGTAAAGTAATACTAGTGGAGTGGTTTGCGTTCATATCGATGTAGAGGTATTTCCTCTATGAACAGTTACAGAAACTAATAAATGGCATCAAATCTTGTTGCAAGATAATGGTGCATTCTTCTGTGGGAATGTTTGACTATTACAAATGGCAGAAGTCGTAAGCTGATAGAATTTGCCCGAAAAAACAATATGTTTTTCTTGACGCAATCTGCCGCAAGATATCAAATTTTGATTTCAGTTGCCAAGCATCAAACGGAACTAAAATTGTAACTGAATTTATTTTATCAAATACTAAAGAAATTTTATAGGCTGTGACAGTCCTTACCTCCTTAGGCATTACCGCTGATAATAATACATTCTTAATATGCAGAACAAGAAAAAATACAAGTTAAAGCACTTGATTATGACAATTTATTAAAGAATGAGCAGAGGTATCATATCAAATTAAGCAACAATTTCAGAATGTTGGAAAATGAAGATTACATAGACGTCTACAGGGACAATTATTTAACAACGGCATTTATGTGAAGAGCAAAAGACGTTATAGGTACGAACAAAGGAAATGAAAAGAAAATCTTAATTGGATCAGGACAGCTATTAACTAGAAGGCCAGAGTTTACAATAAATAACAATCTGAAATTTGTATGAGGTAGAGAATTCAGCTAACTCATTCGGAAACAACTCCAACATAGTATGATAAGCTGCAGTTCCTATTTAATAAGGGCAGCTTTGGTAAGTAATAACAATATGAAGAAACCAGAACAGGAACTTACGCTGGGCAGATATCACATTTCATCATTTAAGGTTGCTGCAGGTACACCAACAAACTACAAAGAGAAAATTATGCCGGTATGTATAATTTCAATAACATATATATAGCTCAAGAGATGACTCAGGACACAGGTAATAAATAAGGAAAATATTTACATTCCGTAACTGATATGAGAATAGGTTTATACAGAGTGGTCAGAAACAGTCAGTAAAGCTTGTGTGGGTGTTGCAGGGTAGATTGTGATAAGAAACAATTGTTACGAAAAAAATTCGATACGTTGCACTGTTTACGAGTTAATTAGCATTGAAGTTGACCAATCACGTCGTTGCTCGCGTAAATTCAAACGGCTCGCCAGATACCATTAGTGTTAGATGTTCTCATAGCGCAGATGATAGCGCACGGGACTGCTCAGCCTTTGGCTCAGATTCGAGCCTTACTGCCATCTCATGTCCAATTTTTGTATCGCTCTTTTGTTCGGTATTAGGAAACCAAACAATGAACACGTTTTGGGACACCGTCTCTTCCGAGGGCTTGAATTTGTACGCGCAGTGGCCGGATTGGATAAATACAGCTCTAAGTACTGGAAAACGGCGCAATGTATCGAATTGTTTTCTTAATAATTATTTATCAGCACAACCTACCCAGCAACACCCTTACAAGCTTTTCATGCTGTTTCTGTCCACCTTGTATAATAATTAGCTATATGTAGAGAGAAATGGCGCCTGGAGCTGATGAGGTTTCAATAGATTGTAAGGTTGGAGGCAAAGTGGTACAACAGGATATAGAAAATCATTTACAAAAAATCGGCTACTACACTAACCAAAGACTGGAATAATGGTGTAGTTGTTCTACTTCACAGGAACTGTGAGAGACAGGTCATATCAAACTACAGACCTATCAACCTGCTCTCCGTGAGGTACAAAACATGCGGACGAGACGTTGCTATAGATCTAGGCTTCCTCTCCGTAACTGCTCGACATTCACTTAAATTATCAGCAACCGAATAGAAAATAAAACAACTAATTTTAATCAAGCAAATGAAAACGCTGTCATGGCCATCATCAAAAAGCTGTGAATGAAAGGAATACTGATTATGAACTATTACTTTGTTTGCCATTTGTATATTTTTAAATGCTTTTGTTTGACTTCGTTTCTTAAAAATTTTATTAACAGACAAAGATTTTATCCCATCTTTTAGCACGCTGAAGAATATGTGCATCACTGCTCCAGTTATTAGGCTTCATCGAGACATTGGGAAAATCAGAACTGGAAGAAGAGTCAGGCAGAGAGATTATATACCATCAAAATTATTATCAGCTCTCCTGCAAGGAATTTTTAGATCCTTATAAAGGTGAAAGACATGTAAGTTAATGGAACATACTTGAAGCACCTTTGGTTTACTGGTAACGTTGTACTGTTTGCTTTTTAAGCAGAATAACTTCAACAACTACTGGAAGCATCTAATGAAGCAAGTTCGACAGCTGGCCTGAAGGACAATTGGCTGTAAAAGACTGATGTAATATATAATGAATATTATTTTGTTCATAGTTGAGGTTCAGCAGCTGCGGAATATTCCAACAAAGATGAAAAAACAGTAATCCGGAGCACATAAAAAAATTATTTTGTTCACTTCACCGGTTTCGACAGTTTAAACTTTCATCTTCTGAAGTGAAATAGGCTCAAATCATTAGTAATCCAATGTCAAAATAAGAATAGGGCGGCAGTGTCCTTTGTTACAGAATTACTAATTCCGTAGCAAAGGACACTACCATCCGATTCTTATTTTGACGTTGGCTTACCAATGATTTGAGCCTGTTTCAGTTCTGAAGATGACAGTTTAAACCGTGCAAACCGGTAAAGTGAACCAAATCAAGGCATTCTTGTGCAGCTGACGGCAGACATTTTATTTCTGTTGCTATAATCAATACACTGACAAGACATATTGGCAGGTTACTGAACATACGGGAGCAGCATAAATATGTATCATCGAACACTGTAAACCATGGAAAAATCTAGAGGGAGGCGTTTATACAGCGATGAATGTCAAATAGCTGATGATGCTGATCATAAAATCTCAGCTTTAACGCTGGTAGTGGCGCAGCTACCACACAGTCTGTTCTTGGCCGCTGTGGTGTGCAGCGGAGCTGTGCGGCCTTGCTGACTTAACTGTCGTGTTTACAGCGAGCGTGTTCGCCGTTTCCTTTCGTGGTAGCGTCGTAATTGTTAAGTCAATTAAAAATGCCCTTTCGATGGAAAACTACTTTACGGTCGAGCTTTGAGAATAATAGTGAGCGTCCATCTACAGTCTACATTTAGAACCGGCTGGTAAACGAAGTACAAATGAATGACAAAGGTTTTTTTTTAGAGTTCATATGAACAACATTACAAAAGGAGAATTTGCGAAATGCAAGTTAAGGCAAGTGCAAAATACTAACGGTACAGATATTTTAAGCACCATGATAGTTCACCAAATACGACTGCACTTACGTATTCCGCTTTACGCTTACGATGTATCAGTTTTATATTTTCCGCTTTGAAGTTTCACCTGATACAATAAGAGATGTCCTAAATACAGAAGATACAGGGTAAGATAAATATATAAACTATAAACTAAATCGAATCAGGATCTCCAGAATGGTTTATCAGAAGCATATCCTATCTTATCCGTTTATTTTTGGCCACAGAGGGTATGTAACATACGAAAATCAGTCTCGATATTGTTCAGTTTGCATCTCAACGGAACATCTGAGGGTTTCTTATGATCACAGAAGGCATGGACAACTTCCTAGTGACACGAGCTGCCGGCCTTTGTGGCCGAGCGGTTCTAGGCGCTTCAGTCTGGAACCGCGCGACTGCTACGGTCGCAGGTTCGAATCCTGCCTTGGGCATTGATGTGTGTGATGTCCTTAGGTTAGTTAGGTTTAAGTAGTTCTAAATCTACGGGACCGATGACCTCAGATGTTAAGCCCCATAGTGCTCAGAGCCATTTGAACCATTGGAACCACCGGGCCGATTTCAACCAAGCTCGGTACAAATATCACTTACTGTCTGTAAATATTCGCTGTAGCGCCAAAAACCACCTACCTGTCAAAAGAGTGACAGGACCACTCTTGTTCTCTGTACACATAAAGGATCTGATGGACTGGGTCAGCAGCAATCTGTGATTATTTCTGAAGAAGTTGTAGTGAACGGGAAACTTTCGTTGTTTTGTAACTATATGAAGTTACTGAATAACTTAGACAGATTTCCTATTTTGTGTGATGAATGACAGCTTGCTCTAATGTAGAAAAACATAAGTTAATGCACATGAGTACAAATAACAACCCTGTACTGTTCGAATTCTGTATTGACGCGTGCTGCTTGACACAGCCACGACGATAAATATCTGGAATACACGTGACGAAGCAATATACTTCAACACGGGAGAATTCTGGGAAAGTGTAGCTCATCTATATAAATGACCACCTATACAATACAATTGCGACACATTCTATAGTACTGCTCGAGTGTTTTCGATCCCCACCAGGTGGGACTGAAGGAAGATATGGGATCAATTTTGAAGCACGCTGCAAGATTTGTTACCGGTACGTTAGATCAACACACGGGTATCGCGGAAATGCTCCGTGAACTCAAACCAGAAGCCCTGAAGGAAGCAGGCTTTCTTTTCGTTAATAGTTATTGAGGAGATATACAGAACTAACATTTACGACAGACTGCACAACGATTCAACTACCGCCTGAAGACACCTCGCTTAAGGATCGCGAAAACGAGATCACAGAAATTAGGCCTCATATGGAAGTAAACTACTGGCCATTAAAATTGCTACACCAAGAAGAAATGCAGATGATACACGGGTATTCATTGGACAAATATATTATATTATAACTGACATGTGATTACATTTTCACGCAATTTGAGTGCAAAGATCCTGAGAAATCAGTACCCAGAACAACCACCTCTGGCCGAAATAACGGCCTTGATACGCCTGGGCATTGAGCATTGAGTCAAACAGAGTTTGGATAACGTGTACAGGTACAGCTGCCCATCCAGCTTCAACAAGACGCCACAGTGCATCAAGAGTAGTGACTGGCATATTGTGACGAGCCAGTTGCTCGTCCAACATTGACCAGACGTTTCCAATTGGTGAGAGGTCTGGAGAATATGCTGGCCAGGGCAGCAGTCAAACATTTTCTGTATCCTGAAAGGCCCGTACAGGACCTGCAACATGCGGTCGTGCGTTATTCTGCTGAAACGTAGGGTTTCGCAGGGATCGAATGAAGGGTAGAGCCACGGGTCGTAACATGTCTGAAATGTAACGTCCACTGTTCAGAGTGCTGTCAATGCGAACAAGAGGTGACCGAGACGTGTAACCAATGGCATACCATACCATCACGCCGGGTGATACGCCATTATGGCGATGACGAATACACGCTTCCAATTTGCGTTCACCGCGATGTCGACAAACACAGATAAGACCTTCATGATGCTGTAAACAGAACCTGGATTCACCCGAAAAAATGACGTTTTGCCATTCGTGCACCCACGTTCGTCGTTGAGTACACCATCGCAGGCGCTCCTTTCCGTGCTGCAGCGTCAAGGGTAACCGCAGCCATGGTCTCCGAGATGATAGTCCACGCTGCTGCAAACGTCGTCGAATTGTTCGTGCAGATGTTGTTGTCTTGAAACGTCCCCATCTGTTGACTCGGCAATCGAGACGTGGCTCTACGATCCGTTACAGCCATGCGGATAAGATTCCTCTCATCTCGACTGCTAGTGATACGAGGCCGTTGAGATCCAGCACGGCGTTCCTTATTACCCTCCTGAACCCACCGATTTCATATTCTGCTAACAGTCATTGGATCTCGACCAACGCGAGCAGCAATGTCGCGATACGATAAACCGCAATCGCGATAGGCTACAATCCGACCTTTATCAAAGTCGGAAACGTGATGGTACACATTTCTCCTCCTTACACGAGGCATCACAATATCGTTTCACCAGGGAACGCCGCTCAACTGTTGTTTGTGTATGAGAAATCGGTTGGAAACTTTCCTCATGTGAGCACGTTGTAGGTGTCGCCACCGGCTCCAACCTTGTGTGAATGCTCTGAAAAGCTAGTCATTTGCATATCACAGCATATTCTTCCTGTCGGATAAATTTCGCGTCTGCAGCACGTCATCTTCGTGGTGTAGCAATTTTAATGGCCAGTAGTGTATAAATATAGTCGTTACTCCTTTGCTCCACTTGAAAGTGGAGCAAGAAAGAAAATGTCAGTCAGTGGTACATCCGCCATGCACTGTATCGTGGCTTGCGGAATATGCGAGTTAGCGTGAAATCGCAATAACATTCTCCTTCGGGGGCGTGAAATTTTATCATCTTATTGAAATTTCGAAGACATACGTTAGAATGTAGCGAAGTCTTGCGTGATTTTACGACGGCAGTCTAATTTGGTGATATCTGTGTGAAAGACGTTATTCTGAGAGTCGAGTGTCTTGTAATCAGTCCCATGCGGTGGGTGTTAATATTGAACGTCAGCCGAGAGGTAGATTGTTGGGTTAATATCTAGACGATGAAAGTGCTTCTCGAAAAACTGGACTTGACAAGGTTTTCCAATATGAATGTAAACAGGGTTGCATCCGAGAAATTTAAATGTCTGAAGTTGAGTAACTGTTTCGAGCCTCTTAATTTTGAAATATCTTCGTTTTTTCGGGAAGTTAATAAGAAAAAAAATTGGAGGTTAATAGGAGACTGGTTGATTTCCAGCTGAGTGGCTAGACCTTGGAATATTTGTGCAATCATACTGGTGCACGATTCATATCGCTGGTGACGGAGTTGCAACTATTTGATCCTGTTTTTCGCTCAAAGCAAGACAAGCGTCTCTCAACATAAGTGCTTACGGATTTAGGAGTTTAACAAGTTGGCTCGAGTTTGCCGATTAGTGCCACCTTCAGATACCATGGCGTAACGACGTCTTATAGCGAAATCGCATACGTCAGTCATAGTTTGGATTGCTTTTACGACAGTTGTCGATGTTAGCTTTACGGTTTCGTGACAGGCAGAGGAGATGGAAAGTTACAAGGTGGCGCAATTGTGAAGGTTTTGGAATCATAATCGGGGGGAATGGAGTTCAAATTGTTGTCTAGCCTCAAGGTTTAGGCTCCTCGTGGTTCCTCCGAAAACATCACAGCGAATTCGATCTTTCCTTCGGAAACGTTGTGTTCTATTGGCTGTCGCACCCCTTCCCAGTACAACAGTACACTCGTTGTTGATAGGATACTGCACCCTTAACATCCTCCACCCTTTTTAACCACCTTCGCTTGTGCTTCTGATTAAAACCTGGTGCTAAAATTTGATTGAAAAGAAAGCTATTTGAGGCGGGCACAAACTTCAAGAAACAGAGGGAGCGAACGACTTCCATATACACTGCCTGGCAAAAAGAAGTTAAGTACACAGAAGGGGACGAGAAACAGAAATGAAACTTCACAAGTTTACAAGGTGTGTGATGTCATAATGGCAACAAAACGGCCTTACCTTTCTGAGGATGTCTGCATCGAAATTTATATGTTGAATCAGTATCAAAGTAGAAAGGCTGAGTAAGACAAGTAGAAACATTTATATACTCAGCGAACTAGACAAAGCAGCAGTGGTGCTATATCTGAACGAGGAACTTGAAACTTTAATTCAGGAAAAGAGCAGCTATAAGAACTATGGCTGATGTTTAAAAGAATAGTTGACCATGTAATGTGTAGACACGTACCCAGTAAAACAGTTCTTAATGGGAGAGATCCTGCATGGTAGACAGTCACTGTAAAGAAAATTCTAAATAATCAGAGACTACTAAACAAATCATGGCGCTACAGATACAGAGATGCTGAATGACACGTGTCTGGCTGTCAAGCAAGGGCTCCCATATCTTGGGGAAAGGGGAGTGGGCCACGCCCCCTTCCCACCCCCTTAATCTCAGGGAAAGGAAAAATTATAGTGTAGTAAGGTGTTTTTCTTTCAAGAAAGTGATCTAAAAGTTGTTATTACGCAAGTTTTTAATACGGTCGGAACGGAAACTATTTTATGGCTACTTACAAGTCGCCATTCGTCTTCCAAGATATTAAAAATAATCCATACCCCTGGTCTACCCCCTCCCCCCCCCCTCCTCGTAAACTTTTGTATGAGCGCTCTTGCCGTCAAGAAAACAATGACTACTATAGCAGAACACAGATCTCACGGAAAACCCAATGAAATTTTGGTCGTATGTAAGGGCTGTATGTGAGATCCTGGTCACTCGTCTCGTATAGGGTGTGTGTGTGTAAAGGATGCTGTGTTCTCGGAATACTATAAAACAATTCAAGCAAATCACATTGATCGTTTTTATTACAAATAAGGAGATTGACAATACTTAACTTTGAATTTACGACGGTGTCGCAAGCGATGAGCGATATGCAAACAATTACAGTCCTTTGCTGTATCAAGGTCTATGTGATCAATTGATATGGACCACACGTCACTGTTGTCACAGTGCTCTCCTAGTACTGTGCTAGTCTGCGAGCCCTGTGCGAGTACGGTGTGGCCGAGGCTGGCAGGACAGGCGCTTTTATACTCCTCGGCTAGAGGGCGCTCCTATCATGCTGCGGTCCTTGTCAGCGAGCTATTGGCTGACGTCGTCTCACAGCCTTCTTTGCTCTTGCATTCTTCATCTCCGTACCGTTGCCTATAGTTACGCTGGAACACTGTTCGTGGCACTAAAGTTAGTCAATCGAAGACATTAAGTCTGGAAAAGGGTCTTTCATCATATTGTGGCACTTTATTCTATAGGTCCGTCTTGGTTATTAATGACCTTACGAACAATATTGACTTTAACCTCATTCTTAGACAGTGCAGTTATCTACAATGAAGTACAGTCTGAAAGAAGTACAAATATTCAGTCAGATCTTGACAGGATTTCAGTGTCACAGATTCGCAACTTGCTTTAAATTTTCAGAAATCTAAAATTGTGTACTTCAGAAAACGGGAAAACGTAGTAGCCTATGATTACAGTATCAACGAGTCACAGCTGAAATCAGTAAACTCATACAAATACCTGTATCTACGTAATAATCTGTACAGGCATAAAATGGAACGATGACATGTACTCAGTCATGGGTAAAGCAGATAGCAGGCTTCGCTTTATTGGTAGGATACTAGGGAAATGGAATCAATTTACAAAAGAGACTGCTTACAAATCACTCGTGCGACTCCTTCTAGAATATTGCTCAGTTATGTGGGACACCTACTAGAGAGGGCGAACAGGGAATATTTAACGTGTACAGAGAAGGGCAGCATGAATGGTCACAGGTTTGTCTGACCCACGTTAGAGTGTCACAGGGATGTTGAAACAACTGAACTGCCAGACACATGAGCTATCCCTAGAAAACCTGCTCACAATGTTTCAACAGCCGACTTAAAACGAAGATTCTAGGAATACGCTACAACCCCTTACATATCGCTCACATAGAGATCGTGAGGACAAGATTAGATTAATTACAGCAAGCACGGAGGCATCTGAACAATTAATCTTCCCGTGCTCCATAAGAGGGATATATTTTGGACTACGTGGGAACTGAGGGCAGGCATATTCATCGTCAAGGTTCCAGTCGACCACCACAAGGAAGGCTTGCCGTATTATACACAAGCCACATCGTAACCCCTTCACATCTGCGTCAGTCATCCGAGAAAAGGTAATGGACTCTGGAACATTCTGTATCATCCTGTACCACTAGTGGCAGACTAGAAGGAGTCAAACCAAGGAATTGCCGTCCCTTCCGTAGGTTACCACTAACATAGCATTACAAACGGATGCATCTGGAGTACTGCTGTGAGCAGGACGCATGCGCTGCTGCCGAATGGCGTCACATTATACTCAGCGATGAATCGCGCTTCCGTACTACCCTTTGCAGAGGTAAAGCTCTCTTGCTCATGGAATGACGGTGTGGGTGTCCATCGGTTCAGGTCTCTGGTGGTAGTGACTGAGAGAATTCTGACCGCGCAACGGTATGTCATGTATTACCTCTCGTGAGATTGTATCGCAACAGAAAAACACTCGTCAACATAGGGCACATGTCTCTATGTGTTGTGTTTCTTGATGCTGAAGTACTCCTGTGGCCAGCAAGATTCCAGAAGTGTCCCCGATACAAGATGTGTGAATAGCTAGGACTTCCAGTCAGAAACAGTGGCAATATCCAGAATATTCAATGATCGGTTACAATAGTTGTGGTCCAACTTGCCTGAGGAGAGGATTAGAAGAATTCATAACGCCCCTCCCAACTGAATCAGTGTATGCATCTAGGCCGCACAGGGTGCAACATCATAAAGATATGTGCTAAATGCTTTATAAATTTGACTCGATCTTGTGCTCACTTCAACAACCTAAATCTACGTCTACATATATACTCTGAAAACCATTGTGAAGTGCTTGGCAGAGGGTACGTCACCTTGTATCAGCTATAAAAGTTTTTTTCCCATTCCATTTACGTATGGAGATCGGGAAGCATGACTTCTTAAATGCCTTCGTGCGTATTGTAATTAATCTATTCTCGTCCTCACTATCTCTATGAGAGCGATATGTAGAGGGTTTACGTCTGTCTTCATATGTCTGCCACTTCAGTACTTTCAACATCTCTGTAGTATTCTCCCGCCAAACAAACCTGTGACCATTCGTGCTGCCTTTGTCTGTATACCTTAAATACACCCTGTTAGTCCTACCAGGTAGCGATCCCACATACTTGAACAATATTCTAGGAATGGTCGCACGAGTGACTTTAAGCAATCTTCTTTGTAAACTGATTGCATTTCCCCAGTATTCTACCAATATACAGAAGTCTGCTACCTGCTTTACCCACGAATGAATCATGCGATCGTTCCATTTTATGTCCTTGCAAAGTATCACTCACAGGTATTTGTATGAGTTAACCGATTCCAACTGTGGGTCATTGATGTTGTAGTCATATGTTAATACTTTTTTTTTCATTTTATGAAGCGTATACTTTTACATTTCTGAACATTTAAACGAAGTTATCAATTTGTGCACCACTTTGAAATCTCCTCAAAATTTAATCGAATACTTGTACAGCTTCTTCCAGACTGAACTTCATTGTAGATAACGGCATCATCTGCGAAAAGTCTGGGGCTATTTTAATATGGTCCGCAATGTCATTAATACAATAAGTGATCAAAAGTATCCGGAAACCTAGCTAAAAATGACTTACAATTTCCTGGCGCTCTCCATCGGTAATGCTGGAATTCAGTATGGTGTTGGCCCACCCTTAGCCTTGATGACAGCTTCCACCCTCGCAGATATACGTTCAATCAGTTGCTGGAAGGTTTCTTGGGGAATGGCAGCCCATTCTTCACGGAGTGCTCCACTGAGGAGGGGCCGTGTATTATTAACAGGTGCTCGATGTGGTTGAAAGATGCTATCGCCATCCCCGAATTGCTCTTCAACAGTGGGAAGCAAAAAGGTGCTTAAAACATCAATGTAGGTCTGTGCTGTGATAGTGCCACTCAAAATAACTAGGGGTGCAAGCCTATCCATGAAAAACACGATCACATCATAACACCACCGCCTCCGAATTTTACTGTTGGCACTGCACACGCTGGCAGATGACGTTTACCGGGCATTCGTCATACCCACAGCCTGCCATCGGATCGCCACATTGTGTACCGCGATTCATCACTCCACACAACGTTTTTCTGTTGTTCAATCGTCCAATGCTTACCCTCCTTACACCAAGCGAGGTGTCGTTTGGGGTTTACTGGCGTGATGTGTGGTTATGAGCAGCCGGTCGACCATGAAATCCAAGTTTTCTCACCATCCGCCTAACGGTCACAGTACTTGCAGTGGATCCTGATGCAATTTGAAATCCCTGTGTGATGGTCTGGATAGATGTGTGCCTATTACACATTACGACCCTCTCTAACTGTCGGCGGTGTCTGTCAGTCAACAGACGAGGTCGGCCTGTACGCTTTTGTCCTGTGCGTGTCCCTTCACGTTTCCACTTCACTATGGCGTCGGAAATAGTGGACCTAGAGATGTTTAAGGGTGTGGAAATCTCGAGTACAGACGTATGACACAAGTGACACCCAATCACTCGACCACGTTCTAAATCCGTGAGCCGCAGAGCGCCCCATTCTGCTCTCACGATGTCTAATGACTACGGAGGTCGCATTGTGCTGCCGCCCACCTCGCAGTGGCACCTAACACGAAAAACGTATGTTTTTGGGGAAGTTCGGATACTTTTCATCACATAGTGTATACACCACGAACAGCAAGGGACCCAACACACTTCCGTGGGGTCAACCTGAAGTTACGTCTGCATATGAAGATGAGTGTCCATCCAAGATAACCCATACAGAGGTACAGAAAACTCTCGTTGTTGCACATGGCTCACTTCAGTCTCATTCGTGCCAGTTGTCCCATAACTCTAATGAATCCATCAGTTACTACTTCCAAAGCTCGACAGATTGAACTGATCGATTTTCATTTTAGATATCTAAACCACATGGATATACATGGAATTTGATTCTGTGGTAACATAATATACGCTGTGGCTACAGTAGACGACTGCTTGATATTTCTCTTCATTTGGATACTAAATATTTTACATACAGTTGCTCAGTCGTATGTCTGTAGATGTTACAAGTAGTCACTGTTTGGTTCCTTAGGAATTCACACACATTTGAACATTTTGAAGTTGTCACTTTTGTTATTCTTTAAAAAATTTATGCCAAACACTGCCAGCTTTTATTGACAAAAAAGGTTCAAATGGCTCTGAGTACTATGGGACGCAACTTCTGTGGTCATCAGTACCCTAGAACTTAGAACTACTTAAACCTAACTAACCTAAGGACATCACACACAGCCATGCCCGAGGCAGGATTCGAACCTGCGACTGTAGCAGTCTCACGGTTCCGGACTGCGCGCCTAGAACCGCGAGACCACCGCGGCCGGCTTTTATTGACACTTCGAACCATCTTTTACTCATAGTGAGATAAGAAATTTTGTGGGGGAACAGCTTCGATGACCTTACCGTGCTAAACAATGCTCAATCACTGTACCACTTAGTTTCGGCTACTGTCTAGGAACAGATATATAAAATAACTGAAATATCTCAACTAAAGCATGAGGTCAAGTTACCTCATTTCAGACACCAAGTTTCCCACACAGGACAGTGTTTCATTGAATGCGAATTAATTAAAACGTTAACACGAGGGCACGAATTAGTTTCAGAATGGTATTCCTCAAATTACGTGCTATGGTCTGATGTATATGATGATGACCGTATTCAGTGAATTTCGCTTTTTTTCTATTCAAAGTATGATACAGGTTTGGCAAAATCTCTCCCATTGAAGAAAAGCGACGAAAAAGTTTGTTATTTTTTAGAAAAGGTTTTGCGGAGGCTATTAGTAGAGGTTAGGGCATCGCACTTTATGCAGAAGAGCGACCGATGGGTGTCTGTCGCAGACACGGCGGGTTGGCAGCACTATTGACCGCGGCGAGCGTTTCATAAGCATCAGCTGCCGGAATAGGTACGTCTCGTGTGAAGAGGCGGGCCAGCCTGAATAATGCATCAGCGCGATTACTAGGCGACGCACGGCACTGACAGTCACTCCTCCTCTCGTGAGCAGTTAGGAATCCTCATTAATAGTGACTAACAGTCTCCATTCCAGCTGTCAGAGCCCGACTTGCACTTCTCTTAGTCGAGTCTTCACTTCAGGAGAAGATGGTGGCATACAACCCAGAGTTAGCTGATTCGATGCCCTGAAAGACAAAATGTTCTTGGCACAGGATGTTGACCTTCAACTTGAAGGAACAGCGTTGAGGTGGGCATGTGTGTGTGTGTGTGTGTGCCTGCGTGCGTGCGTGTGTGTGACGAGGGGGAGAGCAGCTGTGTTGGAGACGTTAGTGTATTGAACTTGAGCTTTTAATCACAAAGTGGACTACGTAGTGATGTTTGATCTGGAGATAGCTGGTTCGATTCCTGTGGACAGACAGGTGTCAATTAATGGTGACGTGGCCTACAGTGGTGATGAAGGGAAGCTAGGGTTGGAAGCCCCATTTCAAACACGTTAATAACTAATCACTTGGATCGAAAGTTGGAACTTCTGTGCACCGTTGTTGAATAAGGACAGAGGAAATCGTTGCTAGTGTGCCTGCCCTCAAATGGACGTTAAGCATGATCATTTTGTAGCCCTCGAGGTGAAAAAGAAAAAGGTAACTTAAAGTTTAACGCTACTTCATGGGCCTCTTCGCTGGAGACGGACCACGGGAACTGGGAAGGAATTAGCGGCGACCTTTAAGACAACGTCACTACACTCGACTGAACTAATTTAGGGTAACCGTAGAAAACATGAATCAATGTTACAAGTCTCCATTGTACTGGTTCGTATGCAATTCGATCACCGGCATTCCTTGAGCCCTGAAGCATTACAGGGCAACATTGTGGGTGAGGTAATAATCGATGAGTACTATCAATACCATTGTTCATAGGGTTCTTAATACACGATTGACGTAGTGGTTCACGTTCCCAGATCCGCGTATTCGTGTGGGAACGGAGCCGTCTGCCGCCAGGCTTTCGGTGCTCGCTACTTCAGTATTCATTCGTGACACAGAAACAGTTGCAGCACGCGATCGCGGTAACGGCTAGTCAAGGTCTTTCGGGTCTTCAAGGAGTGGCCTCGCTCTGAACACGAATAATTCAGCCATTTTTTTGCGGAGGTATCTCACTATGTGATCACACCTTTGTGCTGCGTCCGATTGCGGACACAAGTACAACTTACAATTTTTCAAATTTCAACGCTTTTTCTAAACATATTTGTTGGTAGTCTCAATCCGACAACTGTCACGACTTTAATCAAAATTCTGTAAAGTGGGCTACTGAACTAATATTTAGACGCTATTTCGTTTGAAGAAGGGATTTAGACGCTGTTTCGTTTGAAGAAGGGAGTATCAACAAAAAATTGCAATTATTCTTCCGTGCTTTTGCCACTAGCTTAAGGACAGTAGATAGGGGAGAGTGTTGCACCTAGAGGATAGACTGCGTAAGAACACACAATGTTTTTGGTTGGTATTTCAGGCTAGCGACTGATTTTAGAATCACCTGAAGGAGTGCTCACTACAGACTGCCATTAGCAGCTTCCGCCACTTTTTACACTTTTTGTTGTTTTTAGACACCAATTGTAAATACACTCTAAGACAAAATACGAAGAAATTATCCGATGGGACGAAAATTGGTTGATATGATGTAAATGTATAGACACACAAACGATTACAATTTCAGAAAAATTGCATGTTTTCCTCAAGAAAAAGATATGCACAAACTGAACAAGCCAATAATGTGTTGGGCCACCTTTGGCTCTAATTGAAGCAGTTATTTGGCTTGACATTGACTGGCAAAGTTGTTGAATGTCCTCCAGAGGGATATCGTGCCAAATTCTGTCCAATTGGAGCGTTAGATCGTCAAAATCTCAAGCTGGCTCAAGCGCCCTGCCCACAGTGCTCGAAACGATCTCAATTGGGAACTCTCTCTGCTCCTTTTTGGCTTTTCTCTCTGTGGGGAAGCTCAAGAGGAAGTTTGTGGTCTATTTGGCCTTTACTCCACTAAGAATCTTTTGAAGCTTCATTCTTGTTTTATTATATCTGGAACTGGCAATGAGTGCCGATAATCTACACTCCTGGAAATTGAAATAAGAACACCATGAATTCATTGTCCCAGGAAGGGGAAACTTTATTGACACATTCCTAGGGTCAGATACATCACATGATCACACTGACAGAACCACAGACACATAGACACAGGCAACACAGCATGCACAATGTCGGCACTAGTACAGTGTATATCCACCTTTCGCAGCAATGCAGGCTGCTATTCTCCCATGGAGACGATCGTAGAGATGATGGATGTAGTCCTGTGGAACGGCTTGCCATGCCATTTCCACCTGGCGCCTCAGTTGGACCAGCGTTCGTGCTGGACGTGCAGACTGCGTGAGACGACGCTTCATCCAGTCCCAAACATGCTCAATGGGGGACAGATCCGGAGATCTTGCTGGCCAGGGTAGTTGACTTACACCTTCTAGAGCACGTTGGGTGGCACGGGATACATGCGGACGTGCATTGTCCTGTTGGAACAGCAAGTTCCCTTGCCGGTCTAGGAATGGTAGAACGACGGGTTCGATGACGGTTTGGATGTACCGTGCACTATTCAGTGTCCCCTCGACGATCACCAGAGGTGTACGGCCAGTGTAGGAGATCGCTCCCCACACCATGATGCCGGGTGTTGGCCCTGTGTGCCTCGGTCGTATGCAGTCCTGATTGTGGCGCTCACCTGCACGGCGCCAAACACGCATACGACCATCATTGGCACCAAGGCAGAAGCGACTCTCATCGCTGAAGACTACACGTCTCCATTCGTCCCTCCATTCACGCCTGTCGCGACACCACTGGAGGCGGGCTGCACGATGTTGGGGCGTGAGCGGAAGACGGCCTAACAGTGTGCGGGACCGTAGCCCAGCTTCATGGAGACGGTTGCGAATGGTCCTCGCCGATACCCCAGGAGCAACAGTGTCCCTAATTTGCTGGGAAGTGGCGGTGCGGTCCCCTACGGCACTGCGTAGGATCCTACGGTCTTGGCATGCATCCGTGCGTTGCTGCAGTCCGGTCCCAGGTCGACGGGCACGTGCACCTTCCGCCGACCACTGGCGACAACATCGATGTACTGTGGAGACCTCACGCCCCATTTGTTGAGCAATTCGGCGGTACGTCCACCCGGCCTCCCGCATGCCCACTATACGCCCTCGCTCAAAGTGCGTCAATTGCACATACGGTTCACGTCCACGCTGTCGCGGCATGCTACCAGTGTTAAAGACTGCGATGGAGCTCCGTATGCCACGGCAAACTGGCTGACACTGACGGCGGCGGTGCACAAATGCTGCGCAGCTAGCGCCATTCGACGGCCAACACCGCGGTTCCTGGTGTGTCCGCTGTGCCGTGCGTGTGATCATTGCTTGTACAGCCCTCTCGCAGT
Organism: Schistocerca gregaria; assembly: GCF_023897955.1. Classification (NCBI taxonomy): domain Eukaryota; kingdom Metazoa; phylum Arthropoda; class Insecta; order Orthoptera; family Acrididae; genus Schistocerca; species Schistocerca gregaria. The sequence goes on from NC_064931.1 coordinate 298,436,283, forward strand.
GTCCGGAGCAAGTATGGTGGGTCTGACACACCGGTGTCAATGTGTTCTTTTTTTCCATTTCAGGAGTGTATTTCTTGTTCTTGTCGATGTGAGCTTTTTCTTTTTCTCATTACTGGTGACTGAGGACTGTTCCTCGGTGTTGCTTGATACGTAACGTATTCTGTCTTTAGTTGTTCTCGTAAATCAGAGAAATGGATACACAATGCATCTGCAGAGTAGTGAAGATAGGGTAGGAAATAATCAGCTCATAATCCTCCCTCGAAAGTCGTACAAGGCCTTCTGGATAGCTAACTGGTTGATGTGGGGGTGGCGGTTTTGGATGGTTTGGTGGAACAAAAGGATAGGGATTTTCGTGGTGGGGGTATGTACCGCCGCGAAGCGAACTAGCAATCTTCTTCAGTACAGCACTTGCGCTGTACAAGTCCGGAAGCGAGAGGAATAGTACTTCGTCCCACTCTTCTTCCTCTTGTGCAGCTGCTTCGGTGTCCTTTTGCTGTGTCGCTTCCCTTCGGCAGACTTGTCGGTTTGCGTGGCCACCGTTGCGAACTTCTTCTCTCGAGCAGGAGTCGTTTGGGTGGCGGTGTTTCTGTTGTGGCGGAGTCTTCTTTGGCTGAGCGAAGTTCTTGCGTCAGCACAGCAATCTGACGCCAAGCCTCGCCCTGTTCCGCCAACACGGTCGCCCTCTCTTCCGCCATGACGGATTTGAAGGTGGACATGGCTTCTTGTGCACCGTCCTTTCGACGCCTGGAGACGACGTCTTCTGTACAAGAGACCACCTTTTCATGTGTGGTGGTCACTTGCTTCTGCGTCTTCTTCTTGTCCGGTCCGCGCCAATTCCTCTTGTAGGCGCAGGATCGGGCGTTCGCCGCGTGTGCGCCGCCACAGTTGACGCAGGTACAGGGGGTGTTCTGCTTCTTGCAGTCGCGTATGTCATGTGCTTGCACACAATTCAAGCACGCAACTGCGCTGCACTCTTCTTCTTGTTGCCGGACGTTCCTGCTAGCGTGAGCAGCAACTCCGCTAGGGCTGCAGCTTTGCGTCCCCTTCCGCGTCCCGACATCTCGAGCAGCTACAGCGACAGCAGCGATGCGTATCTCTCCGCAGGCTGAGCGGGAATTGGGAAGAGATCCGGCGACCTTACTGGCCAAGATAGAGTTTAAAAGGCACGGAGAGAAGCAGTGGAAACTCTCACCGAGTGCCGGGGGGGGGGGGGGGGGGGGGGGGAGATTATCTAGCTGAAATCTAAGCTCAGGATGACTTGCTATGAAGGGCAACAAAACGGGGCTTATAATATCATTGACGTACAGCTGTTCTGCAGGGGTACCGCAGATGACAACCAGAGGAGTCTTGCTATGAAAAGAAATGACAGCCCAGACCGTCACTCCTGCTTGTCAGTCCGTATGGTGGGCGGCAGTCACGTTGGTATCCCACAGCCGTCTGGGGCGGCTCCAGACACATCTTCACTGCTCCTTGGGGCTTAGTTTAAAGTGGGACTCATCACTGAAGACAGTTCTACTCCAGTCAATAAGATTCCATACCGACCTGCCTGTCGCTCGCCATACAGCCAGGAATGATGCTCTAGGGTGCTATCTCATTTCCTAGCAGGATTCCTTTGATTGTCATTCGCGGTACCCTTACAGCAAATCTGTACGTCGACGACATTCTACACCCCGTTTTGTTGTCCCTCATGGTAAACCATCATGGGCTTACATTCCAACAAGATAATGCCAACCACAGACGGCGAGAGTTTCTTCAGCTTGTCTCCGTGCTTGCCAAACCATATGTTGGCCGGCAAGATGGCCGCATCTCTCGCCCTCTGACAAGGTTTGGAGCATTATAGGCAAATCCCTCCGATCATCACGGGATTTAGGCCATCTAATGCTCCAATTTCGAGAGAATTTGGCGCTATATCCCTCAGGACATCCAGCAACTCTATCAATCAATGCCTAGCAGAATAATTACTTGCGTAAGGGCCAGAGATGGACCAACGCGTTATTGGCTTGCTCAGTTTGTGAAACTCTTTCTCTTGAATAAGTGATGTAATTCTCCTGAAATTGCAATAAATTGATTGCCTTTAAATGTACATAACACTTAACAATTTTCGTCCAATTCGGATTCTTCTTTCGTGATGTGTCTTTTTTTTTAACTGCTTAGCCGACGAGTAACTCACAACAGTGCTACATACAGTGTTAGTGGTTTGGATACAAAGAAAAGCAATGGGAACGATAAACAAAGCAAATATTGTATTATATCTAAAATAACACTTGTCGAAGCTGACATTTTGTCAGAAAGGAATCCAAGGAACTCCACGCAGTGAGAAAGAAATGGCAGATGAAATATTAGCGTTTCTGTAAGATGCGTCTGTGGAATGTGTGGTGTCGTATACGATAGACTGCACGGACAGACAGTGTTCATGTGTAGTACAATGATGAGGATACATGGTTAACAAGTGAAAGGGATATTGCAACAGGCTATGTAGTTCTACACCCTTGTCGGACAGGGGGCCACAAATCCAGTCTGCAGTGAAACGTAGTAAAAGACAATCGTAATCCGTGAAGCGGGTAAGAAACAATTACGTACATGGAAGATCATTTGCAGCGCAGCAAAAAAAAATTATGAACAGATTTCGAATAAGTCCTCACGAATATAACCTTGTAGTACACAAGAAAACCTACCGATACTCTTGACAGATCAGGGCGCACTTGTTACAAAAAGCAGTGTTTGCGCTTTTTTGAAGGCTGCTCGGTACAGTTTACAATATGTGCATGATAGTGGTCTACTACGTTACGCACATTAAACTGAGAGCGCATAGATTACAGTGATTTCAAGGGAAGCAGTAAATGGTTGCATAACTTCAAACAGCGCTACAGAATTTGAAGACGTAAGATGACGAAATTTCAAAAAAGCTTCAACCTGATGATAAGCAGAAAACTGCTGAATAGACCCGAAAAATTGTAGATGAGATAAACAAACTTATCCCACCGTTCAGTAAAGAGTCTGTTTTCAAATCTGACGAAGCGGTATTTGGAAACGAAATGCATATGGAACGAACCCTGGATATTAGAGGTACCTTGGGAGTTATAAAGAGATCGTTGTTGTTGTTGTGGTCTTCAGTCCTGAGACTGGTTTGATGCAGCTCTCCATGCTACTCTATCCTGTGCAAGGTTCTTCATCTCCCAGTACTTACTGCAACCCACATCCTTCTGAATCTGCTTAGTGTATTCATATCTTGGTCTCCCTCTACGATTTTTACCCTCCACGCTGCCCTCCAATGCTAAATTTGTGATCCCTTGATGCCTCAAAACATGTCCTACCAACCGGTCCCTTCTTCTGGTCAAGTTGTGCCACAAACTTCTCTTCTCCCCAATCCTATTCAATACTTCCTCATTAGTTATGTGATCTACCCATATAATCTTCAGCATTCTTCTGTAGCACCACATTTCGAAAGCTCCTATTCTCTTCTTGTCCAAACTATTTATCGTCCATGTTTCACGTCCATACATGGCTACACTCCATACAAATACTTTCAGGGAAGACTTCCTGACACTTAAATCTATACTCGATGTTAACAAATTTCTCTCCTTCAGAAACGCTTTCCTTGCCATTGCCAGTCTACATTTTGTATCAGAGATCAACTAACACAAATGCCTTAACGCATTTGTATGCAATTAGGCCAACTCTTAATCTGGATGGTAAACTGGCCGGAAAGTTATGTACTGTGCAGCTAGAAATTGGAGGTGCTCTGCCCTCTACCATTCATCCTCGTGTGCGTGCTTCTGTACGGGTAGTAGGAAATATTTACGTCACAGGAAGCAAGAGTGGGAAAATGGGGATAAGAGAACTACAACTATGGTACGAATACTGTTTTTGGCTAATAGCTGGTCAAAATAACTTGCTTTTGCTTGATTCCTGGTCTGGTATAAAAATCACACTCCTTTAGAGTAAATTATTCCACCTGAAAAATGAATGACATTGCAGTTCATACCACCCAGAACCACTGGACAAATTCAGCTTCCGGAAATCTGTTTTTTCTGTGTGTATAAAACTTGTTATTGCACTGTCTGTAACTACACCTTCAAGGATAGTAAGTTTTATTGCCGTGCTGGGTAGCCACCTTGTCACGGTCCGCACGGCTCCCCCCGTCGGAGGTTCGAGTCCTCCCTCGGGCACGGGTGTGTGTATTATCCTTAGCGTAAGTTAGTTTAAGTTGGCTTAAGCAGTGTGTAAGCTTAGGGACCGATGATCTCAGCAGTTTGGTCCCATAAGACCTTACCACAAATTTCCAAATTTTTCCAAGTTTTATTACATGTAAACTGAAGGTGGATGGATGGAGGGAGAAAAGAAAGGAAATGGAAGCAATAACTGATGTCAGCTGCGTCGGAATATTACGCGGAATTAGCGGCGACAAATGAATATGTGTACCCGACTGGGGTTGGAACCCAGGCTCTGAGCACTATGGGACTTAACATCTGAGGTCATCAGTCCCCTAGAACTTAGAACTACTTAAACCTAACTAACCTAAGGACATCACACACATCCATGCCCGAGGCAGGATTCGAACCTACGACCGTAGTGGTAGCGTAGTTCCAGACTGAAGCGCCTAGAACCGCTCGGCCACTCCGACCGGTCCGTTACTCTCATTGTCAGATTCCCGCAGGCGGTCGGACGTAATTGTACTCGTACATCCGCACGGAAGAAGATGGATCCATTGCTCATCTAGGCGAATCAATTATATGAATTTGTGGTGTCTGTTCTTTCAGACATGTTCAAAAGAACAGATGCCACGCATCCATATAATAGCTAGTGTCACGATAAGCTCCACGACAGACTGCTTCGCATTCAGTTGCATGCAATCACATTCCGATCAGTTCTCGTCACCCCGTCACACCAACATGATTCTGTATGCATTCCTTAAGAGTGGGTACCTAGATAAACGCCCTCACAGTTTATAATTCCGAAGGACTTCGCCTTCGATTTTGAGGGTGCGAACCTTTGTGATCATTGTAGCGTGCCATTTTTCATTCAGTGCTCACAGGTTAATGGTTTGTTTTCAACATTTCATGAATGTCGACGATGTCCGTTTTGTGAAGTGTAATACCTATACCCCATAGGAGGTTGATCTCTACAGCTCGTGCACACTCATTTTCAGTTGACCTCTTAATGCACGTGTTGAGTCATTAGCAGCTAGTACTTTTCCTGTCATAATCGTTAACACAACACTTTCAAACAAGCCGTACTAAATATTAAACTTGCGAGCTCGCACTCGAGGGGTTCCTTGTTAGAGTGTACATTTAAGTGCTGCATAATATATTAAAGCTATTTCGGATATTGTTAATTCTTCAGGTACAGACCTGATAGTGAGTAAAATACTGTATATTTTTAGAACTGTACTTCGTCGGTCGTGGAACCTTTTTCAGTTTGAAAGAGAAGAAGGTCTTTTACAATGAATGATGTTATACTTGCAAATGAACACAATTTCTTCAGTGCCTTAACAAATTTATCTGTATTAAAAATGAAAATCTGTCTTAATTTCAAACTGATTCTATTTCAGAATCTTTTTAACTTGTAACTGGTTTTTGACAATACCTCTGCTTAATTTGATTTCACGTACTTATTATTAGCGTCTAGTAGAGCAATAACGTAACATACCAGGCCACCCGTGCGAAGCTTTCTTACTTTTATAGTTTTAAATAATGACAGCATTTGGTACAAGAGTAGTCGTCAGCATAAAGATAGCTGTGAGAATGAAGAGAAAACAGCTTTAAAAATGAACCGAAGGGCGTGAAATAATAATATGTAATGAATTTATGACACACCTTTGTATAAACATTTCGTTGCACATAGCTTTCAACAAAATTCTTTACAGCGCATTAAAATACCTCGGTCTGTATCTCAGTCGATGTTTGAGCTACAGCCACCGTTTTCTACATCTACAAGAATACTCTCCAAATCAAACTTAAGTGCCTGCCAGAGGGTTCATTGAACCACCTTCACAATAATTCTCTATTATTCCACTCTAGAACAGGGTAGGTAAAATACGAACACCTAAATCTTTCGGTGAGAGCTCTCATTACCCTTATTTTATTATAATGATCACTTCTCCCTATGTATGTCGGCGTCAGTAAAATATTTTCGCATTAAGAGGAAAAAGTTGGTGATTGAAATTTCGTGAGAAGATTCCGCCTCAACGAAAAACGCCTTTGTTTTAATGGTGTCCGTCCCAAATCCTGTGTAATGTTCATGGCACTCTCTTCCCCATTTCGTGATTATACAACACGTGCTGATCTTCTTTGAACTTTTTCAATGTACACCGTTAATCCTATCTGGTAAAGATCCCAGACTCCGCTGCAGTACCCCAAAAGAGGATTTTAGTAGGTCTGTTACATTTTCTAAGTGTCCTGCCAATAAAACGCAGACTTTGGGTCCTTCCCCACAACATTTCCTACATGTTCTTTCCAATTGAAATTGTTCGTAATTGTAATTCCTAGGTATTTAGTTGTATTTATGGCCTTTAGATTACATTAATTTATGGTGTAACCGAAGTTTAAAGGATTGATTTAAAGCTCATGTCGATGATCTCACATTTTTCATTATTTAAGGTCAAATGCCAATTTTCACGGCATTCAGATATCTTTTCTAAAACTTTTTGCAATGTGTTTTTAACTTCTGATGACTTTACTACTCGACAATCGACAACGTCATCTGCTTGCAACCTAAGACGGCTGCTCAGATTATCTCCTCAATCGTTTACATAGATAAGGAACAGCAGAGGGCCTATAACACTACCTTGGGGAACGCCAGAAATCGCTTCAGTTTTACTCGGTGACTATACGTCACTTACTACGAACTTTGAACCCTGTGATAGGGAATCACGAATCCAGTCACATAACTGAGACCATATTCCAAAAGCACAATATTACACTACAAGCCGCTTGTGTGGTACAGCGGCGAAAGTCTTTCGGGAATTTAGAAATACGGAATCAGTTTGAAATCCCTTGTCAATAGAACTCAGCACTTCGTGGTTTTGGAGCGATTCTTCTCACTGGCAGCTTCTAATGTTCTTTTTCCTTAGCATCGTAAACTTGTCATTCATTGTTTATGACAGTAGTATTTACACCAGCCTTTTATTGACAAAAGTTGGTAATTAATGAGCAAATACAAACACAAAATAAAGAAGTAAAGGAATGGTATTTACTGCTCATGACAACATTTGACTGTCAGCACTTGCTTGTAACTTCTAATTTTAGACCTAATATTTACATTTAACTGCTGTTGAAGAGCAGTTTAACGAGAAATACGAATATGTACTGCAAAGAAGTAAATAAATTCGGAATGTATACGTTAGAACGTACTTTTAGTTTCTTACCCGATACATCAATAGGGCCACAATAACCTCTAACTCTATTTTGAGATTTTAATTGTGCTTCGTACTTCATGTAAGCACGTTACTCCGCAGTAGAAATCACAATTCAAGGCGACAGTGATAGATATGTTTGTCGTTTGGAAAGTATACTCGTTTAGAAAAGTGAACTTGTATGACGGGCAGACATAATGGGTTACCGCAGAGGGCACGGTTATTATCTATGACAATGCTGCATACAAATTATCCAGTTAATAAGAACTTTAAAAACCAAACGGTATTTATAATAAGATAATATGAAAAGAGAGTCCATTATTTGTGATTAATAAGTTAACTTCGTAAAAAATAGGTATGACCACATTACCGTATACCAACTCTCTTGACTGTTTCACCCTTACGATCGACGACGAACGTCAAGCCACCAAAAATCATCCATGATACCCGTTTTCGTGTGATAGTTAAAAGTCTCTTTTATGATAATATATTACACAAATAGTAATTTTTAGCGCAAAATCGGAAAGCAATGTCAGAAGTCGGTTTAAAACCTTTCTAACATTACGTCATCATCTCTGCACGATTAGTATATGTTGAGAAAAGGGGATGTTGACTTGAGAAATAATATATCTACATCTACATGTACATCCATAGTCCGCAAGCCACCTGACGGTGTGTGGCGGAGGGTACCTTGAGTACCTCTATCGGTTCTCCCTTCTATTCCAGTCTCGTATTGTTCGTGGAAAGGATTGTCGGTATGCCTCTGTGTGGGCTCTAATCTCTCTGATTTTATCCTCATGGTCTCTTCGCGAGATATACGTAGGAGGGAGCAACATACTGCTTGACTCCTCGGTGAAGGTATGTTCTCGAAACTTCAACAAAAGCCCGTACCGAGCTACTGAGCGTCTCTCCTGCAGAGTCGTCCACTGGTGTTTATCTATCATCTCTGTAACGCTTTCGCGATTACTAAATGATCCTGTAACGAAGCGCGCTGCTCTCCGTTGGATCTTCTCTATCTCTTCTATCAACCCTATCTGGTACGGATCCCACAATGCTGAGCAGTATTCAAGCAGTGAGCGAAGAAGCGTACTGTATCCTACTTCCTTTGTTTTCGGACTGCATTTCCTTAGGATTCTTCCAATGAATCTCAGTCTGGCATCTGCTTTACCGACGATAAACTTTATATGATCATTCCATTGTAAATCACTCCTAATGCGTACTCCGAGATAATTCATGGAATCAACTGCTTCCAGTTGCTGACCCGCTATATTGTAGCTAAATGATAAGGGATCTTTCTTTCTATGTATTCGCAGCACATTACACAGCACGAACATATCACAATGCAGGCTTTCTCAGCAAATCTCGACGATTAAATCTTCTAGGGTTGACAGCCGAGTCAATACGTTGTTCTTGTGCAACGTTTCATCAAGTTTCTTACTTGCCATCTTGAGGCGAAGTGTCGATTTCGGTCTCGGTCGCACTAGGTCACGGACTGTACATCGAGTCCGGTGTAGCAGGAGTCTAAGCAGCATAGCTGCTGTTCATCCATTGTAATCTCTGATGGTAGCGATTGCCTCTCTGTCGGATGGTCATCATTCTACTTCCTTCGGTTTTGGAAGTAGGCTACGGCGGCTAGGTCTTCAGGGGCAGGCCGTCTCCTGCCGGACCGGCATTCTTCCTTCAGCCACCTCTCCTCGACCTTGTAGATGTGCTCCAAGTCTTGAAGTCTTGGGATGGGATGGGGCTGAAGATAGGGGTTGCGTTGATCGCTCGCAGCTCCTTCCGAGACACCACCTCGTGCAACAGGCCACGGGTGTGGCGGAGGTCGCACGGGTGGAGGGGAAGCGGAGGCTTGGGAATGTCCGGCGGCGTGAAAGGATACAGGTTGTCCCAGTGCGGGTACGACTTATCCTTTATGGATGCAGCAACCTTCTTAATGAACGGCCGCACATTGCGCTCATCTGGGAGCGGCAGGCACAGGGGCAGCTCGTCCTCCTCGAATGCCTCTTCCTCGGTGTGGGAGGAAGCAGACGGCGTTTCTTCCCTGGTTCGTGGGACTGTCTCCATGGCGGGAGGTAGTCCAGGCGACTCGACGTCCAACGCCACCTGCATTTCTGCACGGGGCGAGTCGATGGGCGTCGGCGTGGCGGCGCCATCCCCACCGGGCGCCCCGCAGGGGTGGTAGGGGCGGAGCAAGCATCTTCTTCTTGAGAACCCGTAACTCCTCGCGCAGCTGCTGGAGCTGGAGGATGTTACCTCATGCCAACTACTCTGTTGACTTGTGTCCATCAGATCTTGATTCATTCCTAAAGTTGAAACGATTTAAACGCGGAGCTCGTTTTCCTTCTGTGGAATAGCCTTCTGTCGCCGTTATCCGAGCCACTCAACAGATCAGTGGATATTGTGTCTTCGATAGAACGTAAAGCTTTCGAGACATAATGCGATAATTGAAAAGCAGGGAGATTTTACTGAAGGACTTGGTGGAGGTACTATCAAACATACAAATAAAATAAAAATAACGTGCGTTAGTTTTGAAATGATCTGGTAACTTAGAACGTATAATATGACATTACAAGCTCTTGTGTACTACTACGCTGCACGCAAGTCCCGTTATCTACGCACTTCACAGGCCATAAAGTGCTTGACTAGCACTGCGCCTTCAGTATAAGTTTAGTGCAGCCGGTTCTAAGCCGTGATACGTCGTTAACTTTTCACGATATGCTAATCTCTCTGTGCGCTGTTTTATAGGAGGCTCAGCCCACGCAAAGGCCATCGGTACGCAGATAGCAGCAGGAAACCACCATGACCCTATATGAAATACAATAGCCATTTCTCAAGGCCGTAATCAAGCATCTCGAAGATTTATACGAAACCATAATTTACCATTCTCGAATAACCATCTATCATAATGGCTCGTAATATGCGCTCTGTTAATCGATTACGAGATGCTTGATTGCAATCGAAGCGTTATTCTTGATTTATCCCACTCTCTGATACACAGCGTTTTTGCCGCCGTAAAATCAAATGGAATTGAATGAATCAGTAATTTAGCAATATATTATCGGCATTTTTGCTGCTGCTGAATACCATGTTCGATGTGGAGGTGGCAGCGATGCAAAGATCAGTGGTCAATGACGAAATAGAAGATATTAGATAAAAGGCGAGTAATAGCGTAGAAGTGCATAGCACTCGTCGCATAACAACCACAGGTCTCATGGAGGCCCCAAAAAAATCATCCACTGCGCCTTAATTCCGCCTCTGGCCTGTGAACGTAAACATCAGACTGTGCCACACCGTTTTCATGACACTTATTTTCTGTCACTCGTTAATCAAAGTCGCTTAAATCACCTGCACTCCAACCTCTCTGCGTAATGAGTCAATAGAACGATTTATCTGTATTTGCAACACCTGTCGTACACCAGTCTTCTCACATCATTTTCCGTCTAGGTTATTATTATCCTGATGCCGACGGTCGAGGGTTCGTCATAATGTTCTAGATAATCAGACTATACAGAGAAGACAGAGGCTCTATCAAAATTCATCGGAGCATACCCGACGCTAATTTAGATTCGGATATACACTTCAAGAATCCTTCTAGCTACTCACATACGTAGGGGTAGGTACACTGGTGGAAAAAAGTGGCAAAACCAAAAAATAATTAATGTGGAGTAATTATTACATTTGTCTAGGTAACATATGTAAGTGATTAACATTGCAAGATCACAGGCTAGTGTAAGCGCGAGATAAGAAGTTGCAAATGTGAAATTCTGGTACATTAATAGTCGGTGTAACAAAAAAAAAAAAGTGGTTTGAGCACTATGGGACATAACATCTGAGGTCATCAGTCCCCTAGAACTTAGAACTACTTAAACCTAACTAACCTAAGGACATCACACACATCCATGCCCGAGGCAGGATTCGAACCTGCGACCGTAGCGGTTGCTCGGTTTCAGACTGAAGCGCCTAGAACAGCTCGGCTACACTGGCCGGCAATCGGTGTAACAGCCACAATGTTGAATAAAAACATGCATTGTGTTGTTTAGGTGCCGATATCAGTTTGTGGGATGAAGTTCCATTACTGCTGCACTTGGTCGGTCAATACAGAGCCGGTTAATATTGATTGCGGACGACTCTGATGTCCCATATCTGCTCAACTGGAGACCGGTCTGGTGATCGAGCAGGCCAAGACAACACATCAACACTCTGTAGAGCATGCTGGATTAAAACAGTGGTATGTGGGCGAGCGTTATCATGTTGAAAGACACCCCCTGGGATGCTGTACATGAATGACAGCACAACACGTCGAATCCATAGACTGGCGTACAATTTTGCAGCGAGGGTGCGTGGGATAATCACGAGAGTGTTCCTGCTGTCATACGACATCGTTCCCCAGATCATAGCTCCAGGTGTTGGTCCAATGTGTCTAGCATGCAAACCAGGCTCTTAACTGGCCTCCTTCTAACCAACAAACGGGCATTACTGGCAGCGTGGCAGAAAACGCAACAGATCTCCACCCTGCACTCCGACGATCTTTCGCTTCACACCACTGAAGTCGCAAATGGAGGTGGTTTGGGATCAGTGAAATGCATGCTACAGGCGTCTGGCCCGGAGCTGTCGTTCAAGGAACTGATCTGTAACAGTTCGTTGCGTCACTATGGTGCCAGCTGCTGCTGAATTGCTGCTGCAGGTGTAGTACGATGCGCCAGAGACGCACGCCGAACATAATGGTTTTCCCTGTCGGTAGTGCCACGTGGCCGTCCGGAGCCCGGTCTTCTTGCGACCGTATGTTCTCGTGTCCACCGCTGCCAGCAGTCATATACAGTGGCAACATTCCTGCCCAGTCTTTCTACAGTATCACAGAAGGAGTATCCCGCTTCTCGCAGCCATGTTACAGGCTACTGAGGTTCAAATTCACTGAGGTGTTGGTAATGGTGTCTTTGTCGTCTTAAAGACATTCTTGACTAACATTGATTCACCACGTCCAATCTCAAAGGTAACTAACGCTCACGATCGTTACAGCGTGTATTTTAAGCAAACCTTATTTGCATCAACACAGTGACGTTATTAGTGACTCTCCTATTCGAATGGCGCAAAATTTTAATAGACGTCATGTTTAGGATACAGAAACACACTTACCAACCTTATGTCGCACAACGTCTGAGCGGAGTTGCGATTTTTTTTTTCGTCAGTGTTTTTTTGAGCGAAATTTCTAAATTTTTAGCAGCATGTATGATACACGATACGTTTTCAGTTGCCAAGCCGGATTGATGATTCCGTCATTACACACAAAATTTCGACAACTGATTTAGTGGTCTTTTTTTAAATATAGCAGTTGACTGTCATATGTGTCCTAAGGCTCAGGACTCCAATCAGATTGGCAGGTATTGCTCTCGATACTTCTCTTCGTGGTAATTCTTGCATTCCGTTTTGGCTTGAATGTTAAACCTCATGTGCTATGCCTTCAGACGGAAGCCTTTCTTTTGTTCATCCTCAGAGGTTCAAAGGTATTCCGTAAAGTGCCACTCGCGGACGGAACCCACGCACTCTCAGCGATGGGTGGCGCGCGAAACTAATTTCTCGACTTACTGCTTTGTAGTTTAACTGGAAAACGTTTATGGGCGGACCCATATTTATCTTATCAACTGCTTCACAATTAATTCAGTATAAACAATAGACGACAACCTCGTTTTAACATGCGCGACGATGTTAAAACTGCCACCAGTCTCATACCACTAATAAATGCCCTGTAACATCCTATCTGCTTCATGAAATATTCCTCGATCCGATCACTGCACAGGAAGATGTACATCTCTGGAAGCTCATACGCCACCTCTTAGCAACTTCTGCTGACAGTCTCCACAACAACAAAACATGAGTTCAATGTCAACTGGTCAAAAAAACACACAATACCACACTTCAATGGAATTTAGTGGCTTCAGTTAAAACTCGCAATTTCCTTCACTTTTATTCGACATCACCTACAACTAACCACTCAGAACTGTGGATGAAGGACAACAGATAGATTCCACATTTCCAGATTTCCGAAAACCATTTGACACGGGGCTCCACTGCAGACTGGTAAAGATGGCACGAGCATATGGAATAAGTTTCCTGATATGTGAGTGGCTCGAGGACTTCTTAAGCAGTAGAACACAGTATGAATTCTTAGAGTCGGAGACAAGGTTATTGTCAGGAATGTCCCAGGGAAGGGTGATAGGACCGCTGTTGTTCTCTATATACATAAATGATTTGGCAGACAGGGTTGGCAGCAATCTGCGGTTGTTTGCTGATAATGCTATGGTGTGCGGGAAGGTGTCGTCGTTGAGTGACCGTAGTTGGCAACAAGATGACTTTGACAAAATTTCTAGTTGGTGTGATGAATGGCAGCTAGCTCTAATCTAAAAAATGTAAGTGATCGCGGATGAGTAGGGATAACAAGTCCATAATGTTCGGATACAGCATTAGTACTGTTCTGCTTGACACAGTAACATTGCTTAAATATCTCTGTATGTCGTTGCAGAGCGATATGAAATGGAAAAAGCATGTGAGGACTGTGCTAGAGAAGGCGAATGGCTGACTTCGGTTAACTGAGGGAATTTTAGGAAAGTGTGGTTCATCTGTAAAGGAGACCGCTTACACACTGAGGTGACAAAAGACATAGGATAGCGATATGCACAGACACAGATGATGGTAGTACAGCGTAAACAAGGTATGAAAGAGCATTGCACTGGTGGAGCTGTCACTCGTACTCAGGTAATTGATGAGAAAGGGTTTCCGACATGATTATGGCCGCACGACGTTAATTAACTGCCTATGAACGCGGAGTGAAATTTGGAGCTGGACGCATGACATATTTTATTTCGAAAATCGTTAGGTAATTCAATATTCCGAGATCCAAAGTGTACCTAGAACACCAACTTTCAGGCATTACCTTTTACTACGGACGACGCAATGGCCGATGACCTTCACTTTACGACCGAGAGCAGCGGCGTTTGCGTAGAGTTGTCGGCGCTAACAGACAAGCCACAGTGCTTGCAATAATGGCCGAAATCGATGTGGGAGGTACGACGAACGCATCCGTTAGGACAGTGCGGCAAAATTTCGAGTTGATGGGTTATGGCAGCAGACGACCGACGCGAGTGCCTTTGCTAATAGCACGACATCGCCTGCTACGCCTCTCCTGGGCTCGCGACCATATTGGTTGGACTCTAGACTACTGGAAAACCGTGTCCTACTCAGATGAGTCCCGACTTAAGTCGGTAAGAGTTGATTATAGCGCTCGAGTGTGGCGCAAACCCCAGCCGTGGACTCAAGTTGTCAACAAGGCATTCTGTCGCTGGTGGTGGCTCCATAATAGCTTGGACTGGGTGCCCTGGTTCAACTGAACCGATGATTGACTGGAAATGGTTATGCTCGATTATTTGGACACAGTTTGCAGCCATTTATGGCTCTGATGTTCCGAAACAACAATGGAATTTTTATGGATGTTCAGATGTGTGTGAATTCCTAAGGGACCAAACTGCTGAGGTCATCGGTCCCTAGACATACACACTACTTAAACTAACTTATGCTAAGAACAACACACACACACACACACACACACACACACACACACACACACACACACATGCCCGAGGGAGACTCGAACCTCCGGTGGGAGGGACCGCGCAATCTTTGACATGACGACTCTAACCGCGCGGCCACTCCTCGCGGTTTTTATGGATGTCAAAGGAGTATGTCAGAATATTGTGGACAAATCGAGAGCATGATTTTTGCCACCCAAATCGCCCGACAGGAATCACATGGAACATTTATGAGACATAATCGAGAGGTAAGGTCGCATACAAAATCCTGCACTGGCAACCCGTTCTCAATTATGAACAGCTATAGAAGCAGCACGGCTCAGTATGTCTGCATGGGACTTCCGTCGACTTGTTGAGTTTATGTCACGTCGAACTGGTACACTACGGCTGGCAAAAGAAGGTCTGACGCGATATTAGGAAACATCCCATGTCTTTATCACCTCAATGTACTTTGAGTACTGCTCGAATTTTTGGGATCCGCACCAGGTCCGATTCAAGGATGACATCGAAACAATTCAGAGGCGAGCTGCTACACTGGTGTCTAAAATTAAAGCAACCAACTGCTATTTCCCCGACCTGTGTGTAATTCACGATATTATCATACAGACGTCCATACGACCATGTTCTGCAAGGCAGATGACATTCCAGTCAAGCGACAACAACGCCAGCGATGACGTCAGAGCACCTATCACACGTGATAGTGTTTGCCGGGTAGTCCTACGATGTGTATATAGTCACAGACGCTTTCGGGAGTCTGTGCAGCGGAGGGCTATAGGAAGAATGGAAGCAGGACAGTCGCAAACTAATGAGGCCAGGTGGCTTAATGCGAATTGTTCTATTTTTTCTCGGATGTGGGGACAGTTCATATTGACTGAAACTGTATCTCGAAGACCAAGGCAGGGCCGAACACGTCTGACGTCAGAAAGAGCGGACCATTATTTGCTGTAAGGGTACGAAGGTACCGCCTTAGTACTGCACGGCAATTGGCGTCTGACCTCGCAGCATCCACTGGATGTGTTGTATCGAAGCAAACGGTGTACAGATGGCTTCGGCAGAGTGACCTTTACTGTCGGAGACCTGCTGCATGTGTACTTCTGACACGTCTTCATAGGAGGGAACGTCTAGAGAGGAGTCGGTCGAACAGTTGGCCAATGTTCTTCTCACACATGAGTACCGACTCGGTTCGGAAAGTGATTCTTGACGGATTCTCATTTGGAGGGAACGCGGAACACAATTTAGGGACCCAGACATTGTGGAGAGAGACCGGTATCGAAGAGGATCCCTGATGGTGTGATCAGGGATTGTGTTGACCACTTTAACACCTCTTCATGATATTGTATGGGTGAATCGGTAAGGTTTAACTGTTGTGAAGTTTTCGTGACGAGATCTTGGGCCCCCATGTGCGGTTCTATCGAGGCGCTGTGTGCCCAGACTCCGTATTGATGGACTGTAATGCTGGACCTCATAGAGTACGGATAGTTGATGTTTTCTTGGAGTGGCGTCCTCGCTCTCCCGATTTGTGTACCATAAAGCATCCGGGATGCACTAGGGATATGGGTTGCATCACGTCAGCATCCACCGACCACACTGCAAGCAGGTCTGCAGGAAGAATGGGCGTTCATGCCTCAACATGAGATTGATGACATCATTCACATCCTGCCCCGTCGTTTTCAGGCCTTTATTGCAGCCAGAGGTGGTCACACCTCATTCTGAGCACATTAATCAGTTGTCGGAATGTGTCTGCAAATCCGCGTAGTTTGGAAAAAAACGAAGATTTATTGGTCTACCGTATGCATGTTGCTGTACTTCGTGTTCTGTATTCTTTACATTGTTTTTAATTTACTGACACGTATTTATGCTGTTTTGTGGCAAATTAAAAGCAACCTTGAAAAATTTCCTTTTGCTGTTTTAATTTTGGACATGTGTGTAGATTTGTTACCGCTAGGTTTGAACAACACGCAAGTATTTTGGAGATGAATCTTTGGAGTGAAGGTGAAGTTCTTTTCCAGGAACACTGTTGAGAAAATTTTGAGAACCGCCATTTGAAGCTGACTGCTGAACGATTCTAACCCGGGAAGGATGTCAGCCGACTTTTCGATTTTACGAGCTCCAAAAAACTCCTCTCAATTTCTTGTACCATTTTTGCCCTTTCAGGTAGTCAGGCTCAAGTGCGGAATTCAGACATTTCCATTGGTCATTTCTTGCTCCAGCAAATGGAACTTTCCGGCAAAAGGTGCTAGGACTCAAAAATGGCGCTGTGCACTATGGGACTTGACTGCTGAGGTCATCAGTCCCCTAGAACTTAGAACTACTTAAACCTAACTAACCTAAGGACATCACACACATCCATGCCCGAGGCAGGATTCGAAACTGTGACCGTAGCGGCCGCGCGATTCCAGACTGTAGCGCCTAGAACCGCTCGGCCGCTCCGGCCGGCACCCAATTTAGGCATTTCCACATTGGTCATTTCTTGCTACAGCTAATGGAACTTTTCAGCAAAGAGCTCCTAGGTCTTTTGAAAGCGATCTTTCCAGCACGTTCTAAGAAATACTTGTCATCATGGCAAATCAGCCACCTCTGTGTCAGCATAGTAGACTCCAGCAATAGCCCATTTACGAAGATTACGGAGAGACTGACTGCCATCCCTTCGGATAAGAAAAAACGCCTCACGCATCCACAGTAACAAAGAGGATGAGCCCACAGGTTATTTTAACTATATATTTTACCTAAATGATGTGGAACGAATCAGTTTACAGAATACATACACTCCTGGAAATTGAAATAAGAACACCGAAAATTAATTGTCCCAGGAAGGGGAAACTTTATTGACACATTCCTGGGATCAGATACATCACATGATCACACTGACAGAACCACAGGCACATAGACACAGGCAACACAGCATGCACAATGTCGGCACTAGTACAGTGTATATCCACCTTTCGCAACAATGCAGGCTGGTATTCTCCCATAGAGACGATTGTAGAGATGCTGGATGTATTCCTGTGGAACGGCTTGCCATGCCATTTCCACCTGGCGCCTCAGTTGGACCAGCGTTCGTGCTGGACGTGCAGACTGCATGAGACGACGCTTCATCCAGTCCCAAACATGCTCAATGGGGGACAGATCCGGAGATCTTGCTGGCCAGGGTAGTTGAATTACACCTTCTAGAGCACGTTGGGTGGCACGGGATACATGCGGATGTGCATTGTCCTGTTGGAACAGCAAGTTCCCTTGCCGGTCTAGGAATGGTAGAACGACGGGTTCGATGACGGTTTTGATGTACCGTGCACGATTCAGTGTCCCCTCGACGATCACCAGAGGTGTACGGCCAGTGTAGGAGATCGCTCCCCACACCATGATGCCGGGTGTTGGCCCTGTGTGCCTCGGTCGTATGCAGTCCTGATTGTGGCGCTCACCTACACGGCGCCAAACACGCATACGACCATCATTGGCACCAAGGCAGAAGCGACTCTCATCGCTGAAGACGACACGTCTCCATTCGTCCCTGCATTCACGCCTGTCGCGACACCACTGGAGGCGGGCTGCACGATGTTGGGGCGTGAGCGGAAGACGGCCTAACGGTGTGCGGGACCGTAGCCCAGCTTCATGGAGACGGTTGCGAATGGTCCTCGCCGATACCCCAGGAGCAACAGTGTCCCTAATTTGCTGGGAAGTGGCGGTGCGGTCCCCTACTGCACTGCGTAGGATTCTATCGTCTTGGCGTGCATCCGTGCGTCGCTGCGGTCCGATCCCAGGTCGACGGGCACGTGCACCTTCCGCCGACCACTGGCGACAACATCGATGTACTGTGAAGACCTCACGCCCCACGTGTTGAGCAATTCGGCGGTACGTCCACCCGGCCTCCCGCATGCCCACTATACGCCCTCGCTTAAAGTCCGTCAACTGCACATACGGTTCACGTCCACGCTGTCGCGACATGCTACCAGTGTTAAAGACTGCGATGGAGCTCCGTATGCCACGGCAAACTGGCTGACACTGACGGCGGCGGTGCACAAATGCTGCGCAGCTAGCGCCATTCGACGGCCAACACCGCGGTTCCTGGTGTGTCCGCTGTGCCGTGCATGTGATCATTGCTTGTACAGCCCTCTCGCAGTGTCCGGAGCAAGTATGGTTGGTCTGACACACCGGTGTCAATGTGTTCTTTTTTCCATTTCCAGGAGTGTATATACACTTAGAGTTGACATTGAAAATTCGTGGCGGATTAAAACTGTGTGCCGAACCGAGGCTCGAACTCGGGACCTTTGCCTTCTGTGGCATACAGTACCATCAGCGAACACTCCGCTTCATAGTGAAGAATTCATTCACTGTTAACATCAATGAACATATAATTTTCTAGCACTACACTTAAAAGCTAGGTTTTCCGGTTGTTTTACGTGTTACGAGTTTTTACATAAAAATTCTTCCATGATACAGAAGTAGTTGTCCAGGAAAAATATTTTATACTAGGTTTATAACTTAACTTGCTAACTGTCTAAGGTTTTATATTATTGGGCAAATAATGAGAAATGTTTGTAGCTGCATATTGAACTCATTTCTTATGATATGTTAATAGACTTGCTTGGCCGTGGATACTAATGATCGTTGTTCGTGGTTGTCTGCATTAACGTCTTTCAGAAACCCTTAAATCATTGCGATATAAGTGTTCTGTAATAACAAGCTTAGCACAGCAGCTGGTGTTACGGTGAGCGGCCCCTGGATCAAGTTGTTGATTTGTCGGTACCGTGACATACCACGGTATATCTATCGTAGAGGTCATGCTCATCCTCTTAACCTTTCTGAGACCTAAGGTATTCGTGTTACCTGATACAGAAAATCCCATGGTAAGTGCATACTCAGTTTTAGTGTTCGATTCAGAGTCCTCTGTAGGCAGTCGATATGATTTTATGCATTACTTGGCAGCTGCTGCGTACTAGAAAATTAACCACTGCATTTCCTTCTATATGACTTCAGGGTCCTGTTAGAGTGTAGTCAGTTGAACTTAGTAAAGGATAGAACTGATGCTCCCTGCATTTTTCTTTGACTTTCACTTCTTAGATGTCCTTGCGCCAATTACTTGGCCGTGTTTTCCAATTCCACCATTAGGACACCCATCTGCCTCAAGCTCAGTGAAAATGTTTACCTGATCGTGAATGCTTGGCCAACCACAGCGTGATCGCCTACGATACCAAGCCATCGCAAGCTGCATAGACGCTCAAGCAGCACGTGTGTAAAACTGTGACGTCACGTAGAGCACGAGCTCAAAGCGAGAGGAAGTTCTAAAATCAGCCTTATAAGGAGCGCACAGTTATGGACCGATGCCTTCATATGTGTGCTTACTGTCTGAATTACTAGAATATACAGGGTGGTCCATTTATCGTGACCGGGCCAAATATCTCACGAAATTAGCGTCAAACGAAAAAACTACAAAGAACGAAATTTGTCTAGCTTGAAGGGGGAAACCAGATGGCGCTATCGTCGGCCCGCTAGATGGCACTGTCATAGGTCCAATGGACATCAACTGCGTTTTTTTAAATAGTAACTCCCATGTTTTATTACATATTCGTGTAATACGTAAATAAATATGAATGTTTTAGTTGGACCACTTTTTTCGCTTTGTGATAGATGGCCATGTAATAGTCACAAACATATGGCTCACGATTTTAGACGAAGAGTTGGTAACAGGTAGGTATTTCAAATTAAAATACAGAACGTAGGCACGTTTGAACATTTTGTTTCGGTTGTTCCAATGTGATACTTGTATCTTTGTGAACTTATAACTTCTGAGAACGCATTTTGTTACTGCGTGGTTACCTGTAAATGCCACATTAATGCAATAAATGCTCAAAATGATGTCCGTCAAACTCAATGCATTTAGCAATACGTGTAACGACATTCCTCTCAACAGCGATTAGGTCGCCTTCCGTAATGTTCGCATATGCATTGACAATGCGCTGACGCATATTGTCAGGCGTTATCGTTGGATCACAATAGCAAATATCCGTCACCTTTCCCCACAGAAAGAAATCCGGGGACGTCAGATCCAGTGAACGTGCGGGCCGTGGTATGGTACTTCGACGACCAATCCACCTGTCATGACATATGCTATTCAATACTGCTTCAACCGCACGCGAGATATGTGCTGCACATCCATCATGTTGGAAGTACATCGCCATTCTGTCATGCAGTGAAACGTACTAACATCAGTAGAACACTATGTAGGAAATCAACATACACTCCACCATTTAGATTGCCATCCATAAAATGGGGGCCAATTATCCTTCCTCCCATAATGCCGCACTATACATCAGCCCGCCAAGGTCGCTGATGTTCCACTTTCGCAGCCATCGTGGATTTTCCGTTGCCCAATAGTGCATATTATGCCGGTTTACGTACCGCTGTTGGTGAATGACGCTTCGTCGCTAAATAGAGCGCGTGCAGAAAATCTGGCATCGTCCCGTAATTTGCCTTGTGCCTAGTGGCAGAACTGTACACGACGTTCAAAGTCGTCACCATGCAATTCCTGGTGCATAGTAATATGGTACGGGTGCAATCAATGTTGATGTAGCATTCTCAACACCGACGTTTTTGAGATTCCCGATTCTCGCGCAATTTATCCGCTACTGATGTGCGGATTAGCCGCGACAGCAGCTAAAACACTTACTTGGGCATCATCATTTGTTGCAGGTCGTGGTTGACGTTTCACATGTGGCTCAACACTTCCTGTTTCCTTAAATAACGTAACTATCCGGCGAACGGTACTGACACTTGGATGATGTCGTCCAGGATACCGAGAAGCATACATACCACATGCCCGTTGGGCATTTTGATCACAATAGCCATACATCAACACGATATCGACCTTTTCCGCAATTGCTAAACCGTCCATTTTAACATGGGTAATGTATCACAAAACAAATACCGTCAGCACTGGCGCAATGTTACGTGATACCGCGTACTTATACGTTTGTGACTATTACAGCGCCATCTATCACAAAGCGCAAAAAGTGGTCCATTACGTACTACACGAATATGTAAAGAAATATGGGGGTACCTATTTTCAAAAACGCAGTTTATATCCGTTTGACCTATGGCAGCGCCATCTAGCGGGACAACCATAGCGTCATCTGGTTTCCCCCTTCAAGCTAGACAAGTTTCGTTCTTTGTAGTTTTTTCATTTGATGCTTATTTCGTGAGATATTTAGCCCGGTCACTATCAATGGATCACCCTGTATATACACTCCTGGAAATGGAAAAAAGAACACATTGACACCGGTGTGTCAGACCCACCATACTTGCTCCGGACACTGCGAGAGGGCTGTACAAGCAATGATCACACGCACGGCACAGCGGACACACCAGGAACCGCGGTGTTGGCCGTCGAATGGCGCTAGCTGCGCAGCATTTGTGCACCGCCGCCGTCAGTGTCAGCCAGTTTGCCGTGGCATACGGAGCTCCATCGCAGTCTTTAACACTGGTAGTATGCCGCGACAGCGTGGACGTGAACCGTATGTGCAGTTGACGGACTTTGAGCGAGGGCGTATAGTGGGCATGCGGGAGGCCGGGTGGACGTACCGCCGAATTGCACAACACGTGGGGCGTGAGGTCTCCACAGTACATCGATGTTGTCGGCATCATGGTACGGGGAGCGATCTCCTACACTGGCCGTACACCTCTGGTGATCGTCGAGGGGACACTGAATAGTGCACGGTACATCCAAACCGTCATCGAACCCATCGGTCTACCATTCCTAGACTGGCAAGGGATCTTGCTGTTCCAACAGGACAATGCACGTCCGCATGTGTCCCGTGCCACCCAACGTGCTCTAGAAGGTGTAATTCAACTACCCTGGCCAGCAAGATCTCCGGATCTGTCTCCCATTGAGCATGTTTGGGACTGGATGAAGCGTCGTCTCACGCGGTCTGCATGTCCAGCACGAACGCTGGTCCAACTGAGGCGCCAGGTGGAAATGGCATGGCAAGCCGTTCCACAGGACTACATCCAGCATCTCTACGATCGTCTCCATGGGAGAATAGCAGCCTGCATTGCTGCGAAAGGTGGATATACACTGTACTAGTGCCGACATTGTGCATGCTGTGTTGCCTGTGTCTATGTGCCTGTGGTTCTGTCAGTGTGATCATGTGATGTATCTGACCCCAGGAATGTGTCAATAAAGTTTCCCCTTCCTGGGACCATGAATTCACGGTGTTCTTATTTCAATTTCCAGGAGTGTATATTCCTCCTGTAGCAGGCATGCAGACAGTGGTTAAGTCTCCGGCTTTAACCCTTCTTAGCAAAAGAAAAAATGCAAGTCGATGGGTTGGAGGTTTGATTTGGGGAGGAAGGAATGGGATGGGTTGTTGATGATAAGAGATTTAGAGCTCGGAGATGATTCTATTTTCTGAGAGGGGGAAGTGATTGATCTTACCCTAGGAAAGACATGGAGTAATTGGAAAAGTTGTATTTGGGCAATGTTGGTAGTTCACGTTGTAGCGTCAGCACCAACTGACGTGCTTCCAAGCTGCTGCGACTTCTCTTGGCAGGGAGACAGCACAACTGTATAGTCTCCCTCTGGCGACGGGCTCTGTTCTTCATTTGTTCTTGAGCAATATGGATCTGAGCCCCGATGTCGCCAGCACTTGAGATTTCCCAGTTGTTCCCGAAATCGCAGCTGGGTTGTACTATGTGAGTAAAAGTAGAGTTGGTTAGAAACATCATATCACCCCACCTGTTGTTTTTAACGACACAATCACGTCGTTTTAGCCACTTTGTCGGATCGTGGCCAGTGTCTCCTGAATACACTGCTGGATACCTGATGTGCATTTGACTCACCGATGCTTCTTTATCCGTTTGTATCTTGTCGATTAGGTCTACAGGCGAAATTTACTCTTTGCATTTCGGATCCTGTCCGAGAAGGCGACTACTTTTTTGTAGCTTTATTGGAGCGACGACAACGTTAGTGTCTGAAATTACCCTCATCTCCAACAAACTACGTCACGTAGAATCCGGAGTCAGGTACCAAGTGGAAAATAACATTTCACGATGAAAGCACATTTATTAGGCATAAATGACCGTAAAGATGGAGCTGAACCGCCTAACTAAGATTCCTAGAATGTTCTTGTATATACCGATATCCTATTAATACGTAAGTCCTAGCAACTTCCGTAAACAACAAATATTATATGCAGGAGGCGAGAATCGAACCAGTGACCCTTTCGTGTCCAACCCAGTGACTACAATCGCTAAACCCCGTAAAGTACGTACATCACGGGCCACTATAGCTACTGCCTGCGTTTTGGCAGACTTGACGTAAAGTTACCATCGTTTACACCAAGAAGTAAACTTGTCATGGAGACGAACGGATAATTTGGATGAATTAAGGGTTTCATGAGTGGCAAGGTAGGCAGTGTCATCAGTATACTTAGAGAAGGCATACGGAAAGGGTGCCTTGCCGCATTGGTAACACGGGTTAAGCGCTGTCGGGCTTGGCTAGCACACGGATGTGTGACCGTCAGGGTCTGCCGAGCGCTGTTGGGAAGCCGTGTGCACTTAGCTTTTGTGAGGCCAAGTAAGGAGCTACTTGACTGAGAAGTAGCGGCTCTTGTCACGAAAACTGACAACGGCCGGGAGAGCTGTGTGCTGATCACATGGTTCAAATGGTTCTGAGCACTATGGCACTCAACTACTGTGGTCATTAGTCCCCTAGAACTACTTAAACCTAACTAACCGAAGGACATCACACACACCCATGCCCAAACAGGATTCGAACCTGCGACCGCAGCAGCAGCGCGGCTCCGGACTGGAGCGCCTAGAACCGCACGGCCGCAGCGGCCGGCGCTGATCACATGTCCTTCCGTATCCGCAACCAGTGACGCCTATCCGCTGGGGGGCGACACGGCCGTCGCTCAGTGCCGTTGAAAGTTTCGAGGCCTGTTCGAACGGAATTTAGTTTACAATTATACGGCAAAGAGTGAGGTACCATTGAGGCCAGGCAGCTATTTACACCAAATTTTGCCGAAGCTCCCCAGTGCTCGTTGCGTCCTTGGCGTTCCGGTGTCCGTACTGGCAGCAATAAAACGTACATCTTTCGTTCGTAAGCAAAATGTTGCGATCTGGCCCTGAATTTCGTGAGGACCTCTATGGACATTTCTTCTGTCAAACGTGAAAACGCCGAGTGATGTGCGATTCAGAAAACAAGCACCGGGAACATATGCGCTCCTAAGTGTGTAACGAGAGCCAGAAATCGAACTAGTCTATAACGCCACAGGAACTCACTGTCTGGTAAGAATCCTGGCAAGACGTCTAAGACCATCTCTACTCATGGTCATCCCTGCGAAGACGACCAAGCGAAAGGAAGGAAGATTGGTCTTAACATCTCGTCGACGTCGAGGTTATTGGAGACGGGACACAAGCTCGGATTGTATCAAGGATGTGGAAGGAAATCGGCCATGCACTTTCAAGGGAAACATCTTGGCATTTGCTGGAGCGATTTAGGGAAATCACGCGAAACCTAAATCTGGATGGCCGGACGCGACTTTGAAGCGTCGTCCTTCTGAATGCCAGCCCAGTGTGCTAACCAGTGCGCCGGCTCTCTCGGTGAAGACGACAATTTTAGTCATCGAGAGAACTGAGCAGTTAATCCGGTTTGGCTTCTGCTGCTGTACTTTCATTAACAATGTCAGAAAACCTTCCGAAATCATATACCTTGAAAGGCAGTTTTTGTGATCATATCTCTGTCAGCTGAAAAATCTCTAAGCGACTGCTTGCATCCTTAACTACTTCAAAGGCTAAATAACGTTTCTACAATGATCTCACCGTAATTGACCCGACTAATAAGTAGTAAGCACAATGCACTTGCACTCAGGAGAAAGGGATTGAAATCTCCGCCATGCTATCTTGACTTACATTTTCGTGGTTTCTCTAAATCGCTCAAGGCAAATGCTGCGATGGTTCTTTTAAAAGGACACGGTCGATTTTCTTCCCCATACTTGTCCTATCCCAGCTTGTGCTTCGTCTCTAGTAATGGTGTCGTCAACGTGACGTTAAAACCTAATCTTCATTTCTTTGCACTAGATGGGACGTCATAACATATACATAGCCGTTCTTAGTCCGGTGAAATGGAAAACTAGTACAGCAAATGTCTTCTGAATCCCTTCAACAGGTATACTAACACTGGGGTCCACAAATGCAAAAAATTCTTTAAACGACTGCACCCTGCAACCGCCGATTTCATTTTCTTTGCTGTGCAGTTGTAAAAATTTCAGCTTTAAACTGACAGCTGCAGTTGTTTAACCAATTTTAACTTATATTGCGCATACGAAACGTTGCCCGTAAGTCTGCCCTCGGTCATCCACACTAGAAACTAGAATGAATTTAAAGATATAAAGTCTTCGCAAGATCAGATCTTCCAAGCACCATCATCATCATCATCATCATCATCATTTAAGACTGATTATGCCTTTCAGCGTTCAGCCTGGAGCAAAGTCCCCCTTATAAAATTCCTCCATGACCCCCTATTCAGTGCTAACATTGGTGCCTCTTCTGATGTTAAGCCTATTACTTCAAAATTATTCTTAACCGAATCCAGGTACTTTCTCCTCGGTCTGCCTCGACTCCTCCTACCCTCTACTGCTGAACCCATGAGTCTCTTGGGTAACCTTGCTTCTCCCATGCGTGTAACATGACCCCACCATCTAAGCCTGTTCGCCCTGACTGCTACATCTATAGAGTTCGTTCCCAGTTTTTCTTTGATTTCCTCATTGTGCGCACCCTCCTGCCATTGTTCCCATCTACTAGTACCTGCAATCATCCTAGCTACTTTCATATCCGTAACCTCAACCTTATGGATAAGGTAACCTGAATCCACCCAGCTTTCACTTCCATACAACAAAGTTGATCGAAAGATTGAACGGTGCACAGATAACTTAGTCTTGGTACTGACTTCCTTCTTGCAGAAGAGAGTAGATCGTAGCTGAGCGCTCACTGCATTAGCTTTGCTACACCTCGCTTCCAGTTCTTTCACTATGTTGCCATCCTGTGAGAATATGCATCCTAAGTACTTAAAACAGTCCACCTGTTCTAACTTTGTTCCTCCTATTTGGCACTCAATCCGTTTATATCTCTTTCCCACTGACATTACTTTTGTTTTGGAGATGCTAATCTTCATACCATAGTCTTACATTTCTGATCTCGCTCTGAAACATTACTTTGCAAACATTCAATAGAATCTGCCATCACAACTAAGTCATCCGCATATGCGAGACTGCTTATTTTGTGTTCACCTATCTTAATCTCACCCAGCCAGTCTATTGTTTTCATCATATGATCTATAAATAATATGAGCAACAGTGGAGACAGGTTGTAGCCTTTTCTTACCCCTGAAACTACTCTGAACCATGGACTCAATTTACCTTCAACTCTAACTGCAGCCTGACTATCTATGTAAAGACTTTTAATTGCTTGCAAAAGTTTGCCTCCTATTCCATAATCACGTAGAACAGATAATAACCTCCTCCTAGAAACCAGGTCATATGCCTTTTCTAGATCTATAAAACATAGATACAATTCCATATTCCACTCGTAACACTTCTTCATTATTTGCCGTAAGCTAAAGATCTGGTCCTGACAACCTCTGAGAGGCCTAAACCCACACTGATTTTCATCCAATTTGTGTAGCACCAGCAGAAACAGAATATTTCTGTTAACTCGAAAAACAGATCAATGAAGGGGAAAATTCTTGCACATGAGTAGGACCAGAGCCCAGAGGATTATAACACCCTTTCTCGCCACTATATCTGCTCTGCCTTCCTTCGATAGATCACTGCTTCCCTGAACCATCACAGCTGGCTCTGCAGCGAGCATGAGGGTTAAACACACAACGAGAAAAAATAGTGTAGCAATTTGTGAAATACAGCTTCTTGGTTTTGGGTTCAGAAAAGCAAACAGAACAGCCGTTTGATGCATAAAGTAGATAATAGGTATAAAGGTAACAATTCATTAGCATACTTTATTTAGGAATGTTGGAACTCCACAAACATCACCAGTTAATTACACTTCATTGTGCACAAGTATCTCATTGACGCGACGCCACTGACAAGTGGGAATGGAGACGAAACTGTCGATCCTTGTTAATATTTTAATTCTGCTTTAAGTAACCCGTGGTGTAGAGGTAGCGTCTTTGATTCATAATCAAAACGTCCTCGGTCCCGGGTTCGATCCCCGCCACTGCCTAAATTTTGATAAATAAGCAGCATTGGCGGCCGAAGACTTCCGGCATAAGAAGTCAGCCTCATTCTGCCAACGGCCTTGTCAAAGAGGGCGGAGGAGCGGATAGAGGTTCAGGGCACTCTCTTGTCATAGGGATGGGAAATTGCCTCTAAAGGCGGAAGAATTAGCAATGATCAACGACATGAGGATGCAGAAGGCAATGGAAACCACTGCATTAAAGACACGTAACGTGTATCCACAGGACATGTGGCCTGTAGTTGAAGAAGTGTCATGATGATCTCTCCATTGGCAAAAGATTCCGGAATAGACCCCCATTCAGATCTCCGGGAGGGGACTGCCAAGGGGGAGGTTACCATGAGAAAAAGATTGAATAATCAACGAAAGTATAACGTTCTACGAGTCGGGGCGTGCAATGTCAGAAGCTTGAACGTGGTAGGGAAACTAGAAAATCTGAAAAGGGAAATGTAAAGGCTCAATCTAGATATAGTAGGGGTCAGTGAAGTGAAGTGGAAGGAAGACAAGGATTTCTGGTCAGATGAGTATCGGGTAATATCAACAGCAGCAGAAAATGGTATAACAGGTGTAGGATTCGTTATGAATAGGAAGGTAGGGCAGAGGATGTGTTACTGTGAACAGCTCAGTGACCAGGTTGTTCTAATCAGAATCGACAGCAGACCAACACCGACAACGATAGTTCAAGTATACATGCCGACGTCGCAAGCTGAAGATGAACAGATAGAGAAAGTGTATGATGATATAGAAAGGGTAATGCAGTATGTAAAGGGGGACGAAAATCTAATAGTCATGGGCGACTGGAATGCAGTTGTAGGGGAAGGAGTAGAAGAAAATGTTACAGGAGAATATGGGCTTGGTACAAGGAATGAAAGAGGAGAAAGACTAATTGAGTTCTGTAACAAGTTTCAGCTAGTAATAGCGTATACCCTCTTCAAGAATCACAAGAGGAGGAGGTATACTTGGAAAAGGCCGGGAGATACGGGAAGATTTCAATTAGATTACATCATGGTCAGACAGAGATTCCGAAATCAGATACTGGATTGTAAGGCGTACCCAGGAGCAGATATAGACTCAGATTACAATATTGTAGTGATGAAGAGTAGGCTGAAGTTCAAGGCATTAGTCAGGAAGAATCAATACGCAAAAAAGTGGGATACGGAAGTTCTAAGGAATGACGAGATACGTTTGAAGTTCTCTAACGCTATAGATACAGCAATAAGGAATAGCGCAGTAGGCAGCACAGTTGAAGAGGAATGGACATCTCTAAAAAGGGCCATCACAGAAGTTGGGAAGGAAAACATAGGTACAAAGAAGGTAGCTGCGAAGAAACCATGGGTAACAGAAGAAATACTTCAGTTGATTGATGAAAGGAGGAAGTACAAACATGTTCCGGGAAACTCAGGAATACAGAAATACAAGTCGCTGAGGAATGAAATAAATAGGAAGTGCAGGGAAGCTAAGACGAAATGGCTGCAGGAAAAATGTGAAGACATCGAAAAAGATATGATTCTCGGAAGGACAGACTCAGCATACAGGAAAGTCAAAACAACCTTTGGTGACATTAAAAGCAACGGTGGTAACATTAAGAGTGCAACGGGAATTCCACTGTTAAATGCAGAGGAGAGAGCAGATAGGTGGAAAGAATACATTGAAAGCCTCTATGAGGGTGAAGATTTGTCTGATGTGATAGAAGAAGAAACAGGAGTCGATTTAGAAGAGATAGGGGATCCAGTATTAGAATCGGAATTTAAAAGAGCTTTGGAGGACTTACGGTCAAATAAGGCAGAAAAGGATAGATAACATTGCATCAGAATTTCTAAAATCATTAGGAGAAGTGGCAACAAAACAACTATTCACGTTGGTGTGTAGAAAATATGAGTCTGACGACATACCATCTGACTTTCGGAAAAGCATCATCTACACAAGTCCAAAGACGGAAAGAGCTGACAAGTGCGAGAATTATCGCACAATCAGCTTAACAGCTCATGCATCGAAGCTGCTTACAAGAATAATATACAGAAGAATGGAAAAGAAAATTGAGAATGCGCTAGGTGACGATCAGTTTGGCTTTAGGAAAAGTAAAGGCACGAGAGAGGCAATTCTGACGTTACGGCTAATAATGGAAGCAAGGCTAAAGAAAAATCAAGACACGTTCATAGCATTTGTCGACCTGGAAAAAACGTTCGACAATATAAAATGGTGCAAGCTGTTCGAGATTCTGAAAAAAGTAGGGGTAAGCTATAGGGAGAGACGGGTCATATACAATATGTACAACAAGCAAGAGGGAATAATAAGAGTGGACGATCAAGAACGAAGTGGTCGTATTAAGAAGGGTGTAAGACAAGGCTGTAGCCTTTCGCCCTTACTCTTCAATCTGTAGATCGAGGAAGCAATGATGGAAATGAAAGAAAGGTTCAGGAGTGGAATTAAAATACAAGGTGAAAGGATATCAATGATACGATTCGCTGATGACATTGCTATCCTGGGTGAAAGTGAAGAAGAATTAAATGATATGCTGAACGGAATGAACAGTCTAATGATTACACAGTATGGTTTGAGAGTAAATCGGAAAAAGACAAAGGTAATGAGAAGTAGTAGAAATGAGAACAGCGAGATATCAGGATTGATGGTCACGAAGTCAATGAAGTTAAGGAATTCTGCTACCTAGGCAGTAAAATAACCAATGACGGACGGAGCAAGGAGCACATCAAAAGCAGACTCGCTATGGAAAAAAAAGGCATTTCTGGCCAAGAGAAGTCTACTAATATCAAATACCGGCCTTAATTTGAGAAAGAAATTTCTGAGGATGTACGTCTGGAGTACAGCATTCTATGGTAGTGAAACATGGACTGTGGGAAAACGGGAAGAGAAGAGAATCGAAACATTTGAGATGTGGTGCTATAGACGAATGTTGAAAATTGGGTGGAGTGTTAAGGTAAGGATTGAGGAGGTTCTACGCAAAATCGGAGAGGAAAGGAATATGTGGAAAACACTGATAAGGAGAAGGGACAGGATGATAGGACATCTGCTAAGACATGAGGGAATGACTTCCATGGTACTAGAGGGAGCTGTAGAGGACAAAAACTGTAGAGGAAGACAGAGATTGGAATACGTCAAGCAAATAATTGAGGACGTAGGTTGCAAGTGCTACTCTGAGATGAAGAGGTTAGCACGGGAAAGGAATTCGTGGCGGGCCGCACCAAACCAGTCAGTAGACTGATGACCCAAAAAAAAAAAAAAAACCGATGGGACCTATGACCTGACTCGCATTCGGGTGGACGACGGCTCAAACCCTCGTCCGGCCATCCGGGTTTAGGTTTTCCGTGATTTCCCTAAGTCGTTTTAGGAAAATGCCAGGATGGTTCCTTTGAAAGGGGACAGCAGACTTCCTTTCCCATTCTCCCCTAACCCGATGGGACCTATGACCTCCTTGTTTGGTCCCCTCCTCCAAATCAACCAATCAGTTTCATAAGAATGACGAAACTGTCGAACCTTGCTAATATTTTAATTCAGCTTTAAGTAATGAAACATTGCACTCTGCTACGTTTTATCATGCACAATACGATGCATTTGGGAATTTATTACTCTTTTCAAGTGCAGCAAATTACGCTGGTAACCGTGAGAGGCGGCGCAGTGGTTAGCACACTAGACTCGCATTCGGGTGGACGACGGCTCAAACCCTCGTCCGGACATCCGGATTTAGGTTTTCCGTGATTTCCCTAAATCGTTTTAGGAAAATGCCGGGATGGTTCCTTTGAAAGGGAACGGCAGACTTCCTTCCCCATTCTCCCCTAACCCGATGGGACCTATGACCTCCTTGTTTGGTCCCCTCCTCCAAATCAACCAATCAGTTTCATAAGAATGACGAAACTGTCGAACCTTGCTAATATTTTAATTCAGCTTTAAGTAATGAAACATTGCACTCTGCTACGTTTTATCATGCACAATACGATGCATTTGGGAATTTATTACTCTTTTCAAGTGCAGCAAATTACGCTGGTAACCGTGAGAGGCGGCGCAGTGGTTAGCACACTAGACTCGCATTCGGGTGGACGACGGCTCAAACCCTCGTCCGGACATCCGGATTTAGGTTTTCCGTGATTTCCCTAAATCGTTTTAGGAAAATGCCGGGATGGTTCCTTTGAAAGGGAACGGCAGACTTCCTTCCCCATTCTCCCCTAACCCGATGGGACCTATGACCTCCTTGTTTGGTCCCCTCCTCCAAATCAACCAATCAGTTTCATAAGAATGACGAAACTGTCGAACCTTGCTAATATTTTAATTCAGCTTTAAGTAATGAAACATTGCACTCTGCTACGTTTTATCATGCACAATACGATGCATTTGGGAATTTATTACTCTTTTCAAGTGCAGCAAATTACGCTGGTAACCGTGAGAGGCGGCGCAGTGGTTAGCACACTAGACTCGCATTCGGGTGGACGACGGCTCAAACCCTCGTCCGGACATCCGGATTTAGGTTTTCCGTGATTTCCCTAAATCGTTTTAGGAAAATGCCGGGATGGTTCCTTTGAAAGGGAACGGCAGACTTCCTTCCCCATTCTCCCCTAACCCGATGGGACCTATGACCTCCTTGTTTGGTCCCCTCCTCCAAATCAACCAATCAGTTTCATAAGAATGACGAAACTGTCGAACCTTGCTAATATTTTAATTCAGCTTTAAGTAATGAAACATTGCACTCTGCTACGTTTTATCATGCACAATACGATGCATTTGGGAATTTATTACTCTTTTCAAGTGCAGCAAATTACGCTGGTAACCGTGAGAGGCGGCGCAGTGGTTAGCACACTAGACTCGCATTCGGGTGGACGACGGCTCAAACCCTCGTCCGGACATCCGGATTTAGGTTTTCCGTGATTTCCCTAAATCGTTTTAGGAAAATGCCGGGATGGTTCCTTTGAAAGGGAACGGCAGACTTCCTTCCCCATTCTCCCCTAACCCGATGGGACCTATGACCTCCTTGTTTGGTCCCCTCCTCCAAATCAACCAATCAGTTTCATAAGAATGACGAAACTGTCGAACCTTGCTAATATTTTAATTCAGCTTTAAGTAATGAAACATTGCACTCTGCTACGTTTTATCATGCACAATACGATGCATTTGGGAATTTATTACTCTTTTCAAGTGCAGCAAATTACGCTGGTAACCGTGAGAGGCGGCGCAGTGGTTAGCACACTAGACTCGCATTCGGGTGGACGACGGCTCAAACCCTCGTCCGGACATCCGGATTTAGGTTTTCCGTGATTTCCCTAAATCGTTTTAGGAAAATGCCGGGATGGTTCCTTTGAAAGGGAACGGCAGACTTCCTTCCCCATTCTCCCCTAACCCGATGGGACCTATGACCTCCCTGTTTGGTCCCCTCCTCCAAATCAACCAATCAGTTTCATAAGAATGACGAAACTGTCGAACCTTGCTAATATTTTAATTCAGCTTTAAGTAATGAAACATTGCACTCTGCTACGTTTTATCATGCACAATACGATGCATTTGGGAATTTATTACTCTTTTCAAGTGCAGCAAATTACGCTGGTAACCGTGAGAGGCGGCGCAGTGGTTAGCACACTAGACTCGCATTCGGGTGGACGACGGCTCAAACCCTCGTCCGGACATCCGGATTTAGGTTTTCCGTGATTTCCCTAAATCGTTTTAGGAAAATGCCGGGATGGTTCCTTTGAAAGGGAACGGCAGACTTCCTTCCCCATTCTCCCCTAACCCGATGGGACCTATGACCTCCTTGTTTGGTCCCCTCCTCCAAATCAACCAATCAGTTTCATAAGAATGACGAAACTGTCGAACCTTGCTAATATTTTAATTCAGCTTTAAGTAATGAAACATTGCACTCTGCTACGTTTTATCATGCACAATACGATGCATTTGGGAATTTATTACTCTTTTCAAGTGCAGCAAATTACGCTGGTAACCGTGAGAGGCGGCGCAGTGGTTAGCACACTAGACTCGCATTCGGGTGGACGACGGCTCAAACCCTCGTCCGGACATCCGGATTTAGGTTTTCCGTGATTTCCCTAAATCGTTTTAGGAAAATGCCGGGATGGTTCCTTTGAAAGGGAACGGCAGACTTCCTTCCCCATTCTCCCCTAACCCGATGGGACCTATGACCTCCTTGTTTGGTCCCCTCCTCCAAATCAACCAATCAGTTTCATAAGAATGACGAAACTGTCGAACCTTGCTAATATTTTAATTCAGCTTTAAGTAATGAAACATTGCACTCTGCTACGTTTTATCATGCACAATACGATGCATTTGGGAATTTATTACTCTTTTCAAGTGCAGCAAATTACGCTGGTAACCGTGAGAGGCGGCGCAGTGGTTAGCACACTAGACTCGCATTCGGGTGGACGACGGCTCAAACCCTCGTCCGGACATCCGGATTTAGGTTTTCCGTGATTTCCCTAAATCGTTTTAGGAAAATGCCGGGATGGTTCCTTTGAAAGGGAACGGCAGACTTCCTTCCCCATTCTCCCCTAACCCGATGGGACCTATGACCTCCTTGTTTGGTCCCCTCCTCCAAATCAACCAATCAGTTTCATAAGAATGACGAAACTGTCGAACCTTGCTAATATTTTAATTCAGCTTTAAGTAATGAAACATTGCACTCTGCTACGTTTTATCATGCACAATACGATGCATTTGGGAATTTATTACTCTTTTCAAGTGCAGCAAATTACGCTGGTAACCGTGAGAGGCGGCGCAGTGGTTAGCACACTAGACTCGCATTCGGGTGGACGACGGCTCAAACCCTCGTCCGGACATCCGGATTTAGGTTTTCCGTGATTTCCCTAAATCGTTTTAGGAAAATGCCGGGATGGTTCCTTTGAAAGGGAACGGCAGACTTCCTTCCCCATTCTCCCCTAACCCGATGGGACCTATGACCTCCTTGTTTGGTCCCCTCCTCCAAATCAACCAATCAGTTTCATAAGAATGACGAAACTGTCGAACCTTGCTAATATTTTAATTCAGCTTTAAGTAATGAAACATTGCACTCTGCTACGTTTTATCATGCACAATACGATGCATTTGGGAATTTATTACTCTTTTCAAGTGCAGCAAATTACGCTGGTAACCGTGAGAGGCGGCGCAGTGGTTAGCACACTAGACTCGCATTCGGGTGGACGACGGCTCAAACCCTCGTCCGGACATCCGGATTTGGGTTTTCCGTGATTTCCCTAAATCGTTTTAGGAAAATGCCGGGATGGTTCCTTTGAAAGGGAACGGCAGACTTCCTTCCCCATTCTCCCCTAACCCGATGGGACCTATGACCTCCTTGTTTGGTCCCCTCCTCCAAATCAACCAATCAGTTTCATAAGAATGACGAAACTGTCGAACCTTGCTAATATTTTAATTCAGCTTTAAGTAATGAAACATTGCACTCTGCTACGTTTTATCATGCACAATACGATGCATTTGGGAATTTATTACTCTTTTCAAGTGCAGCAAATTACGCTGGTAACCGTGAGAGGCGGCGCAGTGGTTAGCACACTAGACTCG
Source organism: Schistocerca gregaria (assembly GCF_023897955.1). NCBI lineage: Eukaryota > Metazoa > Arthropoda > Insecta > Orthoptera > Acrididae > Schistocerca > Schistocerca gregaria. The sequence continues at coordinate 298,471,986 of NC_064931.1, forward strand.
CATTCGGGTGGACGACGGCTCAAACCCTCGTCCGGACATCCGGATTTAGGTTTTCCGTGATTTCCCTAAATCGTTTTAGGAAAATGCCGGGATGGTTCCTTTGAAAGGGAACGGCAGACTTCCTTCCCCATTCTCCCCTAACCCGATGGGACCTATGACCTCCCTGTTTGGTCCCCTCCTCCAAATCAACCAATCAGTTTCATAAGAATGACGAAACTGTCGAACCTTGCTAATATTTTAATTCAGCTTTAAGTAATGAAACATTGCACTCTGCTACGTTTTATCATACACAATACGATGCATTTGGGAATTTATTACTCTTTTCAAGTGCAGCAAATTACGCTGGTAACCGTGAGAGGCGGCGCAGTGGTTAGCACACTAGACTCGCATTCGGGTGGACGACGGCTCAAACCCTCGTCCGGACATCCGGATTTAGGTTTTCCGTGATTTCCCTAAATCGTTTTAGGAAAATGCCGGGATGGTTCCTTTGAAAGGGAACGGCAGACTTCCTTCCCCATTCTCCCCTAACCCGATGGGACCTATGACCTCCCTGTTTGGTCCCCTCCTCCAAATCAACCAATCAGTTTCATAAGAATGACGAAACTGTCGAACCTTGCTAATATTTTAATTCAGCTTTAAGTAATGAAACATTGCACTCTGCTACGTTTTATCATGCACAATACGATGCATTTGGGAATTTATTACTCTTTTCAAGTGCAGCAAATTACGCTGGTAACCGTGAGAGGCGGCGCAGTGGTTAGCACACTAGACTCGCATTCGGGTGGACGACGGCTCAAACCCTCGTCCGGACATCCGGATTTAGGTTTTCCGTGATTTCCCTAAATCGTTTTAGGAAAATGCCGGGATGGTTCCTTTGAAAGGGAACGGCAGACTTCCTTCCCCATTCTCCCCTAACCCGATGGGACCTATGACCTCCTTGTTTGGTCCCCTCCTCCAAATCAACCAATCAGTTTCATAAGAATGACGAAACTGTCGAACCTTGCTAATATTTTAATTCAGCTTTAAGTAATGAAACATTGCACTCTGCTACGTTTTATCATGCACAATACGATGCATTTGGGAATTTATTACTCTTTTCAAGTGCAGCAAATTACGCTGGTAACCGTGAGAGGCGGCGCAGTGGTTAGCACACTAGACTCGCATTCGGGTGGACGACGGCTCAAACCCTCGTCCGGACATCCGGATTTAGGTTTTCCGTGATTTCCCTAAATCGTTTTAGGAAAATGCCGGGATGGTTCCTTTGAAAGGGAACGGCAGACTTCCTTCCCCATTCTCCCCTAACCCGATGGGACCTATGACCTCCTTGTTTGGTCCCCTCCTCCAAATCAACCAATCAGTTTCATAAGAATGACGAAACTGTCGAACCTTGCTAATATTTTAATTCAGCTTTAAGTAATGAAACATTGCACTCTGCTACGTTTTATCATGCACAATACGATGCATTTGGGAATTTATTACTCTTTTCAAGTGCAGCAAATTAAGCTGGTAACCGTGAGAGGCGGCGCAGTGGTTAGCACACTAGACTCGCATTCGGGTGGACGACGGCTCAAACCCTCGTCCGGACATCCGGATTTAGGTTTTCCGTGATTTCCCTAAATCGTTTTAGGAAAATGCCGGGATGGTTCCTTTGAAAGGGAACGGCAGACTTCCTTCCCCATTCTCCCCTAACCCGATGGGACCTATGACCTCCTTGTTTGGTCCCCTCCTCCAAATCAACCAATCAGTTTCATAAGAATGACGAAACTGTCGAACCTTGCTAATATTTTAATTCAGCTTTAAGTAATGAAACATTGCACTCTGCTACGTTTTATCATGCACAATACGATGCATTTGGGAATTTATTACTCTTTTCAAGTGCAGCAAATTACGCTGGTAACCGTGAGAGGCGGCGCAGTGGTTAGCACACTAGACTCGCATTCGGGTGGACGACGGCTCAAACCCTCGTCCGGACATCCGGATTTAGGTTTTCCGTGATTTCCCTAAATCGTTTTAGGAAAATGCCGGGATGGTTCCTTTGAAAGGGAACGGCAGACTTCCTTCCCCATTCTCCCCTAACCCGATGGGACCTATGACCTCCTTGTTTGGTCCCCTCCTCCAAATCAACCAATCAGTTTCATAAGAATGACGAAACTGTCGAACCTTGCTAATATTTTAATTCAGCTTTAAGTAATGAAACATTGCACTCTGCTACGTTTTATCATGCACAATACGATGCATTTGGGAATTTATTACTCTTTTCAAGTGCAGCAAATTACGCTGGTAACCGTGAGAGGCGGCGCAGTGGTTAGCACACTAGACTCGCATTCGGGTGGACGACGGCTCAAACCCTCGTCCGGACATCCGGATTTAGGTTTTCCGTGATTTCCCTAAATCGTTTTAGGAAAATGCCGGGATGGTTCCTTTGAAAGGGAACGGCAGACTTCCTTCCCCATTCTCCCCTAACCCGATGGGACCTATGACCTCCTTGTTTGGTCCCCTCCTCCAAATCAACCAATCAGTTTCATAAGAATGACGAAACTGTCGAACCTTGCTAATATTTTAATTCAGCTTTAAGTAATGAAACATTGCACTCTGCTACGTTTTATCATGCACAATACGATGCATTTGGGAATTTATTACTCTTTTCAAGTGCAGCAAATTACGCTGGTAACCGTGAGAGGCGGCGCAGTGGTTAGCACACTAGACTCGCATTCGGGTGGACGACGGCTCAAACCCTCGTCCGGACATCCGGATTTAGGTTTTCCGTGATTTCCCTAAATCGTTTTAGGAAAATGCCGGGATGGTTCCTTTGAAAGGGAACGGCAGACTTCCTTCCCCATTCTCCCCTAACCCGATGGGACCTATGACCTCCTTGTTTGGTCCCCTCCTCCAAATCAACCAATCAGTTTCATAAGAATGACGAAACTGTCGAACCTTGCTAATATTTTAATTCAGCTTTAAGTAATGAAACATTGCACTCTGCTACGTTTTATCATGCACAATACGATGCATTTGGGAATTTATTACTCTTTTCAAGTGCAGCAAATTACGCTGGTAACCGTGAGAGGCGGCGCAGTGGTTAGCACACTAGACTCGCATTCGGGTGGACGACGGCTCAAACCCTCGTCCGGACATCCGGATTTAGGTTTTCCGTGATTTCCCTAAATCGTTTTAGGAAAATGCCGGGATGGTTCCTTTGAAAGGGAACGGCAGACTTCCTTCCCCATTCTCCCCTAACCCGATGGGACCTATGACCTCCCTGTTTGGTCCCCTCCTCCAAATCAACCAATCAGTTTCATAAGAATGACGAAACTGTCGAACCTTGCTAATATTTTAATTCAGCTTTAAGTAATGAAACATTGCACTTTGCTACGTTTTATCATGCACAATACGATGCATTTGGGAATTTATTACTCTTTTCAAGTGCAGCAAATTACGCTGGTAACCGTGAGAGGCGGCGCAGTGGTTAGCACACTAGACTCGCATTCGGGTGGACGACGGCTCAAACCCTCGTCCGGACATCCGGATTTAGGTTTTCCGTGATTTCCCTAAATCGTTTTAGGAAAATGCCGGGATGGTTCCTTTGAAAGGGAACGGCAGACTTCCTTCCCCATTCTCCCCTAACCCGATGGGACCTATGACCTCCTTGTTTGGTCCCCTCCTCCAAATCAACCAATCAGTTTCATAAGAATGACGAAACTGTCGAACCTTGCTAATATTTTAATTCAGCTTTAAGTAATGAAACATTGCACTCTGCTACGTTTTATCATGCACAATACGATGCATTTGGGAATTTATTACTCTTTTCAAGTGCAGCAAATTACGCTGGTAACCGTGAGAGGCGGCGCAGTGGTTAGCACACTAGACTCGCATTCGGGTGGACGACGGCTCAAACCCTCGTCCGGACATCCGGATTTAGGTTTTCCGTGATTTCCCTAAATCGTTTTAGGAAAATGCCGGGATGGTTCCTTTGAAAGGGAACGGCAGACTTCCTTCCCCATTCTCCCCTAACCCGATGGGACCTATGACCTCCTTGTTTGGTCCCCTCCTCCAAATCAACCAATCAGTTTCATAAGAATGACGAAACTGTCGAACCTTGCTAATATTTTAATTCAGCTTTAAGTAATGAAACATTGCACTCTGCTACGTTTTATCATGCACAATACGATGCATTTGGGAATTTATTACTCTTTTCAAGTGCAGCAAATTACGCTGGTAACCGTGAGAGGCGGCGCAGTGGTTAGCACACTAGACTCGCATTCGGGTGGACGACGGCTCAAACCCTCGTCCGGACATCCGGATTTAGGTTTTCCGTGATTTCCCTAAATCGTTTTAGGAAAATGCCGGGATGGTTCCTTTGAAAGGGAACGGCAGACTTCCTTCCCCATTCTCCCCTAACCCGATGGGACCTATGACCTCCTTGTTTGGTCCCCTCCTCCAAATCAACCAATCAGTTTCATAAGAATGACGAAACTGTCGAACCTTGCTAATATTTTAATTCAGCTTTAAGTAATGAAACATTGCACTCTGCTACGTTTTATCATGCACAATACGATGCATTTGGGAATTTATTACTCTTTTCAAGTGCAGCAAATTACGCTGGTAACCGTGAGAGGCGGCGCAGTGGTAGCACACTAGACTCGCATTCGGGTGGACGACGGCTCAAACCCTCGTCCGGACATCCGGATTTAGGTTTTCCGTGATTTCCCTAAATCGTTTTAGGAAAATGCCGGGATGGTTCCTTTGAAAGGGAACGGCAGACTTCCTTCCCCATTCTCCCCTAACCCGATGGGACCTATGACCTCCTTGTTTGGTCCCCTCCTCCAAATCAACCAATCAGTTTCATAAGAATGACGAAACTGTCGAACCTTGCTAATATTTTAATTCAGCTTTAAGTAATGAAACATTGCACTCTGCTACGTTTTATCATGCACAATACGATGCATTTGGGAATTTATTACTCTTTTCAAGTGCAGCAAATTACGCTGGTAACCGTGAGAGGCGGCGCAGTGGTTAGCACACTAGACTCGCATTCGGGTGGACGACGGCTCAAACCCTCGTCCGGACATCCGGATTTAGGTTTTCCGTGATTTCCCTAAATCGTTTTAGGAAAATGCCGGGATGGTTCCTTTGAAAGGGAACGGCAGACTTCCTTCCCCATTCTCCCCTAACCCGATGGGACCTATGACCTCCTTGTTTGGTCCCCTCCTCCAAATCAACCAATCAGTTTCATAAGAATGACGAAACTGTCGAACCTTGCTAATATTTTAATTCAGCTTTAAGTAATGAAACATTGCACTCTGCTACGTTTTATCATGCACAATACGATGCATTTGGGAATTTATTACTCTTTTCAAGTGCAGCAAATTACGCTGGTAACCGTGAGAGGCGGCGCAGTGGTTAGCACACTAGACTCGCATTCGGGTGGACGACGGCTCAAACCCTCGTCCGGACATCCGGATTTAGGTTTTCCGTGATTTCCCTAAATCGTTTCAGGAAAATGCCGGGATGGTTCCTTTGAAAGGGAACGGCAGACTTCCTTCCCCATTCTCCCCTAACCCGATGGGACCTATGACCTCCCTGTTTGGTCCCCTCCTCCAAATCAACCAATCAGTTTCATAAGAATGACGAAACTGTCGAACCTTGCTAATATTTTAATTCAGCTTTAAGTAATGAAACATTGCACTCTGCTACGTTTTATCATGCACAATACGATGCATTTGGGAATTTATTACTCTTTTCAAGTGCAGCAAATTACGCTGGTAACCGTGAGAGGCGGCGCAGTGGTTAGCACACTAGACTCGCATTCGGGTGGACGACGGCTCAAACCCTCGTCCGGACATCCGGATTTAGGTTTTCCGTGATTTCCCTAAATCGTTTTAGGAAAATGCCGGGATGGTTCCTTTGAAAGGGAACGGCAGACTTCCTTCCCCATTTTCCCCTAACCCGATGGGACCTATGACCTCCTTGTTTGGTCCCCTCCTCCAAATCAACCAATCAGTTTCATAAGAATGACGAAACTGTCGAACCTTGCTAATATTTTAATTCAGCTTTAAGTAATGAAACATTGCACTCTGCTACGTTTTATCATGCACAATACGATGCATTTGGGAATTTATTACTCTTTTCAAGTGCAGCAAATTACGCTGGTAACCGTGAGAGGCGGCGCAGTGGTTAGCACACTAGACTCGCATTCGGGTGGACGACGGCTCAAACCCTCGTCCGGACATCCGGATTTAGGTTTTCCGTGATTTCCCTAAATCGTTTTAGGAAAATGCCGGGATGGTTCCTTTGAAAGGGAACGGCAGACTTCCTTCCCCATTCTCCCCTAACCCGATGGGACCTATGACCTCCTTGTTTGGTCCCCTCCTCCAAATCAACCAATCAGTTTCATAAGAATGACGAAACTGTCGAACCTTGCTAATATTTTAATTCAGCTTTAAGTAATGAAACATTGCACTCTGCTACGTTTTATCATGCACAATACGATGCATTTGGGAATTTATTACTCTTTTCAAGTGCAGCAAATTACGCTGGTAACCGTGAGAGGCGGCGCAGTGGTTAGCACACTAGACTCGCATTCGGGTGGACGACGGCTCAAACCCTCGTCCGGACATCCGGATTTAGGTTTTCCGTGATTTCCCTAAATCGTTTTAGGAAAATGCCGGGATGGTTCCTTTGAAAGGGAACGGCAGACTTCCTTCCCCATTCTCCCCTAACCCGATGGGACCTATGACCTCCCTGTTTGGTCCCCTCCTCCAAATCAACCAATCAGTTTCATAAGAATGACGAAACTGTCGAACCTTGCTAATATTTTAATTCAGCTTTAAGTAATGAAACATTGCACTCTGCTACGTTTTATCATGCACAATACGATGCATTTGGGAATTTATTACTCTTTTCAAGTGCAGCAAATTACGCTGGTAACCGTGAGAGGCGGCGCAGTGGTTAGCACACTAGACTCGCATTCGGGTGGACGACGGCTCAAACCCTCGTCCGGACATCCGGATTTAGGTTTTCCGTGATTTCCCTAAATCGTTTTAGGAAAATGCCGGGATGGTTCCTTTGAAAGGGAACGGCAGACTTCCTTCCCCATTCTCCCCTAACCCGATGGGACCTATGACCTCCCTGTTTGGTCCCCTCCTCCAAATCAACCAATCAGTTTCATAAGAATGACGAAACTGTCGAACCTTGCTAATATTTTAATTCAGCTTTAAGTAATGAAACATTGCACTCTGCTACGTTTTATCATGCACAATACGATGCATTTGGGAATTTATTACTCTTTTCAAGTGCAGCAAATTACGCTGGTAACCGTGAGAGGCGGCGCAGTGGTTAGCACACTAGACTCGCATTCGGGTGGACGACGGCTCAAACCCTCGTCCGGACATCCGGATTTAGGTTTTCCGTGATTTCCCTAAATCGTTTTAGGAAAATGCCGGGATGGTTCCTTTGAAAGGGAACGGCAGACTTCCTTCCCCATTCTCCCCTAACCCGATGGGACCTATGACCTCCTTGTTTGGTCCCCTCCTCCAAATCAACCAATCAGTTTCATAAGAATGACGAAACTGTCGAACCTTGCTAATATTTTAATTCAGCTTTAAGTAATGAAACATTGCACTCTGCTACGTTTTATCATGCACAATACGATGCATTTGGGAATTTATTACTCTTTTCAAGTGCAGCAAATTACGCTGGTAACCGTGAGAGGCGGCGCAGTGGTTAGCACACTAGACTCGCATTCGGGTGGACGACGGCTCAAACCCTCGTCCGGACATCCGGATTTAGGTTTTCCGTGATTTCCCTAAATCGTTTTAGGAAAATGCCGGGATGGTTCCTTTGAAAGGGAACGGCAGACTTCCTTCCCCATTCTCCCCTAACCCGATGGGACCTATGACCTCCCTGTTTGGTCCCCTCCTCCAAATCAACCAATCAGTTTCATAAGAATGACGAAACTGTCGAACCTTGCTAATATTTTAATTCAGCTTTAAGTAATGAAACATTGCACTCTGCTACGTTTTATCATGCACAATACGATGCATTTGGGAATTTATTACTCTTTTCAAGTGCAGCAAATTACGCTGGTAACCGTGAGAGGCGGCGCAGTGGTTAGCACACTAGACTCGCATTCGGGTGGACGACGGCTCAAACCCTCGTCCGGACATCCGGATTTAGGTTTTCCGTGATTTCCCTAAATCGTTTTAGGAAAATGCCGGGATGGTTCCTTTGAAAGGGAACGGCAGACTTCCTTCCCCATTCTCCCCTAACCCGATGGGACCTATGACCTCCCTGTTTGGTCCCCTCCTCCAAATCAACCAATCAGTTTCATAAGAATGACGAAACTGTCGAACCTTGCTAATATTTTAATTCAGCTTTAAGTAATGAAACATTGCACTCTGCTACGTTTTATCATGCACAATACGATGCATTTGGGAATTTATTACTCTTTTCAAGTGCAGCAAATTACGCTGGTAACCGTGAGAGGCGGCGCAGTGGTTAGCACACTAGACTCGCATTCGGGTGGACGACGGCTCAAACCCTCGTCCGGACATCCGGATTTAGGTTTTCCGTGATTTCCCTAAATCGTTTTAGGAAAATGCCGGGATGGTTCCTTTGAAAGGGAACGGCAGACTTCCTTCCCCATTCTCCCCTAACCCGATGGGACCTATGACCTCCTTGTTTGGTCCCCTCCTCCAAATCAACCAATCAGTTTCATAAGAATGACGAAACTGTCGAACCTTGCTAATATTTTAATTCAGCTTTAAGTAATGAAACATTGCACTCTGCTACGTTTTATCATGCACAATACGATGCATTTGGGAATTTATTACTCTTTTCAAGTGCAGCAAATTACGCTGGTAACCGTGAGAGGCGGCGCAGTGGTTAGCACACTAGACTCGCATTCGGGTGGACGACGGCTCAAACCCTCGTCCGGACATCCGGATTTAGGTTTCCGTGATTTCCCTAAATCGTTTTAGGAAAATGCCGGGATGGTTCCTTTGAAAGGGAACGGCAGACTTCCTTCCCCATTCTCCCCTAACCCGATGGGACCTATGACCTCCCTGTTTGGTCCCCTCCTCCAAATCAACCAATCAGTTTCATAAGAATGACGAAACTGTCGAACCTTGCTAATATTTTAATTCAGCTTTAAGTAATGAAACATTGCACTCTGCTACGTTTTATCATGCACAATACGATGCATTTGGGAATTTATTACTCTTTTCAAGTGCAGCAAATTACGCTGGTAACCGTGAGAGGCGGCGCAGTGGTTAGCACACTAGACTCGCATTCGGGTGGACGACGGCTCAAACCCTCGTCCGGACATCCGGATTTAGGTTTTCCGTGATTTCCCTAAATCGTTTTAGGAAAATGCCGGGATGGTTCCTTTGAAAGGGAACGGCAGACTTCCTTCCCCATTCTCCCCTAACCCGATGGGACCTATGACCTCCTTGTTTGGTCCCCTCCTCCAAATCAACCAATCAGTTTCATAAGAATGACGAAACTGTCGAACCTTGCTAATATTTTAATTCAGCTTTAAGTAATGAAACATTGCACTCTGCTACGTTTTATCATGCACAATACGATGCATTTGGGAATTTATTACTCTTTTCAAGTGCAGCAAATTACGCTGGTAACCGTGAGAGGCGGCGCAGTGGTTAGCACACTAGACTCGCATTCGGGTGGACGACGGCTCAAACCCTCGTCCGGACATCCGGATTTAGGTTTTCCGTGATTTCCCTAAATCGTTTTAGGAAAATGCCGGGATGGTTCCTTTGAAAGGGAACGGCAGACTTCCTTCCCCATTCTCCCCTAACCCGATGGGACCTATGACCTCCTTGTTTGGTCCCCTCCTCCAAATCAACCAATCAGTTTCATAAGAATGACGAAACTGTCGAACCTTGCTAATATTTTAATTCAGCTTTAAGTAATGAAACATTGCACTCTGCTACGTTTTATCATGCACAATACGATGCATTTGGGAATTTATTACTCTTTTCAAGTGCAGCAAATTACGCTGGTAACCGTGAGAGGCGGCGCAGTGGTTAGCACACTAGACTCGCATTCGGGTGGACGACGGCTCAAACCCTCGTCCGGACATCCGGATTTAGGTTTTCCGTGATTTCCCTAAATCGTTTTAGGAAAATGCCGGGATGGTTCCTTTGAAAGGGAACGGCAGACTTCCTTCCCCATTCTCCCCTAACCCGATGGGACCTATGACCTCCCTGTTTGGTCCCCTCCTCCAAATCAACCAATCAGTTTCATAAGAATGACGAAACTGTCGAACCTTGCTAATATTTTAATTCAGCTTTAAGTAATGAAACATTGCACTCTGCTACGTTTTATCATGCACAATACGATGCATTTGGGAATTTATTACTCTTTTCAAGTGCAGCAAATTACGCTGGTAACCGTGAGAGGCGGCGCAGTGGTTAGCACACTAGACTCGCATTCGGGTGGACGACGGCTCAAACCCTCGTCCGGACATCCGGATTTAGGTTTTCCGTGATTTCCCTAAATCGTTTTAGGAAAATGCCGGGATGGTTCCTTTGAAAGGGAACGGCAGACTTCCTTCCCCATTCTCCCCTAACCCGATGGGACCTATGACCTCCTTGTTTGGTCCCCTCCTCCAAATCAACCAATCAGTTTCATAAGAATGACGAAACTGTCGAACCTTGCTAATATTTTAATTCAGCTTTAAGTAATGAAACATTGCACTCTGCTACGTTTTATCATGCACAATACGATGCATTTGGGAATTTATTACTCTTTTCAAGTGCAGCAAATTACGCTGGTAACCGTGAGAGGCGGCGCAGTGGTTAGCACACTAGACTCGCATTCGGGTGGACGACGGCTCAAACCCTCGTCCGGACATCCGGATTTAGGTTTCCGTGATTTCCCTAAATCGTTTTAGGAAAATGCCGGGATGGTTCCTTTGAAAGGGAACGGCAGACTTCCTTCCCCATTCTCCCCTAACCCGATGGGACCTATGACCTCCCTGTTTGGTCCCCTCCTCCAAATCAACCAATCAGTTTCATAAGAATGACGAAACTGTCGAACCTTGCTAATATTTTAATTCAGCTTTAAGTAATGAAACATTGCACTCTGCTACGTTTTATCATGCACAATACGATGCATTTGGGAATTTATTACTCTTTTCAAGTGCAGCAAATTACGCTGGTAACCGTGAGAGGCGGCGCAGTGGTTAGCACACTAGACTCGCATTCGGGTGGACGACGGCTCAAACCCTCGTCCGGACATCCGGATTTAGGTTTTCCGTGATTTCCCTAAATCGTTTTAGGAAAATGCCGGGATGGTTCCTTTGAAAGGGAACGGCAGACTTCCTTCCCCATTCTCCCCTAACCCGATGGGACCTATGACCTCCTTGTTTGGTCCCCTCCTCCAAATCAACCAATCAGTTTCATAAGAATGACGAAACTGTCGAACCTTGCTAATATTTTAATTCAGCTTTAAGTAATGAAACATTGCACTCTGCTACGTTTTATCATGCACAATACGATGCATTTGGGAATTTATTACTCTTTTCAAGTGCAGCAAATTACGCTGGTAACCGTGAGAGGCGGCGCAGTGGTTAGCACACTAGACTCGCATTCGGGTGGACGACGGCTCAAACCCTCGTCCGGACATCCGGATTTAGGTTTTCCGTGATTTCCCTAAATCGTTTTAGGAAAATGCCGGGATGGTTCCTTTGAAAGGGAACGGCAGACTTCCTTCCCCATTCTCCCCTAACCCGATGGGACCTATGACCTCCTTGTTTGGTCCCCTCCTCCAAATCAACCAATCAGTTTCATAAGAATGACGAAACTGTCGAACCTTGCTAATATTTTAATTCAGCTTTAAGTAATGAAACATTGCACTCTGCTACGTTTTATCATGCACAATACGATGCATTTGGGAATTTATTACTCTTTTCAAGTGCAGCAAATTACGCTGGTAACCGTGAGAGGCGGCGCAGTGGTTAGCACACTAGACTCGCATTCGGGTGGACGACGGCTCAAACCCTCGTCCGGACATCCGGATTTAGGTTTTCCGTGATTTCCCTAAATCGTTTTAGGAAAATGCCGGGATGGTTCCTTTGAAAGGGAACGGCAGACTTCCTTCCCCATTCTCCCCTAACCCGATGGGACCTATGACCTCCTTGTTTGGTCCCCTCCTCCAAATCAACCAATCAGTTTCATAAGAATGACGAAACTGTCGAACCTTGCTAATATTTTAATTCAGCTTTAAGTAATGAAACATTGCACTCTGCTACGTTTTATCATGCACAATACGATGCATTTGGGAATTTATTACTCTTTTCAAGTGCAGCAAATTACGCTGGTAACCGTGAGAGGCGGCGCAGTGGTTAGCACACTAGACTCGCATTCGGGTGGACGACGGCTCAAACCCTCGTCCGGACATCCGGATTTAGGTTTTCCGTGATTTCCCTAAATCGTTTTAGGAAAATGCCGGGATGGTTCCTTTGAAAGGGAACGGCAGACTTCCTTCCCCATTCTCCCCTAACCCGATGGGACCTATGACCTCCTTGTTTGGTCCCCTCCTCCAAATCAACCAATCAGTTTCATAAGAATGACGAAACTGTCGAACCTTGCTAATATTTTAATTCAGCTTTAAGTAATGAAACATTGCACTCTGCTACGTTTTATCATGCACAATACGATGCATTTGGGAATTTATTACTCTTTTCAAGTGCAGCAAATTACGCTGGTAACCGTGAGAGGCGGCGCAGTGGTTAGCACACTAGACTCGCATTCGGGTGGACGACGGCTCAAACCCTCGTCCGGACATCCGGATTTAGGTTTTCCGTGATTTCCCTAAATCGTTTTAGGAAAATGCCGGGATGGTTCCTTTGAAAGGGAACGGCAGACTTCCTTCCCCATTCTCCCCTAACCCGATGGGACCTATGACCTCCTTGTTTGGTCCCCTCCTCCAAATCAACCAATCAGTTTCATAAGAATGACGAAACTGTCGAACCTTGCTAATATTTTAATTCAGCTTTAAGTAATGAAACATTGCACTCTGCTACGTTTTATCATGCACAATACGATGCATTTGGGAATTTATTACTCTTTTCAAGTGCAGCAAATTACGCTGGTAACCGTGAGAGGCGGCGCAGTGGTTAGCACACTAGACTCGCATTCGGGTGGACGACGGCTCAAACCCTCGTCCGGACATCCGGATTTAGGTTTTCCGTGATTTCCCTAAATCGTTTTAGGAAAATGCCGGGATGGTTCCTTTGAAAGGGAACGGCAGACTTCCTTCCCCATTCTCCCCTAACCCGATGGGACCTATGACCTCCTTGTTTGGTCCCCTCCTCCAAATCAACCAATCAGTTTCATAAGAATGACGAAACTGTCGAACCTTGCTAATATTTTAATTCAGCTTTAAGTAATGAAACATTGCACTCTGCTACGTTTTATCATGCACAATACGATGCATTTGGGAATTTATTACTCTTTTCAAGTGCAGCAAATTACGCTGGTAACCGTGAGAGGCGGCGCAGTGGTTAGCACACTAGACTCGCATTCGGGTGGACGACGGCTCAAACCCTCGTCCGGACATCCGGATTTAGGTTTTCCGTGATTTCCCTAAATCGTTTTAGGAAAATGCCGGGATGGTTCCTTTGAAAGGGAACGGCAGACTTCCTTCCCCATTCTCCCCTAACCCGATGGGACCTATGACCTCCCTGTTTGGTCCCCTCCTCCAAATCAACCAATCAGTTTCATAAGAATGACGAAACTGTCGAACCTTGCTAATATTTTAATTCAGCTTTAAGTAATGAAACATTGCACTCTGCTACGTTTTATCATGCACAATACGATGCATTTGGGAATTTATTACTCTTTTCAAGTGCAGCAAATTACGCTGGTAACCGTGAGAGGCGGCGCAGTGGTTAGCACACTAGACTCGCATTCGGGTGGACGACGGCTCAAACCCTCGTCCGGACATCCGGATTTAGGTTTTCCGTGATTTCCCTAAATCGTTTTAGGAAAATGCCGGGATGGTTCCTTTGAAAGGGAACGGCAGACTTCCTTCCCCATTCTCCCCTAACCCGATGGGACCTATGACCTCCTTGTTTGGTCCCCTCCTCCAAATCAACCAATCAGTTTCATAAGAATGACGAAACTGTCGAACCTTGCTAATATTTTAATTCAGCTTTAAGTAATGAAACATTGCACTCTGCTACGTTTTATCATGCACAATACGATGCATTTGGGAATTTATTACTCTTTTCAAGTGCAGCAAATTACGCTGGTAACCGTGAGAGGCGGCGCAGTGGTTAGCACACTAGACTCGCATTCGGGTGGACGACGGCTCAAACCCTCGTCCGGACATCCGGATTTAGGTTTTCCGTGATTTCCCTAAATCGTTTTAGGAAAATGCCGGGATGGTTCCTTTGAAAGGGAACGGCAGACTTCCTTCCCCATTCTCCCCTAACCCGATGGGACCTATGACCTCCCTGTTTGGTGCCCTCCTCCAAATCAACCAATCAGTTTCATAAGAATGACGAAACTGTCGAACCTTGCTAATATTTTAATTCAGCTTTAAGTAATGAAACATTGCACTCTGCTACGTTTTATCATGCACAATACGATGCATTTGGGAATTTATTACTCTTTTCAAGTGCAGCAAATTACGCTGGTAACCGTGAGAGGCGGCGCAGTGGTTAGCACACTAGACTCGCATTCGGGTGGACGACGGCTCAAACCCTCGTCCGGACATCCGGATTTAGGTTTTCCGTGATTTCCCTAAATCGTTTTAGGAAAATGCCGGGATGGTTCCTTTGAAAGGGAACGGCAGACTTCCTTCCCCATTCTCCCCTAACCCGATGGGACCTATGACCTCCCTGTTTGGTCCCCTCCTCCAAATCAACCAATCAGTTTCATAAGAATGACGAAACTGTCGAACCTTGCTAATATTTTAATTCAGCTTTAAGTAATGAAACATTGCACTCTGCTACGTTTTATCATGCACAATACGATGCATTTGGGAATTTATTACTCTTTTCAAGTGCAGCAAATTACGCTGGTAACCGTGAGAGGCGGCGCAGTGGTTAGCACACTAGACTCGCATTCGGGTGGACGACGGCTCAAACCCTCGTCCGGACATCCGGATTTAGGTTTTCCGTGATTTCCCTAAATCGTTTTAGGAAAATGCCGGGATGGTTCCTTTGAAAGGGAACGGCAGACTTCCTTCCCCATTCTCCCCTAACCCGATGGGACCTATGACCTCCTTGTTTGGTCCCCTCCTCCAAATCAACCAATCAGTTTCATAAGAATGACGAAACTGTCGAACCTTGCTAATATTTTAATTCAGCTTTAAGTAATGAAACATTGCACTCTGCTACGTTTTATCATGCACAATACGATGCATTTGGGAATTTATTACTCTTTTCAAGTGCAGCAAATTACGCTGGTAACCGTGAGAGGCGGCGCAGTGGTTAGCACACTAGACTCGCATTCGGGTGGACGACGGCTCAAACCCTCGTCCGGACATCCGGATTTAGGTTTTCCGTGATTTCCCTAAATCGTTTTAGGAAAATGCCGGGATGGTTCCTTTGAAAGGGAACGGCAGACTTCCTTCCCCATTCTCCCCTAACCCGATGGGACCTATGACCTCCTTGTTTGGTCCCCTCCTCCAAATCAACCAATCAGTTTCATAAGAATGACGAAACTGTCGAACCTTGCTAATATTTTAATTCAGCTTTAAGTAATGAAACATTGCACTCTGCTACGTTTTATCATGCACAATACGATGCATTTGGGAATTTATTACTCTTTTCAAGTGCAGCAAATTACGCTGGTAACCGTGAGAGGCGGCGCAGTGGTTAGCACACTAGACTCGCATTCGGGTGGACGACGGCTCAAACCCTCGTCCGGACATCCGGATTTAGGTTTTCCGTGATTTCCCTAAATCGTTTTAGGAAAATGCCGGGATGGTTCCTTTGAAAGGGAACGGCAGACTTCCTTCCCCATTCTCCCCTAACCCGATGGGACCTATGACCTCCCTGTTTGGTCCCCTCCTCCAAATCAACCAATCAGTTTCATAAGAATGACGAAACTGTCGAACCTTGCTAATATTTTAATTCAGCTTTAAGTAATGAAACATTGCACTCTGCTACGTTTTATCATGCACAATACGATGCATTTGGGAATTTATTACTCTTTTCAAGTGCAGCAAATTACGCTGGTAACCGTGAGAGGCGGCGCAGTGGTTAGCACACTAGACTCGCATTCGGGTGGACGACGGCTCAAACCCTCGTCCGGACATCCGGATTTAGGTTTTCCGTGATTTCCCTAAATCGTTTTAGGAAAATGCCGGGATGGTTCCTTTGAAAGGGAACGGCAGACTTCCTTCCCCATTCTCCCCTAACCCGATGGGACCTATGACCTCCTTGTTTGGTCCCCTCCTCCAAATCAACCAATCAGTTTCATAAGAATGACGAAACTGTCGAACCTTGCTAATATTTTAATTCAGCTTTAAGTAATGAAACATTGCACTCTGCTACGTTTTATCATGCACAATACGATGCATTTGGGAATTTATTACTCTTTTCAAGTGCAGCAAATTACGCTGGTAACCGTGAGAGGCGGCGCAGTGGTTAGCACACTAGACTCGCATTCGGGTGGACGACGGCTCAAACCCTCGTCCGGACATCCGGATTTAGGTTTTCCGTGATTTCCCTAAATCGTTTTAGGAAAATGCCGGGATGGTTCCTTTGAAAGGGAACGGCAGACTTCCTTCCCCATTCTCCCCTAACCCGATGGGACCTATGACCTCCCTGTTTGGTCCCCTCCTCCAAATCAACCAATCAGTTTCATAAGAATGACGAAACTGTCGAACCTTGCTAATATTTTAATTCAGCTTTAAGTAATGAAACATTGCACTCTGCTACGTTTTATCATGCACAATACGATGCATTTGGGAATTTATTACTCTTTTCAAGTGCAGCAAATTACGCTGGTAACCGTGAGAGGCGGCGCAGTGGTTAGCACACTAGACTCGCATTCGGGTGGACGACGGCTCAAACCCTCGTCCGGACATCCGGATTTAGGTTTTCCGTGATTTCCCTAAATCGTTTTAGGAAAATGCCGGGATGGTTCCTTTGAAAGGGAACGGCAGACTTCCTTCCCCATTCTCCCCTAACCCGATGGGACCTATGACCTCCTTGTTTGGTCCCCTCCTCCAAATCAACCAATCAGTTTCATAAGAATGACGAAACTGTCGAACCTTGCTAATATTTTAATTCAGCTTTAAGTAATGAAACATTGCACTCTGCTACGTTTTATCATGCACAATACGATGCATTTGGGAATTTATTACTCTTTTCAAGTGCAGCAAATTACGCTGGTAACCGTGAGAGGCGGCGCAGTGGTTAGCACACTAGACTCGCATTCGGGTGGACGACGGCTCAAACCCTCGTCCGGACATCCGGATTTAGGTTTCCGTGATTTCCCTAAATCGTTTTAGGAAAATGCCGGGATGGTTCCTTTGAAAGGGAACGGCAGACTTCCTTCCCCATTCTCCCCTAACCCGATGGGACCTATGACCTCCCTGTTTGGTCCCCTCCTCCAAATCAACCAATCAGTTTCATAAGAATGACGAAACTGTCGAACCTTGCTAATATTTTAATTCAGCTTTAAGTAATGAAACATTGCACTCTGCTACGTTTTATCATGCACAATACGATGCATTTGGGAATTTATTACTCTTTTCAAGTGCAGCAAATTACGCTGGTAACCGTGAGAGGCGGCGCAGTGGTTAGCACACTAGACTCGCATTCGGGTGGACGACGGCTCAAACCCTCGTCCGGACATCCGGATTTAGGTTTTCCGTGATTTCCCTAAATCGTTTTAGGAAAATGCCGGGATGGTTCCTTTGAAAGGGAACGGCAGACTTCCTTCCCCATTCTCCCCTAACCCGATGGGACCTATGACCTCCTTGTTTGGTCCCCTCCTCCAAATCAACCAATCAGTTTCATAAGAATGACGAAACTGTCGAACCTTGCTAATATTTTAATTCAGCTTTAAGTAATGAAACATTGCACTCTGCTACGTTTTATCATGCACAATACGATGCATTTGGGAATTTATTACTCTTTTCAAGTGCAGCAAATTACGCTGGTAACCGTGAGAGGCGGCGCAGTGGTTAGCACACTAGACTCGCATTCGGGTGGACGACGGCTCAAACCCTCGTCCGGACATCCGGATTTAGGTTTTCCGTGATTTCCCTAAATCGTTTTAGGAAAATGCCGGGATGGTTCCTTTGAAAGGGAACGGCAGACTTCCTTCCCCATTCTCCCCTAACCCGATGGGACCTATGACCTCCTTGTTTGGTCCCCTCCTCCAAATCAACCAATCAGTTTCATAAGAATGACGAAACTGTCGAACCTTGCTAATATTTTAATTCAGCTTTAAGTAATGAAACATTGCACTCTGCTACGTTTTATCATGCACAATACGATGCATTTGGGAATTTATTACTCTTTTCAAGTGCAGCAAATTACGCTGGTAACCGTGAGAGGCGGCGCAGTGGTTAGCACACTAGACTCGCATTCGGGTGGACGACGGCTCAAACCCTCGTCCGGACATCCGGATTTAGGTTTTCCGTGATTTCCCTAAATCGTTTTAGGAAAATGCCGGGATGGTTCCTTTGAAAGGGAACGGCAGACTTCCTTCCCCATTCTCCCCTAACCCGATGGGACCTATGACCTCCTTGTTTGGTCCCCTCCTCCAAATCAACCAATCAGTTTCATAAGAATGACGAAACTGTCGAACCTTGCTAATATTTTAATTCAGCTTTAAGTAATGAAACATTGCACTCTGCTACGTTTTATCATGCACAATACGATGCATTTGGGAATTTATTACTCTTTTCAAGTGCAGCAAATTACGCTGGTAACCGTGAGAGGCGGCGCAGTGGTTAGCACACTAGACTCGCATTCGGGTGGACGACGGCTCAAACCCTCGTCCGGACATCCGGATTTAGGTTTTCCGTGATTTCCCTAAATCGTTTTAGGAAAATGCCGGGATGGTTCCTTTGAAAGGGAACGGCAGACTTCCTTCCCCATTCTCCCCTAACCCGATGGGACCTATGACCTCCTTGTTTGGTCCCCTCCTCCAAATCAACCAATCAGTTTCATAAGAATGACGAAACTGTCGAACCTTGCTAATATTTTAATTCAGCTTTAAGTAATGAAACATTGCACTCTGCTACGTTTTATCATGCACAATACGATGCATTTGGGAATTTATTACTCTTTTCAAGTGCAGCAAATTACGCTGGTAACCGTGAGAGGCGGCGCAGTGGTTAGCACACTAGACTCGCATTCGGGTGGACGACGGCTCAAACCCTCGTCCGGACATCCGGATTTAGGTTTTCCGTGATTTCCCTAAATCGTTTTAGGAAAATGCCGGGATGGTTCCTTTGAAAGGGAACGGCAGACTTCCTTCCCCATTCTCCCCTAACCCGATGGGACCTATGACCTCCTTGTTTGGTCCCCTCCTCCAAATCAACCAATCAGTTTCATAAGAATGACGAAACTGTCGAACCTTGCTAATATTTTAATTCAGCTTTAAGTAATGAAACATTGCACTCTGCTACGTTTTATCATGCACAATACGATGCATTTGGGAATTTATTACTCTTTTCAAGTGCAGCAAATTACGCTGGTAACCGTGAGAGGCGGCGCAGTGGTTAGCACACTAGACTCGCATTCGGGTGGACGACGGCTCAAACCCTCGTCCGGACATCCGGATTTAGGTTTTCCGTGATTTCCCTAAATCGTTTTAGGAAAATGCCGGGATGGTTCCTTTGAAAGGGAACGGCAGACTTCCTTCCCCATTCTCCCCTAACCCGATGGGACCTATGACCTCCTTGTTTGGTCCCCTCCTCCAAATCAACCAATCAGTTTCATAAGAATGACGAAACTGTCGAACCTTGCTAATATTTTAATTCAGCTTTAAGTAATGAAACATTGCACTCTGCTACGTTTTATCATGCACAATACGATGCATTTGGGAATTTATTACTCTTTTCAAGTGCAGCAAATTACGCTGGTAACCGTGAGAGGCGGCGCAGTGGTTAGCACACTAGACTCGCATTCGGGTGGACGACGGCTCAAACCCTCGTCCGGACATCCGGATTTAGGTTTTCCGTGATTTCCCTAAATCGTTTTAGGAAAATGCCGGGATGGTTCCTTTGAAAGGGAACGGCAGACTTCCTTCCCCATTCTCCCCTAACCCGATGGGACCTATGACCTCCCTGTTTGGTCCCCTCCTCCAAATCAACCAATCAGTTTCATAAGAATGACGAAACTGTCGAACCTTGCTAATATTTTAATTCAGCTTTAAGTAATGAAACATTGCACTCTGCTACGTTTTATCATGCACAATACGATGCATTTGGGAATTTATTACTCTTTTCAAGTGCAGCAAATTACGCTGGTAACCGTGAGAGGCGGCGCAGTGGTTAGCACACTAGACTCGCATTCGGGTGGACGACGGCTCAAACCCTCGTCCGGACATCCGGATTTAGGTTTTCCGTGATTTCCCTAAATCGTTTTAGGAAAATGCCGGGATGGTTCCTTTGAAAGGGAACGGCAGACTTCCTTCCCCATTCTCCCCTAACCCGATGGGACCTATGACCTCCTTGTTTGGTCCCCTCCTCCAAATCAACCAATCAGTTTCATAAGAATGACGAAACTGTCGAACCTTGCTAATATTTTAATTCAGCTTTAAGTAATGAAACATTGCACTCTGCTACGTTTTATCATGCACAATACGATGCATTTGGGAATTTATTACTCTTTTCAAGTGCAGCAAATTACGCTGGTAACCGTGAGAGGCGGCGCAGTGGTTAGCACACTAGACTCGCATTCGGGTGGACGACGGCTCAAACCCTCGTCCGGACATCCGGATTTAGGTTTTCCGTGATTTCCCTAAATCGTTTTAGGAAAATGCCGGGATGGTTCCTTTGAAAGGGAACGGCAGACTTCCTTCCCCATTCTCCCCTAACCCGATGGGACCTATGACCTCCCTGTTTGGTGCCCTCCTCCAAATCAACCAATCAGTTTCATAAGAATGACGAAACTGTCGAACCTTGCTAATATTTTAATTCAGCTTTAAGTAATGAAACATTGCACTCTGCTACGTTTTATCATGCACAATACGATGCATTTGGGAATTTATTACTCTTTTCAAGTGCAGCAAATTACGCTGGTAACCGTGAGAGGCGGCGCAGTGGTTAGCACACTAGACTCGCATTCGGGTGGACGACGGCTCAAACCCTCGTCCGGACATCCGGATTTAGGTTTTCCGTGATTTCCCTAAATCGTTTTAGGAAAATGCCGGGATGGTTCCTTTGAAAGGGAACGGCAGACTTCCTTCCCCATTCTCCCCTAACCCGATGGGACCTATGACCTCCCTGTTTGGTCCCCTCCTCCAAATCAACCAATCAGTTTCATAAGAATGACGAAACTGTCGAACCTTGCTAATATTTTAATTCAGCTTTAAGTAATGAAACATTGCACTCTGCTACGTTTTATCATGCACAATACGATGCATTTGGGAATTTATTACTCTTTTCAAGTGCAGCAAATTACGCTGGTAACCGTGAGAGGCGGCGCAGTGGTTAGCACACTAGACTCGCATTCGGGTGGACGACGGCTCAAACCCTCGTCCGGACATCCGGATTTAGGTTTTCCGTGATTTCCCTAAATCGTTTTAGGAAAATTCCGGGATGGTTCCTTTGAAAGGGAACGGCAGACTTCCTTCCCCATTCTCCCCTAACCCGATGGGACCTATGACCTCCTTGTTTGGTCCCCTCCTCCAAATCAACCAATCAGTTTCATAAGAATGACGAAACTGTCGAACCTTGCTAATATTTTAATTCAGCTTTAAGTAATGAAACATTGCACTCTGCTACGTTTTATCATGCACAATACGATGCATTTGGGAATTTATTACTCTTTTCAAGTGCAGCAAATTACGCTGGTAACCGTGAGAGGCGGCGCAGTGGTTAGCACACTAGACTCGCATTCGGGTGGACGACGGCTCAAACCCTCGTCCGGACATCCGGATTTAGGTTTTCCGTGATTTCCCTAAATCGTTTTAGGAAAATGCCGGGATGGTTCCTTTGAAAGGGAACGGCAGACTTCCTTCCCCATTCTCCCCTAACCCGATGGGACCTATGACCTCCTTGTTTGGTCCCCTCCTCCAAATCAACCAATCAGTTTCATAAGAATGACGAAACTGTCGAACCTTGCTAATATTTTAATTCAGCTTTAAGTAATGAAACATTGCACTCTGCTACGTTTTATCATGCACAATACGATGCATTTGGGAATTTATTACTCTTTTCAAGTGCAGCAAATTACGCTGGTAACCGTGAGAGGCGGCGCAGTGGTTAGCACACTAGACTCGCATTCGGGTGGACGACGGCTCAAACCCTCGTCCGGACATCCGGATTTAGGTTTTCCGTGATTTCCCTAAATCGTTTTAGGAAAATGCCGGGATGGTTCCTTTGAAAGGGAACGGCAGACTTCCTTCCCCATTCTCCCCTAACCCGATGGGACCTATGACCTCCCTGTTTGGTCCCCTCCTCCAAATCAACCAATCAGTTTCATAAGAATGACGAAACTGTCGAACCTTGCTAATATTTTAATTCAGCTTTAAGTAATGAAACATTGCACTCTGCTACGTTTTATCATGCACAATACGATGCATTTGGGAATTTATTACTCTTTTCAAGTGCAGCAAATTACGCTGGTAACCGTGAGAGGCGGCGCAGTGGTTAGCACACTAGACTCGCATTCGGGTGGACGACGGCTCAAACCCTCGTCCGGACATCCGGATTTAGGTTTTCCGTGATTTCCCTAAATCGTTTTAGGAAAATGCCGGGATGGTTCCTTTGAAAGGGAACGGCAGACTTCCTTCCCCATTCTCCCCTAACCCGATGGGACCTATGACCTCCTTGTTTGGTCCCCTCCTCCAAATCAACCAATCAGTTTCATAAGAATGACGAAACTGTCGAACCTTGCTAATATTTTAATTCAGCTTTAAGTAATGAAACATTGCACTCTGCTACGTTTTATCATGCACAATACGATGCATTTGGGAATTTATTACTCTTTTCAAGTGCAGCAAATTACGCTGGTAACCGTGAGAGGCGGCGCAGTGGTTAGCACACTAGACTCGCATTCGGGTGGACGACGGCTCAAACCCTCGTCCGGACATCCGGATTTAGGTTTTCCGTGATTTCCCTAAATCGTTTTAGGAAAATGCCGGGATGGTTCCTTTGAAAGGGAACGGCAGACTTCCTTCCCCATTCTCCCCTAACCCGATGGGACCTATGACCTCCTTGTTTGGTCCCCTCCTCCAAATCAACCAATCAGTTTCATAAGAATGACGAAACTGTCGAACCTTGCTAATATTTTAATTCAGCTTTAAGTAATGAAACATTGCACTCTGCTACGTTTTATCATGCACAATACGATGCATTTGGGAATTTATTACTCTTTTCAAGTGCAGCAAATTACGCTGGTAACCGTGAGAGGCGGCGCAGTGGTTAGCACACTAGACTCGCATTCGGGTGGACGACGGCTCAAACCCTCGTCCGGACATCCGGATTTAGGTTTTCCGTGATTTCCCTAAATCGTTTTAGGAAAATGCCGGGATGGTTCCTTTGAAAGGGAACGGCAGACTTCCTTCCCCATTCTCCCCTAACCCGATGGGACCTATGACCTCCTTGTTTGGTCCCCTCCTCCAAATCAACCAATCAGTTTCATAAGAATGACGAAACTGTCGAACCTTGCTAATATTTTAATTCAGCTTTAAGTAATGAAACATTGCACTCTGCTACGTTTTATCATGCACAATACGATGCATTTGGGAATTTATTACTCTTTTCAAGTGCAGCAAATTACGCTGGTAACCGTGAGAGGCGGCGCAGTGGTTAGCACACTAGACTCGCATTCGGGTGGACGACGGCTCAAACCCTCGTCCGGACATCCGGATTTAGGTTTTCCGTGATTTCCCTAAATCGTTTTAGGAAAATGCCGGGATGGTTCCTTTGAAAGGGAACGGCAGACTTCCTTCCCCATTCTCCCCTAACCCGATGGGACCTATGACCTCCTTGTTTGGTCCCCTCCTCCAAATCAACCAATCAGTTTCATAAGAATGACGAAACTGTCGAACCTTGCTAATATTTTAATTCAGCTTTAAGTAATGAAACATTGCACTCTGCTACGTTTTATCATGCACAATACGATGCATTTGGGAATTTATTACTCTTTTCAAGTGCAGCAAATTACGCTGGTAACCGTGAGAGGCGGCGCAGTGGTTAGCACACTAGACTCGCATTCGGGTGGACGACGGCTCAAACCCTCGTCCGGACATCCGGATTTAGGTTTTCCGTGATTTCCCTAAATCGTTTTAGGAAAATGCCGGGATGGTTCCTTTGAAAGGGAACGGCAGACTTCCTTCCCCATTCTCCCCTAACCCGATGGGACCTATGACCTCCCTGTTTGGTCCCCTCCTCCAAATCAACCAATCAGTTTCATAAGAATGACGAAACTGTCGAACCTTGCTAATATTTTAATTCAGCTTTAAGTAATGAAACATTGCACTCTGCTACGTTTTATCATGCACAATACGATGCATTTGGGAATTTATTACTCTTTTCAAGTGCAGCAAATTACGCTGGTAACCGTGAGAGGCGGCGCAGTGGTTAGCACACTAGACTCGCATTCGGGTGGACGACGGCTCAAACCCTCGTCCGGACATCCGGATTTAGGTTTTCCGTGATTTCCCTAAATCGTTTTAGGAAAATGCCGGGATGGTTCCTTTGAAAGGGAACGGCAGACTTCCTTCCCCATTCTCCCCTAACCCGATGGGACCTATGACCTCCTTGTTTGGTCCCCTCCTCCAAATCAACCAATCAGTTTCATAAGAATGACGAAACTGTCGAACCTTGCTAATATTTTAATTCAGCTTTAAGTAATGAAACATTGCACTCTGCTACGTTTTATCATGCACAATACGATGCATTTGGGAATTTATTACTCTTTTCAAGTGCAGCAAATTACGCTGGTAACCGTGAGAGGCGGCGCAGTGGTTAGCACACTAGACTCGCATTCGGGTGGACGACGGCTCAAACCCTCGTCCGGACATCCGGATTTAGGTTTTCCGTGATTTCCCTAAATCGTTTTAGGAAAATGCCGGGATGGTTCCTTTGAAAGGGAACGGCAGACTTCCTTCCCCATTCTCCCCTAACCCGATGGGACCTATGACCTCCCTGTTTGGTCCCCTCCTCCAAATCAACCAATCAGTTTCATAAGAATGACGAAACTGTCGAACCTTGCTAATATTTTAATTCAGCTTTAAGTAATGAAACATTGCACTCTGCTACGTTTTATCATGCACAATACGATGCATTTGGGAATTTATTACTCTTTTCAAGTGCAGCAAATTACGCTGGTAACCGTGAGAGGCGGCGCAGTGGTTAGCACACTAGACTCGCATTCGGGTGGACGACGGCTCAAACCCTCGTCCGGACATCCGGATTTAGGTTTTCCGTGATTTCCCTAAATCGTTTTAGGAAAATGCCGGGATGGTTCCTTTGAAAGGGAACGGCAGACTTCCTTCCCCATTCTCCCCTAACCCGATGGGACCTATGACCTCCTTGTTTGGTCCCCTCCTCCAAATCAACCAATCAGTTTCATAAGAATGACGAAACTGTCGAACCTTGCTAATATTTTAATTCAGCTTTAAGTAATGAAACATTGCACTCTGCTACGTTTTATCATGCACAATACGATGCATTTGGGAATTTATTACTCTTTTCAAGTGCAGCAAATTACGCTGGTAACCGTGAGAGGCGGCGCAGTGGTTAGCACACTAGACTCGCATTCGGGTGGACGACGGCTCAAACCCTCGTCCGGACATCCGGATTTAGGTTTTCCGTGATTTCCCTAAATCGTTTTAGGAAAATGCCGGGATGGTTCCTTTGAAAGGGAACGGCAGACTTCCTTCCCCATTCTCCCCTAACCCGATGGGACCTATGACCTCCTTGTTTGGTCCCCTCCTCCAAATCAACCAATCAGTTTCATAAGAATGACGAAACTGTCGAACCTTGCTAATATTTTAATTCAGCTTTAAGTAATGAAACATTGCACTCTGCTACGTTTTATCATGCACAATACGATGCATTTGGGAATTTATTACTCTTTTCAAGTGCAGCAAATTACGCTGGTAACCGTGAGAGGCGGCGCAGTGGTTAGCACACTAGACTCGCATTCGGGTGGACGACGGCTCAAACCCTCGTCCGGACATCCGGATTTAGGTTTTCCGTGATTTCCCTAAATCGTTTTAGGAAAATGCCGGGATGGTTCCTTTGAAAGGGAACGGCAGACTTCCTTCCCCATTCTCCCCTAACCCGATGGGACCTATGACCTCCCTGTTTGGTCCCCTCCTCCAAATCAACCAATCAGTTTCATAAGAATGACGAAACTGTCGAACCTTGCTAATATTTTAATTCAGCTTTAAGTAATGAAACATTGCACTCTGCTACGTTTTATCATGCACAATACGATGCATTTGGGAATTTATTACTCTTTTCAAGTGCAGCAAATTACGCTGGTAACCGTGAGAGGCGGCGCAGTGGTTAGCACACTAGACTCGCATTCGGGTGGACGACGGCTCAAACCCTCGTCCGGACATCCGGATTTAGGTTTTCCGTGATTTCCCTAAATCGTTTTAGGAAAATGCCGGGATGGTTCCTTTGAAAGGGAACGGCAGACTTCCTTCCCCATTCTCCCCTAACCCGATGGGACCTATGACCTCCTTGTTTGGTCCCCTCCTCCAAATCAACCAATCAGTTTCATAAGAATGACGAAACTGTCGAACCTTGCTAATATTTTAATTCAGCTTTAAGTAATGAAACATTGCACTCTGCTACGTTTTATCATGCACAATACGATGCATTTGGGAATTTATTACTCTTTTCAAGTGCAGCAAATTACGCTGGTAACCGTGAGAGGCGGCGCAGTGGTTAGCACACTAGACTCGCATTCGGGTGGACGACGGCTCAAACCCTCGTCCGGACATCCGGATTTAGGTTTTCCGTGATTTCCCTAAATCGTTTTAGGA
The DNA here is from genome assembly GCF_023897955.1 of Schistocerca gregaria. Taxonomy (NCBI): domain Eukaryota; kingdom Metazoa; phylum Arthropoda; class Insecta; order Orthoptera; family Acrididae; genus Schistocerca; species Schistocerca gregaria. Next base: position 298,499,153 of record NC_064931.1, read on the forward strand.
AAATGCCGGGATGGTTCCTTTGAAAGGGAACGGCAGACTTCCTTCCCCATTCTCCCCTAACCCGATGGGACCTATGACCTCCTTGTTTGGTCCCCTCCTCCAAATCAACCAATCAGTTTCATAAGAATGACGAAACTGTCGAACCTTGCTAATATTTTAATTCAGCTTTAAGTAATGAAACATTGCACTCTGCTACGTTTTATCATGCACAATACGATGCATTTGGGAATTTATTACTCTTTTCAAGTGCAGCAAATTACGCTGGTAACCGTGAGAGGCGGCGCAGTGGTTAGCACACTAGACTCGCATTCGGGTGGACGACGGCTCAAACCCTCGTCCGGACATCCGGATTTAGGTTTTCCGTGATTTCCCTAAATCGTTTTAGGAAAATGCCGGGATGGTTCCTTTGAAAGGGAACGGCAGACTTCCTTCCCCATTCTCCCCTAACCCGATGGGACCTATGACCTCCCTGTTTGGTCCCCTCCTCCAAATCAACCAATCAGTTTCATAAGAATGACGAAACTGTCGAACCTTGCTAATATTTTAATTCAGCTTTAAGTAATGAAACATTGCACTCTGCTACGTTTTATCATGCACAATACGATGCATTTGGGAATTTATTACTCTTTTCAAGTGCAGCAAATTACGCTGGTAACCGTGAGAGGCGGCGCAGTGGTTAGCACACTAGACTCGCATTCGGGTGGACGACGGCTCAAACCCTCGTCCGGACATCCGGATTTAGGTTTTCCGTGATTTCCCTAAATCGTTTTAGGAAAATGCCGGGATGGTTCCTTTGAAAGGGAACGGCAGACTTCCTTCCCCATTCTCCCCTAACCCGATGGGACCTATGACCTCCTTGTTTGGTCCCCTCCTCCAAATCAACCAATCAGTTTCATAAGAATGACGAAACTGTCGAACCTTGCTAATATTTTAATTCAGCTTTAAGTAATGAAACATTGCACTCTGCTACGTTTTATCATGCACAATACGATGCATTTGGGAATTTATTACTCTTTTCAAGTGCAGCAAATTACGCTGGTAACCGTGAGAGGCGGCGCAGTGGTTAGCACACTAGACTCGCATTCGGGTGGACGACGGCTCAAACCCTCGTCCGGACATCCGGATTTAGGTTTTCCGTGATTTCCCTAAATCGTTTTAGGAAAATGCCGGGATGGTTCCTTTGAAAGGGAACGGCAGACTTCCTTCCCCATTCTCCCCTAACCCGATGGGACCTATGACCTCCCTGTTTGGTCCCCTCCTCCAAATCAACCAATCAGTTTCATAAGAATGACGAAACTGTCGAACCTTGCTAATATTTTAATTCAGCTTTAAGTAATGAAACATTGCACTCTGCTACGTTTTATCATGCACAATACGATGCATTTGGGAATTTATTACTCTTTTCAAGTGCAGCAAATTACGCTGGTAACCGTGAGAGGCGGCGCAGTGGTTAGCACACTAGACTCGCATTCGGGTGGACGACGGCTCAAACCCTCGTCCGGACATCCGGATTTAGGTTTTCCGTGATTTCCCTAAATCGTTTTAGGAAAATGCCGGGATGGTTCCTTTGAAAGGGAACGGCAGACTTCCTTCCCCATTCTCCCCTAACCCGATGGGACCTATGACCTCCTTGTTTGGTCCCCTCCTCCAAATCAACCAATCAGTTTCATAAGAATGACGAAACTGTCGAACCTTGCTAATATTTTAATTCAGCTTTAAGTAATGAAACATTGCACTCTGCTACGTTTTATCATGCACAATACGATGCATTTGGGAATTTATTACTCTTTTCAAGTGCAGCAAATTACGCTGGTAACCGTGAGAGGCGGCGCAGTGGTTAGCACACTAGACTCGCATTCGGGTGGACGACGGCTCAAACCCTCGTCCGGACATCCGGATTTAGGTTTTCCGTGATTTCCCTAAATCGTTTTAGGAAAATGCCGGGATGGTTCCTTTGAAAGGGAACGGCAGACTTCCTTCCCCATTCTCCCCTAACCCGATGGGACCTATGACCTCCTTGTTTGGTCCCCTCCTCCAAATCAACCAATCAGTTTCATAAGAATGACGAAACTGTCGAACCTTGCTAATATTTTAATTCAGCTTTAAGTAATGAAACATTGCACTCTGCTACGTTTTATCATGCACAATACGATGCATTTGGGAATTTATTACTCTTTTCAAGTGCAGCAAATTACGCTGGTAACCGTGAGAGGCGGCGCAGTGGTTAGCACACTAGACTCGCATTCGGGTGGACGACGGCTCAAACCCTCGTCCGGACATCCGGATTTAGGTTTTCCGTGATTTCCCTAAATCGTTTTAGGAAAATGCCGGGATGGTTCCTTTGAAAGGGGACGGCAGACTTCCTTCCCCATTCTCCCCTAACCCGATGGGACCTATGACCTCCTTGTTTGGTCCCCTCCTCCAAATCAACCAATCAGTTTCATAAGAATGACGAAACTGTCGAACCTTGCTAATATTTTAATTCAGCTTTAAGTAATGAAACATTGCACTCTGCTACGTTTTATCATGCACAATACGATGCATTTGGGAATTTATTACTCTTTTCAAGTGCAGCAAATTACGCTGGTAACCGTGAGAGGCGGCGCAGTGGTTAGCACACTAGACTCGCATTCGGGTGGACGACGGCTCAAACCCTCGTCCGGACATCCGGATTTAGGTTTTCCGTGATTTCCCTAAATCGTTTTAGGAAAATGCCGGGATGGTTCCTTTGAAAGGGAACGGCAGACTTCCTTCCCCATTCTCCCCTAACCCGATGGGACCTATGACCTCCCTGTTTGGTCCCCTCCTCCAAATCAACCAATCAGTTTCATAAGAATGACGAAACTGTCGAACCTTGCTAATATTTTAATTCAGCTTTAAGTAATGAAACATTGCACTCTGCTACGTTTTATCATGCACAATACGATGCATTTGGGAATTTATTACTCTTTTCAAGTGCAGCAAATTACGCTGGTAACCGTGAGAGGCGGCGCAGTGGTTAGCACACTAGACTCGCATTCGGGTGGACGACGGCTCAAACCCTCGTCCGGACATCCGGATTTAGGTTTTCCGTGATTTCCCTAAATCGTTTTAGGAAAATGCCGGGATGGTTCCTTTGAAAGGGAACGGCAGACTTCCTTCCCCATTTTCCCCTAACCCGATGGGACCTATGACCTCCTTGTTTGGTCCCCTCCTCCAAATCAACCAATCAGTTTCATAAGAATGACGAAACTGTCGAACCTTGCTAATATTTTAATTCAGCTTTAAGTAATGAAACATTGCACTCTGCTACGTTTTATCATGCACAATACGATGCATTTGGGAATTTATTACTCTTTTCAAGTGCAGCAAATTACGCTGGTAACCGTGAGAGGCGGCGCAGTGGTTAGCACACTAGACTCGCATTCGGGTGGACGACGGCTCAAACCCTCGTCCGGACATCCGGATTTAGGTTTTCCGTGATTTCCCTAAATCGTTTTAGGAAAATGCCGGGATGGTTCCTTTGAAAGGGAACGGCAGACTTCCTTCCCCATTCTCCCCTAACCCGATGGGACCTATGACCTCCTTGTTTGGTCCCCTCCTCCAAATCAACCAATCAGTTTCATAAGAATGACGAAACTGTCGAACCTTGCTAATATTTTAATTCAGCTTTAAGTAATGAAACATTGCACTCTGCTACGTTTTATCATGCACAATACGATGCATTTGGGAATTTATTACTCTTTTCAAGTGCAGCAAATTACGCTGGTAACCGTGAGAGGCGGCGCAGTGGTTAGCACACTAGACTCGCATTCGGGTGGACGACGGCTCAAACCCTCGTCCGGACATCCGGATTTAGGTTTTCCGTGATTTCCCTAAATCGTTTTAGGAAAATGCCGGGATGGTTCCTTTGAAAGGGAACGGCAGACTTCCTTCCCCATTCTCCCCTAACCCGATGGGACCTATGACCTCCTTGTTTGGCCCCCTCCTCCAAATCAACCAATCAGTTTCATAAGAATGACGAAACTGTCGAACCTTGCTAATATTTTAATTCAGCTTTAAGTAATGAAACATTGCACTCTGCTACGTTTTATCATGCACAATACGATGCATTTGGGAATTTATTACTCTTTTCAAGTGCAGCAAATTACGCTGGTAACCGTGAGAGGCGGCGCAGTGGTTAGCAAACTAGACTCGCATTCGGGTGGACGACGGCTCAAACCCTCGTCCGGACATCCGGATTTAGGTTTTCCGTGATTTCCCTAAATCGTTTTAGGAAAATGCCGGGATGGTTCCTTTGAAAGGGAACGGCAGACTTCCTTCCCCATTCTCCCCTAACCCGATGGGACCTATGACCTCCTTGTTTGGTCCCCTCCTCCAAATCAACCAATCAGTTTCATAAGAATGACGAAACTGTCGAACCTTGCTAATATTTTAATTCAGCTTTAAGTAATGAAACATTGCACTCTGCTACGTTTTATCATGCACAATACGATGCATTTGGGAATTTATTACTCTTTTCAAGTGCAGCAAATTACGCTGGTAACCGTGAGAGGCGGCGCAGTGGTTAGCACACTAGACTCGCATTCGGGTGGACGACGGCTCAAACCCTCGTCCGGACATCCGGATTTAGGTTTTCCGTGATTTCCCTAAATCGTTTTAGGAAAATGCCGGGATGGTTCCTTTGAAAGGGAACGGCAGACTTCCTTCCCCATTCTCCCCTAACCCGATGGGACCTATGACCTCCCTGTTTGGTCCCCTCCTCCAAATCAACCAATCAGTTTCATAAGAATGACGAAACTGTCGAACCTTGCTAATATTTTAATTCAGCTTTAAGTAATGAAACATTGCACTCTGCTACGTTTTATCATGCACAATACGATGCATTTGGGAATTTATTACTCTTTTCAAGTGCAGCAAATTACGCTGGTAACCGTGAGAGGCGGCGTAGTGGTTAGCACACTAGACTCGCATTCGGGTGGACGACGGCTCAAACCCTCGTCCGGCCATCCGGATTTAGGTTTTCCGTGATTTCCCTAAATCGTTTTAGGAAAATTCCAGGATGGTTCCTTTGAGAGGGGACGGCAGACTTCCTTCCTCATTCTCCCGTAACCCGATGGGACCTATGACCTGACTCGCATTCGGGTGGACGACGGATCAAACCCTCGTCCGGACATCCGGATTTAGGTTTTCCGTGATTTCCCTAAATCGTTTTAGGAAAATGCCGGGATGGTTCCTTTGAAAGGGGACGGCAGACTTCCTTCCCCATTCTCCCCTAACCCGATGGGACCTATGACCTCCCTGTTTGGTCCCCTCCTCCAAATCAACCAACCAACCATGTTACGTTGGTATTTTATGTAATGTCTGCGTGTGTGTTTATTTCGATCTCACGTAAACAGTCAGTAAATAGTCATGTCTGCGTGTGTGTTTATTTCGATCTCACGTAAACAGTCAGTGTGAATGATTGTTCGTTACTGTCTGAATTTCTGCCGAATAAAGGTGGCACAATACTTTGGTGCAATGTTTTGTTCTTTAAGTCATTACTGACACAGTTTCGGGGTTTGTAATAGTATCGATTACGATGAATGAAGTTAATTTTAAATCAGCTTTCACGCTGACTTGTTGGTGAGTCGCTATGATTTAGTCGTTTAAACGCGCCACTATCGAGCTACTTACTTGCTTCATATGGACTTAAGCTTATGGCTGTATCTGTAAAATATATGTTGCCAGTGGCAGCCAGTTGCGAAAAGGGTAGTAACAAGGAAGTACTGCCTTTTCATTTTCGCTGGAAAAACCATACAGATTCGATCAATGTGTGCTTCCATAAGTATTTCATTCATTCAACTCAAAATTCGAGAAATGCACGGTCACGGGCCTGCAGTAGCTACTATACAACGAGTGTGCGAGATAAATCTTTACACCAAGGAGCTGTTGCTTGACAACTACACCTAATGTATTCGAATAAGTAATAAACAAAGTAACACAAAACGCATCCGATTTTTCCCGATACAGTTTTATTTATGCAGTCAGGAACATTTTTGCACATATCTCCTCCTTGACAAAAAGTTTCGCAATCCAAAATTACAGGACTACGTTCTAATTCAGTAATGAAAAGTTGCCCATTGAAAGTATTTTTTATTATAAAAATCTCTTAACGGGAGATGCACGTAAGTTAACATTTACAAACTGTATACAAACAACAAACGCATTGCAGGTTGCTGAAGCAGAATTTTCTCGAAGTTGCCAAGACATATTTTGTTTATGATGTTTTCTGGTTGTTTAGCCAGTCTGTTTCCCGTATGAACTGGGTGAAGCGTGTGGAATCCCTATAAGCACTAAACAAACAATTTAGGAAAATAATCATTTTATCCGATTTCACCGTTGTTTCGTGATAAAACACAGTAGTTATTAATAGGAAACACACTTTTTTCTTGTATTTCGTATCTTTTTAATTTCCACGGTCTACTTTTCTGATTACAAGCCCTTTTCCTTGTGTCACTGTTCCATAGAGGTCATCCATGTTTTCTGACGTACTACAAAACAAAAACAACAACCAATGGGATACTATATGATAGTTAGAAATACATTGAGATCTTACAGCATACAGCAAGGAAAACGTACTGATATGAGCCATTTATGACGTAATATCTAACTTAGATTACAGTTGAAATGCAGCCGCTTTACTCTCAAAAAAGAGACGCACCACGTAAGAGATATGCAAATTGATCATAAATCATATTCATAAAGGTATCGACGGAAAATGGAAAATTGAAAACTTTGACACGCGATGGATGAATGTGTGATGCTCAGCACTGTTTCATAGCGCAGCTGGCACGGGTAGTAAATAGGGGACATGTCGACACCAGGGAATAAAGTCTTTGCGAATTTATTCCGTGTACTCATTAAGCAGATATCAGTATTTTAGAAAGAACGTTTAGTGGGGCTCACTCGACATTTCAATTGGAGCTATGCCACTATTCGGCGATGTTGACAGGAATGGGTGAACCATGGCCTAACACAGCATCAAGAAAAGCACTCCGTCTTCAGGCCACAAGTGTCCCATCGGGACCATCCGACCGCCGCGTCATCCTCAGCTGAGGATGTGGATAGGAGGTGCGTGTGGTCAGCACACCGCTCTCCCGGTCGTTATGATGGTTTTCCTTGACCGGAGCCACTACTATTCGGTCGAGTAGCTCCTCAATTAGCATGCAACCCAAAAAACGGCAACAGCGCATGGTGTCCCGGACGGTCACCCATTCAAGTGCCGGCTACGCCCAACAGCGCTTAACTTCGGTGATCTGACGAGAACCGGTGTATCCACTGTGACAAGGCCGTTGCCTCAGCCTCAAGAAGGAGACGACAAAACAAGAGGACCGAGCAATTATCGGACAGGCGCTCAGAGCTCAGGATTCGTCAGTATCATCGATCCGAAGTGCAACTGGTGGCTCAGTGACCTTGAGGACAAGTAATAGACACAGAAGGGGGACTGTACTCGCTTCATGGCAAACCATCGTAAGCTGACAATGCACCCCCCCCCCCCCCCCCACGGCGCCAGTTTGTACTGCTTGTCTTCGTGCTAGCCAAACCCTACCTTGGCCACCAGGGTCACCGGATTTCTCCCCAATTCAGAACGTTTGGAGCATTATGGGCAAGGTTCTCAAACCAGTTCGGGATTTTGACGATCTAACGAGCCAGTTGAACAGAATTTGGCACGATAACCCTCAGGAGGTCGTCCAACAACTCCATCAATCAATGCCAATTTTTGAAGCGCTTGGATAGTCATCCAGTTTTTCTCAATATCTACTAATTTGTTTGTCTGTACATGTACATCACATCTACCGATTTCGGTCCCATCCGGATAATTCCTTCATGATGCGTCCTTCTTTTTACGTTAGACAGTGAGGTATCGTGTTGTTTCAGTAGTCTCTCAGTATTTAAGGACTAAGCACTTTATTCAAAGCACATAATTGGACAACACATAGGTGCTGATAATGGAAGAAAACAGACTCCATCTTTGCAAGGCTTTGTATAAAATACAACCACAGATATTCCACAGATGTCGATATCCTGCACTGAGAACAGAGAGAACAGATACTTTGACGGCTTTAAATGTTAGGAAGAAAAGAAAAAAAAAAACGTCGGAATTGCCACGCAGAATTCCTAAACGACCAAAGGGATTTTGCTTCCCATCCACCTGTGAATACTTCTAAAACAGCTAAATCAAAGTCCGGGGATTGTTTAGTTACAAGGGGACTTCAAAAAATAAGTTACACATGTCGTTCCATAGTAAGACCCGTGCAGAAACAACAGTAGCGCTATGTCAGAAGAGAGTACATGTTCCGCGTTTCCTGCAGACAATTCTGCTGCGGTACGGATCACATGCATCACAGTATGAGAGCGAAATGACGCGGCAACTGGAAACGTACTCAAAAGTAGAACACCGGAAACTACGATTCGTGTAGGCAAAATGTCTCAATTTTATACAGATTCGCCTTGAAGTTCTGGCTGTATAGAGACCAAATGCAATGTCGCGCCCAGCCAAAGTGAAATTGTGCCAATTAATATACGTAATACATTGCCTGTAGCAACCTATAAATTGCCTATTTATCTTACATAGGCAATTTATAGGTTGCTACAGGCAATGTATTACGTATGTTAATTGTTCACCATAAATTCACCATGAAAAGGGTCGGACCTATTCTCTTCATATATTTCTTTTTAATAATTTTATATGGGTAACTTTATTTGTCTTAATGTGTCACAATTTGTTTACATGATAGTTATCAATTTTAAAGGTCTGCTACATGTATTTTATATAATGTGTTTTTATCAGACTATGTTTGTTGCGTTAAATGATGACTTCATCTAAGCCCACAGTGGCGACATCTAGGGAGGATGTAGGCAAACAGATTTGTGGTAGCTACTAATATTTCAGTAGCCAGTTGCAATAATCATTGTGTGGACGATGTGGCCTATTCGACACCTTATTTTAGATCTATGTGATGGTGCTGTGCTGATTATATTTGTATGTTTTGACAATGCCAATATGGCCTTAGCACTTTAGGACATGGTGTAAAAAAGGTACGTTTTACCGTATTTTATCTGTACATTTCCCTGGTTGTATAATAGTATATTGTGATACGCATTTCAATTTATGTTGAAAGACACACCACTCACTAGGTGAATATATTTGTATATTGTAGATCTGAGGAAGGTCATTACGGACTGAAACCGGTCATCGTCTAAGGAATTGAGATTGTGATCAAAGACTGGAATAAAAAACATTTGATACTCCTTTCTGTTGTAGATCAAGAAGGTGTAGAAGAAAAATGTCTGGTCAATACAGTTTCAGAGCAAGAGTTATAGTTATTCTTGTCCACAAGATGGAGAGCTTCTTTTGTTGCTCGTTCTGACGAATTTAGACATATGCACGCAACGTGCTGAGCGGACTGCCCCGTGACAGGCTTAAGCGTATGCAAGATTGTGGCGATGACCTTCTGGGTAAAGCAACGGCGCGACTGCTAGCAAAGCCAGCCGCATAAACAGCGGAAACCCGTCACCTCTGCACGCAAACCACCCGGAGCCCGCAAGTCCCTACAAAATGTTTGCAAATTGTCATTTATTGACATTCCTCAGTAATTTGGAAGCTGCATGGCCTTTCAGTACGTTGTCGCTTCTTTTGACTGATAAAAAGAAACGCGATTCAGCTTACCAATAACACGAAAGTCTAATTGAAAGTGTGTTTTTCCCCTTAAAGTTATACAGCACAGGAATATGCTTGTACAAGACGTATCACCATCCTAGACTGAGCATCTATAACAACTTAATCTCATAATGAACTTATTTACCCTCATTGATCTTGCTAGTCGGTGAGCTTATTGATTTGTAGAACTGATACGTAACCATTCACGAAAAAGAAGATATAACAAATACAAATGTTTGAAATGAGATTCCGAGGGAGTGTTAAAAGTGTAAGGTGGAACAGGATTTCACCGGCAGAGAATCGAAGATATCAGACAACTTCCTATGACCATACTTAATGACGTAACAAGGAACTACGGAGAAATATTGTTGGCTCATCTGAGGCTGAAGAAAACGGCAGATTACCACTACAAATACCGACTACAGAGCTCACGTGAAACGTTAAGTGGAAAGACCGAAACGTTGTTGCATGACGGAGGTTTAAGACCTATTCTATGATTAACGGTGACGATAATGATATCTGACATGTCTTGTAACGATAAAAACAAGAAGCGCCTTGCAAAATGCATTACACACGATTACACTAAACTAACGAGTAAGCGAGGAAATGCAATGCTAGAACACGCGACTTGCACTCGGGAAGACAGCGGTTTGAATTCCCGTGTAGCCATCCTGACGCAGATTTTCCGTTACTTCTATATGCTGCTCACAAAGGCCACGAATGTCCCTCTGAAAAGGAAATGGCCAGTTGTCATAATTGTTTTTTGAATTCTTCCCTAAGCCCAAATTGTACTCCTTCTCTAATGACCTTGTCGTCGACGAACCGTTAAATCTTAATCCATCTTCTTTTCTTCGGCTGCACGATGGCAAACTTATGGGGTCGGTCACATCTTTCAGAAACGCTCACCAAGGTTCAGATCGGACGAACATGGTAGCTAGTCCATTACGTTCTCTGATAATTGCATTTCTAAACCTGTATTATTACTTGCTCTATAAATGGGTATATTATACTGCTGGTATAAGCCGCAAGTTTGAGGATGATCTTCAAGTAGGTTTCCATAGTGGGCAACGTCAACCAATCTACATAGGACCAACACTGAACTTAATATGCACCGAGAGAAAATCGCAATACATGTGCTGAATCACCAGCAGCATGTACAGTACTTTACTGGTAAACAGAGCCGCGCGGGATTAGCCGATCAGTCAGCCCTCAGCGGCGCAGCGGTTCGGACGGTGTTTACGTCCCTGCCGCACTTCTGCGCAAGAGGTCTTTACGTTAAGTGTGTAGCGGTGTGCCGCGGTATACATAGAACGAACCATGGCCTTGTCGTTCCGCAAATCGACACTGAAATTTGGTTTTGTTAACGAATATGCTCGACCGAAGGCTTATGAGAACGAACGTTGTAATGTTCTTGCTTAATTTGTTATGAAAGCCGTGCTGCTATTCAAGACCATAAAAGTGGGTTACAACCTGTGAACTATCTGAGGAAGTTAACCTTGCATTACTGCGCAACTGTTTCACCAGGTATCCAGTTAGCTTGCCAAATTCCCAACCAGACTAACATTAATTATAATGTTTTAATTATAATCTTATATATATATATATATATATATATATATATATATATATATATATATGAGAATTTTAAATAAAAAGAAATAAATCAGTTTATATTTGGAAATTTATTTTAACATTGATCATTGAAATTTCAGCATATTAAACTTGATTCATAACTGAACTGGTGCCTTGTTTAGGATTGTGAAAATGTGAGTTTGTAATGTTATGGAACACATCAAATATGGAGCCAAGATTGGGAGACTGCATACAACACTGCATTCATAAAATAACACACGAAGAACGTTGAAACATATGCAAGAGGAAATTAACCACAACCAACCTATTCAATTTTCACCCAAAGAAATTACGTTCGTACCGCAGTCCTGTCCGTCATGTAATTACCACGTACTGGTATACTAAATTCACTCTAACTCTCTGTGAAATCTTCCCGAAAAGAATAGCTGAGGGCTACTTTGATGATTACACCACATGCTTCACGTGGTCAGCTTGGTTTACACAAAGAGTGTAACTCCACAATAATTTTCATAATTAAAATAAATTAGATCGAAAAGCAATTTACAAAAGAAAAACCTCGAACTGGTTACTATCGTCTTACTATTAACCTGATGGGTCAAACAATTGTATAAGCACCTGGTACTGCTCTCACAAAATACACCCCACGTGGGTTGAACATAAAGAAAAGTTGCTATATTTAAAATATTGTTAAGACGAGGCGCTATAATCTCACGCACATTCGCATTTAAGATTGATGATCTTAGTTAGAGTTACTGATCAACACGTGGTTCCACTTTACTCACAAAGTAGTGAGAAAGCAACTACTGGAAGATATTCTGAAGCTTACACTCGAAATACACTGCGTTGCAATTTAAGATAACATCAGATATTTTAGAGCTAAACCTGAAATAAAGGTGATTATATTTTCAGTTAGGCTGAACTTAAGAAATCCATTGTCCTGCGGACTTAGCAGAAACGCGCTTAGCCGGAGATCTTACCACTTCAGACGCTCGCCGCGGACAGACTGACCTGGGTTCCTACCAAGGGGGCTTCCGTATACAAAACGGAAGTGACCAGAGAGGCAGCTTCCTATACCAACATGACAAGGGACGGACAGGACCATACTAATGATAGAAACCTCTTTGCTTTTAGAAAGCGTAGCTACCTGTTCCGACGTTGGTCCTACTATTCTCTAGCAGACAGGCTAGAAGGGAAGGGCAATGACAGTATCTTATCATATACAGTATATAAAAGAAAGCGGATGTAGGTACCGTATGAGACTGTGTGACATGAATTACATATAAACTGTGTTTTAAAGTGTAGTAGTGTGACAGGTCGTTCTTGTTTATGTGTAAAAGTAACACGTTTCACTGCTCAGTCTCCTCCCAGATAGTCAGAAACACCGCAGTAAATTTAGAAGAGGAATTTATGCCGTAAATGACAACAGATTTCAGAAATTAACATGAAAGGAATCCACCAGATACCTTTCAACGTTATTTACGGGAAAAGGTGAAAATCGAACCTGACGTTCTAGGTGGAATACCGTTATCTATAGTCAACAGCGTGGTCTATGTCAGGCTCATAAATGAAGCGGCCTGCGACGAACTACTACTTCGACACCGACAAGGAGTTCGTTTCTGTCATTCGGACGGGAATGTTGGAGCGGTAACAGTTGAACACGCCGGCGTGGGACTCCGAACGATCCGCGTCTCTGAGCTTCCATTCGAAGTGCCAGAAGAAATGGTGACAGACGTCCTGCGTCCTTACGGAACGGTCCTATCCCACGTAGCTGAAAAATGGGCGAGCTTCAAGACGTATCCTGTCCTCAATGACGTCGGACAAATACGGATCGAACTCCGAAAACACGTTCCGTCATACTTTTACATCGCTGGTTGTAGGGCGATTGTCATCTACGACGGACTACCAAGGACGTGCTCTGGGTGTGGGAAGGAGGGACACGTACGTTCCGAGTGTGCTCAACGAAGGTTATTACAGCTGCCACGAGATGATCCACCCCTCACACCGCACCCGAATGTGCTCCCCATGACTTACGTCGCCGCATTACGCGATGACGTGGGCCGCGAGACAGACGCGTACCAGAACACACAGACAGCGGCAGATCGTGGCGAGCCACGGAAGGCCGACGTTGCGCTGGACCGCCTGCCGCAGTCACAGGACGCCCTCTCTTCGGTGCCGCTTGCAGCCCATTCAGATAAGGCACTTAGACGTCGATAATACGACGGCGCACGATTCCGACGTCCCCCACGAACAACTGGAGATCATGTTGACTTCTGATTCCGAGGCCCGGCAACGTAAACAGCGATCACCAAAACGCCGGAAGAAGAGCCGCCTCACGGTGGAGAACGACCACTCTGATCTAGCAGTCAATTCTGAGACGTTTCCGGGTCCAGAGCAGACGACCATGGATACAGAATAACTGCCTAGCGTGGATGCAAGGGTGGCCAGCGGGACGGCGACTCAACCTACCGCTGACGATCCTCCAAACACAGCGACGGAGTTCGATCGACGGCAACAGGCTACTAAGGAGGCTACGGCGCCTGTACCGCACGACAACGATGGGACACTAGGAGACTGGTCAGAAAACCCATCCCCGTGGGGAACAGATGATGCCGAAGGAACTGCTCCCACGCACTTTCCCTGTGTAAGACTGGAAGGGTGCACGGAATAACGGCAGACCATATAAGGGGACGGCGGGGGACTTTTAGAACGACAGCAGCCTATGTACGGAAGAATTAGCGACCGTACGGTACCCTATCTAGGTTGACAGCCATGCAACAAGCTTATCGGATAGGGTCTGCTAACATAGCATTGGGACGCCGGTAAAAACCAAGATGCTCAGTGACATGATAAAGGCTGCGGATTTAGACATAGCACTATTACAGGAAGTTCGGGTACTTCCCCCCTCGAACTTTTACGGTTACGACATTTACTGTTCCCCGTGTGACGAGAGAGGCGTTGACACAGCTATACTATTACAGGAAGGGATACTTGCAGACGAAGTGGAGTTTTTGACTTCTGCCCGTGGTACGGCCGTGACCATAGGTGGAATACGTTTGATCAACATATACGCACCGTCAGGCTTGGATAAGAGAAGGGACAGAGCAGATTTTTACGCCCATGAGGTTACACCGTAGTTCCAGGGACGATACGATGGTTGGATACTCGGGGGAGATTTTAATTGTGTGCTCGACAGAAACGACCAACAACCTAACTATACTACTAGCCAAGAACTTATGGATCTGGTCAACGGGATGGAATTAGTCGATACATGGGACATGAAGTATGGCAACCAACCAGGATATACATTTTTTACTAGCCACTCCGCGAGCCGTTTGGATTGGATCTACGTTTCAAGGGCGTTAGCAATGTCGACGGTGGACGCGGAAATATGGCCGACAGCGTTTACAGACCACGAGGCATATATTTGTACGGTTAACCTTGATAGACAGCTGGTATGGAGACGGAGGAGTAATTGGAAGATGAACGTCTCCCACCTGCGAGATATAGAATGCCGACGCATGGTAGAGGACGCGTGGCATGGCTGCCTCCGTCGACGAAATTCTTTCGGTTCTGTCCTGCAGTGGTGGATCGAGTGCGCGAACCCAGCTTTACGGAGGACCTTAATAGGTTACGGGAAGGAGGTTTCTCAATGCAGCGCACGACTACTGAGTTTTACTTTACGACTCAACCACCTACACCAGAACGCCAGGCAGCCGTCCACCGAGTTAAGGAGAAGCTGGTACAACTTGCGACGCTGAGGATGGCAGGTACGCTGATACGCGCGAGGTCGCAGGATTTCCTGCCCAAAGAGGTTCCCTCGATGCATTATGTGATACAGGAATGACGAAGGAATTTAATACATGAGATGGATCTCGGCGATGGCCGTCGTTTTACAACACAAAGGTGCATAGCACAGGCGTTCACGTTTCATTTTAGCAGATTCTATGCGAGCAACTGGGAGGGTCAGAGGGAGCTGGGGAACGTCCTGGAAGAGAACCCAGACGCGACGTGTGTGAACGGGGAAGCGGACAGGTTATCTGAAATTACGTGTGAAGAGCTGGAGGAAGCGATTGCACGAAGTGCCTGGAACAAGTCCGCAGGTCCAGACGGATTCCCGTTGGAATTTTACCGTGCCTTTGTGACCATTATGACACCGATGTGGCTATGCATGTTTAATGAGCTTCTGCGGCAAGAAGTACCGGTTCACATTCAATTCACGAAAGGGCTCACGATACCGATACCAAAGCCCCGTGGTGGCAAACGGACTTGTGATTTTCGCTCTTTGACCCTCCTTAATAGTGACTACAAGATCTTCATGCGAACCCTGGCAGTCGTATCAAAAAGTCGCTGGTGAATCGAATACATGCCGATCAGACTTGTCTTGGCGGCATCAGTAATATCCACACAGCCTTGGGAGACTAACGTGGCGTCGTCCCCCTCGCGGCTCTGCATGCCGCCTCCGCGGGGGCAATGGTTGCAGTAGATTTCTATCATGCTTTTGATCGCGTGGATCATGCATACCTCGTGGCGGTGATGAACAGGATGGGTGTCTTGCCATTATTGACCACTGCTGTGATGCGGCTGTTGCATGGCGCCAGATCAGCGATGGTGGTCAACTGAGGGAGAACTTAGTATTTTAAAATCTTAAGATCAGTGAGACAGGGTTGCCCCTTGTCGATCCTCCTTTATGCGATCGCCTTAGAACCATTCCTCGCAGGCCTTCGACGCCGTCTTACCGGGATCTCCCTACGGCATTTATCATTCAAATGCAGAGCATACGCGGATGACATTGTGTTCCTCGTACGGAATGAGGGGGAGACTCAAACAGCACTGGATTGTCTAAAGACGTATGGGATGGCAGCTGGAAGTGTGGTCAACTACCGAAAATCACAATTCATGCATGTGGGGCGTGGACTAGAACCAGGAACGGAAGGACCTTTACTTGCGGTGTAAACCCTCCGCTGTTTGGGTATCACCTTTCATAAGGAGACAGCGGGAACGGCTGCGGACAACTACCGAAGACTGTTACTCAGAGTCCGCACGGCAGTACGACTAAAAGTCCTACGGTCGATGGATATGCTGCAGCGAGTGTTACTCGTCAACCTTTATCTCGCGCCCATGATGTGCCACCTGACACACCTTCTCCCCTTGACGCGCACGATGGCTATGAGGTTTCAGGCGGCTTTTGGGTACTGTGTATGCGTGGGACAACTCTTTAAGACACAGTACAACACGCTTACCCTCCCAGCGCGAGAGGGAGGCGTTGGTTTAGTGAACGTGCACGAGAAGGCACGTGCCGTGTATATTAATACTATGTTCAAACGGTGGCGCAACAGGAATCACTCGCTTACGGGGACGATCATCGAAGAACTAGTACCAATATCGCATCTTCCCCCCAGTCAGTGTCGGCCATATATCGCCCCGCTTAACGTATGTGCACACGTTCATCGTGGAACACAGTTACGTTCGAGAGCGTTTACCGACGACCCGACAGTCGACATCGAAGGACGTGTACCATCTGCTTCTTCGACAGATCGCCCGGAATAGGGTGGAAGGGGAACATCCAGCTGCTAATTGGCACGTGGTGTGGCGCACGGTCCACCAGCCCCACCTACCTACAACAGTCAGATCAACATGGTACATTGTCGTGAACCAAAAATACCCTACGAATGATAAAAAGTACGCAATACATTTGGCGGATTCGCCCTTGTGTCAGCAATGCGGTGTGCTGGATACAGAAGACCATCGGCTGGTCTGCGGCGAGGCATTCGCTGTCTGGACTCTCGCAAGAAAGATAATAGCGTTCATGCGGCGCACTATCTATACAGCAGTCTGTTCTAACATAGTATTTTTTCCAGAGGAAACGTACTTTCCGCGTCATACGACGAACGCAGTGGCGTGGATCACAGATATGACGGTCCATTACATCTATAGAGACACACGTACGAACGTACTGAACGTCCTGGATTACTGGCAATACTTGCAGGATGGACACACAAAACTATTACGGCTACAAAAGTACAAGGATTGGTATGGCAATTTCCTAGTAACGGTTTTTGCGGACCCGCCATATACTTGGGGTGTGCCGGGTGCGCAAAGATCAGCGGCGGTGCTGTCGTTGTGAAACCGACTAAGTAAAATGATCGGCTAAGAACATTATGCGAATATGAGACCTAGGAAAAACTAACGCTTGCATAGTTAGCAAATGGATGTACTTCAAATTTTGTTTTCGTATCTAACAATACTTTTCTTTAGGGTGCCGGAGGTAGCCCCACTTTGATTTTGTTGTTATTTCATGCTGCATGGTAGGACGGCAGCGAGGTTCCCTCAAAAAAAAAAAAAAAAAAAAAAAAAAAAAAAAAAAAAAAAAAAGAAAGCGGTCGAGGCGCTGCAGTCATGGACTGTGCGGTTGATCCCGGCGGAGGTTCGAGTCCTCCCTCGGGCATGGGTGTGTGTGTTGTTTGTCCTTAGGATAATTTAGGTTAAGTAGTGTGTAAGCTTAGGGACTGATGACCTTAGCAGCTAAGTCCTATAAGATTTCACACACATTTGAACATTTTTGAACTGGTAAACAGAATCCACGAATAACAACTGTAACTTGTTAAAATTGTATGTGTGGCCAAAACTGGCTTTCATATCAATGCTTTGTATGCGCATCTGAGATATGGTGCTCGCTTCCTAAGCCGACTTACAGATTCAACCCTCAACTATCTCCAACTGATTTCACTTTAAAAATTCAAATTTTAAAGCTTTTGCTGTATTTGTGGCTCATGAACTAGAGATAAAATAAAGACCATGTCCGCTTTCTGCTGGAAGGCCCACAGACTTACTAGAATATACCCACTCTCTCGAATCTGCTCAGAGCTATTCAAAATTAAAAGAGATGTTACAGTTGAAGCTGGGATGATACTGTGATCTACTATTTTTAATAGTTAATGTGTGTTCTACAGAAACAGACATCCTTTGGAAATTAATTTAGGCACCTGGACGTAGCAGAAAGGCTTCACAGTTCATGTACTCACTTATGGAGTTTATCACTAACAGCTGCCTACAGTTAAAAGACTGCATAGGCCCTATTAATCTTTATTTACACAAAAGACGAGGAATTAAATTAATCTTCACTTTTCATGAGTTACCCTACCTCTCGTACAGGTAAGTAGCAAAAGATGCAAAATAAAGAAATGTAAATGATTTGTTAATTCTAATTTCTATTCATTAGAGGATTTGTGAGTAGCTTTTACGTACAATGAAAGGTAATGATAATATGGATATACGGCAGTCATTTACACAAACATTTGCGAAAATTATAGCACTAAATGAACTTTATACTACAGCTAAATCTACGTACATGGGATGTCACAGGAAGAGTGGTGAATATCTAGGGATAGGACAGAAACACATACTCGAAGCTAAAAAGTCTAGTAAACATGGGCTCTACAATGCATAACATAAGAGCTGTGAGCACTTGTTCAGTATAAGAGATGTGTTTCACACTACCTAAAATGAATTGCTTATAGCTCTTAAGGTACGCACTTTAGCACCCATGTTTATTAGACTTTTTGGCGCCGAAACATCATTCCTGTCATATCACTGAATGTTGACCATTCCTCCTGTGACACCCTGTATATGATATAAACCACTGCGAAAGGTATAGCACTGCATACTGCAGATTAGGTACGTGGCAATATTAAACGGCCTGGAAATATGAACGGTATGCGACTCTTAATTTGATGTGAATTCCACTCGTTGTGGAGCTGAAATGAAGGCCTATCAACATCGCGACACGGGATGAAAGAGGTGAACAGGTCGTGACCATTTTAAATTTATGCGGAGCGTGACGTGTGACCTCCCAAGGGTCTCGGAAGTAACCAATCTTTACACAACCGTTATATATCCCCGTGATGTGCACAAGAGGTTTCCGTGGGATATGCTTAAGGCGAGTACGTCTGGCCCACGGGCTGACTGAGATCCCAAGTGTATTATGATATTACGGATTTCTGCAGGCGTTCTAAGGTCTGGGTCAGTACAATGGTTTGCTTCTCGAATTTCGTGAGCTCTCTGACAAACCTGTTCGGCATCCGAATCACTCCCCGACTCGCCTAGTGTGTTTTGAGCCCCAAGGATAGAAACCAAAAGTTCTTTTTTTCCCAGTGGATCATAGAGGCCTGTTGGACTTTTAAGCACCCTTGAAAGTGACTTTGGGTTTCTGCGATTGCAGACCAGCTCCAGTGATCACGTGACCGAAGCTCAAGGGCATCTATCGTACTTTCCCATAGTTCGAGGTTTTCAACTCTTGCAACAGTGGTGAATAGGTGCCATTCGATGGTGCATGTCGTTCCACTGCGACGAAGGCCCGTTGGGAAGCACGTCGGATTTTGCTTCAGAGAGTAGAGATGGCATCATCTATCTGTTCAGTTGTAGAGATATCTTCAGTAGGGTTAACATTATTACTAAGCCACCGCTCATATTGCTCCCAGTGAATTAGATTTGATGACGGGGTAGGCAGGTGGAAGCGATCCCCTGATATCACACCAACCATAAGATGGTGGTCAGATGTCAAATCATTTAATGTTTGTAGACGGAGATCCAGCCTCAAGTCCTTTAACATCGAGGTATCCAAAAGATTGGAATTGTGAGCTGGATTCGACGGAATGTGGGTGGGACCCTTTGGGCCAAATGTCATCGCTTCCAGACTTCCTCCAATTGGTAAAGGCGAACCCCACCATAGGTTGTTACACCTCGAGTTTCACACGTAGCGTTTGGCACTAAGATCACCACACAACGGCACCTTCGGATAATGGTTGAAGGTGCTTGCAAATCATCCTACACCTACATATACACTACATTTATACTCCGCAAGCCACCCAACGGTGTGCGGCGGAGGGCACTTTACGTGCTACTGCATTACCTCCCTTTCCTGTTCCAGTCGCGTATGGTTCGCGGGAAGAACGACTGCCAAAAAGCCTCCGTGCGTGCTCGAATCTCTCTAATTTTACATTCGTGATCTACTCCGGAGGTATAAGTAGGAGGAAGCAATATATTTGATACCTCATCCAAAAACGCACCCTCTCGAAACCTGGACAGCTAGCTACACCGCGATGCAGAGCGTCCGTCTTGCAGATCCTGCCACTTGAGTTTGCTAAACATCTCCGTAACGCTATCACACTTACCAAATAACCCTGTGACGAAACGCGCCGCTCTTCTTTGGATCTTATCTATCTCCTCTGTCAACCCGACCTGGTACAGATCCCACGCTGATGAGCAATACTCATGTATAGATCGAACGGGAGTTTTGTAAGCCACCTGCTTTGTTGATGGACTACATTTTCTAAGGACTCTCCCAATGAATCTCAACCTGGCAGCCGCCTTACCAACAATTAATTTTATATGATCATTCCACATCAAAATGTTCCGTACTCATACTCCCAGATATTTTACGGAAGTAACTGCTACCATTGTTTGTTCCTCTACCATATAATCATACAATAAACGCTCCTTCTTTCTATGTATTCGCAATACATTACATTTGTCTATGTTAAGGGTCAGTTGCCACTCCCTGCACTAAGTGCTTATCCGCTGCAGATCTTCCTGCATTTCGCTACAATTTTCTAATGCTGCAACTTCTCTGTATACTACAGCATCATCCGAGAAAAGCCGCATGGAACTTCCGACACTATCTACTAGGTCATTTATATATATTGTGAAAAGCAATGGTTCCATAACACTCCCCTGTGGCACGCCAGAGGTTACTTTAACGTCTATAGACGTCTCTCCATTGAGAACAACATGCTGAGTTCTGTTTGCTAGAAGCTCTTCAATCCAGCCACACAGCTGGTCTGATATTCCGTAGGCTCTTACTTTGTATATCAGGCGACAGTGCGGAACTGCATCGAACACCTTCCGAAAGTCAAGGATAAGGGCATCTACCTCGGTGCCTGTATCAAACGTCCACTGGGGGCTGCGGTATGCTGCAGCTAACGTGGTGATGTAATCGATATGGTGATCGGGGTGGGGTGGAGGGGAGTCTAAGTGGCGAAAATATTTCAATACGATACCAAGCGATGAGTTTCTTGTGCATAATCCCATTTGCACTGAATATATAAAGTGAGTAGTGGGTGGTCCTCCCAGATCTATGGGCCATTGCTGGCGATAAAGACAGACATGACGCTCTCAAAAAGGACCATTAATTTCGTAAGGATATTAGGTACGGCCTGAAATTTGCACAAGGTATCTTCAATCATGGTGAAAATATTCCCATTTTGTAGTGACGTGATGAAGTCCTTCAGGCCACTAAATATTCCATGAAGATCCGAGACGTCATATGATGGTTGTCTGTCATTGGAAGTGGTCAGCATTGACCGTCCCCTCGGGGAGGCAGTTGATTTGGCAGACATCGTGGCCCAGGCCTGGTGAGCTGGCAGCGTTAGAAAGTCCTTAGGATTTGAGATATTCGGTTGTACAGCCACTTTCGTGGTTTGCTATTCTCGTGTCCTGATTGCTTGGCCTTGTGTTGTGTAGGTCCTCAGAGCTTGGTGAAGCGTGGTGCAGCCGCGCCATGTAGTTGGATGATTAGTTTCTCAGTTTGCATACTTCGCTTTCTGAGTGTGTGGTTACTAACAGTTCTTCAACCGGGGTCTGCCCCCACACTTCACACATCTGGGGCAAGGTACAGCAGAAGGTGCCGTAGAAGAATCTCAAACAGCGTTTACACTATGGAAGGACCATCCTTTGCACTGTAGGTTTCAACTTTAATTCTTGTATCAATTATGTGATATATGTCGTAGATGGAGTCGCTAGTTGGACCTACAGGCAGTGAGACGCAGTAGACAGGTTGTGCTATAACGTTGTTGGTTTTGTCGTATTTGGACTTAAATTGATGAACCGTAGCCTGGGGGAAGCCCCTGGTATGGAGTTTTGCTTCAGCTTCTTTGGCTGTGGTTTCTGCAGGTAACTGGTGCGTGAAGAAAGGGGTTGTAGGTTGTTGTAAGAATCGCAGTACCAGTCGTTTTTCGTTCAAGTACTCGAAATGGTACTTAACAGTGTCACCCTTATAGACAGCTCTGATGGACTCAGTGACATATTTCTTCAACTCCATTTTTAGGGACAGAGATTTTCCTGTGTACTGTATTGTGACTGGGGTAACTTTCACGGTCGATATTTTTGTTGCTTGTGATGTGCCACGTGGATTCAAAATGGTTCAAATGGTTCTGAGCACAATGGGATTTAACATCTGAGGTCATCAGTACCCTAGACCTAAAACTACTTAAACCTAACTAACCTAAGGACAGCACACACATCCAGGATCCCGAGGCAGGATTCGAACCTGCCGGCCGGCTGCGCCAGGTGGAGCCGTGCTTGAAGTATCGGTTGCGGGGATGTCGTCGACAAGTCGATCTGTTCGCCCTCGTCAGAGAGGGGTTCGAATTTGATCGAGATCGATAGTGGTTGTTCCCTTCTGGAGACCTCATCAAGATCTTGAGAACTTTTTCCCTTCAATCCCGCCTTTTTATGGCTGAAACTTCGAAAGCCCTGGTCGTCATCGTTGTAGTCGGCTGACTGCATAGTGTCCGGATCGGTCCCCGGTGACGAGACGCGCTTGCTATCTTATTCAGAAGATTCCTCTTTATCGAGATCAGTTGTTTTCAAGCCGCGCCTGACGGTTAAATCTCTGGCCTGTTGATCCCGCCTCTTCCTGTCTGGATCGGTGATAATATGATCTTTGTCTCCTAGCCGGCGTTGAATGGTAATAGTAGGAGGAGTGTAACCACTAAGTCTAACGGTCCTCCCTGCTGAACTGCGCCTGGCGCCTGGCCTCGATCGTGGTGTGGCTGCCCACAGGTGGGGCACAGGCCTTCCATCGGTCTTCGTTGTTGCTGAGCCAAATCCGAAACCTGGGTTGTCACCAACGAATGTCCTGCCGCCAAAACGTGTGTCGTCGTACACGGTAGTCCTGCCTCCATAGCCTGGATCGTCGTACTCGAATAGCCGTTCTCCATCGCCGGGGTCGTCATACACGGCGTGACCGATGGGGCCGCCTGCAGGGCAAACACAGCCGGAAGGCGATCGGCCAATTCCTGGGCGGTAAGGCGGTTGCCTCGGCCGCTCGGGTGCAGAGGTCTG
This sequence comes from Schistocerca gregaria, assembly GCF_023897955.1. Classification (NCBI taxonomy): domain Eukaryota; kingdom Metazoa; phylum Arthropoda; class Insecta; order Orthoptera; family Acrididae; genus Schistocerca; species Schistocerca gregaria. Next base: position 298,522,548 of record NC_064931.1, read on the forward strand.
TCTTACGTGGCATAGCACACTCGAAGACTGACTTTGCGACCTTACGTGCTCGCTCCATTTCAGATGGTGTTCCAACGTTATGCCTAGGTATTTAATCGTCCTAACAGTTTCAAGCAGTACACCACCAATATAGATATTCCAAAATTTGCAATGTTGTTTCTCGTAATCTTCTGCATTAAATTATATTTTTCCACATTTGCAGCAAGCTACCACACATCAAACCAAATAAAAATTCTTTCTAAGTCATCTAGTATCCTCCGACAGTCACAAAATGACACTTTCCCGTGCACTACAACTTCTTCAGCAAATAGTCGCAGATTGCTGCTCACCCTATCCGTCAGATCCTTTACGTGTGTACACAACAAAAGCAGTCCTATCACATTTCCATGGGGCGCTCCTGACGATATCCTCTCTGATCCAAGCAAACAGTGAAAACTTTCGCCACGTCTGGACATGAATTCGCATAACGTAATTGCTGAGGGGACTGCTTGAGAAAAGCAGGAAATGCTTCTTTGGAGTCATGGTCTGGCACAAATTTTCACTAGATAGAACATAATTCATTACAAGGGATTTCAATATTTCTGAATCTCAATTTCCTAATCTTGTTGCATATTCCTAGATTTCATCCCCACTACGTCATCCACTTTATATTACGGAATTCAATTCAGTTTTGAACCATGCAGTACTGAATAGAAACCTGCATTCAGCTTACAAGAGCGTCACCGAATCATCAGCAGTGGTTGTCGATCAACCATACCCCAAATTTTTCCTTGAGTGACATATCTGATGAACATGCAGACCAGAAAAACAGTCGAAAAAGCACCTTGTAAGCCACTCCCTTCGTGGTTTGAGTTACATGTCCTTAAGATTCTCCATATGAATCTCAGTCTGGCATCTGTATTTCCTACTATTTGCTTTATGTGGCCATTCCTCTTAAAGGCGCTCTGCATTGCTACTCCTATATATTTTATGATTGAAACTGTTTCCAGTAATTTGTCATCAATAGTGTAGATGTACAGTAGCGGTTTTATTTTCTTCTATCAGCGCAATATGTTACATTTATTTACGTTCAGGGCCAACTGCCAGACCCATTCATCAATCCTCTGCGTGTCATTCTGCAAATCGATACTGACTTCTGACGGTACCACCTTCTTATAGACAACCGCATCATCTGTGAACATTCTTAAAGAGCATTCGCCGCTTTCTACTAGATCATTTATATATATTATAAACAATAACACTTCCTTGGGGTACTGCATTGTATTGAACCGGGGACCCTGCCGTAGCCATCAGTGGTTCACAGCCCCATAACAGGCTACAGCAGTCCATTCACTCCACCGCCGCCCCACACCGAACCCAGGATTATTAACACAGAGAGGGAAAGGTAAGGGATGGAAGGAGAGAAGGGGAGGAAGAAGTGGATAGAGAGACGGGAAGAAGGGAATGGATGGACAAGAAGAGGGAAAAGGAGGAGATTGACATAGAGTGCGGAAGAAGGAGACGGACAGAGGGAGGAGCGAGGAGGAGATGGACTAATAGAAGTTTGGAATAAATGGATACTTGGGCAACGCCGGGCTTCTCAGCTAGTGGGCGTATAATTGTGTTCATCTGTCCTACGACACTTCTTGGAAACGGGAATGACATGCTTTTTTTCCAGTCGCTGCGTATCCTTCGTTGATCCATCGATCTACGATAAACTTCTGCTAGAAGGGGAACAAGTTCTTTGTCATAATCGTTGTAGAATGTCATGTGTAACTTATCTGGTCCTGATGCCTTTCTGTTACTAAGCGGTTGTAGTTGCTTTTCTATTCCGTGATGAATTATCTCTGTATCTGCCATTTCGATCTTCGTACGATGATTGAAAGGACGGGCTGTGTTACGATCTTCACGGTGAAACAATTTCGGAAGACCAAATTTTATACTTCGGCCTTTCTTATGTTATATCCGTTTCGGTGGAAGTATTGTCACTGAGAGAATGAACAGAGAATTTCGAATCGCTGATTTTAAGTAAGAACAAAACCTCGGTTTTTACTCCGATTTGTTGATAAAAGTGCGGCTGGTCCCGACGGAGGTTCGAGTCCTCCCTCGGGCATGGGTGGGTGTGTTTGTCCTTAGGTTAATTTAGGTTAAGTAATGCGTAAGCTTAGGGACTGATGACGTTAACAGTTAAGTCCCATAAGATTTCACACACTTTTTTTTGTTGACAAAAATTTTCTTTCAGAGTCATTGAACGCTTCTCTCTTTGCTCTCCTTACGTACATTCTCACTTGTCCAAATTTTGTTGGTCATCTAGGTTTTGACTTCTCTTGAATGTGTGATGAAGCTTTCTTTGTTTAGGTAGCAGTTTTCTAACACGTCTGTTAAACCACGGTGAGTCTTCCCCATCCTTTAATATCTTGCTCCGAACATAGTTGTGTAAGGCATATTGAATGATGCTTTTGAACTGTTTCCACTAGTGCTCCACATCCTCGCCATTAACACTGAATATTTGATGCTCACTACTCAGTTACATTACACTTTTTATCCCGCCAGTCTTGCTAAACAAAAATATTGCACTGTCTTTCTTAACTTCCTTGGAATACCTGTAATCATAGTTGCTAACACAACCTTATGATCACTGATATCGTCCTCTACGTTAACTGATTCAATAAGTTCAGATCTGTTTGTTACTTGGAAGTCTAAGACGTTGCCTTCTCGAGTTGGTTCTCTAATTATCTGCTCGAAGTAATTTTCAAACAAGATTTTCGGAATATCATCACGTGAGCCCCTGTCTCTAACATCAAATTTGATAGCGTTAACGCTCCCAATCTGTAATTGGCAAGTGGAAATCATCCCCTTTTACAACGGCATAATCAGGAAAATTACGACTTCGGGTAAGGTTGTTTTGATAAGGTTGGCGCGGCCGGCGAGCCGCATGAGGTTAATCGTTGGTTGAGATAAAGAATTATGTCGATGTGCGCCTATTAGGGATTTAGAAATATTTTAGTGTAATTGCCATAGTGAATTGTGTGTTTTATGTTAATGAATTTTACGAATTTAATTCAGTTTGAGTGATTTGGCTGAACTGCATAATGGCTATGGTTTACATTCGTTATTGCCTGAATTTGCTCTGATTGCTCTGCTAAGTAAGTCAACTGACTTCTTACTGCTTTACTGCGTTTAAGTATCGACCTGAGTTAGCCACTATTCGTAGTAACTCTGTGACTGAACCTAATAAATTTACAGTAAACTATAATCCTGCGGCTAGGCTACATCATTATCCTCAGGGATCCTGCCTTTAATACCTCCTTTATTTATTAATCCAATGATCAAATTATGCTGCAACATCAATTTGTCACTGATTTCCTCAGCTAAATTTATGTACTTTGTGAAAGATTGATGCTTCTATAATGGGGAAATACATTGAGATAAGTGACTTTGACAAAGGCCAGATTATTATTACGCAGAGTCTGTGAACGAATATCTCAAAAACGGCGAAACTGGTCGAATGTTCACGTGCTACTGCCGTGAGCATCTACTGAAAGAGGTAAAAGGACAATGAAACTACATCTAGGCGCTAAATGGTTGGACGTCCACGACTCTTCACAGAATATGGATTTCTGAGGCTTCTCTGTTCTGTAAATTATGGAAGATGGTGATCTGTGGAATCTCTGCTGAAAGAGCACAATGCTCGTGCATGCACAAGTGTTTCAGAGCACACCGTTGATCGTACGCTGTTGAACATGGAGTTCCGCAGTTGAAGAACCCTACGAGTTCATATGCTGAACGAACGACATCGTCAGTTGCGATTATGTGGGCAGGAAACCATTGGGAGCCGACAGTCGATCAATGGAAACGTTTGGGCTCTTCGGGTGAATCACATTTTTGCTACTCCAGCTTTATGGTCGTATCCACAAACGTCGTCATCGAGATGAACGGCGGCTCGAAATGTGCAGTGCGGCAGGGACGCAGGCGGGTGGGAGCAGCATTGTGCTATGGGAGACAGTCACCTGCGCTTGTATGGGACCTATGGTAGTAATCGAAGACACGCTGACACCTACGAACCATCTGCATCCCGTCTGCTTGATGTCTCCCCCGCCGTTGATGTCATATTTCAGTAGTAAAATTGTCCACGTCTCGGAGCCAGAACCGAACTACAGTGGTATGAGAGCATTATAGTGAACTCAAGATGATATCTCGGCGACCAAATTCGCCTGATGTAAATGCTATGGAATCCACCTGAGTCTCTGCCCGGTGCCATTACCATGTATGCAAATCAGCGGCCCGTTATTTAGGCGAATTACATGACCAGAGCGTAGACATTTAATGCCGCATTCCTCCACAAACCTACCAAAAAACTGTCAGATGAATCCAGAACGAGATTTTCACTCTGCAGCGCAGTGTGCGCTGATAATAAACTTCCTGGCAGATTAAAACTGTGTGCCTGACCGAGACTCGAACTCGGGACCTTTGCCTTTCGCGGGCAATTTTTTATCGCTGAGCGCAGATCTTTCCACGGGGAGTCACTGCATTGGTTTGGCTCGTCTATTCCTTTCCTTTTCTTATGTTAGCATAAAGACGAGATTTCTCGTCACCAGAAACAATACAGGATAGGAATGGTCGGTGTTGGTCAAGAGCCAACTGACAGCGAGCAAGCAGAGTTACGTATATACACTGTGTGATCAAGAGTATCCGGACACCCCAAAAAACATACGTTTTTCATATTAGGTGCATTTTGCTGCCACCTACTGCCAAGTACTTCATATCAGCGGCCTAAGTAGTCATTATACATCGTGAGAGAGCAGAATGGGGCGCTTCGTAGAACTCACGGACTTCGAACACGGTGAGGTGATTGGATGTCACTTGCGTCATACATTTGTACGTGAGATTTCCGCACTCCTAAACATCCCTAGGTCCACTGTTTCCGATGTGATAGTGAAGTGGAAACGTGATGGAACGCGTACAGCACAAAAGCGTACAGGTCGACCTCGTCTGTTGAGTGACAGAGACCACCGACAGTTGAAGAGGGTCTAAATGTGTATTAAGCAGAAATCTATCCACACCACCATACAGGAATTCCAAACTGCATCAGGATCCACTGCAAGTGCTACGACAGTTGGGCAGGAGGTAAGAAAACTTGGATTTCGTGGTCAAGCGACTGCTCATAAGCCACACATCACGGTGGTAAACGCCAAAAGACAGCTAGCTTGGTGCAAGGACTATTTAACAGTGGAGAAAAAACTGTGTGGAGTGACGAATCACGGTACAAAATATGGAGATCTGATGGCAGGTTGTGGGTATGACGAATGCCCAGTGAACGTCATCTGCCAGCGTATGTAGTGCCCACAGTAAAATTCGGAGGCGGTGGTGTTATGGTGTGCTCGTGTATTTCATGGAAGGGGCTTGCACTCCTTGTTGTTTTACGTGGCACTGTCACAACACTAGCCTATATTGATGGTTCAAGTACCTTCTTGCTTCCCACTATTGAAGAGTAATTCCGGGATGCACGCTGCATCTTTCAACACGATCGAGCACCTGTTCATAATGCACGGCCTGTGGCAGAGTGGTTACACGACAATAACATCCCTGTAATGGACGAGCCTGCACAGAGTCCTGACCTGAATCCTACAGAACACTTTTGGGATGTTTTGCAACGCCGACTTCGTGCCACGCCTCACCGACCGACATCGGTACCTCTCCTCAGTGCAGCACTCCGTGACGAATGGGCTGAAATTCCCCAAGAAACCTTCCAGCACTTGATTGAATCCGTGCGGGATTAGCCGAGCAGTCTAGGACGCTGCAGTCATGGACTGGTTGGCTGGTCCCGGCGGAGGTTCGAGTCCTCCCTCGGGCATGGGTTTGTGTGTTTGTCCGTAGGATAATTTAGGTTAAGTAGTCTGTAAGCTTAGGGACTGATGACCTTAGCAGTTAGGCTCCATAAGATTTCACACACATTTGAACATTTTTGATCTTGACTGAAAATATGCCGTTTTCTTGCCGTGCTGTGCCCAATCGCATTATCCTCACATACGTCGCAAATGTTTCCTACTGCCCCCGCTGCTGTCACCACTCAAACGAAAGAATATATCGGAAATGTTCCGATTTCTCGATTTGGCACTACATTTTCTAGCGTCTGCAGCTCCACTCATTCTCTCCAAGTGATAAAATGGCAATATGTAAACTCAAATAGCAACAGTGAACTACAGATGAAAAATGACAATCGATAAATAAGCCTATAGCAACCAGAAACCAGCATGCAAAACAAAAACGCTACGAACTTATGCACGAACCTAATACATTAGGAATTTTGTTATAAGCCATTCATTAGCTTTATATAATATTCAGGAATGAATGGGGTGATAGTTTTAAGCAACACTAAGATTTTTGCTATCTCTGGGCGTCATTACCGCTAGAGCTGTTTTACAGACTGCAAGAAAATTCAGTAACGTGTTGTAGTGTGACCTCCTGGAAAGAAATGAACTAACCTCCGTACTTGGCTAAGAAGTTCCTTGGCTATAGCTATCAAAATAGACGTATAGCTAGTGACGAATGCTCTTGAGAGAATAATGATTATTACTGGTCATCACTTTCATCGTATTAACCACAAGACATCGGTAAAATTTCAAACACCTCGTTCACTAGTGAGTGATGAAGTGTCTAAATAGAAAGATCTGTGAGGTAAAAAAAACCAACATGGATAGAAAATTCTAAAATATTGACAGGTATGTAGTTTCTATGTTTTGGGCGAATGATAAAATCAAAACGGAAAGCTAATGAAAGAAATTTTGGATTAGCCTGACATCTATTAGTTACGGCACTAACAGCACGATTCGTACACTGGATGAAAAACGTGCAGTAGATAAACCAGGGACCAAGAAACTGATTAAAGTGATGCTGTAACGTAAGTAATAAGCTGTTAGAACAATGAAAGAACATTGTCTGAAACAACAAATCACGTTATGTGTTCTCAGACAGTGGATCGGAATCGCGATTGACAGCTGATCGTTTCTACTTCTTATTCTATTCGGTATACGGTCTGCACTTATTCCATTGACAATCCGACAGAAAAGACTTCAGAGTATACTCTGTTTTCATGGTTTTTATGGTCCATTTATTTTGTTTTCCGAAACCTTAATTCGTAGTGTACCAGGAAATATTGGACAAGTCCTTTCTACACAGGTTATTGAAAATTTAACAGTTGGAGCTTTTTTTGTTTAAATTTGACAAGGTTCATAAAAGGATATCGATAATTCAACAGTATATTTAGTTTTTATTTGTCGTAGGTCTGTACGGAATGCTCAGTTTAAGAATTTTGTCGTTTGCATAATATTGACGTTAAAGATTCAGGATTGTCTGTAGACGGTGGGAAAGACAGGAGGAGGTAAATGTGTCAGATGTGCAGTGAGGGTATCGGTAGGCGTCGTTTTTGGAGGATATGGTACAAGAGAGTGCTTGGTTTGCGGTGTAAATAATATTATACATCCAGTAATTTATAATATTTTAAGATGTGGTTGTCTCTTATCTCCTGTAAACCATCTCGCTGTTGTTAAAATCCAGCAGGTTTCATTCACTTTAATTCTCGTTATCTTCTCCGAAGCGCATCTAGATATATGAAAAATCAATACAAGGCAGCCTGAATGGAATTCCTCATTGACAATGATTTCACTAGAGATACCGTCCTGAATTTTTCGTATGATTGAGAACCAAGTACGCACCTGATCAAAGCCCGAGCTTTGCATCGGAGACAGAACAATGTCTGCTCGATATATCTCACGTCGACGGTAGAAGCGGGAAACATAAGCGTGAATCAAATTTTAACAAACAGTTTTCTTGTTCTAGTGGTAACTGTTAGAGTTGCAGAATTCATATCACCAAGACCCATAATCTCCTGGGTCGACGAATTAACAAAAGAACTGATCCCTCCTTTATTATGCGCTGTATGCCTATTAAGAGGTGCTAACGTGTTTCGATATTCCTTGATTGGACTACTTGGGCCATACTATCGCGCACCTACGTGATGGAGCATCCTACAGCTGCCCAGCACGGCCTTACCTCGTGAGAGTAGAAGTAAGGAAGGGACGCTTCTCGGAGCCACGAATAGTGAAACTTACGGCGAAGCTCTGGGAACGAGTCTCACAAGCTACAGACGCGCCAATCGGGGCCGACCGACTGCCGTGTAATTCTCAGGCAGTGCCGTCACCTGCATTTGATGTGGAGGGACGTGAGATCAGCCCACCACTGTCTTGATCGTTGTCGGCCTTACAGACATTCGAGCTGCTACTTATCATTCAAGTAGCGCCTCCATTAGGCTCACGAGGCTGAGTGGATCCCATTTCTATGTTCTCACCAAGGAAAAATCTTTGACAATACCGGGAATCGAATCCTGGTTCTCCGCATGGCAGCCATCTACACTGACTACTCAGTTCCGGAGGCAGACCAAGGAGTCTTAAAAGCTGAAGAATAATTTCATGCAACGTGGTGTGCACACGCACCAGTCTAACCTGTTCTCACTCTGCATTTTTTTCTCTTTTTCTTCCTTTTATTTCTCTCCAGCTACGCAACTCGTTGGTTCTTTCTAGTAACTTTACGGCGCACTGGGCCGCACAGTGAATAGGTCAATAAAACATAGCGCGAGTGGCTACCGACAACGAAAGAGACTCGTATCTAATTTACAGTCACTATCGATATGTTGTTTTCTGACCTTCGTCGCACATAGTCTGCTTCGCTATGATCATTTCTTCCCTAAAAAGGCTTCTGTTTTTTAGTTGCACAAGAATTACTTGTCGGAAGTTTCGTGACATAAAGTAAGCCACAATTGCAACTCCCTACTATTTGTGTTTCCTTTGTGAGCATAAACTATAGCTAAATATAAGTATAGTGTTATAGTCTACAAAATTTATCATTCCTTAATGAGAGCTTTTGAATCGGGAAACCCAGGTGACTGATATCAAAACTAAAAAATAGCTTCCACATCTTCGCTAGTCTTCACAACTTCGCAGACTTCATAAACGCCCCACATTTGACATTATGTGGCTAGACCAACCAGTAACTACTACTTTGAACAGGGCTTACTTGGCCGATCTAGCTACCTGCATCATATGAAAGATATCGTCAAGAAGGAAATAAGACAGTAAGATTTCTGCGGAGCATAGGTTAGTCGAACTACAGATATACACTAAGGCTACATTTGTGTCTGTGAGGCGGTGAGATGTGTATCATATTCCTTGCGGTGCTAGTTTTAAGGACCAACAGAAATACTTCCACGGTCAACTGCCTCAGTCGAAGATGAAGAGTGAAGTTGCATAACTGTTTTCGCTACTGCAACCAAACAATTGAAATCTTGAAATGGCACGTAATAGCGTTCATGACCTCCTGAATAATTTCGTAGCTGTGAATGAAAGTATTAGCTTTAACGTGAACTAAATTAATATAGTTAGTGTTGCATTTGGGGAAAACAGTGTATCGTCCCATTTTATCTAGGTAGGGTAAACAGCCTTTATATCTTTCTGCTCTAAAACTAATGTGCATGGTTTTGTTACAGATATGGCCATGGGTAACATCAATTCGGTGTGGACGCTGCTGGTAGTGCTCACCACGTGCAGATGTAAGTTACACTTTCAAAACTATAATTTAATTCAGCTGTAGCAACAAGTCATTTACAGCAGACTTCAAATCACACAGGTTCTTAGTTCTTTTTTTTTCTGCTGTGTTGAATCCGATGCCTCTCACACACGGAATTTCAGGGAATTCACTAGTGCGTTGCCAGAAAAACTGTTATCCAAGGCACCAAGAAACGGAAGAACCCTATGAATGTGTACATCCTTTGATATTTTACTGACGTTTCACAGCAGTAGTTTATTTGGAAATTTGTGGTAAGGACTATGGGACCAAACTGCTGAGGTCATCGGTCGCTAGGCTTACACACTACTTAATCTAATTTAAACTAACTTACGCTAAGGACACCACACAAATCCATGCCCGAGGGAGGACTCGAACCTCCGAGGGGGGGAGGCGCGCGAACCGTGACGAGACGCCTCAGACCGCAGGGCTGCCTCGAGCGGCATCCGCAGTTTATCGCATTAATCCTGAGCACAAATAATTTACGGAAGTGAACTATTATTTGTCACCTGGAGTGACGAGATACTATTCACTTCAAAAACTACTTCGTAATCAAGCGTTGTCAGCAGCACAATCACCAATAATTCTCGTAGGATCCTTGAGGTCCGCAGCTCGTGGTCGTGCGGTAGTGTCTTCGCTTCCCGCGCCCGGGTTCCCGGGTTAGATTTCCGGCGGGGTGAGGGATTTTCTCTGTCTCGTGATGACTGGGTGTTGTGTGATGTCCATAGGTTAGTTAGGTTTAAGTAGTTCTAAGTTCTAGGGGACTGATGACCATAGCTGTTAAGTTCCATAGTGCTCATAGCCATTTGAACTATTTTTTTAAATCCTTGAGTGAAATCCAAGTAGTGTAACAGCATTAGTCGTTGAACAAGCAATCCGTTATACTTCGTAGGTAGGCAGCGTGCTGGTGACCGCTACTGCTATGGTAGCCCTCTGTTGCCAATTGTACAAGGCCATTGTCCGTGAGTGTGGTCAATGAAATCACCGCCTTGTACCCGGTCCGTGGCGCGCAGCCTCCAAGTGAGCGATTGCCCCAGCTACATAGCTGCCCCTGGAGGTGCAGTATCGATAGCGTTGCAAAATACCCCGGGTTCGGCACATAGGGTCGAAAATGACCCGGGTGATGACGTCTGGTTCACTGAGTGGGATACTGTTCTGCAGCGTGGATCTGGTGATGTCTGTCGAACTGGGGCTATGGTGGTGTGGAAGGGGATGTGCATCTCGATGTCCTCAGGGTAGAAACTACCCATTCTCTTGCTGGTAAGTGGTGAGATGGCGCTGTCCACTTGTCCACTTAGGTAGTCTCTGGGAAGAAAACATCCATGCCTGTGGTGAAGAGTACATGCACCACACATTGCACTAACAACCGCGTAAAGTTCGATCTGTATACGATACATAATGTAAGGCACAATTGAGCCTTAACCCTTTCAGACCTGAATTTTTTTTTTTTATATAGAGGAATAAAATTTTTCGTGATCGAATCCTTTTACGTGTTTTTCTGATTAACTTTAGAAGCAAGATTATTTCAAATATATGTATCCATTTTTAAAATATGTTTTGTGCCCAACGCTTCATTTTATGGAAATAAATAATTAATATTGTAATATTCGCTGCTGTAATAGTTAGATTGCCCGCATCTCGTGGTCGTGCGGTAGCGTTCTCGCTTCCCACGCCCGGGTTCCCGGGTTCGATTCCCGGCGGGGTCAGGGATTTTCTCTGCCTCGTGATGGCTGGGTGTTGTGTGATGTCATTAGGTTAGTTTGGTTTAAGTAGTTCTAAGTTCTATGGGACTGATGACCATAGATGTTAAGTCCCATAGTGCTTAGAGCCATTTGAATAGTTAGATCATTCAATAATTACCGTGCAAAAGAAAAATAAGAACATTCAGTTATACGATATAATATACTTAACTAACCAGTTCATGTATTCTTGGCTATTCGCATACTACATATATCGAAAAAAGAAAACTGATATAGCGAGTGATGGGCAAGTTTATAGAAAATAATGGTATTAATTTTTACAGACGGATAATATTTGTTTTTGTCTACATCACAAATATTGCTGATTTTACATTCTGATATTTTTATAGCGATGCGCGACAGGTGGAAGCACTTCTGCACGATGAAAAAATTCACAAACGTGTAAATGAGGTTTCCTTTGAGGAAGAATATTTCTGTTGTCAATACCACACAGTAACAATTAGTGTACACAATTCTAGCCAACGGGTCTGAAAGGGTTAAATTAATTATTTTCCTCATCTAAATTGTTCTATACTGCTTTTCGAGAGTCACAATTTTCTTTCCAAGTTTAAAATATCTGCAGAAATATGCCAGCAAAGCAAAAAGTGTAGTGTTCGTGTCACTTATCGCATTGTTATTTTCCACACACGCACACATACACACATACTCACCAAGCAGAAAATACATTCTACCTAAAATACTTTGCTAAGGAGGCAAACACAAATAGACTGTCTGAATTACATCTACATCTACATCTACATGACTACTCTGCAATTCACATTTAAGTGCTTGGCAGAGGGTTCATCGAACCACAATCATACTATCTCTCTACCATTCCACTCTCTAACAGCGCGCGGGAAAAGCGAACACCTAAACCTTTCTGTTCGAGCTCTGATTTCTCGTATTTTATTTTCATGATCATTCCTACCTATGTAGGTTGGGCTCAACAAACTATTTTCGCATTCGGAAGAGAAAGTTGGTGACTGAAATTTCGTAAAAAGATCTCGCCGCAACGAAAAACGTCTTTGCTGTAATGACTTCCATCCCAATTCGCGTATCATATCTGCCACACTCTCTCCCCTATTACGTGATAATACAAAACGAGCTGCCATTTTTTGCACCCTTTCGATGTCCTCCGTCAATCCCACATGGTAAGGATCCCACACCGCGCAGCAATATTCTAACAGAGGACGAACGAGTGTAGTGTAAGCTGCCTCTTTAGTGGACTTGTTGCATCTTCTAAGTGTCCTGCTAATGAAACGCAACCTTTGGCTCGCCATCCCCACAATATTATCTATGTGGTCTTTCCAACTGAAGTTGTTCGTAATTTTAACACCCAGGTACTTAGTTGAATTGACAGCTTTGAGAATTGTACTATTTATCGAGTAATCGAATTTCAACGGATTTCTTTTGGAACTCATGTGGATCACCTCACACTTTTCGTTATTTAGCGTCAACTGCCACCTGCCACACCATGCAGCAATCTTTTCTAAATCGCTTTGCAACTGATACTGGTCTTCGGATGACCTTACTAGACGGTAAATTACAGCATCATCTGCAAACAACCTAAGAGAACTTCTCAGATTGTCACCCAGGTCATTTATATAGATCAGGAACAGCAGAGGTCCCAGGACGCTTCCCTGGGGAACACCTGATATCACTTCATTTTTACTCGATGATTTGCCGTCTATTACTACGAACTGCGACCTTCCCGACAGGAAATCACGATTCCAGTCGCACAACTGAGACGATACCCCATAGGTCCGCAGCTTGATTAGAAGTCGCTTGTGAGGAACGGTGTCAAAAGCTTTCCGGAAATCTAGAAATACGGAATCAACTTGAGATCCCCTGTCGATAGCGGCCATTACTTCTTGCGAATAAAGAGCTAGCTGCGTTGCACAAGAGCGATGTTTTCGAAACCATGCTGATTACGTATCAATAGATCGTTTCCTTCGAGGTGATTCATAATGTTTGAATACAGTATATGCTCCATAACCCTACTGCAAACCGACGTCAATGATATAGGTCTGTAGTTAGATGGATTACTCCTACTACCCTTCTTACCGGAATCATGTTATTATTTAAGCCTACTCTTGGTGTAAGACACATTGCACCCTCAAATTAAATATTTCCACATTTAATCTGTTCTATAAGAGTTACAGCGTTACCTAAAGACACAAAGGCTGTTGACAATTCACTCTGATGCTATGTTACAAAATGTAATGTCAGCACCTAATGTTTTTACAAGTTTTCAGAAATACTGCACCACAATTTAGAGGGGAAGAAGATAAAATATAATCGATGCAATCAACAGCAAATTATTGTTTTGCATTTGCATCTTCACTTGGTGTAGTAGAGGTTAAGCTCAATATGAACTCCTGACGAAGGTTGCGGTATTTAACAACCAGAACTATGGGTGCCAAGGGTCTCTAAAACTGGATTTCCTGTGAATCTCCAGCATGGGCTGCTGTTCTTTTATTTCATTTGCTTCCTCTTTCTTCATGTTATAATCTGTAGGTCTTCTTAATGTTTCGCTTTCGTATCTGTTGACAAGTAATGTGCTATGCGGTCCGCCCTGTTAGCCGTTCGGTCTAACGCACTGCTTTCCCGGCGGGAAGACGTGGCGGTCCCCGGCATGAATTCGCCCGGCGGATTAATGTCGAGGTCCGGTGGGCCGGCCAGTCTGTGGATGGTTTTTAAGGCGGTTTTCCATCTGCCTCGGCGAATGCGGGCTGATTCCCCTTATTCCGCCTCAGTTCAAATGGTTCAAATGGCTCTGAGCACTATGGGATTTAACATCTATGGTCATCAGTCCCCTAGAACTTAGAACTACTTAAACCTAACTAACCTAAGGACATCACACAACACCCAGTCATCACGAGGCAGAGAAAATCCCCGACCCCGCCGGGAATCGAACCCGGGCGCGGGAAGCGAGAACGCTACCGCACGACCACGAGCGGCGGACTCCGCCTCAATTACACTATGTCGGCGATTGCTGCTCAAACACTTTCTCCACGTACGCGCACACCATATCATTGGGGTTACACTCGTCTGGTGTGAGACGTTCCCAGGAGGTCCACTGGGGGGCCGAACCGCACAGTGACCCTGGGTTCGGTGTGGGGCGGCGGTGGGGTGAGTGGACTGCTGTGGCCTGTTGTGGGGTTGTGTACCGCTGTGGGCTAAGGCAGGGACGACGCCTCTCCGCCGTTTCTAGGTCCCCAGTTCCATGCAATACAAGGTGCTATGCACCTGTTTCACTTCTTGTTTTATATTGTTTGCACCATCCATACCGTGGGTTCAGGCAGTCAGCATGTGTAGGACAGAACACTTCTGAGCAGTATTCGGCGTGTAGTTGCCATGTGGTATGGTTTGTGTACAGGTCGTGCCGAATTCAGGGTTGGTTGGTTGGTTGTTTTGAGGGAGGAGACCAGACAGCGAGGTCATCGGTCTCATAGGATTAGGGAAGGATGGGGAAGGAAGTCGTCCGTGCCCTTTGAAAGGAACCAGCTCCGCATTTGCCTGGAGCGATTTAGGGAAATGACGGAAAACCTAAATCAGGATGGCCGGACGCGGGATTGAACCGTCGTCCTACCGAATGCGAGTCCAGTGTGCTAACCACTGCACCACCTCGCTCGGTCGAATTCAGGGGCTGCCTGTGTCAAGTATGAGAGAAGTGGGCACTGGAAGGGAAGTGGTTTGAAATAAAAGGGAGAAATAAAGTAAATTTGGAATGTATTCCGATAGTATGCGATACAGATGGGCGCACAAGAGGTAGAGAGAGAGAGTAGTTTCCAGTCTAGGTGATCGTGAAATAAAGGAATAGGAAGAGGAAGAGAAGGTAATTCACGTCAGGTCCTGCTGGTGGCTGGTCCTGGAGGACAGAGTCAGAGGCGAGCGGCTGGAAGTCGTCTGCTCTCTTGGAAGTGTGGGTCGCAAGAGAGAGACAGCACTAGTCTACTCACCAAGATGCCACCAATCATGATTCCATTCTCACGTCTCCCACTGGTTAAACATGATAGTGTGAGTAGTTACTTTATGCAGCAGAGGGCTGAAAATCGTACCCTGTCAGCAGCTTTTAACGGAATGAGCTGTTTCTGTCCTGAATAACTGGTTGGCTTGGCACATAAGACACAGTGAAGTTATGCTGGGAGACTGCTTGAAAGACTCAATTGAAAAATTTGAAATAAAAGTTTGTATGAAACTCTAAAAATTCTCATACAGCCTGGCCATCCTTTATAGTTGGTTTTTGCTCATCATTGGGTCGCTGTTTGTCTTTGGTAGTTCTGCACCTCCACGTCGAGGATTAGCATCACACCGTTGATTTCTTGTTCTAACATAAACTGAATGCTCTTTGCAGGCTATTGATATGTTGATAAAACTTATGCAGCTCTTCTCCTCCATTCCCTCTAGTGACAAAAGTATCGTCCACGTATCGCAGCTAACAGCTTTGGCGGAAATAAGTGGAGGGCCCAAAAGACCTTTAACATTTGAAAATTTAATACTTACGAAATAATGTAGGTAGAAAGATAAAAACTGATACACACGCTTCAAATGACATTGGGTTTTATTGAAACCAAAAAAGGTGCACAAAATGTTCAATAGGTGGCTCTTCATATGACACTAAAACAATAATTAACTTAATATTTGATTTTTAGGAAAGAACACTATTATAAATGCTCAGCATATCGGCCGTCATTCATCAACAGGTCGTGCGGTAGCATTCTCGCTTCCTACGCCCGGGTTCCCGGGTTCGATTCCCGGCGGGGTCAGGGATTTTCTCTCCCTCGTGATGGCTGGGTGTTTTGTGATGTCCTTAGGTTAGTTAGGTTTAAGTAGTTCTAAGTTCTATGGGACTGATGACCATAGATGTTAAGTCCCATAGTGCTCAGAGCCATTTGAACCATTTTTGAACCATTCATCAACAATAACTGTAGTCGACGGGCAATGTTGTGAACAGCAGTATACAGCATATCAGTAGGTGTGGTGACAAATTGGCATCGGATATTGTCTTTCGTCATCGTTAATGGGGTCGTACGTTTGCGGTAGACTTTCCATGACGGAAGTGGCGACTCTGCATGCGATCCTCACCGAACGATGTGCGCAAGAGATCTTTCACACGTATAGCAATATGGGGTGGAGCGCCACGTTTCATAAAATTCGTACCTTTCAGCAGATCTTTATCAACCAGACTAGGAATGCTGCGATTCTGTAACATATCGGCGTACCACGCAAACATCACTCTGATAGTTCTAAAAACAGCACTCTGTTTCCTCGAAGAAAAATGATCCAATGACGACTGATGTGGAAAATCTACACCACAGCATGATTTTCTCGTCATACAGTGGGAGTTCCACGACAGTTCTAGGATATTCGGTAGCTCAAATTATGCGGTTCTGGGTGTCGACAGTGTCGGAGTGTGAAATGGGCTTCGTCGGTCCACAACACGTTAGACAACCAATCGTCATCCTCCCATATTTTTTGAAGTGCCCACAACGCAAACGCTCTCCGCTTTACAAAATCGGTTGCTAGTTGTTTATGATGACGTTGGATTTTGTACGGATAGCACTGAAGAGTACGCCTTAATGCTCTCCAAACAGTAGTATGTGGAATGCCGGTGTGACGTGCGACTTCACGAGCTGTGACTTCACCATGCGGAGATGAATCGGCTAAGTCTCCACTTCTTCCTGAACTGCCCGAGAAGCAGTAGCATTCGTGTCTGGTCGCCTGCAACGGAGCCGCTCGTCTTAACAGTCCGTGGCTTCGAACTTCGTTATCATCTTCTTCACAGCGACATTTGTCACAGGACCTTTACCCGTTCGAATCCTCTTCTTATGGCGACAGAATCGCAAAGCTGCAGTAGAGGATCTCCATCCTGATAGTAAAGCTTCACTAACAGTGCCTTCTGTGTGGAACCGTGAGAAAGATTTACAAATGTCTGTGTAACGTGTATCTGAGGCGGAACATGGGAACAAGCCTCATATTTGCCTACTGGGATGTGTTAAAGAGCCTAAAAACCACTTCCAGGCGGGAGAGGAGTAGATGGAGAGAGGGGGAAGGACAAGATGAACTAATAGAAGACTGGAATAAATATATGTCCGTGCAACGCTGGATACTCAGCTAAAATATTTATATTGCTAAAAGCTGGCCGTTTACAGATAGGTAATTGACTAATTTCTTCCACTCAGGAATTTCTCTATGGTATAGGAGTTAATAAGAAACAACTTTAATCTACGTTTGAAGACAGCTACTGATTTCAATAGGCAGATTACCAAAGGGATTTATAGCTGAGTGTTCCACATCTTTCAACATCAAAGTTAGATTCACTAGAGGGAAGTGCAGGTTATTTTAGATTCTAGTATTGTATTACTCTCAAACTATAGTGAACCGTTAACAGCAAATTTCATGAGAATATATGTGCTGTGGGGAGTGTTAGCGAGGGATAGTCATAAAGTTTTGATCATCACCTCGAAATAATCTAGCTGCAACCACGAAACGTGGTGATGATCTTAATACTGCTCTGCATACTCACCTCACAATGCGACAAACTTTTCCCAACGATTGGTGACGTGCAAGAGCCACTGGTTGTATAAGTCTGAATTTTGGCTGACCAGGTAACTTTCCATCTCGAAAATCACCTCGTCATCATTGTGGAAACGTCTGCCACGCAGTAGTTTCTTCACTCGACGAAAGAGTAAGATGGCATTGGCTACCATGTCAGAGGAATACGGGGAGTGAATCTTAACTTGATAGTTCAAAGAAGTACCACGTGTGGCTGTGTCCTGAGCAGAATGAAATTGGGCAATATCAAAAACACCCTCTGGGACAGCAACCCATAACATCGTCAGAAGAGTTCGGTAGTACACTCAAGTGACGATTTGTTCGTTATGGGCATAATCTATTAACACTACACCATGACAGTCCCAAATACCACTCAGCATCTTCTTGCCCGATGATGGTTGGGTCTCCGCCTTGCTCGACACTGATGAATCCACATGTTTCACATAGAGATGATCATATAGAGAGAGACACATAGAGATGGTTCTTCGTCATTGAGACTTACTTGACCACCCAACTACTGTGTGATATCAGCAATGTGTGACGAGGGCCTCCCGTCAGGTAGACCGGTCGCCTGGTGCAAATCTTTCGATTTGACGCCACTTCGGCGACTTGCGAGTCGATGGGGATGAAATGATGATAGTTAGGACAACACAACACCCAGTCCCTGAACGGACAAAATCTCCGACCCAGCCGGGAATCGAACCCGGGCCCGTGGGATTGACAGTCTGTCGCGCTGACCACTTTTTTTTTCGCCTAGAAGCGCTCGGCCACTTTTTTGTTTTTTTTTATTTTATTTTATTTTTATTTTTTTGCAATAACAAACATAAACTGCTTCTAGCATTTTTTTTAATATAGAAGACGATGACTTCATAACATAAATTTTTTCTGGGAAACGTAAATAAGTGGACTTTCCACCTTTTTTTTATATAAGTGTGAAAAAAAAATCCTGCTTCCGTCAGGACAAAACAACAACGGTCTACGTTCCTCTTTCAGGCGCGTACCTCGCTAATCCCGTCATACCTTGCGTTGGTGTCGGGTACGTCTTCACGTGTGTTTGTGGATCCTCTCCACTGTCATGGTCCTTCCTTGTTCTAATACTTATAGGTAATAATTACATTCTCCTACCCGGGACACCCCAACTGGGTGGGGGATCAAGCAAGGCACTCCCTAAAAAATTTGCGTAATATGTTCTATATCTCGGATGTCTCATAAGCTGTGAGTGATGTTCCTGTAATAAGGCCCAGAAGTCAAGCACATTCTTACTGCCGTCTCGGAAAAGATAACGCACAGTCAAACCTCGAATCCAAGTCACTGCGTTTGTCTTTGTTCGGGGATAATACGTCCTATCTGGGAGAAGTAATGTGCGTGGTTCTACTGTTTGCGGCCCCACCCGAAGGAGGAAGGCGATCATTTTTTTGACCAAACACCATACGTCCGCCGAAGGACCGTATATCAGGCGATGCTCCTCTGTGTCTATAACATTGCACTGCGGACACAGTGGCTCGTCCGCCATATGAATTGTATGCAACCTGGAACGAGTCACGTATTTCCCATTTACCACCTGATACCACAGTGCGCGCGTTCCCGTATGAAGGTGTGGATGGTGCACTGTACGCCATACCACTGACCACGTAACTGTTGGTTGGCGGCGCTCCACGGCATTGTTCGGCCGTCGTCGAGTTAAGATGTGATATATATCACGTGCCGTTGCCGTCCTGGTAGTCGGTAGTTCCATATGTACATAACTGTGTTCCACAAAAAAGGTTCGCATATGGGTAAGCGATGGTGAGATGTGAGCCACCGCTACCGGAGCCGAACGCGAAGGTGGAGCGAGTTCGTCTATCAAGGTGCCCGTCAGACATGTCTGGTGTCGTGTCCACATCTTTATCATTGTGGTTACATAAATAGCCACTGCTCGGTCGCGTACGTGGACTAGTCCAAGACCTCCACGACTACGAGGAAGGGTGAGGGTTTCGTATCCTACCTTAAAAAGCAGACCCGTGCTCACAAAATATCCTAGTGCCGCCAGGATTAGGCGGTCCAGCACCACCGGCATAGGAAGAACTTGTGCCAGGTGGGGGATGCGAGAGGCTAGATAAGTGTTGGCAAAGGTGACCCGTTGTATCATATCCAGTGCCCTTAACCTGTGACTTCGGACACTCGCACGAATTGTTTGCAGAAGATGTCTGTAACTCAGTGCCGCCGTGCGTCGAACGTCTGTAGTGAAGATAATTCCTAGGCATTTCATCTTGTTGATCGGCTGTAATGGTGCTACACTTCCTGTCGGGAGTCCTCTCCCGATGTTCATCGCTCCCGACTTTGCCATGTTCAGGCGACTTCCCGTAGCCATACAATACAAATTAATCCAATGCAAGGAGGCTCTTGCCTCGTCTCCTGACCGTGCTAAAAACACTAGGTCATCTGCGTATGTTCGGCATATAAACTTGTTGTGCCTTATCGTCATTCCTTGGAGTCGATTCCGGAGCCCGCAGAGCAGGGGCTCGACAGCGATGGCATACAATATCGTTGACAGCGGGCACCCTTGTCTGACCGATCGTGAGATGGTGATGGGCCCCACCAAGCGTCCATTGATGAGCACTTTGGATGCGGCTCCGTGGAGTAGTCTCATAACGACGGTGACAAAACTTTCCGGAAACTTCATTTTTGTCATAACGTCCGTGAGATAAGCATGACTCAGCCTGTCAAATGCGCGATCGAAGTCTATCGATACCAATACACCCCGGAGACGACATGTTGATGCCAGTGCGATAACATCGTGGTAGTCACTGAGTGCCGTTTGTGTATTGCTGTCTCCTCCTAGCTGGGTTTGGTCGAGTGAAATCACTTGGCGTATTACGCGTTTAAAACGTGCTGCAAGTATCCTGGCGTAGATCTTGTAGTCGCAATTAAGAAGGGTCAGTGGCCGGTAGGCCTGTATCCCTGTGCCGCCAGATGGTTTGTGGATGGGGATGATCATTCCTTCCACGAAGGCGGGTGGAAGAGGCACGTTGGGAGACATCAATTCGCAGTACGTGGCAGTCCATCGTGGAATCATGAGATCTTTAAATGTACGATAGAACTCTAACGGAAACCCGTCGGGCCCCGGCGATTTGTGCGACGCTCCCTTATCAATCGCTTCCATTACGTCGTCAACTGTGATTTCACCTGTTAACTCCAGGTTGGCCGGCTCGTCGAGACACGCGGAGAGCGTTCGTCGGACCTCCTGAAAGGCTGGCTGATCGTGTTCCGCTTCTTCATAGAGATGACCGTAGTGTTCCACGAAAGCGTTGGCAATATCTTTTTGCGTTGTCATGCGGCGACCATCTGGCAGTACGACCGTCTGTATTAAGGTTCTGCGGCTACGTTGTTTTTCTCTGATAACGTGATACATCGACGGTGATTCTCCACGGACTCGTTCAAAGTCCCTTGCACGGATTGCGACTCCCTCCAGACGGCGGCGCGTTATGGAAATTATTTGGGCCTGTGCTCGCTTTATACCGGCTCGACGCTCCTGTGAAGGTGCTTGTACAGAAAGATCGCGGAGCATCGTGAAATAAAATTCCGTCGTGTGTCGCCTCCACATCATCTGCTCTCTTCCGTATGCAACTAACGCTCGGCGCAATGCAGGCTTAACGCATTCCAGCCACCACTGCAACGTCGTCGGATATGTCGGGAGGCCTCGTTCACACACGTGCCAAGCATCTTCGACTGTGCGTCTGCACTCAGGTTCCCTGAGGTGTGCTGTATTCAGTTTCCAAACACTGCGACTCCTCCAAACTTGTTGACGACTCAGGGAGACCGTGCAAATATATGCTATGTGATCTGAAAAGGCGACAGGCCACAATTCCGCATCGAGGATCGCAGGTTCGAGACGACGTGTTACGTAAATGCGATCGAGCCGACTTGCAGAGTGACTCGTGACGTAGGTGTATCCACGTCTGTCGCCATGTATCTTCTCCCATGTATCAATGAGATTCATGTCCTGTATGAGTTGTCGCAGCTCCGGGCATGAAGTATAACGTGGGTGTTGATCCTTTGGTGCGAGCACGCAGTTGAAGTCGCCTCCAAATAAGACATTTTCATACCGACCTAAGAATAGTGTTGCAATCTCCTCTGCGTAAAATCGGGATCGGTCGCGCCGTCTGTCGGACCCCGACGGTGCGTAAATGTTAACGACCCGTACTCCCAGCACTGTGAGAGCCAGTCCCCGCGCTGACGGCCGGTACACCACGTCCTCGGCTACTATGCCACTACGTAGAAGTATCGCTGTTCCGCTGCCGCCGTCGGTAGTAGGTGTAATGTACGTATCGTACTCTTAGAGGTCGGGGAAGCTCTCAACACATACTTCCTGCAGCAGAACGATGTCGACGTCTGACGCATGCAACATGTCTCGTAATAACTGCAATTTTACAGGCGTTCTGATCGTATTAATATTAATAGAGGCTTTTCGATATGCCTGCCGCTGTTCCTCAGTGCGTAAAGCGCACATGAACGCTTATGTTAATTTGTGTGCTGCTGCCCGGTGACCTGATGTCTGTGCGTCAATCTGCATCTTCTGCGCGGTTAACATCCGGTGGACGCAGCACTCGCCATTGCGGGTGCGTCGTCAGTGTGTGGGTCAGCATCGGATTCGTCGGCCCAGTTACTGTGCTGGAGGTCCAGCTCCCGTCGCGTCTCTCCGGCCGGGCTGACCGAAGGCGGTGGCGTTGCTGCGGTGGGTGGAGGGTCTCCTTCCGTCGGCTTTCCGTCCGGTGTGTCTGTATTCAACCCCTGTCTAGCGTGATTCGCGTCGTACTGCTGTGTGGGGGGTAGAACCTCCCGTTGCGCCTCCGGATGCACTGTATCGACGTTACACCCAAGATCGTCTGACATGGACTGCAGTAAGCAGGTATCCGACGGCGCTAGCCGTCGTTTCTTGTGGCGCTTCGGCGACCGTTGTTTGCGCGTGTGCGCCTCCGTATCCGAGTGCGGAAGTGACTCCCGGTGCTCAGGGACGAAAGCAGCTGTCGGCACAACCGCAGGATCAATTTCCATATCTCCTACCGATCCTTTCCGCTCGGTTAAGGGCGTCGTCGGCGCCGGAGCGGCAGAAGTGTGCGTCGTTTCGTCACTGGAGGCGGTCTCTGCTGCAGTCGGTTGCCGTAAACTGTCAGGATTCTGTACCTGGTCATTCTTCGGGATGGGATCTGTTCGGAATGCGTCCGCATACGTTAGTGGCAACGGCGTCAACGTGGACGTAGGTACAGGTTCGCCATTTGGAACTTGCACTCTCCTCCGCTGCATACATTCGGAACGCACATGGCCCTCTTTCCCGCATCCTGAGCATGTTTTGGGTTGTCCATCGTAGATGACTATAGCTCTGCATCCGCCGATGATCAAGTACGAGGGTACATGTTGTGTCAGTTCTATTCTGATTTGACGCACCCCATTGAGAACGGGGTAAGTCATGAAGTTGGACCATTTTTCCTGAACGTGGCTAAGCACTCTTCCATACGGGCGTAAGGCGTCAATGACCAAGTCAGACGGAACCTCGAAGGGAAGTTCGAAAATGCGTATGTTTCGTAAGCCCAGTCCTGCATGATCAATAGTTACTTCTCCAACATGTCCATCAGAGTGACGAAATTTGAGTCCATGTTTAGTATCTCGGATGATTCTGTCACATACTGCATCGTTAATCAGCTTGACGTAAACGACACTGCTCACTATGGAGAGGTGGATTCCGATAAGTTCGTTGTAGTCAAGTTTAACTTCGTCTCGTAGGAACCTTTCTATTTCGTAGGCTTTCGGTCTCGCATATACATTCGAAAAACTAATCTTGAGAGTCGACTTTCGGTATGCATGTGCCATTCTGTATCGAGTCGTCTAAACGCGCGAGTACTCCGAAGAGGTAAACAAATGCGCGAGCGCGAACTACTCCGGCAGGGACGTAAACAGACGTCCGTGCCGTAGCACCGCCGAAGGCAGACTGTACTCAGCTACCGGGGGGTGGACACTGTGTGATATGATAGTGGATTGTTGCCGTATCCCTCCACCGACTCAGCATGGATTGTTACCACGTTGCTACCCTTCAGAAAAAAATAATTACTGTAGGATACTCTATCAATGGGCTGTGCATTTTTTTTCTTCAAGTGGCGTGCTGCTGCACTGTGGCGTGGCAAGTTCAATTAATATGACTGTGGACAAACAAAAAAATCATTTTCCTTTTTTTTTAAATTCATATTACAACTTTATGATTATAGCTCGTAAAACCCCGTAGGATCTGCCTGGTGAGTGCGTAGCTCGTGTCTGACACATGATTCGATTTTATATGAACCTCAGCCACATGAATGGTTGATTTGTTTTCGGTTGATCCTGCGGAAGCTAGAGCTATATTGCTATGTGACTGCCTATGTAAAATGTAGACGTAACAAAATCTACAAAATTGTTCAAGTCAGGATAGCATTTTCACGCTCTGCAATATTGAAAATAAGATGTCTGTTCATATACAAATTGCACACACTCCATGGCACTCTTCATTGAAAGGTGACGCTATCTGTCCTGAATATATACTTATACTTAAATACTTTACGGTTTGACATGTAAGTGTGTGCTAAATTCGATCTCGGTGGTGACTGACTCTTTGGCGAGCTTATATATAGTAAGACTTCAGACGACGATATTAACTTCGTTTGTAAGGGAAAGAAACTCTACCAATTTATAGCTGGATTTTTGTTTCTGGTCCTCACTTTTGGCCCTTACTGTTTCTAATTACTGCACTGTTTAATGAAAATACTTTGCTATTCTGGATTATAAATTTTGGGATTTCCTTGTGCTATATATCATGCAGATTACTGAGCCGCTACTAGTATTAGAATCCGGTGCTTATATCCAGTATACGAACGATGTCACTCCGCAGCGCAAATGAGGTACTCATACTTAGTAAATAATAAAAAAACATTTATGGTTATTACATAGATACTTGATCATTTCTTGATAATAATTCCAAACAAATTTTAAGCATAATCTCTTATAAAGCTGTTTATTTTATCTCAGTGCTGCGCGAAACCTCGTGACTTGGCAGTTTCTCAAAAAGAGGTCGCGGTCGAAGAAAACCATAGCACTTGCAAGTATTATCCGTGTGTCTACTACTAAAGAGGCACTTAGTGTATGTTCATGTATCAGGACGATTTCAAGGCATATTCTTACATGGAAAGGAAGGGACACTCAGCCGAAACCCTTGAATACAGCCACGGGCGCATAGATCAATTTAAATAAAACAAATGGCGCATAAAAAAGGTTAAACTGACTGTACTACAATATTTAAATATATGTTTAAAGTACAGTAGTAAATGATGACATTGTCAGTGCCAGACTGTACAACAGTACTTGTTATATCCATGGAATAGTGTGTCCAAAGAAAATGTGCAACTACAGCTACTATAGTACCCAATAAAGTTTTTTCACAGAAAAATTAGGACCTATCATTTACATATTGTATCAGTGTGTGTGTGATGTAGAAAAAATGAGTTGGCGCCGTTACATTGCCAGTATTTCTACAGGCAGTTAAGAATTTATTCAAAATGATGGGAAAATCTTTATTTCTTATAATTATGGCTTTACCTGTTTTGAGATTGGCTACAACCAATACTTTACTTGTTAATTTAGTGAGAACAGCAGCAACCTTCAGTTTTAAGCCCGCCAGGGTAACCGAGAGCACTAACGCGTTGCTTCCTGGACTCGGGTAGGCGCGCCAGCCCCAGATCGAATCAGCCCGGTGGATTAACGACGAGGGCTCGTGTGACGGCCAGGATTAATGTGGTTTTTAGGCGGTTTTCCACATCCCGCTAGGTGAATACTGGGTTGGTCCCTCGTTCCGCCTCAGTTACACGTCTCTCAGACGTCTGAACACATTCGCACTATTCCATGGATTACAGTAGACACAGACAGTTGGTGTACACTAATTACTTCCCAGGGGGGGGGGGGGGGGTACGGCGTGGCGACAGGAAGGGCATCAGGCCACCCCTTCATATTAACATCACACATCTGATTAACCAGCAGACCTCGCTGGTCGGGATAAATGCTTAGAAAGAGAGAGAGAGCTGCAATCTTCGGTTTTGTGATTGAGTATCAGAAATGAGACACTTCCGTTGTCACATGAACCCTACCATAAAGGCAAATAATCTGAATACGGAACATTATGATTATCAATGCTGACGGCTACTACTGCAACTTGAAGCAAGCCTGTGCGTGATCTCATAGCAGGCCTATATATAGTTTTTCTCCTCAATATGTTGGCAAAATAGGGTTACTACATGATCAGAAATGTCAAAAGCGCACAAAATTTAGTGCATTCCCTCACACGTAAGAGGTCTGGTGCAGCTGGGGGAAAAAATCATTAGATGAATTTTTCCCTAAATTTTTACTGCTCGGAAAGAAAATCGTTCCATCTGAATTCGTATTTGACTATTAGACAGGTACTACAAAGTTTCTTTTTTCCTTGACCAACGTATATTATTCCTTACAGCAATTTTGTAGGTCAGTAATTCTATGATTAACGATACCAACTTCCTGTTTATGGCTCTTAAAGCTTCACCGTACCTGAAACTTGATAGCAAATTAAAACTGTCTGTCGGACCGAGACTCAGTTTTTAGAGCACTTGCCCGGGAAAGGCAAAGGTCCCGAGTTCGAGTCTCGGTTCGTCACACAGTTTTAATCTGCCATGAAACTTCATAGCAGCGCACACTCCACTGCAGAGTGAAAATTCCATTCTGGATTCACCGTATCTATATGAATCACGGTCACAAATAAAAATGTTTACTATGTTGCAGGTTAACGTCTATTTCTCACACCTGACGAAATGCAAACTGGGTCCAATAGATTCCTTTTCCCACACTAGTCGCAAAGTTGTACTTACTAGTTGATTTAAATTTCGCTAAGACTTTCCGAATACGAGAGTAAATAATTTCACTTTGATTGTTTTATGCAGAAGCTGGAATCGTTCGGAAGCCCGCTACAAGGAGTCAGGCTCATGAAATACAAGCTAGTCTTGTTTATTTATTCATTTTTCCCCTCATTTTCCGTGGAATTAAGTCAGCTGAAGTTAACAGCACAGAGCACAAGTCCCTAAATTATTTATCGATTGATCATTAAAGATTTACAATTAAAATAATTTAAAAGAATGCAAAAACAACGATATTCTTTGGTATTTAGAAATAAATAACGTAGCTGAAGACAGACAACGAGTGTGTCACAAGGAAGCCTTTCAACATGCGAGTAGATCTGTCGATCTGCGGTTTACGCCCAAAGTACTTACTTCTGCTGGAAGCCTATGAAAATGGAGCCTGCAGAGTAGCGCAAACCGGTCAACACTGAGGGGGCAAATCATGAGATACCTCCTAATATCTTGTCAGACCTCCTTCTGCTCCGCGTATTGCGATTCCTTTACTTGGTAATTACTGAAAAAATTATTACTACAGTTCGTTTGAATGAGTTCACGTTATTACTTACGAAGCTTTTAAGGAGTAGATGTACAAGGCTGGCAGAGTAGGAATTCAGAGACGCTTAGTCAACCCCTTACACTAAGCTTAAGAACGCGTTTCTCGTGAATAAATTCACATATCGCTACTCCTAAACACACACCTTTTGGCTCTTAATATTTTGTCTCGTTCTCAACTACAGACAATAAATCCAGTAAATTCCTTCATCATGAAAATTAGGCAGTCCGCAATCGTGTCTACGTGAATGACATGCTGATTGCATGGCTCTCTAGCTAGCGTTGGCCTGCGGAATGCTCAACAGGAAATCCGCAAATAGTTGCTGAATTTGTACGGCTACGTCTACAGGAAGCGAATGTGTGCACGCTGTGCTGTGACTCAGCTGTGATGCCTCTGTCGGCGTGCACGCCCACTGGCTACGCTTTGCAGAGCTGTCCACCACACCTTGCTTTGAAGGACTTTCTGTACCTCGAGCCCACTACCTTGTCTGTTACTGCGTGCTGGACTGCTAAGTGCCGAGTACCTGTTCTCTCGGTCGGGCCTAACGAATGACTCCGACATTTACAAGGAGTAATATAAAGGAATCACGCATGACCTAAATCTGAACGCTGCACGCAATTCCAACTCAGCGTGTTAACTCTGTGCCACGTCGCTCGATGAAAAGACTCGTCTTACACTTAAACTAAGTTTTCCTATTGTGATGCTTGCATCATTGAAATTTTAAATACTGTGGGAGGTCAGATGCCACCTCGGTCAATTCCCTGACGGAATTTTAAATACTCTGGGAGGACACATGCAATGTCGATCAGTTTCCTAGAGATGGCGCCTTCTCAAACAGTTACTAGTTGCATTAATATATGATTGATTTGTCTCCATATTTGACATACTACATCTAAATTTAATTACACTGTGTCGTACAGTGCCCTCTCGAGGCCGCTAGACAGTGGACACAAAAGTGAAATATAACGGCTGTAAGCGTCGGTACTAATATCACCACAGCTTGCCTATCTTAGTTGTAGTGACTGTTGCCCACAGGAACGTAAGGAATATCAGAAGAATCACAGTGACTGTGGCTGTCTGCCTTCAGAACTAAAAGTATCATTTTAGCCAACAGCCACTTTATTTTAGGAACAAAGAAAGAATTTATCAAGTCACTTATTTACAATATTTCATACTATGGCTCCTGGAAAACAGGAAGGAACAATTTAGAAGCAGCAGAGATGTTGGTACGCAAAATAATAGCAAAAACTTCTTGAATAGAAAGGGAAACAAATGAGACAGAGCTAAATGACATCCATGACAAAAAAAAAGAAACACCAAATTTACTGATACCTGATTCTGCAGCACCACGAATTCCTAAAGTTTTAAAAGCTCTTCGACAAATCTTTTATAAAACCTGGGATCGGATCATAATTTTGATACAACATATGAGAAAAATACCCCAGTACAACGTGAAATATTTTATAAAACATATTTTATAGAAGATAATTGACAAAAAATTGTTTACATTGTAGTATGGGCCTGAGGAATATCAAAGAAGAGAAACAGCTGAAAAGAAAGTCAAGAAAGACTGGTTAGATCAGCAAGGGATTACGTACGGAGAATGATGATAATGATAGTTTTATTAACTTGACATGAGCAAAACCCAGCTACCTATCATCATCATTATCATATCATTCTCACTATTTGCAATACCTTGTCGATACAGCCAATCTTTTCCATTTATATTTATCTCTACTATGTTGGTCGTAGTTTTTACTCTTCTCAGCGGTCATATTAGCCACCCCATGGAAAGAGCACACTGGAACACTGTAGATGGCGTGTATGAAACTGGTACATGACGGCCTTGTAACCCACCATTGCTGACGTAAACCATGGCAGTGAAGTGGTGTGTACTGTGTTTGCGTCGATGGGTTGTATGGAATCAGCACGGTCAGATACGTCAATGCGGAGACGTGGCAGAACGTCAGAAAGGAGCTATCTTATTAGAACTTGGCCTTGATAACACCGTGCATGAAGCTGCTCACTTTCACCGAATTGAGCCCATTATCAAGGCACAGTTGGCAGTCGTCGATAGGATGCCTTTCGATGTAACCGTGTGCTGTGCCATACTCTTGTACCGTTAATAGTTAGCTTATAATCAGTGTGAACAAGTTCATTTTACGGTGTTCCTTAATTAATCGCATGATAATGGCATCCCTTGTAAGACTTTTTTTTTTGGTCATCAGTCTACTGACTGGTTTGATGCGGCTGGTATCTGCGGGATGTCTCCTGGAGGTGACAAAATTTTTGTCAGATGTGCCTATATAGTGTGTTTCAGAGAATATGTTTTTCTCTGTAACTTACAAAATAATAAGGGGACGGAATATTTATTTAGAGATGAGGGCATTCAAGTGAAAACAGAACGCCTACCGCAATGGGACCATGGTATGGTTCCATTCGAAAGTAATCACCACACTCGTTAAGACATTTTCCCAATGTGAGACGAGACAGAAGGCGGTCGATCGCTGACGGATCCACAACCGCACCCGCTCTTGCACTTCCTCGTCCAACTGAAACAGACGCCCACGTATGTCTTTGTTCAGGTCGCTAAGGATGTGAAAATCGCATACTGAAAAATCCGAGCTGTACGGAGGATGTTACCGTGTTTCTCAACCAAATCGCTGAAGCGTAACCTTCGTCCGAGTGACAGTTTGGAGGCGGGCGTTATGCGCAACAGTATGATCCCGTCAGACAGAGTTCCTGGGCCTATTGGCTCTATGGTGCGCCGTAGTTTCTGCAAAGAGCCTTCATAGCGCCAAGGAATACTGTCGGACGTAATCATCCTGTTGCACGGCAACGCCCGCACTCAGAATACCAATCTTACGAAGCCCGTTCTTCAGAGATTTTGTTGGGAAACAATGCAACTGCCCCCATCTTTCAGCGAATTATTTTCAAATTTTTACAGCCCTGAAGAAATATATGCATGGACTTCGGTTTCAGTCGGACAAGGAGGTGCAAGATTGTGGGCGGATGTTGATCCATCAGCGTCCGATCGCGGTCAACAAAACAGGAATTGGTAGTCTCGTCTCCTTGTGGGATAAATGTCTTAATGCGTGTGATAATTAACGGACCCTTATAGGTGAACATAAGAAACGTTACTCCTTCTGTAGAGATATGACCGTAGTTTATTTAGTTATTGTCAGGAAAGTTATCAGTTTTTAAGTAGAACATTAAGATTTTTAGTCAGATAGCTAATGTATTTAAACTAACTGCATATAAATCAATTTTAATTAAATTTCTATCAATTTTAGTTGGTGAGTTAGATACGTTCAGAGTTTCCGATGTAGATGCAACATGCTGTACGTAAATGGCTGTTTTCGGGTGCGTCTTCTAAGCTACCCACGGACAAAATGTACTCGTAAAGCTGCTGGTATCAAGGAGCGACAAGTTTCTCTAAAACACTGTGGCTATTAAAACTGCAACACCAGAAAGGATGTCAAATAACAAAGACTTTCTCATTGTATAAAGTATAGGGAGAAGAATACTTTATTAAATTTTTAGGTGAGTTGGGGACGTATAGGCTGAGAAATTTAGTATTCTGAGCTGCCACTACTGGCAACAACAATGGCATCGAGTCGAACTGCACTTGGATGACGGATAAGGGTGCGTCATTCCATACTGCTTGAACTCTATGCCAGAGCTCATCAGCCGTTGTGGCTGACGAATTGCGCTGCACCAGTTTCTCGCAACCCATGAGCAGAAGGCTTCGATGGATGAGAGATGTGAAGAAGGCCAGTGCACCAGCTGAGCATCCTCTATATCTAGGTAACTCGGGGCAACACGACAGCATGCGGTCTTGCGTTATCTTGTTGAAAGATAATGTCACGGTAACGTTAAAGGTGTGACGCAGCCACAGCCCTTAATGTGTCGGAAATGCCAGGACTGCTGTCCACCCGATAAGCAATGAGAACCAAAGATGATCGTGTCGCGTAGCCAACGGCTAACTTTACCCTCTCGCCGGGTGCT
The DNA here is from genome assembly GCF_023897955.1 of Schistocerca gregaria. Classification (NCBI taxonomy): domain Eukaryota; kingdom Metazoa; phylum Arthropoda; class Insecta; order Orthoptera; family Acrididae; genus Schistocerca; species Schistocerca gregaria. The sequence goes on from NC_064931.1 coordinate 298,553,924, forward strand.
GCGTCCTTTCAACAATGACGAAAGCAATCTGGCAACGTTCGTTCCCTTCGAAGCCTCAACATGCGGATACGCCCATCATGATCCTTTGCGCAGGAACTGTTACCATCTTCAAAGAGTATGTGTGTGCCTCTTTCTGCTGCCACGTCAATGATAACCTCAACAATGGTCGCCTTGCTAATTATCCGTGGTACTACAGACTCTGTCGCTCTGTCTCTGTGGGTACCTGTCTTGGCTGCAAATAACCCTATTTCCTGGCTAAAGGTACATAACTTGGCTGTGTGGAACAGTGAGTAATCATACAGATCTACCGGATGGTTTTAATTTTAAGTGCAGCTGTTCACGGCGGTCCGGTATGGGCTGTAATTATAGTACGACAACGAAACTTGGTAGAAATGCTAATCCATTAATGAGGAAGCGTTTACGCTGTAACAAAAATTGGTTCCAATTTTGTCCACCATGTGCAAGTCTGGCGATGTACAGCATCTAGTCGATGTCTCCAGTGCTCATATTGAATAAACTGTGTAAGTTGCGGATAATATCAAAATCAGAATTAAGCCTTTCTCACTTATTCGACCTTCTATGAACTCGCCCTGTTCCTATTACGTTACATATGGAAACATTTCTACAAGATGATTTTCTCCACCATGTACAAACTATAGGGAGTGATCGATGAGACGATACGGAACAAAAAAGATCTAATGTACTTATGTTCGTAAATGCATGGTTTCCATGCTAGAGATGATTTATTCAGCCATACTTTGTTACAGAGACTGCAATCTAATAAGTGCTGTACCACGCAGCCACAGTTACAGTATGCATGGTTTCCTCCTAGAGGGTGGTACTGTTCCTCATACGTCATGTCCTAGCGCCCTCTTCTGCGATAGTAATTGGCTCGTTGGTTTGTTTGGGGGGAGGAGACCAGACAGCGAGGTCATCGGTCTCATCGGACTAGGGAAGGACGGGGAAGGAAGTCGGCCGTGCCTTTTCAAAGGAACCATCCCGGCATTTGCCTGGAGCGATTTAGGGAAATCACGGAAAACGTAAATCAACCGTCGTCCTTCCCAATGTGAGTCCAGCGTGCTAGCTACTGGGCCATTCACTTCTCATGCTTACTCCTCGTGTAGTGGATGTGATACAGCGTTGTACACAAGGGTTCCGTATTCAAATCGTGAGCTGGGCGACATGGTGTTTACTTACGGAAAGGCAAATAGGGACAGGCGGCGAGCAGCAAGGTCGTACCAGGAGACCTATCCCCGCTGACAACAACCACAGCATCCAATGCTTGCAACAGTATTTTGGCGTTTGATTGAGGTAGGGTCGTTTCAGGAAGCAGGAAGTCATGAAGGACGTACCCGAAATGTTCGGACACCAGACTTGGAGGAAAATGTGATTAATGTTGTGGAAGGCGATCGCCGGGTCAGTAGTACCAGGTAGCTGGCCTGCTAGTACAGGGTAAGTCAGACGACCGTGTGGTACTTTCACCATGACAATTGTTGCTATCCTTATTATGTACAGCGTGTGCGGGGCTTGCTAGCGACTGACGTTCCACACTGGGAGCAGTTTTGTCACTGGTTTCTTCACCAGGCCACCACGATTCTGGGATATGTGTCATCCATCCTCCTGTTCACAGATGCGGCTACCTTTACGCAGAGTGGTATCTTCAACTTTCATAGCAGTCGTCTGTGGGATAGTATGCAGAATCCCCATGGTATGGTGACAGCGAATCATCAGCATCTGTGCAGTCGGAATGTGTGGACCGGGATAATAGGCGACCGTAAATTGGGACCAGTCTTCCGTAAACGTCTCCTAAAAGGCCGGAACTATCGGCTTTTCTTGCGGGTGACTTTGTCTCCTCAGCTAGAAGAAATGCCATTGATGATTGGAAGGATTATGTGGTTGGTACATGATAGTGCGCCAGCTCAATTCGCTGTTAACGTCCGGACGCATCTCGTCGTATCTTCCTCGGTCGATGGATTGGACGACGGGGTCTAGTTGCATGGCCTGTTCGTCCGCCAGATCTCAACCCGTGCGATTTCTGGTTATGGGGCCATCTTAAAAGTATCGTGTACTCAGAGCCCATTCTAGATGAGGAGACAATGGAGCCACATATTGATATTGCCTTTGATACGGTCCGGATGCAGCCTAGCCGATGTGAAAGTGTGGGGCATAACATGCTATAGCGTGTACTCGCATGCGTTGAGGCACATGGAAACCATTTTCAGCACATACTGTAATTGTGAGTGCATGTAGTAGACTACAGTCTCTGTAACAATGTACAATTCAATAAATGGTCTCTAGTATGAAAACCATGCGTTTCCAGACATAAGTTCATTAGACCTTTTTTGTTCCCTATCCCCTCATCGATCAATCCCTAGAGTCTATACACGATGAGAATAACCAACCTGTATATGTCTTTCTTGCATTCACAGCGTCCGGTTTACACCTGGTGATAAAACTGGAACTAATTTTTTTTACAGCTTGAATCGGTTCTGTATCCACCAAGTTTCTCTGCCATATAACAATTACAGCCCATACTGGATATCTGTGAGTAGCAGCAGTTTAATTATAATCACCCTGCAGATGAAGATATTGGTGGTCTAGGGCTCTAGTCGCGCGGGGCATTGAGATCCGGCATGGCTTTGAATTTGATCTTCTCCCGAACCCATCAGTTTCATTTCCACGTGCTAGTCGTTGGGTCTCTGCAAGACACGGTGCAATAACATGGAACGGTAAACAGCAATCTCGATAGAACATGACTCTCGCTCTCAAATTCCGACACGTGCTAGTAGTCGTTCTCCTTCTTACACTAGGTACAGCACTATCTTCTCACTAACAATCAAATGTGATCTCTATATGAAAAACCCACTACGCAATCTTTCTGCCTATGCATCATGGAGTTCGTGTTACCCGTAGCTACCATTTATAGTTGCGCTACATTACAAATCTTTTGCGTATCGTGATATGTAGTACCCTTATCCCAGTTGAATGTTTGTTGCATGCTACTTTCATGACGCTTCAATTTTAATGGCCAGCAGTGTATATACAGGGTGGTCAGAAACAGTCTGAAAAGCTTGTAAAGTGATGCAGTGTAAGTTGTACTCATAAATTATTGTTAAGGAAAAAATCGATACGTTGCTCCGCTTCCGAGTTAATTATCATTGAATTTAACTAGTCAGGCCGTTTGCAAGAACCCATTACACGCGCACTAAACCTCTAGAAATGTCTCAGTTTAGCCAGTGAGTCGGTAGATGGTGGTATAAGGGGCGTACAGTGTAACTAAGCACACTTTCCCACCTGAATTTGCGATAGTCAAGCCAGTCCGTTCTTGATCCGACTTACTGAGCCAACGCATAGGAATTTTTCCTACCTGTCATGTGGAGGTGCTCTCGTATCTTTATGTCCACTTGTAGAATCGTAGCAGCGCGTCGGATTCTGAAAGTGCAATACTCCTGTCTATGTTTTACGTAATGAAGCGAGAAGAAGTTTGTTGTGGGTTGGGGTTGGGTTGTTTGGGGGAAGAGGCCAAACAGCGAGGTCATCGGTCTCATCGGATTACAGAAGGACGGGAAAGGAAGTCGGCCGTGCCCTTTCAGGGGACCCATCCCTGCATTTGCCTGGAACGATTTAAGGAAATCATGGAAAACCTAAATCAGGATGGCCGGACGCGGGATTATACCGTCGTCCTCCCGAATGCGACTCCACTGCGCCACCTCACTCGGTACAGTTTTTTGTGCACATATGTCTTACACGGGATGCCATTATCATGCGATTAATTAAGGAACACCGTAAAATGAACTTGTTCACACTGATTATAAGGTAACTATTAACGGTACAAGAGTATGGCCCACCACACGGTTAGATCGAAAGGCGCCCTATCGACGACTGCCGACTGTGGCGCATAGTCTGTGACATGGGGGTACAATCGGTTTAGTTCGTATAATATCGTACGTCTTCGGTCATGTCAAAGTTATTCATTTATATATTAATATCACCTTTTCCTGGCATTGTAAAATTACTGAAAGATGGCATTTAAGATCCGCAGACTCCGCCTAATGTCTGAGTGGCAAAAGGCAACTTTTGTTAGAAAATATTTATAAATATGTTACTTGTTTCCCTACCAGAATAAATGCGTTTTCTGTACGTATCTCTTTCCTGACATCACGAGCGATTTCTGCATCGGCACCTCATCTCAGTGGCTTTGAAAGGGCCAGATGGCCAACCGCCTCTGCTAGCCAGCCAGGAAACCTACCGCTCGCTCATAACTCCGCCGGTACTGCAGCGCTGATACATTCACTTCACGGATGTGAAAAAGCAAAACTGGAAATAAAGTAAAATATGTTCTTGTCTGCAAATAAGGGGTACCTTACACATTGCATGTAAAAATTCAAACGGGATACCTTGCACACTGCATGCGCAAATTCAAGTGGCACGCCAATCGCATTTAATGCCAGTTGTTCTCAAAGCCTATATGATAGTGCATGAGGCTGCTCAACCTTTGGCCCGGGTTTGATCCTTACTACCGCCCCATTTCCAATTTTTGTATCGCTCTCTTGTTTGGTTTTAAGAAACCAAATGAAGAATACGTTTGGCGATAACGTCTTTGGCGGGCCACTTTAATTTGAGTGCTCAATGAAGGCCTGATTGGCTAAGTTCAGCGGTAATTAACTCGGAAACGACGCAACGTCTCGAATTTTTTCTTAATAATTATTTCTTAGCCCAACCTACCCTCCAACACCCTTGCGATCTTTCCAGACTGTTTCTGTCCACCCTGTATACACAGAGAAGCAGCTGAAACAGTCCAGCTCAAATACACGCAAAATGCCTGAATATTTTAAGGTGAAGTTTTCACTAAGATGCTGAGGACAATGCGGTGAATTTTCTGATGTACGTAAGTAAGGTCGTAATTCTACCGCTATGAACGTTAGATATTACTTGAGTACATTATCAAATTTGCTCCAATGTCCGCTATAACGCAGCACAAACTGAATCTCGGTATAGTAACTGGTTCTGGACACATTTCAGATGCTCTTGCCTAGCTGCCTCGCTCTGTATTTGTTAGTGTTGGTGAGAACTGCAAGGATACATGTGACTAAACGAACTCTATATTACAGATTAGGTACGTGATAATACATGAACGACTGGCATCATCGAAATGTAGGACTAAAACTACACAGATGGTAGAGAATCTTGAACTGAATACTTTGACATAAGTAACTACTGGTTGTAACTGAATATTTATCTTTTTATTGATAATAATTAGTTAACCATATTACGACAATTAAGCCGACAGAAACAGTCCAAAACGACGACAGAGAGTCTCTATGAGTACATTACAATGACCCTATGACCCTATCAACCGGTTCTGCTTCCGTTTATTACGCGGTTTCTTACACCAACAGCTTCATGTAACCGCACAGGAAAGAAATTCGATGGAGTGAGATCCGACGAATGCGCGGATAATGGGATGGGCCCAGCTATTCAAATCCAGTGACTAACTTATTTGTTGCTCTGGTGCTCGTGGACATTTGCATTGAAGTGGGATGGTGGACCGTCCTTTTGTTTTTCAAGGTAACGCCACGAACGTCGACACGGCAGACAGTTAGTTGTTATGAAGTTCAACAATTAACAAGCACGTGTCCCACGCGCATTTACCATTTGAAGACTCCTACCGCGTGAAATATTCATTTCCGAAAGATCCCCTCTCGTCCGTATAGTGGTGGTCACAAAGGTTTGATAGACTGTTGTACATTGATCTACGGTTGTAAGTTCCGTACATGTTGTCAGTCAGCACGCCAGCCACAGTACTCAGGTGCCGTAGCAGTTTTAGGCCTTATGTTTTCTGGAGAGTGGAGGATACACAGTGGCATGCGTGCTCCAGTTCAGCCTGTCGCTGACTAAGTCTAACTGTCGACACAGACATCTCCACAATAGTCCAGCGTCGAGCAAAGTGGAAGGAGGTGTAGGGCTTGCGGACATGGTGCGCCATCACTACCTTGGTTGCATTTAATGGTGCAGTGCCCGCTCGTCACTGCGTGAGGTACTTTTCTGTTAATTGCCTTCAATATTCCATTCAACCATCACTGTCGTGGGAACATACCGTTGTATGAGCTAAAATGGCACAGTGTGTCAAACTGACCGATCTTTCGGAGATCGGTCACTGTTCACATTCAAATTCATAGACATACACTGTTTGTCGTCTGCGAGGATTACAAATTACTGACACTTTGGTACTTCTACTTCCTTTGACTGACCTTTAGTAGCTGACTAAATTCAGTGTGACACTCATCCTTCCAATGTGCTAAATGCTGTGGCGGTCGTTTGAAGTGCTAACGTCCGTGCTGACATTCGAACCACTTATGGACTGCGACAAAGGACCCGGGCAGACTGTATTGTTTTGATCCGCAAAGCTCTATGTAGACTACGCAGTCCTTATTATAAAGATAAAAGGCGTACACTAGCAGCAAGCAGTTACTTGTTATGAACCTTCAAAAGTTAATAAACACATGTCCGAGCGCGTTTACCGTTCGAAGACTTGAACCGCGTGAAATATTCATTTACAAACATTTTCCCCGTCTCAAAATACGCAATTCAACATCCCCTCTCGTCCGTGTAGGGGTGAACCTAAGGCTTTGATACACTGTTTTACATGAACTTCGGTTGTTAGTTCGGTACTTTTTGTCAGTCTGCGCTGCCGAACATCAAATGTTTATACTACTATTTTCCTGAAACAGCTTTTTATAGGGCTCGATACCCTCGCGTAAACTCGCGAAACAAGGCTAAATATATAAATTTTATAATACAGTTTTTAATGCTGTGTCATATCTGAATACTGGTTTGTTCTATAACGTCATGTTTTAAGGATATGGAGAAAAAATATTTTCTTGAGATACAGTTCATCAGATTTTTTTTCAGTGTGTTTAGTTGCGTCGTAAATTAGCCTAGCATCCTTCCTAGAACTCCAATGAAACTGTCCTTTGCACAACTTTCCAGAGATCGAAATATTTTAAATTTACGGGCACCAGGTATCTTACCCATATTTCAAGCGTCCGGGAGGAACACAGCTCTGAAGCATGGTGACTGTCATCGATTCATATAACAAGGAAACATCACCAACTCCACCTCGTATTTTAATGAGAGAAAGCACAGGTGCAAGATGTCACTACCAGCAATTCATCCCGCTCGAACATTTGGGGCATTATTCTGACAGTACGTAGTTTTGACCTTCTGAAAGTACAGATTTAAACACGCGCGCGCGTCGCTTGTTTGTTACTCGCTCCTCCCCACCGCTCCCGCTTAACGCCAGAGCACGAAGTGCTGTACCACCAGAGTGGCAGCCAATGCCCTCCTATTGATGAACGGCGCAACTCCTGTAGATTTACTTCACTTTAACATTGTCAGCTTTACAATCCAAGAAAATAACCCACAACAGCGAAGTTCATAATTAAATATAGTTTCACTACTTCTCTGACGACACACTCATTCGTTTCATTCATTTATACTACATTTGTGGATAGCAGTATAAATATGGTCAAAACAAAGGGATCTCTGGCACCAGCTGCATGTTAGATACCGCCCACTTTGACACTATGAAAAAAGCACGTTACTAATGTCAAAACGATATCTGACTTGATGTACGAAGTGATCTGGCCGCTCGCTGGTGTAGCCGCTTCGATACCAAAGCGTACTGAAAAATTGTCCGAGATACTGGTGCACACAGCTGCCTGTAAGGATGTTGTTGCACTGGCCGAAGTTCACATCGTCGCCAAGGAATCGTATCGAGTTGTTAGACATGCTGACAAGGACCTTAAATACGCGAAAGGCAAATACATCCAGCCTTTGACAGTATCTTTTTGCACCCGGTAATATACACTCCTGGAAATTGAAAAAAGAACACCGTGAATTCATTGTCCCAGGAAGGGGAAACTTTATGGACACATTCCTGGGGTCAGATACATCACATGATCACACTGACAGAACCACAGGCACATAGACACAGGCAACAGAGCATGTACAATGTCGGCACTAGTACAGTGTATATCCACCTTTCGCAGCAATGCAGGCTGCTATTCTCCCATGGAGACGATCGTAGAGATGCTGGATGTAGTCCTGTGGAACGGCTTGCCATGCCATTTCCACCTGGCGCCTCAGTTGGACCAGCGTTCGTGCTGGACGTGCAGACCGCGTGAGACGACGCTTCATCCAGTCCCAAACATGCTCAATGGGGGACAGATCCGGAGATCTTGCTGGCCAGGGTAGTTGACTTAAACCTTATAGAGCACGTTGGGTGGCACGGGATACATGCGGACGTGCGTTGTCCTGTTGGAACAGCAAGTTCCCTTGCCGGTCTAGGAATGGTAGAACGATGGGTTCGATGACGGTTTGGATGTACCGCGCACTATTCAGTGTCCCCTCGACGATCACCAGAGGTGTACGGCCAGTGTAGGAGATCGCTCCCCACACCATGATGCCGGGTGTTGGCCCTGTGTGCCTCGGTCGTATGCAGTCCTGATTGTGGCGCTCACCTGCACGGCGCCAAACACGCATACGACCATCATTGGCACCAAGGCAGAAGCGACTCTCATCGCTGAAGACGACATGTCTCCATTTGTCCCTCCATTCACGCCTGTCGCGACACCACTGGAGGCAGGCTGCACGATGTTGGGGCGTGAGCGGAAGACGGCCTAATGCCCCAGGAGCAACAGTGTCCCTAATTTGCTGGGAAGTGGCGGTGCGGTCCCCTACGGCACTGCGTACGATCCTACGGTCTTGGCGTGCATCCGTGCGTCGCTGCGGTCCGGTCCCAGGTCGACGGGCACGTGCACCTTCCGCCGACCACTGGCGACAACATCGATGTACTGTGGAGACCTCACGCCCCACGTGTTGAGCAATTCGGCGGTACGTCCACCCGGCCTCCCGCATGCCCACTATACGCCCTCGCTCAAAGTCCGTCAACTGCACATACGGTTCACGTCCACGCTGTCGCGGCATGCTACCAGTGTTAAAGACTGCGATGGAGCTCCGTATGCCACGGCAAACTGGCTGACACTGACGGCGGCGGTGCACAAATGCTGCGCAGCTAGCGCCATTCGACGGCCAACACCACGGTTCCTGGTGTGTCCGCTGTGCCGTGCGTGTGATCATTGCTTGTACAGCCCTCTCGCAGTGTCCGGAGCAAGTATGGTGGGTCTGACACACAGGTGTCAATGTGTTCTTTTTTCCATTTCCAGGAGTGTAGAAACTGCAGTGTCTTCGTCTTCGTTCTGTTCATGTATTTTCAAGATTTGTAGCCGGAAAATGAATCCACGGCTACAACTATTCTACTGTCTTCTCGAACGACTTTAGAAAACGCCTTCTGTCAACACATCTATAAATGTTCCTTGTTCACTTTTCCAGAAGATGAAGCGCCTGCAAAAATACTGTCAGTATGAAACAAACTCTTTTTACTCATATCACAAACGCACTTGTTGGCTCTTGTAAAACTTCAAACACAGGTGACAGCAAGGGTCCATCTGCAGAAACTCTGTTGGCATTGCTGTGTAGCTATGCGCAATCTTACTGGTGCACTGCACGACAGTATCGACGTCTGCGTCCGCTTTTTAGCAGGAGACGGATGGGACGTGATTTTCAATTTAAAATCGCTCTCATCACTATCGTGCACATTCTTTCTACTGAGAGTTTCCGTAATAGTTCTGGCGTTAGCGACAACTCTTCACATTCAGTAAGTATGACTGTCTCATTACCCATATTTTTAATTGTAGTAACGAGTTTTATAGCGACACAATACACTGTTCTTGAAAAAGTACATCCACCCAGCAGGTGCTTTAATCTTTTTAGTCTCACTTCCACTGGTGCTTGAACACCCACTGCTTTTTGTTGAATGCGTTATTAAATCTATCTAGACATACTTAGTTGACTTGGACAACCTTTGTTGGTGCATACCCTGGTTTTCAAGACATTTACACACACCAAATAATGTTTTGCATCATCCCGGTTCCCAGAACTCCTGAAGTCAGACGTTGACTGTGGTTATTGTATCACAGACACAGTCCCTTTGACTGTTCAGAGATGTCACGAAACTCGCCCAAAAATGTGAACAATCATTCATGAGCAGCGCCTATTAGACGGAGGGCGCCCGACAACCGATCACTTCCAGTCATTCCACCAGGAAGGAGGTACACGGCTCGTGTTGTCTGTAGTTCAACCATGCCTAGACGGTCATTACCGCGGTTCGACCGCATCCGCATTGTTACTTTGTGCCAGGAAGGGCTCTCAAGAAGGGAAGTGCGCAGCCGTCTCGGGGTGAACCAAAACGATGTTTTTCGGACATGGAGGAGATACCGAGAGACAGGAACTGTCGACGACATGCCTCGCTCAGGCCGCCAAAGGGCTACTACTACAGTGGACGACCGCTACCTACGGATTATGACTCGGAGGAACCCTGACAGCAACGCCAGCATGTTGAATAATGGTTTTCGTGCAGCCAAGGACGTCGTATTACGACTCAAACTGTGCGCAATAGGTTGCATGATGCGCAGCTTCACTCCCGACGCCCATGGCGTGGTTCATCTTTGCAACCACGACACCATGCATCTCGGTACAGATGGGCCCAACAACTTGCCGAATTGACCGCTCAGGATTAGCATCACGTTCTCTGCACCGGTGAGTGTCGTATATGCCTTCAACCAGACAATTGTCGGGGACGTGTTTGCACTTTGCAGGTAACCCGGTCAGGCTGAACGCCTTAGACACACTGTTCAGCGAGTGCAACAAGGTGGAATTTCCCTGCTGTTTTGAGGTGGCATTATGTGGGGCCGACGTACGCCGCTGGTGGTCACGGAAAGCGTCGTAAGGGCTGTACGATACATGAATGCCAATCCTCCGACCGATAGTGCCACCATATCGGCAGCATATTGGCGAGGCATTTGTCTTCATGTACGACAATTCACGCCCCCATCGTGCACATCTTGTGAATGACTTCCTTCAGGATAACGACACCGCTCGACAGGATCATAGCAAGGTCTATCAGCTGACTTCCGTCATCAACATGTTTTAGGCCACGGCAGTTGATTCTGAAGGCGGCGATATTCATCTCATTGTGAAACTCGAGGAAAAGACTTGACATGCTGGCATGGGAAAAGCCCAGTGTCAGCAAGACGCAAGACCACGGGCGTGGAGTATCCCGTACATATCCTGTGCTCCACTGTTACACCGGCGACCAGCAGTAGGCCACACTAAAACACTTGGTTGTAATACTGCTATTAAAATATCCGGCAGGAGGAAAGAGGTCTGAATACACTCCTGGAAATTGAAATAAGAACACCGTGAATTCATTGTCCCAGGAAGGGGAAACTTTATTGACACATTCCTGGGGTCAGATACATCACATGATCACACTGACAGAACCACAGGCACATAGACACAGGCAACAGACCATGCACAATGTCAGCACAAGTACAGTGTATATCCACCTTTCGCAGCAATGCAGGCTGATATTCTCCCATGGAGACGATTGTAGAGATGCTGGATGTAGTCCTGTGGAACGGCTTGCCATGCCATTTTCACCTGGCGCCTCAGTTGGACCAGCGTTCGTGCTGGACGTGCAGACAGCGTGAGACGACGCTTCATCCAGTCCCAAACATGCTCAATGGGGGACAGATCCGGAGATCTTGCTGGCCAGGGTAGTTGACTTACACCTTCTAGAGCACGTTGGGTGGCACGGAATACATGCGGACGTGCATTGTCCTGTTGGAACAGCAAGTTCCCATGCCGGTCTAGGAATGGTAGAACGATGGGTTCGATGACGGTTTGGATGTACCGTGCACTATTCAGTGTCCCCTCGACGATCACCAGAGGTGTACGGCCAGTGTAGGAGATCGCTCCCCACACCATGATGCCGGGTGTTGGCCCTGTGTGCCTCGGTCGTATGCAGTCCTGATTGTGGCGCTCACCTGCACGGCGCCAAACACGCATACGACCATCATTGGCACCAAGGCAGAAACGACTCTCATCGCTGAAGACGACACGTCTCCATTTGTCCCTCCATTCACGCCTGTCGCGACACCACTGGAGGCGGGCTGCACGATGTTGGAGCGTCAGCGGAAGACGGCCTAACGGTGTGCGTGACCGTAGCCCAGCTTCATGGAGACGGTTGCGAATGGTCCTCGCCGATACCCCAGGAGCAACAGTGTCCCTAATTTGCTGGGAAGTGGCGGTGCGGTCCCCTACGGCACTGCGTACGATCCTACGGTCTTGGCGTGCATCCGTGCATCGCTGCGGTCCGGTCCCAGGTCGACGGGCATGTGCACCTTCCGCCGACCACTGGTGACAACATCGATGTACTGTGGAGACCTCACGCCCCACGTGTTGAGCAATTCGGCGGTACGTTCACCCGGCCTCCCGCATGCCCACTATACGCCCTCGCTCAAAGTCCGTCAACTGCACATACGGTTCACGTCCACGCTGTCGCGGCATGCTACCAGTGTTAAAGACTGCGATGGAGCTCCGTATGCCACGGCAAACTGGCTGACATTGACGGCGGCGGTGCACAAATGCTGCGCAGCTAGCGCTATTCGACGGCCAACACCGCGGTTCCTGATGTGTCCGCTGTGCCGTGCGTGTGATCATTGCTTGTACAGGACTCTCGCAGTGTCCGGAGCAAGTATGGTGGGTCTGACACACCGGTGTCAATGTGTTCTTTTTTCCATTTCCAGGAGTGTACTCATCGTGTTGTGTTAAATGAAACTGTCCTTACTAATTTCCTTAATGTTCCAACAATTTTGACACTAGAAGTTCTATCTAAATTTTTGATAGGTTGTCCGACTTCATTAAGTAAAAATTAAAATAAACAGATGTCACTACAATTTCTTCTTTTGTCTTAGTCTCCTAAAATGGAATTAATATGCAACGTGAGCTTGTACTCCATCCCTAATGACTTCTTCCTCGGTAAAAGAGAGAATCATGATCTTCTTCCCTTTCTTTTTCATAAATTTTGACGATTCGTTTCGTACTTACTGCTGAACTTGAGATTGTCATAACAAACGCAGTTTTTACACATCTTCCTACAAAAGAAATACTGGTTTTGGCTCGAAAATTATCTTATTGTGTTCATTATGTCCTTACTTTAAACGCAAGTAGCCTCTTCACCTGCAAATATTATAATGAATCTGTAACACCAACATACTGTGCCATTGATATAATGTTTTTGTGTTATTATTGTCTGTTCATATACATACATATATTTATTGTTTGTAGCATATCACGAATAATTTTAATGTATGGTTAATGTATAACAAAATGTTGAGTCTGCCTCTGATTCGCGCATGGCGATTCATAGGTGGAAATGTATGGTTGGGAAAGGGAAAGCTATAGGGAAGTCCATTAGTGGATGGGTGGTGGTTAACGCGCCAAAGTACACCCATGTTTAGAAAAAAACAGAACACCTAGAACGACTAGAAATAGAATGTGCCTGCTGTTCTCGTTATCGCTATAAACTGACGAAAATGGGTCAGTGTGAGTTGAGCAGATGTGCAGGATGCTTCGCAGAGGTATCCGCGAACCGTACCGTCAAATCAGTGAGTGTGAAAGAGGGCGCATTATTGGCATGACAGAATGTGATGCATCCATCCGGAAAATCGTGGGGACGAAGCGTTTCGCTAGTGCAACGGGTGTGTGCCGAATGGTTCACGGAGGGCCGTAGAGTAAGGTCAGGTCGCACCACCCAGACCAGCCTTCGAAAAGATCGACACCTCGTCCGAATGGCATTGCAGGACGGATCTTTTTCCTCCTTGACTGTGGTGCAATAGTGTAACAGTGTAACACATCGTACACTATCAGGGCTTTCAGTCTGTCGCCCTTTATTACGGCCTGGGTTACGTGTACGTCGCCCATTTCTCCTCCTACCTTTGACGAATCTGCAGAAACATGCTAGACGGCAATGGTGTATTAAACGACGTCACTGGGGACAGGAATGACATTAGATAGTGTTTTCGGACGAATCCAGGTACTATTTCTTTGGAAATGGTGGCCGCATTTTGGTTCGCCGCAGACAGGGGTAGCAGAATCACAGTGACCGCATTCGCAAAAGACATAAGGCGCCAAATCAAGGCCTTATTTGCTATTGGGTAGATCCACAAATCACAGTTGGTGCATGTTCAGCGCACTGTAACCAGTGTGACCTGCGTGAATGGCATCCTGCGGCTCGTAGTCGTAGCCGGCCGTGGTGGCCGTGCGGTTCTAGGCGCTGCAGTCCGGAGTGCTACGGTCGCAGGTTCGAATCCTGCCTCGGGCATGGATGTGTGTGCTGTCCTTAGGTTAGTTAGGTTTAAGTAGTTCTACGTTCCAGGGGACTGACGACCTCAGATGTTGAGTCCCATAGTGCTCAGAGCCATTTGAACCATATGAACCCGTAGTCGTACCCTTTCTGCAGAGCACCTCAGACGCCATTTTTCAGCAAGGCAATCTACGACCACGTGCTACGGTCGCAGGTTCGAATCCTGCCTCGGGCATGGATGTGTGTGCTGTCCTTAGGTTAGTTAGGTTTAAGTAGTTCTAAGTTCCAGGGGACTGACGACCTCAGATGTTGAGTCCCATAGTGCTCAGAGCCATTTGAACCATTTGAACCCGTAGTCGTACCCTTTCTGCACAGCACCTCAGACGCCATTTTTCAGCAAGGCAATCTACGACCACATGTTGCTGCACGAACGCGTGCCTTCTCGGTGTAACAGGATGTCAGCCTTTTGCCTTGGCCTGCCAGATCACCGGACTTGTCGCCGCTCGAAAATGTGTAGAATGTAGTGAAACGACAGGTGCAAGGCTGTGACCAAATGTCAAACACCACAAAGAACTCTGGAACCAGGTGAATGCAACATGACCGGCCACATCACAGGCCACAATTCGTGCCTTATACGCGTTGATGGCGTCACGCATGGAAAAAGTTATCAGGTCCCATGGCAGACCCTGTGCCTACCAGGCAACAGGACACGTGCTAAACCGAGTTGATTGAAATGCTAATCATTTCTGCAAAATACACTAATGTACATGTCCTCTGAATGTGAACGTTCTATCTCTAGTCGTTAAAGGTGTTCTCTCTCTCTGACTCTCTCTCTTTCTCTCTCTTTTTTTTTTCCTGCGTTTGACCGCACCAAGAGATGAGCGGCTATCAGTCAGTCGCCAGCCTTTAGAATATCAGTACAATTTAGTGGATGCGAAGCTAAATTTTCTGCAGATATAATTGAAATAAGCCTCGGATGGAGGCACTACCAGCTTACTGCAGCGTGGACTATTTGTGCAAGTTCGAATCCTGCCTCGGGCATGGGTGTGTGTGGTGTACTTCTGTTACTTAGGTTTAAATAGTTCTAAGTTCTAGGGGACTGATGAACTCAGATGTCAAGTCCCATAGTGCTCAGAGCCATTTGAACCATTTTTGAACTATTTGTGCAATGATCTATAACGTCTGGATGTGAAAACAAGAATTAAGAGTTAATAATTGGTCCGCCCCGATAGACGTGCGGTCAGCGTGGCGGATTGCTACATATTTGTACGCACTGTTTCGGTTGCACAATATTAATCACTGTCATTACCGCTGCTTAAAATCTGTTAGTTGCACGATCAAGGTCATAAATCTTGTAAAACGTTAACGCTGACTTCATGCTATTAAGGTAGTGTCATAAAGCCCGCTGAAGTGTGTATTCTTTTTTCCGAAGACCGCGGGGCCCATGATAAGAAATTTGCAAATAAAATTAAAATCAGAATCCAGAATTTAAGCTATATCTGTGTTCTCCTACTTCGTATCGATGTAGGTTCAAAATGGCTCTGAGCACTATGGGACTTAACATCTGAGGTCATCAATCCCCTAGAACATAGAACTACTTAAACCTAACCAACCTAAGGACGCCACACACATCCATGCCCGAGGCAGGATTCGAACATGAGACCGTATCGATGGAGGTTCGGGTTTCATTACTAACATGTAAAAGCTTCAGAGCATTCCTCGTAATTATATCAACAAGCATGCACAGACAGTTTCTATCGAGCTGCTCATTCTTAGACACAAACTTAAAAAGTGACTTTCGAATACAGTTAATATATGCACAGCAGGACCTCCGTTGACTACAGCTATTTAGTTCACTATATTATCTACTGTCCATGTGGATCAAACTCTGCGTATCTGAAGATTAAAGTCGTATGGCGCACACGAGTGCCCGACTGCTACTTGAAGGAGCTTCCCTTCTTCCAGGGGTGACCGTCACCTGCATTGAGGCTTGTGAAACATGAAGTTGCTGGTTCGTGGCTAAAGTACTTCTTCACATGTCACAGGAGCTTAGGGGCGCTTTTGTCAGCTCTCAATACCAGGGAGCTCTCTGCTCGTGACAAATTGGGAACATGTCCTACACGCTATATTCGGCGGAGCTTTCTGTAACAAGATTTTATACAAGAATTTTTAACCCAATTGCATCCTTAAATTTGCCTTTTTAACAGGGATACCTGATACTTTCGCATCTTGGCATATCCTAATGTCATGGCGTTACAGAACGACGATTCGTCGTGGAACACAGTGCAACGCTATTCGTCAGAAATCCATACCCGCCAGTAACGGCACCAGTGCATACACAGCCGTCGTGCTATTGTGTTAACGGCAGCAGATTCATGGCTCGGTAATTTCCTAGTCTCGGCTACGAGCAATGGCGCGAAATGGCGCAGAATGTTGCAGGAAGTCCATTATTTGTTTTTCGATGGCCAGCGTTGATGTGAAGGGGTTATACTGCTGTATCCGCTAGTAGCCGCACATCAGCGCTCGCTTCCGAACGCATCATAGAAACACCTGAGGCGGCAAAGTGGAAGGGCCGCCTGCAGAAGAGCACACCACACCAAGCGGTATCTGACGTAAACACTGGTAACTAGCGGCGGACAGGCCACAGACCAAAGAAACCTATGTAAATAACGAAGTGCAAAGCGGAAACCTTCGCCACAATGTCGTCAACAGGCAAGGACGAAGAGAGACACAATCCGAATCGTGAGAGGAGGGAAATACAAATAACAAGCGAGGTTGTTATCCAATAGTCCGTAATATAGCTGTGATAGGAACCGACACTATCAGATGCGAGTGCGGAACTGACTGATCACTATGCTGATACGGGCAACACAACACCCAGTCCCTCAGCGGAGACAATGTCCGACCCGGCCGGAATCGCACCCGTTAGCCGGTGACAATCCGCCGCACTGACCCCGCAGCTGCCGAGGCAAACGTAAATACAGCAGCCGTGAGGAACACTACGGCGTATTCACGTGGCGAGCCGAACGACGCACTGACGCTGCGAGCGCTCCGCTGCGGAGAGATGGTGCCCTACAGCAGCGTCCTACGTAAGTGCCAGAAGCTACCGACAGAGTGCGACATCTGGATACGGGACATTCCAGCTACAAGCGGCAGTATCGGGCGATACACTCGGGTGTCACGCGTGGAAGCGACGATCTCCCGCTATTTATAAAAGAGCGCCTATAAACAGTAGGTCGAGAGAAAGGCAACAAAACTAGTTTTGCTTAATAAAATAAGACGATAAAGGAGTGCTGTGCATAAAATTTACAAAGGGAGGAATCTTCACGCAGAATATCATAATTTGTATCATCAACTACGAACAGCACCACACAAAGACTTCAATTATAAGTGGATGAGTAGAGATACGTCGAACTGCCTCATCAATAAATTAAAGACGAGTGTTTCTTATGTCGCCAAGAACTTTCGACAAGCCGATAAGTGAGGTGGAGCCGGCCGGGGTGGCCGAGCGGTTCTAGGTGCTACAGTCTGGAACCGCGCGACCACTACGGTCGCAGGTTCGAATCCTGCCTCGTGTATGGATGTGTGTGATGTCCTTAGGTTAGTTAGGTTTAAGTAGTTCTAAGTTCTAGGGGACTGATGACCTCAGAAGTTAAGTCCCATAGTGCTCAGAGCCATTTGAACCATTTTTTAGTGCGGTGGAATGACTAACGTAAATACAGAATAATGAGTAAGTTACTGCAGAAGGTGTCCGTGGTGTAAGGCTACTGTCATAGGATGGAATTCGGGATCGTAACGAGTCCCAGGTTCAGCTAGCTATATTTTCTACATTTTAACAGATTCAACCACAATCCTATCACCTATTCTGTGTACTAACTTTTATCTACACTGTTTACACTGCATCTCAAAGTATATTTTTAAGGTCGTCCCAAAATACTTGAACTTACGCACACCTAGCCAAATATACAACACAAATTAAATTTCTAGTAAAATACAATGAACAGCCATGAAAATTTGCTGATATTTGGTCGTTGGGAAAGTAATTCGTCAGCAGTAAGTGTTAATGCCAAGTGTTTCAATTAATCTAAATAGGCTCCACAAATAAAGTCTACAATTTTTGTTAAAAGAAAGTCAAACATTTTATGAAACGACTTGTCTAAAACTAAGGGATAACGCAGAGTAGGCAAACATTTGTGGCATCTCGTTTGCTGTACATGAGTTCGAGCATCATTCAAATGCACGCCAAATGTTTCTATGATAGATTTTATTTCTTTTACACAAACAATTTCATAGAATATTTGACTGATTTCTTTCAATCTTTTTACTTTCAAATTTTATTCAGAAAACATGATCTTATTGACACCTCCTTTGCCGTCTTAGCGTCTTCTGTACTAGAAATTACTAATTTAGTACTTGATACGAAACAAGACTTTTTGACAATTAAATATCACACTAATGTATCTTTCAGTGCCCAAGATAGATAGGCCTTGAAGAGCTGAACTATTTCACATTTCATTTAGAAAGCTAGCAGCAGCTGTTCGTCAAATAATTAGATTTTCCTTCAAATCACTTATTACGTTTTCCGTAATTACCCGCAATACTTTCCAGCAATTTTGTTTTGCAAAAGTAGACCTCACGCTGGTCACTTTGATACCCCCATTTGTCCATTTCTCACTCTTTGTTGGCCTATAAAAATTCCGACAAAAACGAATTGTGTAATTGACCAAAGCATTTCCAGTGTCAATCATACGACAAAGTACGCCGTCTTGCGTGCTGTTATTTTCAAAAAGCATTGTTTCGCTGTCTTGAACTGTTCACGAAATATGACGATTTTTACGACCACATGTGACACATTGCATTGTCCTGCTATTAGATGCCATCATACTGTAGAAAAAAAAAACTGCATGTAGGCCTCGATATTGTCCCCAAGGAATGATGAATACCTGTGCTGATCCACTGTGCATTCCAGAACGACAGGATCACAGAGCGAATGCCACAAAAACATTCCACGCATGCAGGGTGTTGGCTTTCTCACGTTTCACTCTACACATGCCAACGGCCATCTATTCGATGGAGCATAGAACTTGATAAGGCCACCTGTTGTCACTCAGTAGACGTCCAGTTGCAGTACTGGCGTGTAAAATCCAACCTCTGACTGTTGTTGCAGTCAACATTGCTGCATGTACCAGGCACCTGCTGCGAAGGCCCACACACAGCAACGTTCGCTGAACGCTCGTTGAGGAGACACTGTTAGCAGCCCTTTGGTTCGCCTGGTCGGTCAGTTACTCAGCAGCTGCACGTCTGTACGCCTGTACACATCCCCACAGCCGTTGTTCATCCCTGTCACCTATAGCCCGTGCAGCACTACAGTTGCCTTGGCAACGGTTTTCGATAGCATCATTTTGACATGGATGGTATACTTTAATCGTGGCTGCACGCGAACTGTTTTCAAACTTAGCTATATTGCAGATGCTGCCACCCTTGGTCCAAAAGTCAGTGATCATGCCATTTTGAACGTCAGATAAATGGCCCCATTTATACAATTCAGCAATGTCTGCATTGTTTTCTGCATCCCCCCGACATGGTTATATCCCCTCCACTGCTTGTGCTACCAGCTGCTGCCTGTGAATGGTTATGGCACGTTGACGTCCAACATAGGCGATGCTCACATTAATGTAGCAGGACTGTGTAATACTACTCAACACAGCTTGCTTCGCACTTTATCTCGCCTTTTATTTTTGTCGTGAACACGATTTTTACATATTATATGATAGGGCAAACATGCTCAATGGGCAGTTCAATCATGCAACGCTATTTGCAAACATACCTGAAGACCAACCTGAAAACAACATCTCTTGTATTTGACATCAATTTCAGTAACCTGACTTAACGAACATAATCCTCAATTTATGAGCTGCTAAAGACACAAACTGACAACGGAGTTCACTGTTGTAATGGCACTATTTCTGAAGATAAAAACCTAACAAATATTACTTACTGCTCTGCACCTGAAATGAGTCACTACACAGGTTATATATGTTACAGTCAGGTAAATACTCAGCTCGATGCACTCCTACTTCCACTTTTCTGAAATATACAGACCATTAGTTACTTAAATCAGTAGACGGTGCACTCTGATTCACAGGCGTTTGACATGGCTTGTCAACATCACAAAACAATGACTAAGGTGAGGATGACACAGTAGTAAGACAAGTCGACGTAAATCACTTGTACTTCCCAAACAAGAAATATATACACACTGTGAAACAGAACTGAAGGGTCACTTTTTAAAACCCCATAATTGTCTCCAATTGTGCTGTAGCAGTTAGAAATAGGGCTCAAAGTTGCCTACAATCTTTCTCCCTAAAAGTGGCGCCCTGTTACGTCACCCTCAGGCTAGGCGACAATTCAAACAGCGACGTGTCGACACATAAAAAAATAAGCAAATAAATGAAATAAAAAATAAAAGCAAAAAATGGGGCCATTGCTCAGAAGTTCATGTCAGATGGAAGATGAGTTAATGATGTCACATTGGCACCTAATTTCGCCTCAATTCTGACCAACGTCACCACGGACGTGAGACTATGGGAAGGTTGTCACATCTACTCTTACCCACATCTCACCCCCTCTGTTGATGCCTCTGCAATGGAGGTCAGAAAAGTGGCATCAGCGTTGAAATCATTCGGTTTTTGATGGGTGCTCGATAACAACATTTCAGACTCATCGCTGCTCAGAATTGATTCGAAAAGTCCTCAGGAGGTGGCATAAATGGCGTCAATGAACCCAGTCCTTCCCTTGAGGCGTTTAGTCCCAGACATTTCGCCTCCGAAAACAAGTCTACAGTGCGATGAACAACAGGATGACATTCTTCACAGCCTCACACTGCTGACAACCCTACGGACGATTAGGCCAGTTTCTAAGAATATCGTGGTCCTGTAACCAATACTGAGTAGGGTCACGCCGTTGCACTACTGTCTGCTGGCCACATCCAGACTCTGATGCATACGAAATGACAGCCTATTCCTCCGGTGCTTAGGAGTCGGTAAATGGCCTACCTCACAGGAGGCCACGAAACAGGAGGTCTGAAAAAGCATAAATACCCTTCGTTGCGTCAGATAACATTCAAATTTCGTCTAACGGCTCTGGATGGTCACTAGTGGTTTTACACTGGATACCAGAGCAAAAAATATGTTCGCGCTGCACTCCAAAGGGGTGAGAGCATGTTCCATGAGATTGCAGGCTCCAGATGTCCTTAGGGAAAGATTGAATCGTCCACGGTGTGTCCGAAGTGTCAGAAGTTGTCAAGATTAGTAGCGTAAAACAGGAAGAAGTGCACTTTTGATATCAAATTAGTTGTGCAAATTAATTAATTGAACAATTAATT
This sequence comes from Schistocerca gregaria, assembly GCF_023897955.1. Taxonomy (NCBI): domain Eukaryota; kingdom Metazoa; phylum Arthropoda; class Insecta; order Orthoptera; family Acrididae; genus Schistocerca; species Schistocerca gregaria. Next base: position 298,575,577 of record NC_064931.1, read on the forward strand.
ATCCCCACGCACACATTACCGATGACTTCGTGGGTTTTCCCCAGCTCGCACGTGGGTCCTATCCTCTCCCCTCCTCCCCTCCCCATCCTGATAATGGAAATAGCAGGAAATTGAAATTTTTGCGGAAAATTCAAAAAATGGCGGGAAATTCAAATTTATTGGCGGAAATATCAAATTTTGTGTGTTCACCCTGATGTTTAGAGAGCTACTGACATAGTTCGAAACATCACCAAGAGAGGGCGCTGTAGTCTTGTCAATACACCCCGAATTTCTCACGTGAAATGTGGATTCCGACCTTTTATACGAGTTATTTTCGAAGATAGAAGAAATCGGACCACATATGCGATTTCACATCGCTAAAGGATCGTTAACTGTAGCGAAAATCCTGAACAACACTTGAGCATAGGCTATATTTCCTCTAAATATTCTCTCATCAGGCAGCAAAATCTGTTGTTATCTACCATATCCTGCTTTCACGCCGGCCGGGGTGGCCGTGAGGTTCTAGGCGCTACAGTCTGGAACCGCGTGACCGCTACGGTCGCAGGTTCGAATCCTGCCTCGTGTATGGATGTGTGTGATGTCCTTAGGTTAGTTAGGTTTAAGTAGTTCTAAGTTCTAGGGGACTGATGACCTCAGAAGTTGAGTCCCATAGTGCTCAGAGCCATTTTTTTTTATTTCAACCAGGGACTCACCATCCACTACGGCGTGCATCACCAAGAACGGTATATAACAGATAGGGTCTGCAAATACTAGAATCGTTTGGCCATCTGTGCCGTCGCATTACACTTCATATGAATATTATGCTATCCTAGGGGCGTCGTTCATATGAAACTCTCAAGGAGTAAATGAATAATACTCAACTGTGAGACAATGCATAGACAATGAGCACCACAGTCAGCCTGGAGAACCTATAATTATTCGGGTTCTGTCTGTCTTAAGTTTACTGCAGGGTGAGAAACTCTTTAACATAGATTCTCTTTGCTTTTATTGACAAAGCATCGTCAGTGATTATACTGCAATCATTACAAGTAAATGATACGAGTCATTCTTTCAGTATTGACGGACTGAATAACAATTTTGCTTAAGGATGACTCTTTGTAGACTACACTCCCAGCATTTTGTGTTCCTTGTTCCGCGTTCTGATGACAATTGCTTCTCTTTTCATGTTAGCAGACGCTAGAATAGAACTGCACTGCACACATTCGCTGGATTCTTTTTTGTCCACAGCTTTTTGGACCCTCTTTTTCGGTCATATTGATTTAGAACTGTACGTTATTCGTAGCTTACGAAGTCTCTCACAGTGATAGTAAATAGATGCACCAATAAGACTTGAGATGACACATTTCGAACATATTATACGTTAAAAATGGACGTATCGTTGGTCGCTATGGAGCTGATGATCAAAACTTCGGAAAAGGATGAGAAAAAAAACTCGTAAGCATATTTATTTACCGAACCACAACTTCGGAGTAGCATCAGGAAAACTCTTATCAATATTTATCCATAGATATTTCATGATTTTATGTTTCCATGAGAACCATGTTATGTGATAGCGTAGTTTTTATAGTTCCACTAACGAAAGAATGGTCCAATCTGACATGTCGAAACTTAAGCTAAACTTTTTCACACAGGAAGAATATGCCGAAATAAATACACTGTACAAATTTTAGTTGCTAAGACGCACTGCGAGTATTTTTGAAAAATGTTAAAGTCTTAGCGACCCGCAGCCGTCTACCATCTCTCTCTCTCTCTCTCTCTATCTCTATCTCTCTCTCTCTCTCTCTTTCTGTCTGTGTGTGTGTGTGTGTGTGTGTGTGTGTGTGTGTGTGTGTTTTTTTTTTTTTTCAGTGCGTGAGTGTCAAATTTTCGCGCGTGCGTCAGTAGTTCCGTGAGCGCCTCCAGAGGCGCTGAATTTAGCTATCGCTAGAAGCGCGGGTCCTTTAATCCTTGTTTTTGTTACCTTTTGTATGTTAATTATGCTATGCTTTTTATCTCTCTCCCTCTAGTGGTCGTTCCTTTCACATGTGTTTAGTACCGCTAACAACGAGGAGCTCACTAACTTCGCCTAGACTATTGCACATTACTAGAATCGTGAGCTCTGTATTTTAGCACAGCACATAAAAATAAAGTTCCATCGTTTAGCTTACAGTAAAAAAAAAAAAAAAGACAATTCGAGTCCGAATTGTTCGCGAAGCTGTCAGTACTTTGCGGCATGAACCATCTTCGAACAACCACCTACCACCCGGCAAGCAATGGAATGGTGGAACTATGACATCGCACCCTAAACGCAGCCCTGATGTGCCATGCAATTGGGTGGGCTGAGGCCTTACCAGTCGTCCAACTCGGACTCTGAAACTCCTACAGACCCGACCTGGGTGGTTCCTCGGCCGAGTTAGTATATGGGGAAGTGCTGAGACTACCCTGCGATATCGTAGAAGCAGCTCTAAGAGAAGAAGTGGATACTCCTACGCTCGTTGGGCGTCTCAGAGAGCACATCCAGAAGATACACCCCCCCCCCCCCCCCCCACAGCCATCCAGGCGCGGCACCGGCCCGCTGTTCGTGCACAAGGACCTCAGCTCGTGCTCTCACGTGATGCTGCGAAGTGATAACACAAAGAAAACACTGATTGACTAGAAAAGGGATAACTAAACGATCGCCAGCCCGCTAGAGCAATGAATCTCCAGAATCTTGAGAAAGCTAATGGCAAATAAATTTAAGTAAATAAAATGGCAACAGAAGGTTGTCACGCTTTTCCACAGAACAGCAGTTCTCGAGAAAATGAATGACTCAAAAAAAAAATGGTTCAAATGGCTCTGAGCACTATGGGACTCAACATCTTAGGTCATAAGTCCCCTAGAACTCTGCAGTCCATGTTCATTATTCGAAATTAACACTTGGTCATCTGCGAATAACAAAGTCATAATGTAATCTTTTTCGTTGAAGTTGGATGTATAGTTCTTCAGTTTCGTTCTCCATTGCCATATAATGTCGTCAATGTATATATTAAAAAGCAGTGGAGAGAGGCTGAAAGCTTGTCGAACTCCTAAAGTAAGAACCTTTATTATTTCTTTATTATCCCCAATTATTTGGATTCTTGTATTAGCATAGATCTTTTGAACTACATCTACAATGTGTTTGGTATACCTCTTTTTATTAAAATTTCCCACAATAGCTGTCGTTTACTTTATCGAAAGTCCTTACATAATGGACGAAAAGGATGTGTGTTTCTTTATTGAATTCCTTATGTTTTTTCTATAATTTGCTGTAGCATAAATATGTTGTTTATATAGCTTCTTCCCTTTCTGAATAGTGATATGCCTCAAAAATTTTCGGGTTTTGATCTGTCTCTTTTTTTAAATATTAGTTTTATAAGCCAGATCTTCCATTCTTTTGGTATTTCCTTTGTTATAAGCAAATATTCAAAAAATTGAGGAACCTTTTTTTAAATGCCACTGAAGAATATTCTATTAGTTCGCTATTAGTGGCATCACTTCCTGCTGGCTTTCGGTTCTTTGTATATCTGAGAGTGTGTTCTAATTCTTGAAATTCAAGATGACCTGTATTTGATTCAAGATCTTCATCATTTTCTGTGTTCATTTCATCAGTCCACATTTCCTTGTAGTAATGCAGCCAGTATTTGTTCTTTATTACATTGATATCTGCCACATCCTTTTCGCTATTATTCAAGTGTCTTACTATTTTATTTGCAAGTGTCTGTTTCCCATGGACATCGTTTTCTATCCTGGCAATAAAGTTATCCCAACCGTCTTGATGGAGCTTCCTACTTAGTTTTTTCACTTCTGCTGTCTGCTTCTTGTATGCTTCATTATTCTCCTGAGGTGGGTATTGTAGATATTTTTATATAGTTTTCTCTTTATTTCAACAGCCTCTTCAGTTTCTTTTGTGCAAATCATGTGGCTTTTTTTTCTTCTTCCTGTCTTTCGTTTTACCTACAGCTTCACTGACTGCAGTTCTTAATATGTTCTTAATCTGTTCCCACTCATTTTCAGTACTCTCTGATTCTGGAACTGTGCCCATTATTGTGTCTAAGCGTCTTTGACAAAGATTCTTTATTGACTCCTGGTCTTGCGATAGCATTCTCGCTTCCCGCGCACGGGGTCCCGGGTTCGATTCCCGGCGGGGTCAGGGACTTTCTGTGCTCGTGATGACTGGGTGTTGTGTGTTCTTCATCATCAATGACTCGCAAGTCGCCGAAGTGGCGTCAGCTAAAAAGGACGTGCAATACGGCGGCCAAACTTCCCCTCGTGGGGCCTCCCGGCCAACAATGCTATACGATCATTTCATTTCATTGACTCCTGTTCTGATAAGTAGACTTTATATACCTCCCTTGGTTGTTCTGGGAATTTTTTACGTGTTTTATGTCATCTCTGCTTTCTGAAACAGAATAGCTGAAAATCTTCTGCTGACCATGTGTATTTGTGTGTGTCTTTGTGTTTAAAGAAAGAGTTTAATATTCTGAAGTTACTGAAAGTTGCAAAATCTCTTATCATGGTTCCATTGCTGTTGACTGTAGTCTCTCCAGCAAAGCCAACTATATTATCTATTCTTTCCCTTCCTATTCTTGCACTGTAGTCTCCGCCGATTACAATATAGTCATTCTTATTTATCCTATCCAGTGTTTTCTGTAGATCTTCATAGAACGTCTCGCTTTCCTTCGTTCTCCCTTCCTCTGGGGCATACACTGCTATACAGGTTAGACATCTTCTAGAAAGATTTCCCTATGTAGCTTGGCAGTAACTTTTTATTTCGCCTGACGCCTTACGGGGGCTGCGCAGGTATAGTTAGATAGTGGGGCGTTTCACAGTAATTGTTGGTTTTATTGAGACAAAATTTGGATGGATTAAGAAATGTTCGTGCCCGTTGTTCTGAATGTTGTGCTGCGTACCAGGCAGATTTGGTCAAATTCGTAAAACGTAGTGATACGAATTGACAGTGCATTCATATCTGAAGTTTAAACATATTATTCCGGTGATAAACCTAAAATGACAAAGACTTATTGATAATTATATTGTCAGACAATTTATTCAGAAATGCTCTATACGGTTGAAAATTTTCTTTATCGAGAGGGTGAATCACCCTATTAGTTTCGTGTGCCAGGAGTCCAACAAAAGCAATGAATTAATTTCTGCAACTGGTAAAAAGACACTTCAAACATAGTTGTGAAACTTATTCTCTTCCATTTCTCCAGATTTTTTTACAATGATTACGAGATTTTTGCGACGAACTGTCATCTTTTTTACTATTTGTTTCTAATCTGCCTTGTGTTTCCTCCATACAGATATGAAGGTGTGCAAACAGTAGTCCACTGACACTTATCGCTGATGGTGTTGTATATGAATGTATCATAGCATTCATCGACTGCAAAGCTACTCTGTCTTTCTTTTTTCGAAATGACAAAGTACGGTTGGCACACAGTTTTTGCACAAAACCTGACTGGCTGTATACACAGCACTTTAGGAAGAAAGAAGAAGCATTATCTTCACGTCAACTACGAATTTCTCTGTATTATTATCTATTAATGATATCTCCTCAACATGTTTATTTGAAGTAAATTTCGTAATTTTGCGACTTCCTTTTCCGTACAGCCTCCTGAATCTTTTTAACTACGCTGGTGTCCAAAATTGAAGCACAGCCGAAATTTTGGAAGGATGCGTTTATTTTGCCACAGATCAGTATATCAGTTGATAGTAAAGTAGAAACAATGCAAAGAATACAGAACGTAAACAACTGCCACATATATAACGGTAGACAAAAGTGTTCTTCATTTTTTCCAACTTAACGGGTTTACACACACATTCCGACAACCGGTTAATGCGCTCATTATGGGATGTAAGCACCTTTGGTAGCAATACAGGCCTGAAAAATGACGGGGCATGCTCTGAATGACGTCATTAATCTCATGTTGAGGCAATAACGCCCATTCTTTCTGCAGCGCTGCTCGCAAGTCTTGGAGAGTGGTTGGTGGATGTTGACGTGATGCAACCCGTGTTCCTAATGCATCCCAGGCGTACTCTATGGGATTCAAATCGGGACAGCGAGTAGGCCACACCATGTGTGCTATATCTTCCGTTTCCAAGAAAACATCAACCACGAGTGCTGTACAAGGTCGAGAATCATCGTCCAGCAGTGCGATGTCTGGGTCCACAGCACATCGCAACAGCCGCACATGAGGTCCCAAGATCTCGTCACGATACCTGATAGCAGTTAAACCTTGCCGATTTAACCATACAATTTCATGAAGAGGTGTTCGAGAGGTCAACATCATCCCTGCCTACACCATTAGGAATCATCGTTGACATCAGTCTCTTTCCACAATGGTTGGGTCCCGAAATCGTTTCCCACGTCCCCTACAGATGCGAATACGTCGAGAATCACTGTCCAGACCGAATCTGAACTCATCTGTCAAAAGAACAGTCCAGGTGACATGTTGACGGCCCCAATCCAGACGTTCCCTTTTCTAAAGACGCGTCAGAGGAACACATACAGCAGGTCTCCGACAATGAAGGCCACTCCGCCGAAGTCTTCTGTACACCGTTTGCCTGGCTGCAACACGTCCAGTGGATGCTGCGATGTCTGATGCCAGTTGCAGTGCAGTATTAAGGCGGCACCGTCGTGCCCTTACAGCCAAATAACGGTTCTCTCTTTCTGATGTTACACGTGGTCGGCCCCGCCCTGGTCTTCGGGATACAGTTTCGATCTCTATAGACTGTCGCCACAGCCGGAAAACAACAGAGCTATTAACATTAATCCATCGGGCCACATCAGTTTGCGACTGTCCTGCTTCCATTCTTCCCAAGGCCCTCCACCGCAGAGAGTCTGGTAGGCGTCTTCTCTGTGCCATCCTGCATCGTCTGTGACTGTGTACGCAGCGATTGCGGATGTGGGACTATGCAGCAAACACTATCCCGTTTGATAAGTGTCCCGACGTCATCGCTGGCGTTGTTGTCTGGAGATCAGAATGCCATCTTCCGTACAGGACACGATCGTACGGACATCTGTTGACAGTTTGTATGATTATATCGCGAATTAGACACAGGCCGGGGAAATAGTGGTTTATTGGTTTAATTTTAGACACCATTGTAGGTTGAAGAAGTCTGAAAATTAGTAAAATTTATCTCATTTACAATTCTGAGTGCCCATCCTCATACATCTCCCTCGGTAATGCTGCATTGACTCTAACGAGCAATTCTAAGTCTGTAGAATAGTTTTTCTTTCACACTTTGTGAGTTTTATTTTGGTGCATATTTTGTATGTCGTGTAAGTCTTTCTTCCATTTATGCAATTTACGTTCAGATTTTGTGAAACGAAACTAGCTTTGCAGATTGCTTCCCTCTAAATGTTTTCTCCCTCCTTAATTTCACTAAAAAATTTACAAACTCTGTTTTGCCACTGAAAGCTATTACTGTGACGTTCTGTTTTGGGCCAGGAAGGTATCGTATTTATGTTCTGGACTTTCATTAGCACAACAATCATCTTTCGAAACACTGTTCACAAATCATCAGAGTTATTTCCTGTATCCTCTACTGTTTCGTTGGTTGGTTAGCTGGCTGGGGGCAAGGACGAAACAGCGAGGTCATCGGTCCCATCGGATAGGAAATGACGGGGAAGGAAGTCGCCGTACTCTTTCAAAGGAATCACCCTTGCATTTGCCTGAAGCGATTTGGGGAAATCACGGGAAACGTAAATCAGGATGGCCGGACGCGGATTTGAACCGTCGTCCTCCCGAATGCGAGTCGTGTCCAATGTTTCAATATTTTGTAACGAAATAGTAACATTATTCGAATGAATGTTTAAGAAATTAACTAGTAAATAACAAATATGCAGGTCTTCAGCAAAAGTAGGTGTTTCCTATTGCATACCACGTTTTCGCATATCTTCTTTGCAAGGTTGAAAATGTGAATTGGGTTCCACATCACTGTGAAACTCTGTAACATGCCAAAGACAGATGCTATTGGCAAGCACACACGAAAAAAACACAAAGAAAATTAATTCAGTTTTATCTCCAGTGTTAACGCTTAGCGATACTGCAATGCCGATAGACAATTATTACGGATATTAAATGAGTTGCAAACTCGACCGAGTAGTAACTGTGAATAATTGTCAGAGAAACTATCAACAGAAACTGAAATTCGCTTTGTTTAGTGGTGTTATCTGTTTAAGGATGCGCCGTCAACCAAACCTGTGCAGCTGTGTGATGTTCGTGTGCTGTCTGCTACGCCTGCCACAGAGGTGTACATTGCTCCAGTCGCCGGAAGAGATACAAATTTGGCGACTTTCAACATTAAAAAAAAACTTGCAGTGCGTCTGGGAAGCTAAAATTTTGACATCCTTCGGTGTATTCTTCCCGTGTAAAAAATTCCAGATCACGTTTCGACATGTTGTTATAAGATCCATACAAATTTCTGCTGTTTTTTCAACTTGTCGAACGTTTAAGTAAACCGAAAATCACTAACCATCTCTGCTGGTATTAAAAGCAAACCCGATTTTGCAGGGATCCTGCTTTAGACGCTGTGTTGCGAGTCACTAGAGGCCACTGAGCCCAACCATTTTGGGACCAGCCAAGTGCCACTTTCCACCCGCCGGGACTGCCAGGGAGTAGCAAGGCTACAATATTTGCTGTGGTTGGTCGCTGCTGGTTTGCTCGAGAGTGAAATTACATTACTTGTCGTCTCCATTAGTTTCAACGCTTATGGTACACACGACAACTAAAATATTAATTTCAATGCAACGAATGATGCCACCGCTGTCGATTTCATTTATGCATACATTATTTATACAATAATCTACCGATCCTCGTGAATCGATATGAAAACAATAGTTCTGATTGCACCAACAAAAAATTAATCCTTTGAGTTGAAGATTTTAGTGGTTATTCGATAGATTAATAGCGTGTCTCGAGAGCGCAGATAATAAGACAAAAGAATTTAACAATTTCCGCGATGAAACGGGAAAACTTAAACCAACTCCTTCTTTATAATTCTCATACATTAATCTCCACAACTAAAAATATTTGAAGTCGATTGTGAACCTTTACCGCTGCAGCCATTTCTTTCAAAGTCAGTACGTTATTAAAATAATTAATGACAATTATACGATAGCATGTTCCGAACTAATACAAAACAAATGGTTCAAATGGCTCTGAGCACTATGCGACTTAGCTTCTGAGGTCATCAGTCGCCTAGAACTTAGAACTAATTTAACTTAACTAACCTAAGGACATCACACACATCCATGCCCGAGGCAGAATTCGAACCTGCGACCGTAGCGGTCGCTCGGTTCCAGACTCTAGCGCCTAGAACCGCACGGCCACTCCGGCCGGTAATACAAAACACATATGATTATTTGAAGTGACAACTCAAGGAACTGATCTATGCTAAAAAGAAATTTTGCATATTAACTATTACGAGATGACATAACATTGTTTGTGTCCTGTCTTACCATACCTATGTTACGTTTCAATATGCTGCTAAATTTGTTTTTGCCATCAAAGAGAGTAACGCACATATAATTTTAATAACTATGAAGGATCGCAAACACTCTGAAGATGTTATTGTAGTCGTTTGTAATTCGTGGTCTTGTTCCGTAACCTAAAAAAATAAAATCTGTATAGAAAAGGAACAGAGCACTGTGACACTAAACGAATTTCTCGAAGCCATTTGTGTACAAATGGAGAATTACTTTTTATTTCTGTTTGACATGTTGTAACGCAGGTTGATACAAGTCTATTTATAAACTGTCATTTTCTAGGACACAAAGGAATTACAGACATTGGCTGCGAGCAAGATATGATTTGTGTCAAAGGGGAAAGTCGAAAATTTGTGCCAGGATTCGAACCTGGGTTTGTTGCTGATTAGACAGATGCACTGACCACTGCGCCATCCGGCCACAGTGGTCATCGCATGTGCACGGACTACCCCAGCACGCCTTCCGTCAGACACAAATTCTCGACTTATTCACACACTTCTAATGTAGTGTCCCTCACCCATTATTCTCATTATTCACGCGAAGTTGCTGATTACCTTAAGAACTCGGGCCTGGTGTGCGTAAGCAATGAAGGGACCATGGGCTGTCATCGCATCAAATTAGTCTGTTCTTTCGGACATGTCCGTAAGAACAGACACCACATATAATCATTTTTTTGTTGAGTTTATAGCTTTGTTCTTCTGATGACATATTGAATGTTGTACATTTGATGATTATGAAGAGAGTTGTCTATGCGTCAGTGAACGGAACATAATTCACTTATTATGTTGATGGGGTAGGGAGTAGTCAACGTAAATCAATATGGACAACACCGAATTATTAAACGAAGTGTGTTGTGATACCATGTGCTCTAATTCAAAGCAATAAATATCGGTGACCATATACGCATTTTTGCTTGAACATAATCAGCTGCATCATGGAGCATACCAATCAAATATCTTGACTGGTGTCAAGTTATGCTGCCTTCGTGTTACCTACATTCAAAGAAAGTATTGTTTGACGCCTAACAAAAAGAGTAAATGAAATAAACATCTCAGTCAACGACCTGTGTTAATTAAAAACGATAATATTATGCATCTCGTCGTGCAAAGAAGGTGTTGTCTACTGTGAACTGTTTCCAGAGGTATGTTCATCGCAGACTTCGTTTGTTACCAACAGCAGAAATGCTCTGCGGTCCGGTTATAACAAAAACGATTCTCAAGACTGCAACAGCCACTCCAGAAAGTAAACTGACGACCACGCCCTTGACAAACATATTGCGAAATATTGCCACTTATCAGGCTAGCAGTAAGAAGAATGTATCAACACCTGAGCTGTTTCCTGAGAGCCCCAGACGTAGAGAAAGCTGACTAAACGCTGATTTCACAGAAGCAGCTTCTGAAGTTATACCCTCAAAGGTTTACCTATTACGCTCCGTACTCAATAATAACCAGGAAGATGAGCTGAAAACTTGATGCGGTGACCTCTTAAACTCGAAAATTATAAATTTCTACAAATGTTAAATCAAAAACTGTCAGAGCATTGTCAGACTATTTTAGATAATGCGGAAGACTATGTTAATTACCATCGTTTGTTTTCCTGTTCTATTTACTGAACTAAGCGAAAAATACTACAAACTACTAATACAAAATAATTAAAACTCACCACAATACCCTTACTGTGAAAGTCTAATTTCATATAACAAAGCATCCTTAACACGAGAATGACCAAATCATCATGAATTAGCAATATATAATGCACTTCTGACCTCAAACAGATCAGCGTCTACATGCACTCACAGGCGTAATGAAGTAACAATGGTTCAAATGGCTCTGAGCTGTATGGGACTTACCATCTGAGGTCATCTGTCCCCTAGAACTTAGAAGTACTTAAACCTAAGTAACCTAAGGACGTCACACACATCCACGGGCGAGGCAGGATTCGAACCTGCGACCGAAGCGCCTAGAACCGCTCGGCCACTCTCGCCGGCTAAAGTAACATTACAGGATTATCACGAACCTACGAAAATGTAGCTGTGGAAGCAAACGCATATCAAAACCCTCTTAGCAACTTATTCACAGCACAGTGTTTCAACATAATTGTGTAAACACACATTTAGCACTCTGTCAGTTCGCCACTGACAGTTGAAACGGGTAATTCGCAACGTAAAAGCTAACATTAGGTATATTTCCCACTTGGAACGAGCTTTCTGTGGTCAGAAACATAGATTTTCTAACTTCATATCACCCATTAAATGAGAAACGTTCAGGATATTTAATCTAAATGACAAGAAAATATCAAGTGAATATAGTACGCTAATTCTCAGCCCGCTCCAGGAAGTAAATTAACGACCGCACTATTGACAAACGTATTAGGAAATGTTGCCACTTGTAAGGCTAGCGGCAGGAAGAGTGTTTCCACAGCTGAGCAGTTTCCTGAGAGCCTCATACTTGGCACTTCAAAGACGTAGAGGAGGCAACCGTAAAGTTAATCAAACGAAAAGGCCAATACATTTCAGTAACTTGGGGCTGGAACTATAGAGTACTTTCGAATAATATTCAGAATCATCAAGTGCAACATGAACACCATAAATTAAGAAAATAGAGAATTATTTGGGTAACCCTTCTTTACAAAAGCTCCGTAATTATTTTCGTTTTTGTGGCTTAAACATTTGATTACAATGTAATCACTGCTATTACTTTATCAGTAAAAGCTAAATGCATCTGATGAATGGGTTCATCCATATACAGTACACACAAGACAGACAGAAACAAAAATAACAATTAGAGGTCCACCAAGATAAGCACGGCGTGAAGTTTCTAAGCAGTGGTTCGCAGATGGCATTAATTACTCTTAAATTAATTCCTGATGGTTTCATACTAGTGTAACTTACAGACCAACAGAAAATTCTTAGGGTAATTATCATGATATAATTATTAGAATAGACTTTTGTTAAATAGTACTCTACTTATGCCTGAATGTGACTTACATGCTGAAAAAAAACTTTTTTTTAAATCACAGCTGGTTTCGTAACTTAAATTATATCGTCAGGCTGAATAAAAGGAAAAAAAGAGACTCTAAACAATATTACGCCAAGATCATATCACTGTGACAAAAAATGTCCGCAAGACTGAATACTTCCTTTAAAATTGGGGAAAGCTCGCAAAAAGCGATAATCATGGATTAAAACACGGCAATAAAACTGGAATCTGATAACAAATGGGACGAGAGAAAAGATTATAAAACGCACTGGAATTATGGGAGGGGGCAGAAAAACGAACATAGAGCAGACAGTACCTCAGCTGAGCCCGCGCCGGGACGGAGCTCTGCGACTGCCATACACGAAGTGAAAGGCCGCGACGGAAGCGGCGCATGCGTGGACGCATAATAATATCCGATATACTTACGTAAACGCTTGGAACTGGACGCACAAAAATAAACATGCTGATAAATATAGCAAATGTCAACTTAATAATTCAAGACATAGGTATAACAGCTTAGAACCTGTTTTGGGCCATTTATAAAAGTAACATTTAGAATTAAAATATCTCAAAAATTCTAATAAAATTAAGAAATCTTAATTTTTTTTCAAAAAGGAGAATAGGCCTAGTAAAGGCACAAAAGAAAAGAAAGTGGAGAGGTTGAATGAAAAAAATGGTTCAAATGGCTCTGAGCACTATGGGACTTAACATCAATGGTCATCAGTCCCCTAGAACTACTTAAACCTAACTAACCTAAGGACATCACACAACACCCAGCCATCACGAGGCAGAGATAATCCCTGACCCCGCCGGGAATCGAACCCGGCAACCCGAGCGTGAGAGGCGAGAACGCTACCGCACGACCACGAGATGCGGGCAATGGGATGAATGAACCTGGCTATACATTTAAGTAATCAAACTTAGCCAAAATGGATTTATACCTTAATTCAGTTACAGAATTAAGTGTTTGGTTTGAAGATTTTCTTAAGGCACGAAAGTTCTCCATCTCTTCCAGGATGTTAAGAACGTTACCTTTGTGTTCGGTATGCAGTATTCTTAAGACCAGATATTATATAGAATACTCAGTGATTTAGTGTCGGATGAATGTGAACTCAAAGCAAAACTGGAAACCTAAATTCAATGGACCTTCCAGTTTGGCCTATATACCTATATAGCAATTATCACAGGTAGTGATGTAAATAAAATGGTTCAAATGGTTCTGAGCACTATGGGACTTAACAACTGTGGTCATCAGTCCCCTAGAACTACTTAAACCTAACTAACCTAAGGGCATCACACACATCCATGCCCGAGGCAGGATTCGAACCTGCGGCCGTAGCGGTCGTCCAGCTCCGGACTGAGGTGATGTAAATACCTGACGACATCTTGCTCTCTCGTTTCGTCCTCGCCCTGCGTTTATCCTCAGCCCACTATTCCTATATGCTGGGACAATGTCTTTTGTAGTCAACTATATACCTACTCTATTTGAAATAGTTCCATAGTACTTAATCGTATGATGAGAAACGATTCTAGGGCCAGTCTCCTGCAGGGGATTGCCCTACGGCTCTTTTTCTTTTTACATTGCCGCGTTTTAATTCATGACAATCACTTTTTGCTAAATTTCTGATTTTGAAGAATAGTTTGGGATCTGAGTGTAAAATTGGCTTGACCACTATTATTTAGATATTCTGCGTTGCGGACACTTTGTATCACTGTGATAGGCTCATGCTTAATATTGTTTCCGGTCTCCTCCTTAATTTTATACAGATTTGCACCTGAAGATGTAATTTAACTTACTAAACCGGTCGTGTATTTAATAATGGATATACAACAGCTGCAGCGCCTTTTATTCAATGTGCAAAAGTTTGGCTGGAGATTCCTGTCCAGTAAATTATTATGTTTAGGGCTGTCAGGCTCGGTAAAAGGGCATTTTATAAATAATTAAATTTCAAGAAATTTCTTGCAAAAGTAATAGCAAACATGAGGTTTAATAAAATGAGTGTAACACATAAGGTGACTCCTAACTATGTAAACACATGTTCAGTTGGAATATTTCGCTGTCGGGGTCCATGTAACATAGAATTATGTTCTTAAATTTACGAGATGAAGTACGAATGCAGTATGTAAAGGAAAATAGTATACTTAAGGATTTGTATGTGTCTCATTTGCTACTTTTTCAGATGCTGAGTAGCAAACTTTTTCTTTGTATCAGTGCGCATATTGACATGTATATTCAGCAACTAGGAAAGGGCTTAGCTAGATGCCATCAATACAAACTTAACAGGCTCTTAAGTGTGTCGAAATACCATGGTGAAAATTCTATTACGTATTGTGAATTTCAGTCTGTCCTAAGACGGTAAATCTAACTATGTTCTTTTCTGGCCATCACTAGATGAAACGGCATAATAAAAGTCTAGTCCATAATTCACACCAGGCTGCATCACAGCAACTGATTGATAGCTTAGTGGCCCATGTTGTGTCAGACCTAGATGAACGTTTCTTGACCACAGCTCTACGAAATGGAGTGGCGGTGAATTTTATTAAAATTATCTGGTGTCATCCCGATGATATGGGGTATTATAGTTGGTATTAACAAAAAATTGTCAGACAAGGAGGGCCTTATAGACTTACTGATAAATTTAAAGTAGCAGTACTTATTTGTGAAAAGCATTACGTAAGCAAAGTTCATAAGTTCTTTGAAGCCAATAGTACAAAAAAAAGATTTAACTTAACCTCTAAATATCTAGCTAGCGTAAAGAAGACTTCGACAGCTTTAAAAATTTTCCCTGATCAGCATAATAGATGTACTTTGGTATCTATGAATGCCAGTGCCCCCAGATTACTTGGAGTTGTAAAGATATATAAACCGGATTTCCTATCCGTCCGATTGTTAACGAAAAATTGGACCAGATTATCTCACTGAATTTTTTTTTTTTGCCGAGTATTTAGGAAAAAACTTTAAACACCCGGTTCATCTCAGAATCCCTGATAGAGAGGAATTGGTTAGCAAACTACCCTCCATGGTCTCATTAGATGCCAATGACATATATTACATATCCCATGAATCTAGTTAAAAATATTGTTAGGGACAATCTGGAGCATTATAGTGATAGACCGCTAGAGAAGGTGGAGGATGTCTGACAGTCTCGGATTTAGTTTTAAATTTCAACTGTTTTTAGGTTGGTGATGGCGTCTGCGCTCGGAACTATGGGCTCCCCTTCGCCATTTTGTTTGGCATTTTCTTTTATGACTAATCTAGAACCAAGGATTTCCATTGATGTACCTGTGTACTACAGTAAACTCCTTCTATGGTCACGCTACATTCATGACATCTTTCTTTTATATAGCGGTTCTCCTATAGAGTGTGCCCGCATCTCGTGGTCGTGCGGTAGCGTTCTCGCTTCCCACTCCCGGTTTCCCGGGTTCGATTCCCGGCGGGTTCAGGGATTTTCTCTACCTCGTGATGGCTGGGTGTTGTGTGATGTCCTTAGGTTAGTTAGGTTTAAGTAGTTCTAAGTTCTAGAGGACTGATGGCCATAGATGATAAGTCCCATAGTGCTCAGTGCTATTTTTTGCTATAGAATGTCACGATTTCCTCCATCATCTTAATGGTTTCAATGAGCATGTCAAATTCACAATCGCACATTGTGTAAATGGGACTTTACCGTTTATGGATGTATCGGTGCCGGCCGGGGTGGCCGAGAGGTTCTAGGCGCTACAGTCTGGAACCGCGCGACCGCTACGGTCGCAGGTTCGGATCCTGCCTCGGGCATGGATGTGTGTGATGTCCTTAGGTTAGTTAGGTTTAATTAGTTCTAAGTTCTAGGGGACTGATGACC
Organism: Schistocerca gregaria; assembly: GCF_023897955.1. Lineage (NCBI taxonomy): Eukaryota > Metazoa > Arthropoda > Insecta > Orthoptera > Acrididae > Schistocerca > Schistocerca gregaria. Next base: position 298,591,881 of record NC_064931.1, read on the forward strand.
TCAGATGTTAAGTCCCATAGTGCTCAAAGCCATATGAACCATTTTTGATGTATCGGTCACTGTGTCAAGGAATTCTTTTGATTATGACATTTATAGGAAACCAGCAACCACAGATTTGGTTGTTCAAAGATCTTCTTCCCACCCTTTACAGCATAAAAGACAGCTTTATAGCCGGTCAATGCTATATAGATTACATAACGCCCCATTATCTAAAATAGTATATGAACGTGAATATAGGGTCACCCAATTCATAGCACGATTTAATGGCTACCACGCTGATTTTGTCCCTAATATAAACAAGAGCCTTTAAAAAAGCAAAATGAAAAGAGCCGTAAGACAGCTCCGCTCCAGGGGCAACAGGATACTTCACCTACATTCCTCCTTGTGCAGGAGGATGGCCCTAAGACCGTTTCTTCGAAAGATATTGTTCCAGTACATTTCATTCCTAGCCTTCCTGCGACAAGATGAAAAATAAGGACACAGGTCGAAGGCAGTGTCGTATACGGCACTTAGCGAAAAAACTGTTACTCCCCTTATAAATCAGGTCCATTTGGTTTCATACATAACACATACCAGCGCAGATTAGCGCTGTGCAGGCCGCGGTGGCCGCGCTGTTCTAGGCGCTTCAGTCCGCAACCGCTTGACTGCTACCGTCGCAGGTTCGAATCCTGCCTCGGGCATGGATGTGTGTGATGTCCTTAGGTTAGTTAGGTTTAAGTAGTTCTAAGTTGTAGAAGACTGATGACCTCAGAAGTTAAGTCCCATAGTGCTCAGAGCCATTTGAACCACTTGAACCAAGTGCTAGGCCAGTCCGACATCGCTTAACTTCGGTGATCTGACGGGAACCGGTGTTACCACTGCCAAACTTCTTTATAGTGGTGCTTAATACGTATATGTATAGATAACATATTTTTATATTTTCAATTTTTCTTTGACCTCTTATTTTATTATTTTTAGTGGGAAGTCTCCCCCAGAATGCCGCAGCAGATAAAAACGACAAGACTGAAAAACCTTGCAAAATTGTAGCTCTAGATTTGGATTTATTGAAGACGAACCACACCTGCACTCATCGAGAATATATTTAACGATACTCACGGAAAAAGAGAGAGCAGACGCAGCAATGTTAGCTCTCAAGAATCAGAGTGAAAATGCCTTTCAAAAAGAAGTTGAATTAACTTGGTTTTCCAAATATAATTGCGAAAATTGAATTTTAGGTACCTATTCCATAAATTCTGGTTTTACCAACAGCAGTTATAAGCTCGAATTACTTGCGTATTCTCATTCTGGGCAATATATTCTTCGTTTTTGCTATACGTGAAACATTTATTTGTTACTCACACAAATACTACCTACATCGTAGTTTTGTAAAAAATGTTGAATAAACTTAGAGTTAATAAAAATGAACGTAAAGAAAAGAAAGGTAGCTAATCTGATAAGTGAACTGTCCAGGTTAGAGTCTCGGTCCGTCACATACGTTTGATCTACTAGGAAGCGCACCTTTAACGGCAGAGTGAAAGATTCATTCAGAAGTATCTTTGTACCGCTCTTAACTTTTCGTTCTGCAGCAGAGATGAAAGCTGATATACTGTCAACTGCAGAGATGAGAGATGTGTGTTGGTCATTTCCAGCGGGGGACCTGGCGGCGCAGAGGGTGGAGCTGTGCGAGAGGGAGAAGTACCTGCCGTGTCTCAACATGGCACTCCCTCTTCTCACGCAGGCCCACCTCGTCTTCCCGGACAACAAGCGCGACATTGACGAGATGTGCAAGTGAGTAGACCAACATGCACTTTGTAGGAGACCACTCTAGTTAAGAATAATAAAATCACAAAATGTTAACATTAATCTAGTTTATAACGCGTTTCCAGACGGCCAATATATTTATTGGCCGTCTGGAAACACCGGAATCACATGTACGGTAACTAGCTCTGGCAGGAGGCAGCAGTAATGCTGTGCAGTTGTTGCGATGAATAGCCATTTTCGGTTAGCATACAGGAGGTCGGGGTTCGATTCTTGGCCATGGCGTATTTGTTTTCATTTGCCAATTTCATTCTGCCATGTAATACTGTAGTATACACCGTTTTAAGCCAAGTGTATCCGACGTTTACAAAGTATGTCTCTGGAAATTATTTGCAAAGCACTTTGCTAGCCCTACCGGTGACATAACGAAATGTAATGGACTTGAATGTGGCAAGGATAATACTGGGTACTAACCGATGGAACAACTGGGGGAGGGTACACAGAAAACATGTTTGTAATCTAGTAGATGCAGTGGTGTGAAACAATTCACGTCCACAACGCGCAAAAGGCTTTTTTAAAAGCTGACCAGTGAAAATGATTGTACTTCCATTTCTGTGTTCTTAGAATGTATGTGCAAATGTTTTGTATAATACCCACTGTTATCACTGTATGGCGTTTAAGACACAGATATCGTACCACGCAGACCACATTTAGCAAATGAATACAATTATGCCTCGACCCAAAATCGAACCCTCGACCTCCTGCATGCTAACTCAAAACGCCAGCCACTGTACCAACTGCACAGCCCTGGCTCACAGTGGTAGTTATCGAACTTTTGATTACAGTGCTGCCAGACTAACACTCTTGAATGCCCATTTACTACCGGAAATATACACAGGACGAAATTTTTTGACAGACATTTTTGTGAGTAATCGTGTTCCAAAGTCCGAGTGCGCAAATTTTTCTTCGCCCTGTGTGTATATATAAATCGATGATTCAGCTAAGCTGTTAACCTCAGATATTTCCGGAACTGTTAGAGCGGTCGTTGATGAGACACTGTTGGTAGCCCTTTGACTGAGCTGGGCGGTAAGTTGCTCAACAATTACTCGTCTACTCGCCCGAACACATCTTCGCATCCGTCATTCACACCTGTCATCTACGGCCAGCTGTGCACCACAGTTGCCTCGCCGCTGGTTTTGGATAGAGCGATTTTCCCATGTACAGTATACTTTAGCCACGGCGCCACGCGAATAGTTTTCAAAAATAGCTGTTTCGGAAATGCTTCCAACCTTGGTTCTAAAAGCAAGTGATCATGCCATTGTGAACGTCAGTTCCGCATTACGACAACGATCGCACTGTTTTCCGCGTCCCCCTGACACGCTTTATATGCCCTCCACTGATAGTCCTTCCACCTGCCATCTGGGATTGGTTATTGCACGTTGACGTCGAAGATAGCTAGTGGTCACTTCAGTGTGACTAGACCGTGAAGTTTCAGAGAAATTATAATAATTAGAACATAAGATTCATATATTTAGAACATAGACTTGATTGCGTTGAGGTGAATCATGATTTTTAGGCTTCCGTACCTCATTCGGTAGAAATCACTGTGTTGTCCATCCACCTGTCACTCTATTAAGACTGTTTATCAGGATCGGGTGAAAGTCTCAAGTTGAAGTTGATCTAGAATCATGAAATTTGGCGACGAGTAAGGTTTCACAGTACAAATAAAGGCAAAAGCCGAGAAACTATTAATCTGTATCGCAAGAAATTTGTTTTGCCATTTGTTGTCCGTCTGTCCGTCCGTACGCCTATCCGTCTGTTAAGACCCGTTTTTCTAGGGAACAGATAAAGATATCAAGTTGAAATTTATGTCAAATACTAAGATAAAAGGACACTTGGCACTGTATAAATTTTAAGCTTCTAAGTCGATGAAATCAAAAGACACGGCGGTTTATGTCACATATTTTGATAGTCACAAACTCATTCGTCAAAACTTGTAGATGGTCTATCTATATACACTCATAAATTAAGGATAATTGCAGAATGTGGTGCCACAACGTGGCACTACACAAAAGTGGCGCTAACAGCATAGGCACATACGATACACACACGACGCAGATATGTAAGTCCACAGTATTGGCGATAAGTTGAGAAAACCGTTCAGAAACACATGTGCTTCAAAACACCACTGTTTCCTGCGCATGTACCTCAACATCAGTATGGGATACGATCACCATGCACACGTACACAAGCCGCACAGCGGGTTGGCATACTCTGGATCAGGTGGTCGAGCAGCTGCTGGAGTATAGCCTCCCACTCTTGCACCAGTGCCTGTTGGAGCTCCTGAAGTGTCGTAGGGGTTTGAAGACGTGCAGTTATATGTCGACCGAGAGCATCCCAGACGTGCTCGATGGGGTTTAGGTCTGGAGAACAACCAGGCCACACCATTCACCTGATATCTTCTGTTTCAAGGTACGCCTCCACGATGGCAGCTCGGTGGAGACGTGCGTTATCATCCATCAGGAGGAAGGTGGGACCCACTCCACCCCGAAAAGGCGGACATACTGGTGCAAAATGACGTCCCGATGCACCTGACCTGTTACCGTTCCTCTGTCAAAGACATGCAGGAGTGTACGTGCACCAATCATAATCCCACCCCACACCATCAAACCACGACCTCCATACAGGTCCCTTTCAAGGACATTAAGGCGTCAGTATCTGGTTCCTGGTTCACGCTAGATGAAAATCCGACGAGAATCACTGTTCAGTCTGTGCCTGGACTCGTCCATGAACATAACCTGGGACCACTGTTCCAATAACCATGTACTGTGTTCTGGACACCAGGCTTTACGGGCTCTCCTGTGACTAGAGGTCAGTGGAATGCACCTTGCAGGTCTCCGGGCGAATGAACTATGTCTGTTCAGTCGTTTGTAGACTGTGTGTCTGTAGACAACTGGTCCAGTGGCTGAGGTAAGGTCCCGAGCAAGGTTACCTGCAGTACTCCGTGGCCTTCTGCGGGCACTGGTGGTGTTGTACACTGTGGACGTCCCGTACTGGAGCGCCTGGACACGTTTCCTGTCTGCTGGAATCGTCGCTATAATCTTGAGATCACACTTTGTGGCACACGGAGGGCCCGTGCTATGACCTGCTGTGTTTGACCAGCCTCCAGTCGCCCTAGTATTCTACCCCTCATAACGTCATCAATATGTGTTTTTTGAGCCATTTTCAACACACAGTCACAATTTGCACGTGTGAAAACGTCTGCACACTTACTCGCTGCACCGTACTTTGACATGCACCAACACACCTCTGCGTATGTGGACTGCTGCCAGCGCCACCGTGCGACGACCGCAGGTCAAATGCACCGCATCGTCATACCCCGAGGTGCTTTAAGCCCGCAAACCGCCTGCCAGAGCGTTGTTTCACCATGTATCAGCATTATCCTTAATTTATGAGCATGAGTGTACATACAAGGGTTGGAACTTAAATAGTGACAACTATTTATTCACAACCGACACAAAAGAGTTATATGTTTGCACCTGTTACTGTCCTTCAAAGTAGTCACCAGCGTTGTGTAGAACCCGTTGCCAGCGATGTGGAAGGCGTAGTATACCGTTAGCACAGCCTGTTCTGTACATGGTGCGAATGGAGCGGTCTACTGCTTGTCGAATCCCTGGAACAGTTCTGAAGCGAATGCCACAAAGTGGTTCCTTCATCTTCGGAATCAAATCAATGTCACAAGCGCTAATTCGGTGGCGAGCTCACGAATCGTATGGCGTCAATCACTGTCCACTAACGCGGTAACAGCATGCACTTCTTCAGAGACTCTAGAACGACCTGCCCGATGCATGTCTGCCACAGTTTGCCGACCTTCGCTGAAGGCTTTTACCCAACGTGCCACTGTTCTGTACGGCAATGCCGATTCCCCGTACGCATCTTGAAGACCTTGATGACACTGTCGTGCTGTACGACCTCTGGCACATTCAGTCTTGATTCAACTCCGTCGTTACTGCTTCGAAAACATAGTGACACCGTTACGTGAGACAAGTGACTGTGTTTCCCTCGATCGTGCGCACGCCGGTGACGTGGGACGGGTGAGTCCATTTGCTCGGAGGTACGGTAAGCATGTCAACAACGTGTTCCATCAGCGACAATAGTAGATTCCATTGCATAGTGTCTCCACAGCAGTGTTGCCACTACTTAAGTTCCAATCTACGTAATTAAGTTTGTACAGAACCCTTAGAGCATTAATCATACACGCACTTGTCCAATTTCTTTAAATATTACGAATTGTAGGGCAATACCTGCGGAAAAGTTTAAATTTTAGTTGTAATTTTCTCGACAGTTGCTGTGTTTTTTTCATTTACGCAATTTATTCTCCCTCCTTCACATTTATTGAACTTTTTTTATAATTTTTGCAAAGACAGATCGTTAGGACTTGACTTGATCGGTATGTTTATCGATATACAACGGCACCGCCGCTCTTACAGTTTGGCGACATTCGTCGTAAACGTAAACCGTATCAAATTATTTCGACTGTCTTGTGCATTGCGAAAGTCTGGATACCTTCACGAGCATGTTGCGTCGTCACTGTAACACCAGAGCACAGACTGATAGACTTCGAGAGAACAGGTAAGCATACAAACCGTAACTGGGTTACTTATCTGCTTTAGATATGCTACAGTAGGGCAGAAATTCGTGGGATCTCTTCTCGTGACAGCGGGAGAGAAGTTGTTACGACTTGATCCAGTTTCACACAAATTATGTTGCTGAAGTCCTCTTAGAAGACTCTCTCCTCTACTGAACTAAAAGCTAAACTCCTCCCGAACAGGCCATGAAGGCGCAAAGGTACCGACCGGCCGCCGTGTCATCCTCAGTCCACAGGCGTCACTGGATGCGGAGATGGAGGGGCATGTGGTCAGCACACCGCTCTCCCGGCCGTACCTCTCAATCAAGTAGCTTCTCAGTTCGCCTCACAAAGGCTGAGTGCACCCCGCTTGCCAACAACGCTCGACAGACCGAATGGTCACCCAGCCCGACAGCGCTTAACTTCGGTGATCTGACGGTAACCGGTGTTACCAATGCGGCAAGGCCGTTGGCCTCTCCTCTACTACTTTCATTTAAAAAAAGAAAGTCCGTGTCATAATAATTTTTCATAATAATTTACTCGATCTTGGTATATTTGGAGAGGCCTGTCGTAGCTGCCACACCCTGTTTTAGAACAAACTGTGTAACAGTGACACTTAGTTCTGATATATCCGCTTGAACGGATGTTAAAATTCATTGTCATCATCAGCTATATTATAAAATTCATTTCAAACTGAGGAATAAATTATGTGATAAAAATCTAAAATTATGCACCTGACTTATGTTATTTCATGACCTATTAAAGTGAATAACTGGGCCACAATGGGAAAAAGTTTCAATCTCATTCTTAGAAATCTGTGGACAAAGACAGACACTATACAAAATTTTTAAGTATGTTTCATTCATCTGGGAAAGTGTTTTGAGACCTCGTGCCTTGCCAGCAAACTAATTGCATTTCTTCGGATGGTGAAGCTCTTATTCCTTTGTGCACTATCACATTACAGCCACCGCATTGCTACTATCGTTACGAAGCTACGATCTAATTAAATACATTTAGAACTCATATCTTTACAGCTCTCTGGATGGAACGAGGTACGCCCCGGCTGGGTCTTTACCAACCGTAGCTCCGAACGTTGTTCCTCTCAGTGATGCACGGCCGTGTGCCTTAGCAACACTCCGATGCAATCCAAAGAGGCAGCATATTTTGTTATTTGGTGTAAACTATGATTTTATTTCCCTGTATTTCCATATATTAATGTAAACATCGAAAGCATATAACTCTAGCCCTTGCCTTTATTGTACTTGGAGAGAGTCTTGGATGATTTGCAAATGTAATGAAAGGACTGTAACGATCTGAAGCAATCGAGGCACTCGCACGTTTTATCTGCTTCTCTGCCCAAAGACTAAAAAACAGAATCAATAATCTCTTGCGACAGGCGAATCCTGAGGACACATCCATGGAAAGTAAAAGGAAGGGCCACTCCCGGCGCAGGTTCGAGTCATCCCTCGGGCAAGGGTGTGTATGTTGTTCTTAGCATTAGCTGGTTTAATTTAGTTTAAGTAGTGTGTAAGTCTAGGGACCGATGACCTATGCAGTTTGGTCCCTTATAAATTCACACACATATGAACATTTTGTAAAAGGAAGGAGGACTATAGTAACATTCCGTCTACGACGAAATCGTTTGACACGAAACACTTGTTCAGATTGGACAAAGAGGGAAAAGAAGAAGGACATGTTTGTTTCAAATTAATCATCTTGACGTTCGCGTCGATGAATTTAAGCAGTGGAGTCGGAATTCTGATTTATCATGTGCCAACAGGTACTCAAACTGCCCGGATAGCCAAACACGTTAGCACGCCGCTTCAGAGATTTGCGAAAGTGCGGTGGCCGCGGATCGAACCAGCTCGGTGTACCGATGTACCGGTCAGCCTGTATGCGGTGATTACGCAATTTGTCATGTGCGAATAAGTGGATTCCGGGCTGGTACCCACGTCGCACCTCAGTTAGACGCTCTTCAGACATTTAGAACGCGTTCGCACACTTTCAAGGGGACCATCACTAGACACAGACAGCTGGTGTACATAAATTCCGCCCCGGGGGAGCGGTGGAGACAGGGCGGGCATCTGCCCACCCTCTGGGGTAACATTGCAAAATCGTAACATGCAGACCCCGTGAGGATACAAGATGAAAGCTAGGAAAAAGTAGAAATAAGTGACAAGAAGTACTAAATTCATCCCAAAAGATGATAACGCTCGGCCACGCTGCTCGTCCCTCGTCTTGTGGACAGGCACGGTTTCGAGGGGCAGGGGATCATGTGGATCACGAAGCCTCCCAGAAAACATTTTAGTAAGAGCGTTTATATTTTTTCACAATTATATTAAGTCCAATTTTATCAGCTGACTTTAGCAGAATACGGTAAAATGAAAAATAAAAGTCTCTAAAATGGCAAAAAATCCAGAAACTACAAGACATAGAATAATTTTCAGTTGCTTGTGCGAGAACCTGCTCACGTGTCAAGAGTTCACGGCGTAACCGCCTGCAGACGACATTCCAGGGAGGAAAAGGCGCCCTTTCTGTCAACAACAAATCTGGCACGGTTCGATATTCTGCAGGTACAATCGATAAACCACAGGAATCAGCATGGCAAGACATAAAAGGAAAGACTAAGGAAAAAATAACAAAAACACACATCCTGAAGGTAGAAATAAATAGCGTTCCACTCATTTACACTCCTGCGTAGCCATAGTCTCTGAGATGCTTTACATGACTACTAAAAAATTCCTCGAAATTTCGGTCACATGATAAAATCAATTAATTACCCGTGAACTACAATTACACCTCCTGGAAAAATATGTGAAGCGCAGAAGGGAAGGAGGAAAACAAATGAAACTTCGTGCGATGAGAGAGTACGTAATGTTATTGCCATGAACATAAAATCGAGTCATATTTACAAATAATTTGACATTATGAGACCACTTACCAATATGACGCTGCACCCCCACTTAGGGCTGGATGTATGCACTGATTCGGCTGGAAAGAGTGTCATAAATCCGTTGTGTCCTTTCCAGACAAGTCAGGCCACATCTTATTGACTGGTTCTTGATATCATGGATACTAGGCACAGGGGCGGAGTTAATATCTGAGCTGGTCCAACACATGCTCTACTGGGAACCAATCTGAGGCTCTCGATACCTCAACAGCACGCAATTAGTGTGACATTGTCGGTATTGGTCGATAATGTGCTGAGAGCAGCATAAACCTTGTCTTATCTGTGGTCTCATATTACAGCTGAGGCAGTTGCACCAGTCGTATCAGCATCAGCACTTCCTTTTCTCCAAGGCCATATGGGGACCTGCATATGACCACATGCAAGGCCATGGAGGAGAAGGATAGGAGGAGGGTCCAACCCCATGCCATCCGTATGTCTGCACGTGGCAGCCAATGGCGTGTAATTTGCATGTGACATGTTAGCATAAAGTGCCCCCATACCTTTAATGCAGAACTGGCATAGTCGCATTAGTAGCACACGTGATACATTCACGTTTTCATGGGGACTGAGTCGTCTGCAAGTACCCCTACGTTCTCGTCTCTTGCGAAGGTCATACCGCGATCGGCGTCATCACATCCGGCCTCTTTCCAAAGTTACGGGGGTAGGGGAGGGTCGCCCGTGTCGCCTGCTCCCCACACCGCCCGCACTCCTCCTTCCCGCCACCGCCCCCCCCCCCCCCCCCCCCCCCCACACCCTACACGCCCACAGCTCGTCGCTATCATCGTAAATGTCGTGGAAGTTAAGGAACCCACACTGCTTTCGATCAATACGCTTTACATTAGAGCTCCGTGCTCGGTTATTTGTTACAACAACTAATTTATTAATATTGCCCAAAACTATACGAATGATCTGACAATATCTCAAATGTGTTCGCACACCAGTGTAACGTAAGGACGACTGCCCATAATTAATTTATCTCTCTTAATACATGTAGTATTTATTACCTTTCCGCTATTGCTCTCCATTCAAGGTCTCTGCTCTATCAAAATGGTTCAAATGGCTCTGAGCACTATGGGACTTAACTTCTGAGGTCATCAGTCCCCTAGAACTTAGAACTACTTCGACCTAACTAACCTAAGGACATCACACACATCCATTCCCGGGGCAGGATTCGAACCTGCGACCGCAGCGGTCGCACGGTTCCAGACTGTAGCGCCTAGAGTCGCTCGGCCACTCCGGCCGCCTCTGCTCTATCGTGAAAGCAGAGTGAGATACTTTGACAGTATGGAATTATGAGGTCACAGCATAGTCTACAAAAAATATGTTAGTCGAGTGGTACCAAAAAAAGTGAGAAGTGATAGCATCGGTAACCTGGTAGGACGTCCAACCCAGAAAAAGTAGTAAAGAGGCTGTATAATTGGTAAAATGGTGTCACCACATGTATGCACATCATGGATGAAAGGGACTCCCACTGTTTTTCAGGCAATATGCTCTCCATTTTTGCTCAGTGCTCGGGTATTTGTTATGATAATAAATTAATTTTGCTCTTGCCTGTAAAATATACCCAAACGATACGAAGACATGCCACATGCAACAGGGAAAAGATGTCCATCGCGTCAATGCTCATAAGCAATTTAGTGCTCAAAGTACCTGCAGTATCTATCAGCCATGCTCTGTTGCTCTGCATTCGAGGCGTCTGCACCTTAAAGAGAAGCAGAGTAAGTTCCTCCGACAGTATGAAATAATGAGTCGTATAGACAAGAAATGAACTCTACTACACTTTCAATTACCTACCGTCCAAGCCCACCCAGCTTCCCACCTACAACGCATAGATATAGACCACCGTAAACAGAGGACCTGTTTGGGAGATTTTGGCAGGGTAGAGAATACGAAAAACGATTATTCTTGTACAAAATCACATATACATTTACACACAGAAAGCGACCCTTTCTTTATTTGTTCTTGGTATAGTTGTAACGTATGAGCATGGCATGGCGTGAAAAAAAAAAAACAATGTCGAATTGGTTTTTGCGGCATTCCTTGAAGCAGGCAGTCACACTGCTGGGGCCATGTCGCACACCTAACCCCAGTTCAGAGCTGCTAGAACTTTACTTGTACTTCTTATATGCTGGTACAGAACACCACAGCATTTGAAATCCAAACAAAGAGTGCAGTAGAATGTCTTAGCTGCAAACAGAATGAATCATGCGTGGGAGCCTGTATAAGACTCCATAGTATCCTATGCCAATCACTTCCACGTAGTATCAGCTGATGAATACCCTATATAACAGCTGCTGTGTGGTTGTAACCCACCAGAGCCCCACCATAACGGGTCTGTAGAGTATGAAAGGAGACATCCTATCAGGTCCTTCACACATACAAATCCCTGATCCGCCCCATCCTATGCTATGCGAATGTTGCCTAGATAGCCACCACACCCAAGTTCTCTTAGTCCCTCCAGATCCTCGAACGCCATGCACTCCTTCTCACTTTCTTCATTCCCTTAGTTTTCCCCACTACGATCCTTTACCAACTCATAAAAATTCTCTCCCCACTCACACTGAACGCATCCGAATAACCTATACCATTCGCAAACTCGACTTCAGCAATCCTATTGTGCCCCTTATCCTTTTTTCACGTTTTTAGTGTTCGAGTGTTTCTCGAGTGTTTTTAACTGTACTGTACTGTAATTTTATTCACTGTTTTTAAACTTTTCATGAAGATAATGTTATTTCTTACATTCTTCCATCAACATTATCTTTTAAAATAATTTGAGATTCATGGTAAATATGTCTCCTTGTTTTGTGTTTAGCGTCTTATTAGATAACAATGTCTACTGGCTGAAGAGCGGGTTAATTGTACCGCTGCCACTTGGGGTGAGGGGAAATGAAAATAACAACAAAAAATAAATCCTATTAGGAGGAAGACGACCTCAACCGACCGATGTTAAGGTATGTGGCTGTTATTGGAAAACCTGGATAATTTGACATTGGCAACGTAAAGTATAACGAAATATGGTAATCGCCTTATCAGAAACGAACGAAATGTGCTTACACCGATTACAAAACCGTTTTAGGATGATTTTATGCCAGTGAATATCTGCACTATGAGATACGATGTCAAGCAAATCCACCATTTCTCCTACATGGGACTTAACAATGTGACGGCAAGAGGAATATTTGAAATCACTTCGGAGAAAAACAGAAACTGGAATTAGCTAACATTAAAATGGAAGAGGTATCTACATTATTGAAATAGATACGCATAGACGACTGTCACCTTTTGCATTTCAGCGTAAAGTAAGATTTTGCTGCGACTTTTAATGTAATGAAGAAGAACTGTGAATTATTATTAGTGTATAACATCAATACGAGGCTGCCTCTTATGTGAGAGGCATAGCTTAAACAAAAAAATGCTACTACAGCATTGTGAGACATCATGACATTACCGGTTTGTAGAGAGACGACGGTTTCAACGTCTTAATACACAGAAACATAGACGAAATAATGTGATTACAGCAGCTGTAGCAGTGCGGAAATGCTAAAAATTGCCGAAGTAACGTAATTATATTCCATAACCGAGTAGTGTATCGACACACAAATACGAGTAGATGTTAGATAAGCAGGATTGAGAATCTACGAAAAATTCTTACCACAGCTGTAATTGTCAGCTTCTAGCGCTGAATTAAATTTACATACTGGGTTCATTTTAAGAAATCCCAAACAAAGTAGGTGAGAGAAATGATGCAGTATGTTCCAATAATAATAATAGTAATAATAACTTCATATAGCCCACCCCTGTGACATTTAGATTTATGTAATACCGTCTCTGTTTTAGAAGCGACGCGAAATGCCCTCTCCGCAATGCCAGTTGGTTTCACGCTCGGCGACTGTATCAACTAGCCAAACACACACACACTCGGAGATAAAAGCAAGCACACCCCGCGGCCAGTTGGAAGCTGTTACACATAGGAGACCTGTTAGTTTTCATTCTAGAAAGTGCAAAATGGAGTCACTGTTTTTAACGTCATACGTCAAATTAGCTGCACGGGCCAACTACAGACGATCACCATAGGTAGGACAAAATTTTGACACTTGTTACAGTACACGGCATTGTCTGGAAATTTCTGTTTTTAGGCGGAAATGCAGTGCCCTATTTCTGTCTGCCTTCACTACAGCAGAGGGAAACTTTTTAACGGTACGAACTTATGATCCGAAGTGTTCCCGAAATCCACTGACAAAATTTCGTTAGGGAAGTTTTCTGAGTATTTTTGTATAGGGGGCCTGTGGTCTAATGTATCTCTTCATACAGTAAAAACGTAATTATTGTTTATTGAATTTGTTACCGAAGTCTTCTTTGTTTCTATGAACATAGCCTCATAACAGTGAAATAACCTGTATTATTCTATCGCTACAACGCACAGCACAAGCAAGGAGTAACGAAACAATAACCTTCCGGCGTAACAGTAAACATCTGCCACAGTATGGTCAGTCTGTTATGTTTACATCTACATCTATACTCCGTAAGCCAACCTACGATGGATGGCGGAGGGCACTTTGTGAACCATTGTCACTTCCCACCTTTCCTGTTCCAGTCGCGAATGGTTAGCCGGAAGAACAGTTGTTGGTAAGCCTCCATGTGAGCTCAAAACTCTCTCCAAGTTTTCCATCACGATCTTCGCGTGAGATGTATGTAGGAGGAGGCAATATATTGGTTGAATCTTCTAGGAATGTACCCTCTCGCAAATTTAACAATAAATGGCGCCGTGACGCAGAACGCCTCATTGCAGCGTCCGCCACTGGAGTTCGTCACATCTCTGGGGCGCTGTCGTGCTTACTGATTGATCCTGTAATGCAACGCATTGGGCTGCGCTTCATGACGAACCTCCCAATGAATCTCACTCTGGCATCTGCCTTTTCTACAGTTAGCTTTATCATGTCGTTGCACTTTAAATCGCTCCGTGATCGTAACTGTAGGTATTTGTTGGAGGTGAATGCTTCCACTGACTGTTCTGCAGCCGTCTAATCATACAGTAATGACCCTTTCCATCTTTTTCAAGCAATATATTACATTTGTTTTGTGTTGAGGGTCAACTGTCAGTTAATGCATCAACGTGAATCCTCTGCAGGTGTTCCTGCATTTCGCTAGTTTTCTAGAGTTTCTCACGGTGTGTGACGGAGGATACTTTGAGTACATCTATCGGTTCTCTCTTCTATTCCAGTCTCGTATTGTTCGCGGAAAGAAAGATTGTCGGTATGCTTCTGTGTGGGCTCTAATCTCTCTGATTTTATCCTCATGGTCTCTTCGCGAGATATACGTAGGAGGGAGCAATATACTGCTTGACTCCTCGGTGAAGGTATGTTTTCGAAACTTCAACAAAAGCCCGTACCGAGCTACTGAGCGTCTCTCCTGCAGAGTCTTCCACTGGAGTTTATCTATCGTCTCCGTAGCGCTTTCGCGATTACTAAATGATCCTGTAACAAAGCGGGGTGTTCTCCGTGGATCTTCTCTATCTCTTCTATCAACCCTATCTGGTACGGATCCCACACTGGTGAGCAATATTCAAGCAGTGGGCGAACAAGTGTACTGTAACCTGCTTCCTTTGTTTTCGGATTGCATTTCCTTAAGATTCTTCCAATGAATCTCAGTCTGGCATCTGCTTAGCCAACGATAAACTTTATATGATCATTCCATTTTAAATCACTCCTAATGCCTACTCCCAGATAATTTATGGAATTAACTGCTTCAGACATTACCCACTTAGTCAATTATCTATACTGTGAAATGTAATAATTCTACAGCACGTAATAAATGCATGTTATCTTTACAGCTGTTGCTCAAAATGTCGATCGTCATGATTACGGAACAATCTAGAGCGATACAACATCGATTGTCTTGCACTCTCAAGTATTCCAGGAGTTTGGCGTGCTACTCAAAGCCTAAGGCTGCTATTAATCTTGGTTTCTATGTATACCGGTAATGCCATGACCACACACACACACACACACACACACACACACACACACACACTAAATTTGAGTACCATACCTCGTAATATTTACAGGTCCTTTTTTTGTTTAAGTTTTGCTTCTTACATAGGAGGCGGTCCCGTATTGATGGTATGCACTAATAATAGAGCACCGTTCATCTACGTTTTATTAAAAATCCCAGTAAAATCTTGCTTTAATGTCCAAAGCTAAAAGGTAATAGTACTCTACATGTTTCTGTTCCAATATTGTACGTACTCTTTCTCTTCAACGTCGGCTACTTCCACTTTCTACTTTTTCTCCGTAGTGATCTTGAATATTCCTTTTGCCGTCAAATTGTCATTCCCATGTAGAAGAAACGGTGGCTTTGCCTTGGTACTGTGCCTCACAGCGCAGAATTTCACTGGCATAATGTCATCGCAAAACGATTTCGTAATGGGTCTAAGCATACTTCACTTCTTACCATTTTTCAGTGTGATTTGTATTGCCAATGTCAGATTATTCAGGTTTCCAATAGTAACGCCATGTTAAAGCACTGGGCGGTAGACTCTGTCTTCCTTCCTAAAATCTGTGGGATGCGTCGTGTTATACTGTGCAGATCCATGTTGGTGAGACTTTGGTGGTTACAACCACACACCAGCCGTTCTGCAGGATATTCATTAACTGATATTACACGGAAGTAATTGGCACGGGGTACTATGGAAACTTGCACAGTGTCCCACGAACATTTCATTGTGTTTCCAGCTATAAAATACTATTGCACTCTTTATTTGGATTCAAAATGCTGTGGTGTTCTATCCCAGTACAAATGAATTGCAAGTAAAGTCCTCGCATCACTTAAATAAGGTTGGGTGCGCGAGACGACGCCAGCGATGTGACTGCCTGACATTGCTGTTTCCACGCCATACTGCGCTCACACGCTACAACTATACCAAAGACTAACAGAGAAAAGGTTGCTTTCCGTATGTAAATTTATATGTAATTCTGTACAAGAATAATCGTTTTTTCGTGTTCTCTACCCTGCCAAAACTCTGTAAATAAGTCTCCTATTTACGATGGTCCATATGTACACTACTGGCCGTTAGAATTGTTACACCAAGAAGAAATGCAGATGATAAACGGGCATTCATTGGACAAATATATTATACTAGAACTGACATGTGATTACATTTTCACGCACTTTGGGTGCATAGATCCTACGACATCAGTACCCAGAACAACCACCTCTGGCCGTAATAACGGCCTTTATACACCTGGGCATTGAGTCAAACAGTGCTTGGATGGAGTGTACAGGTACAGCTGCTCATGCAGCTTCAACACGATACCATAGTTCATCAAGAGTAGTGACTGGCGTATTGTGACGAGCCAGTTGCTCGGCCACCATTGACCAGACGTTTTAAATTGGTGAGAGATCTGGAGAATGTATTGGCCAGGGCAGCAGTCTAACATTTTCTGTGTCCAGAAAGGTTCGTACAGGACCTGCAAGATGCGGAAGTACATTATCCTTCTGAAATGTAGGGTTTCGCTGGGGTCGAATGAAGGGTAGAGCCATGGGTTGTAACACATCTGAAATGTAACGTCCACTGTTCAAAGTGCCGTCAATTCGAGCAAGAAGTGACCGAGACGAGTAACCAATAGCACCCCATACCATCACGACGGGTGATACGCCAGTATGGCGATGACGAATACACGCTTCCAATGTGCGTTCACCGCGATGTCGCCAAACACGGATGCGACCATCATGATTCTGTAAACAGAACGTGGCTTCATCCGAAAAAAATGACGTTTTGCCATTCGTGCACCCAGGTTCGCCTTTGAGTACACCATCGCTGACGCTCCTGTCTGTTCAAATGGCTCTGAGCACTATGGGAGTCAACTGCTGTGGTCATCAGTCCCCTAGAACTTACAACGACTTAAACCTAACTAACCTAAGGGCATCACACACATCCATGCCCGAGGCAGGATTCGAACCTGCGACCGTAGCAGTCGCACGGTTCCGGATTGGAGACCACCGCGGCCGGCCTCCTGTCTGTGATGCAGCGTCAAGGGTAACCGCAGCCATGGTCTACGAGCTGATAGTCCATGCTTCTGCAAACGTTGTCGAACTGTTCGTGCAGATGGTTGTTGTCTTGCAAACGTCCCCATCTGCTGACTCGGGGATCGAGACGTGGCTGCACGATCCGTTACAGCCATATGGATAAGATCCCTGTCATCTCGACTGCTAGTGATGCGAGGCCGTTGGAATTCAGCACGGCGTTCCGTATTACTCTCCTGAACCCACCGATTACGTATGCTGCTAACAGTCATTGGATCTCGACCAACGCGAGCAGCAATGTCACGATGCGATAAACTGCAATCACGATAGGCTACAATCCGACGTTTATCAAAGTCGGAAACGTGATGGTACGCATTTCTCCTCCTTACGCAAGGCATCACAACGTTTCACCAGGCAACGCCGATCAACTGCTGTTTGTGTGTGACAAATCTGTTGGATACTTTCCTCATGTCATCACGTTGTAGGTGGCGCCACCGGCGCCAACCTTGTGTGAATGCTCTGAAAATTTAATCATTTGCATATCACAGCATCTTCCTGTCGGTTAAATTTCACGTCTGTAGCACGTCATCACTTCATACTGTCAGAGGATCTTACTTTGCTTATAACTACAGAGCAAAGGAGTCCAATGGAGAACTGTTAACAAATACTTCAAGTACTTGGGCACCAAATGACATGTGGACGTTGACGCGCCGTTACACCAGTTTGTGTGTAGCATGTTAGATGTCGTAAAATCGTTCGGGTGTATTTTACGGACAAAAATCAAATTAATTTGTTATTGTAACAAATACCCGAGCACTGAGCTAGAATGGAAAGCACATTGCTCGAAAGCGTTGGGAGTCTCTTAATTTGCACACCATTGGCGATGACGTCGGCGAACGGGGGGCACGGAGGGCGGGGTGCGGGCACTTGCAGGGAGGGTGGCTGTAGGGGCGGGTGGTAGGCGGCGGAGAGGACTCTCCACTCCCGCTCCATAGTCTTAGAACGTGGTCGGATGCGATGACGCTGATGTCACGATTCCTGAAAAATCCTACTTTCTCTTACTCACTGGAGAGTGCCCCGGTAGATGCTACGAACATCTCATTTATTAACTTGCAAAAAACTGGTAGTTACAATAAGCATAACAAGAAATTAACTCCTTCTCTTCAGCGTGTCCAACTAAATACAGTTTTGAGGTTTAGGCTCCAACTAACTCTCGGGAGCCGGAACTAAAATGGGAAGAATTAGCATTCTAAGAACTGTTGCCTACTACGAAACCTAACTTCTCGGTCCAGCGCAGTCTTTTGCAATGGCATGTCAACGAGAGGTTAAGTGACAAACCGCAAGCAGTTGGCGCACGAGTCAGCCAAATCTCGTCAACGGGAAAGTATCTGCAGCAGTCCCTGGGTTGGCTTGAACAGTCAGGAAAAGACTTTCTGCCTCATACTCACTCGTGACTGGATGGAGGAGCGGTTTTTCAGTGAGGCCAGTATCCTCTTGCTGATGCCGGTAAGGCACTCGGTGGCCCGTGTCTCTCGGTGCGGCGCAGGGCGGATTAGGTATGCACTTGATGTGCACAAGTAGCTGCTACGAACAGTGTAGGCATCGCACTTCGTAACTGTCATGAGAGTTGCTGCTGGTGCTCCTGGTCACCATCGCAGTTCCCAGTACGGCCCTCGCAAAACTCACGAACGTAGCAGCACGTGCACACGTGTGAACTACAGCCAACCCTTGCTCCCAGGAAAACGCGAACGTACCACGTGTGCTACACGTGCGACTACACCAGTGTTTGGCTAGAGGTGTGGGGCGTTTCGGGCTGACAACACACGCATATTGCTCGCCACTGCCTGCCGAGTGGGGGAACTTCATGCTAACAATACGAATGCAAACAGCATGCCAATAGCTACCGAGCACTTGGGGAGGGGGGTTCGGCTATCCCCCCTCCTAGATGGGCTTGGCAAGTGTCCGTATGCGGTTCCCAGCATAGCGTTTGAGGTAAGGAAGTGCTGATGCTGATATGACATATGCAGTTTCTAAGCTATAATGTGACACCACAGATAAGAAACCGCTGATGCTGATGTCAGCGCGTTCTCCACTGGTATTGGCAGTGCCATGCTACTTTATTCAGGCAGTTCATAGAGACATATACGATGTGTACACAAGTGCTGTACTATTGAAAAATTGCATCAGAGGTAACTCATGAGGTCGCAGGATGCCTGTGACACATTGTTGTGCCATCAGTGTTACCTCAATCAGTACAGCCTCGAGCTGAAGTCAAATCCACACCATGAGGCCAGGAGTAACATAACTCCGCCTCTCTGAAACATTGAAAGAATGAGACCACTTCCCAGGTCGCAGCTATACTCGTCCACGCGGGCATCTGGGATAGTGCAGAACCGCGATTTATTGCTGAATACTATGTGACGCCATTCATCGGCATTCCATGTTTTACATTTGCAACTGGCTGAATATGAACCTCGACTTAACTTATCTGTTTAATGCCTAATGCCGTCTGGACTTTGTAGGAACCAGAACGATTTCCTTGTGTTCAGATACATAATTAAGAAAAAAAAACACGCAATGGTTAAAAGAGAAACGTCCTCCTAAGCGAACCATGGGTGCTGATGTTGCATATATTATTAACTGACAGGGACAAGGTTTGTCTAACTACGGAATAGACACAGTAAGCCCAGATTTTCCCAGTTATTTCCCGTCATAAACAGACAACTGAGAAACGAAATACAAAGGATATTTACATAAAAAAGAAACAAAAGCCATTAATAAACATACAAAAAATTACTTTGATTATACACTCCTGGAAATGGAAAAAAGAACACATTGACACCGGTGTGTCAGACCCACCATACTTGCTCCGGACACTGCGAGAGGGCTGTACAAGCAATGATCACACGCACGGCACAGCGGACACACCAGGAACCGCGGTGTTGGCCGTCGAATGGCGCTAGCTGCGCAGCATTTGTGCACCGCCGCCGTCAGTGTCAGCCAGTTTGCCGTGGCATACGGGGCTCCATCGCAGTCTTTAACACTGGTAGCATGCCGTGACAGCGTGGACGTGAACCGTATGTGCAGTTGACGGACTTTGAGCGAGGGCGTATAGTGGGCATGTGGGAGGCCGGGTGGACGTACCGCCGAATTGCTCAACACTTGGGGCGTGAGGTCTCCACAGTACATCGATGTCGTCGCCAGTGGTCGGCGGAAGGTGCACGTGCCCGTCGACCTGGGACCGAACCGCAGCGACGCACGGATGCACACCAAGACTGTAGGATCCTACGCAGTGCCGTAGGGGACCGCACCGCCACTTCCCAGCAAATTAGGGACACTGTTGCTACTGGGGTATCGGCGAGGACCATTCGCAACAGTCTCCATGAAGCTGGGCTACGGTCCCGCACACCGTTAGGCCGTCTTCCGCTCACGCCCCAACATCGTGCAGCCCGCCTCCAGTGGTGTCGCGACAGGCGTGAATGGAGGGACGAATGGAGACGTGACGTCTTCAGCGATGAGAGTCGCTTCTGCCTTGGTGCCAATGATGGTCGTATGCGTGTTTGGCGCCGTGCAGGTGAGCGCCACAATCAGGACTGCATACGACCGAGGCACACAGGGCCAACACCCGGCATCATGGTGTGGGGAGCGATCTCCTACACTGGCCGTACACCTCTGGTGATCGTCGAGGGGACACTGAATAGTGCACGGTACATCCAAACCGTCATCGAACCCATCGTTCTACCATTCCTAGACCGGCAAGGGAACTTGCTGTTGCAACAGGACAATGCACGTCCGCATGTATCTCGTGCCACCCAACGTGCTCTAGAAGGTGTAAGTCAACTACCCTGGCCAGCAAGATATCCGGATCTGTCCCCCATTGAGCATGTTTGGGACTGGATGAAGCGTCGTCTCACGCGGTCTGCACGTCCAGCACGAACGCTGGTCCAACTGAGGCGCCAGGTGGAAATGGCATGGCAAGCCGTTCCACAGGACTACATCCAGCATCTCTACGATCGTCTCCATAGGAAAATAGCAGCCTGCATTGCTGCGAAAGGTGGATATACACTGTACTAGTGCCGACATTGTGCATGCTCTGTTGCCTGTGTCTATGTGCCTGTGGTTCTGTCAGTGTGATCATGTGATGTATCTGACCCCAGGAATGTGTCAATAAAGTTTCCCCTTCCTGGGACAATGAATTCACGGTGTTCTTATTTCAATTTCCAGGAGTGTACATTAAATATTTGTGAGTGGGCCACTGGGAGTTGGTAAAACAAAATTAAAATTATCATCTCTAAGGATCTCTGTCAGATTTGCATCCAACGTGGGTGTAGAAACTCTTACAGGGATCGTGTCATATGAAGGAGGTGTTCATCAGATCTGCAAGACGTTAACGGAACATACTTGCCCCTGTATGAACTACTATCTTGCGGATATGTGGATGCAATTTACAAAGATGACGTCCACTCGCGAATCAGAAAAAAGGAATAACACTCATTGAGGTGGAACAGAACAAATCACGCGTCCCCGTAAAAATCAGTTAAGGATTAATGCGCCTACATGGAACTACACCCTATCCACTTCCACTGAAACAAAGCAGCACTTACCAGATGAAAAGTCGGGTGTCTGCGTCCGTCGGAATCTGAACCAGTGTGTCGAAAACCTTCACCTCTCCACTCTCCGTAGCGTACCCGTGGAGAACAACCGCGCCTAAACTGGTTTCAGCTAATCAAAATATGTACTCAGTTGCTACCCAATGAGATGAGCAGAGATCGACACTCCGAAATCTCCTCCTAAGAGAATTTTGAGAACAGCCAACTAGACGTTCCCACCCAAGAATGGGAAGCTTGTTTGTAAGCAACAGGTATGACGACAGTCTGTTCAGCGCGTTCCTTTAGTCAAGAACTTGAAAAGCAACAGACCGTTCCCTTCTTCAAAACAAGTGGAACGTGTCACTCTTCAACCTGGCGCCAAACTGTCGCCTCCCCCATGTGGAGAGCAGTGACTGGCCTTGGAAGTCCGTCCCCGAGATAGATGTGTAACTGATGGGGTGCTTTCGTAGGACAACAAAACGGCGGCCGCTCGTCCCGCCCTCGTTGGATTGCATGCACGTCAGCCAGGGTGACAGATTAACATTTCTTACGAATTTTTCTCTCCAGAGAAGTTAAACTATAAACCGGTGACATAGTGTCTACAGTAAAGATTAAAATTGCTCATTTATTGCCCTTACAGAGGAACTTGAAAAGCAACAGACCGTTCCCTTCTTCAAAACAAGTGGAACGTGTCACCCTTCAACCTGGCGCCAAACTGTCGCCTCCCCCATGTGGAGAGCAGTGACTGGCCTTGGAAGTCCGTCCCCGAGATAGATGTGTAACTGATGGGGTGCTTTAGTAGGACAACAAAACGGCGGCCGCTCGTCCCGCCCTCGTTGGATTGCATGCACGTCAGCCAGGGTGACAGATTAACATTTCTTACGAATTTTTGTCCCCAGAGAAGTTAAACTATAAACCGGTGACATAGTGTCTACAGTAAAGATTAAAATTGCTCATTTATTGCCCTTACAGAGGAATCCATCGAATACATGAAGTGTATTTGCAGTTGTGAATGAAAACAACCATCAGCTATATAAAGGATGACGATAGTGAAAATTTGTGCCAGAGCGAGACTTGAACCCGGATTTTCCTTTTTACGCGAGCGCTCGCCTTAAGCGATTCGGTTATGCGAGCACGTCTCACGGCCATACCGAAACCAGAGTTTAACATATGGGTCACGAAACTACCACAGATTTTCTGCAACCTCGCTACTGCAGCGCTGCCAAGCGGCTGGTCTATATAAACATAACGTACTACGCCGTTCCTTGATACTGCGAAACGGAGGGGTATTGAGGGGAAAAGCACATTCAAATTGCAATCGTATTTCGGAGTGCCGGCCGGTGTCGCCGAGTGGTTCTAGGCGCTTCAGTCTGGAACCACACGACCGCTAACAGTCGCAGGTTCGAAGCTTGCCTCAGGCATGGATGTGTGTGATGTCGTTAGGTTAGTTAGGTTCAAGTAGTTCTAGGTTCTAGGGGGCTGATGACCTCAGATGTTAAGTCCCACAGTGCTCAGAGTCAGTTGAACCATTTTATTTCGGAGCTTATTGTGACGCTATACATTGCAGCACCAATCAAAAATATAACAGGAAATATATCTTTTTAGATTGAAACGAGGATGCTGAGAGGTAAGTCAATAATTTTACGAATAACAAATGCTCGTTTTAGGATGGTTAGTCATACTTTCGGGCATGCGAGAAAATGTATAACATTTCCATTCACTAGCAGTGTCTTTAGAACTTCAGCTGTTAATGAGAATCGCAAAATCTTAACCACCGTTTCATGATGTTACTACTGTGTAAAATGTCTGGACGTTTGCCGATTGCAGGTAAACAATCGACAACTTTGTCAATAGGACCTACTTCAATTTCACAAAAAGTACAGACCTACACACCGGTATATTTTTGTGGTTACCTACGAGATTGAGTAAGGAAACGCGTAATTGCAAGTAATCACTATGGTCGCGTATAAACATCCAATAAACAGTTAAATTACCGTGTGATAAGAAGCTCATGGAGGCAAGGAAACGTTCTGGGCCGCAGTAGGCTACTTTTTTTTGAGTCATCAGTGTTCTGCTTGGTTTTATGCGGCCCACCACCAATTCCACTCCTGTGCCAACAGCAGCGCAGGGTAGCCGCGCGGTATGGGGGGTCTTGTCACGGTCCGTGCCGCTACCCCCGTCGGAGTTTCGAGTCCTGCCTCGGGCATGGGTGTGTGTGTTGTCCATAGTGTAAGTTAGATTGAGAAGTGTGTGGGCTTAGGGTCCGATGACCTCTGCAGTTGGGCCCAGAAGACCTTACCACAAATTTCCAATTTTTCTCCCCCCTGTGCCAACCTCTTCATCTCAGAGTAGCACTTGCAACCTACGTCTTCAATTATTTGCTGTATGTATTCCAACCTCTGTCTTCCTCTACAGTTTTCCCCGTCGACAGCTCCCTCTAGTACCACGGAAGTCATCCCCTGATGTCTTAACAGATGTCCTATCATGCTGTCCCTTCTTCTTGTCAGTGTTTTCTACATACTCCTTTCCTCTCCATTCTGCGCAGAACCTCCTCCTTCCCTGCCTTATCAGAGAAAGTAATTTTCAACATTCTTCTTCAAAAAATGACTCTGGGCACTATGGGACTTAACCTCTATGGTCATCAGTCCCCTAGAACTTAGAACTACTTAAACCTACCTAACCTAAAGACATCACACACCACCCAGTCATCACGAGGCCGAGAAAATCCCTACCCCGCCGGGAATCGAACCCGAGAACCCGGGCGTGGGAAGCGAGAACGCTGCCGCACGACCACGAGCTGCGGACCAACAGTCTTCTGTAGCACCGCATCTCCAATGTTTGGATTCTCTTCTGTTATCCTTTTCCCACAATCCATCTTTTACTACTGTTCTCATTTCTGCTACTTCTCAGTACCTTCGTCTTTCTTCGATTTATTCTCAATCTATATTCTGTGCTCATTAGACTATACATTCCACTCAGCAGATCATGTAATTCTTCTCCACTTTCACTCAGGATAGCAATGTCGTCGGCGAATCGTATCATTAATACCCTTCCACCTTGAATTTTAATCCCACTAATGAACCTTACTTTTATTTCCATCATTGCTTCTTCGGTGTAAAGACTGAACAGTAGGGGCGAAAGACTACATCCCTGTCTGACACTCTTTTTAATATGAGCACTTCGTTCCTGGTCGTCCACTCTTACTATACCCTCTTGGCTCTTGTACGTTTTGTATATCACCCATCTCTCCCTAAAGCTTACCCCTATTTGTAACAGAATTTCGAACATTTTTCGCCATTTTACATTGGCGAATGCTCATACGAGGTCGACAAATCCTATGAACGTGTCTTGATTTTTCTTCAGTCTTGCTTCCATTATCAACCGCAACGATAGAATTGGCTCTCTGGCGCATACCTTTCCTAAAGCCAAACTGATCGTCGTCTAATCATTCTCATTACATTATGTAGGTATAAACGAAGAGATAATTATAATTTTTTACGTATGGTGTGGAAGTATTTTGTGGTCCAATATACATTTGTTGTGTTCTTCTTTCATAGAGGAATCGTTTATTTTCACTCTCCAGGACCAAGAAGTGTCTTATAAGTACGAGAAGGGCGACGTTATGAAGAAGAATACGCAGTATTTCTACAATAATATTAGGATTTATGCTCTCCATTTCGAGGCATGCCAGTTCATAAAAGCAGACAGGAAGAAATTAATGCGGAATGCAGTGCCAACATTGTCTGGTGTTCCGCACCAATCCCTGCTATTTCACTCAAATTCCCGAACGGATGTACTGCGCCAGTGCAGAAAAAGCAAAAAGTCATGCTTTTTGGATGCCACTGAATGAGGTGAATTGAGTGCATCAGTGAGTGTCCTGAATACAGACTCCATTACAGAGGCTGCACTGTTTGTTGAAAGAGAATGGCTCTGAGCACTATGGGACTTAACTGCTGTGGCCATTACTCCCCTAGAACTTAGAACTACTTAAACCTAACCAACCTAAGGACATCACACACATCCATCCCCGAGGCAGGATTCGAACCTGCGACCGTAGCAGTCGCACGGTTCCGGACTGCGCGCCTAGAACCGCGAGACCACCGCGGCCGGCCTGTTGAAAGAGAATGCGAAGTATTTTTCTCAAAGTGAAAAACTTGTAAATCTGTGTAGGGGCGAAGTGACGTTAATGTCAAATTTTCAAACATGTCCTAGCTGTAGTTTAAGATATGCATGAAATAAGAAGAAAGCTCGACAGGTGGACTAAATGTTGCATCTGGGAAAGAGATTCTTGAAGAGATAAATACAGTTTGATACCACGGAAGCAGGAAAGAAAAACGTGAACGTACACGCAAGGCACACAAGCAACGACAAGGCGAAAAGAGCGTTTATAAGGAGAAGCAGGATCTAATCTCTAAGAATGAAAAATCATGTCTAGTTTTGAATGTATTAAAATGAGCCAGAAATATGGTAAAGCACGCGAATACAATCACAATCACAATCAGTTCATTTTTGACTTAAACACATCCGGCTATAGTTCATTTTTCGGGTTAAACGATTTTACGTTACAATTACGACTATGCTACCGTGAACCAAACGTATTACACCGCACTGATGTTTTGTTATTATAGACTGACATTAACAAGATATGGGATATTACATTAATTACATTTTCCTATTAGTATTGGAAAATTCACCACCATATTTAGTGACTAAGCACTCTTGCGTTACTGCAGGCTAGCCGTTTGGAGCGCTAGTATCGCATAAGCTGTCACAAAGTTGACTTTTTGCCCTGTAGTGTTTCACGACTGTTTATCTTACA
Source organism: Schistocerca gregaria (assembly GCF_023897955.1). NCBI lineage: Eukaryota > Metazoa > Arthropoda > Insecta > Orthoptera > Acrididae > Schistocerca > Schistocerca gregaria. The sequence goes on from NC_064931.1 coordinate 298,618,625, forward strand.
AGGGGAGGCCGCCAATTGTGAAATTCACATTCGATTCATACTGCGCATAATAAAAGCTCATGGCCAAGATGCACATCATAGCCGTTGTCAAGAAAATGGAGTTAAAAGAAACCGTTGCGGTGAAATACTCTCAACGAGCAGAAATTTTATAAGACGTTGTGGCGCAGCGGTAAGCGCTCCCGTTTGTAAACAGAAGGTCGCCGGATCGCATCTCGCGCCATGCAATTTTTTTTATTTGTTTTTGTAATTCAAATGTATATACGCACACACACACACACATATATAATTCCCGGCAATCAGTTGCAACAGAAATGATATTCCGAAACGAATACGTAGTCATCCCATGTAGGCTTTCACGACCGGCGTCTTCATCAGTAAACACTTCCGGGTGTCGACTCACCTCGGAAGATGTTCTCCGTAGTTGAGAACGAAACGTCAGGGAGAAGAAGTTCTACAGATCGACCACGGCAATTTAGCCCAGAAGTGTTTACTGATGAATACGTATAGTGTAAGCCAAACGTTCGAATTAGAATAGAGAGCCCACGAACACAAATTTGCTTTAGCACGTATGAAATACTCCGTTACTCGCTCGTTATACTTGAAGGACAGATGTTGAATGGGCCGAAACGAGCCGCCGCATAACAGCATAGTTGCCCGCCAACTTCGAAAGAAGGTAGATCCGGTCCCTAGCGCAACATCGTCGAAAATCAGTGCGTACGTGAGAGCTTTGGTACACCCTGTTAAACAAACGGAAAAATGGAGGCGGTACAATTGGAGAGCGATCCGGGCCCTTCGCGTGAAAGTGATGTGATCGAAGAAGATTCTATACACAGTGAAGTGGCGAAACAACAATTGAAAGATGCGTTGGTGTATTTTGAAAGCCTCCTTCGTAACAGTAATCGCATCGCACCAGAACCGTCATCATCAATCAACGAAGAAGCCATGGTAATTGGGGAAGAAATGTTCCAGAATACGCTGCAAATGCTCGCCGAAAAAACCTTCGTTAATGATGAGGAACTGATAGACATTAATGAAATCGACGATAATAATGCCTACGAAGACGTTGAGACGAGTCCCATTGCCAACGAATCATCAGACGAATACGTGCCGGACGAGAAAAAAAATGGTACGACTATATTTCTCTGGATTACAAATTTAGAGCTGTCAATCTGGCCAAAGAACATCCAGGCTGGAGTCTCAAAAGTCTACAAAAAAAGGGGTGCTCTCGTTTGACAAATATGGGCTATTTATCCAGGTGGGAAGAGCAAATCAAATGTGGTGGTAGCAAATTTGATAAACATTGTACCATCGATTCATGGGTGCATGATCGCTTCGTAGAAGCTCGACAAAACTTCCAGCAAGTTACTACCAGAAACCTGCAGCAATGGGCCTTGGGCGCTGAAAGTCAGTTCCCAGATTTCAACTTCAAAGCTTCAAAAACATGGGTCACCGTAATTAAAAAGAAGCATGGGATTCGGCAACGGAAAATCACAAAATTCCGGAAAGAGACGGCTATCCAAGACGAAATTTTACCGCAGCGGACACATTTCGGATCCAGACGCGAACGTCGACGACTAACTTTGACAATGATTTCATAATTAATACTGATCACAAGGTACGTAAAGAGCTGTTCACAAATGTCATATGACATGATGATAGAATATAATAATCTGATATATGATAGACAACACAGATTTCGTGTATATTTCTTATATAAACGATATTTTTATATTTTGTTTGTCAGGGTGCCAGTACCAGTCTACGTTCAACAGAACTCTCGCCGAAAAAGGGTCAAAGGCTGTCCTGGTAACCCGACACGACATGAACAAGGTGACGCATTCGTATACGGCACAATATTAAATCACGATGTCTGGACGAGTCTTGCCTCTTGTTTTCGTATGCCTCCAAGAGTCCACAGGTATGTTTGGACCCAGAGTACAGAAGACAGTCGACGAGTACGCCAAGAAGTATACCAACGTTGTTATTACATCCTCCAAATCCGGTAAACTAACAACGGGTTTGCTCATGGACTTCTTGCGTAATGCTTTGCAACCATACGTACAAAAGAAAGAATTTCTCCTTCTGATCGACTCTTGGGGTGGGCAAACGCACCCGGCGTTATACAATGAGATGTTTCAGGACGATAAGAAGTTACCAACGTGCACTATAAAAGTCATTCCACCAAACTGCACTCATCTCGTCCAACCGTGTGACGTGTATTTTTACCGGCAGGTAAAAAATTTGATCAAACGCCTTAAAAATTGTGCTTTTTTAATCGAGCGAAACAGTGACATCAACTCCAGAGACGATTGTATAAAAATCCAATCCATCGGCCACCACCAATTGTCTTCTCCGATTTTTGCCGATATGATACGATACGCGTGGTATGCATCAAACCTGACGAACGATAGAACAATTTTTCGGAATGTCAATCAGGTGTGTTTCCCAACAGATAATTTAAAAAACTATTGTTCTTGTAAAAACGCATCGTTCATCAGATGTGCTCGATGTAGTGCTGTTTTCTGCTTTCCATGTTTCTATGATAACTATCACTCTGGTTCGTGCTATACTCCAGCTACTTCTGGTCACTAATTGTTAATTATGTGCGAGTGTATACCGAACTTTTCAATAAATTGTATCCACTTGAATATTATTTGTGATATTGTGTTTTATTTCAAGTATTATTTTTCCACTACAAACGACTTTCAACAACTTATTATATGCATAACTGTTGCAACTAATTGCCATGAATTACAGGGTGTTTCAAAAATGACCGGTATATTTCAAACAGCATTAAAAACTAAACGAGCAGCGATAGAAATACACCGTTTGTTGCAATATGCTTGGGACAACAGTACATTTTCAGGCAGACAAACTTTAGAAATTACAGTAGTTACAATTTTCAACAACAGATGGCGCTGCAAGTGATGTGAAAGATATAGAAGACAACGCAGTCTGTGGGTGCGCCATTCTGTACGTCATCTTTCTGCTGTAAGCATGTGCTGTTCACAACGTGCAAGTGTGCTGTGGACAACATGGTTTATTCCTTAGAACAAAGAATTTTTTGGTGTTGGAATTCCACCGCCTAGAACACAGTGTTGTTGCAACAAGACGACGTTTTCAACGGAGGTTAATGTAACCAAAGGACCGAAAAGCGATACAATAAACGATCTGTTTGAAAAATTTCAACAGACTGGGAACGTGACGGATGAACGTGCTGGAAAGGTAGGGCGACCACGTACGGCAACCACAGAGGGCAACGCGCAGCTAGTGCAGCAGGTGATCCAAAAGCGGCCTCGGGTTTCCGCTCGCCGTGTTGCAGCTGCGGTCCAAATGACGCCAACGTCCACTCATCGTCTCATGCGCCAGAGTTTACACCTCTATCCATACAAAATTCAAATGCGGCAACCCCTCAGCGCCGCTACCATTGCTGCACGAGAGACATTCACTAACGATATAGTGCACAGGATTGATGACGGCGATATGCATGTGGGCAGCATTTGGTTTACTGACGAAGCTTATTTTTACCTGGAGGGCTTCGTCAATAAACAGAACTGGCTCATATGGGGAACCGAAAAGCCCCATGTTGCAGTCCCATCGTCCCTGCATCCTCAAAAAGTACTGGTCTGGGCCGCCATTTCTTCCAAAGGAATCATTGGCCCATTTTTCAGATCCGAAACGATTACTGCATCAAGCTATCTGGACATTCTTCGTGAATTTGTGGCGGTACAAACTGCCTTAGACGACACTGCGAACACCTCGTGGTTTATGCAAGATGGTGCCTGGCCGCATCGCACGGCCGACGTCTTTAATTTCCTGAATGAATATTTCGATGATCGTGTGATTGCTTTGGGCTATCCGAAACATACAGGAGGCGGCGTGGATTGGCCTCCCTATTCGCCAGACATGAACCCCTGTGACTTCTTTCTGTGGGGACACTTGAAAGACCAGGTGTACCGCCAGAATCCAGAAACAATTGAGCAGCTGAAGCAGTACATCTCATCTGCATGTGAAGCCATTCCTCCAGACACGTTGTCAAAGGTTTCGGGTAATTTCATTCAGAGACTACGCCATATTATTGCTACGCATGGTGGATATGTGGAAAATATCGTACTATAGAGTTTCCCAGACCGCAGCGCCATCTGTTGTTGACAATTGTAACTACTGTAATTTCGAAAGTTTGCCTGCCTGAAAATGTACTGTTGTCCCAAGCATATTGCAACAAACGGTGTATTTCTATCGCTGCTCGTTTAGTTTGTATTGCCGTTTCAAATATACCGGTCATTTTTGAAACACCCTGTATATATATGTATGTGTGTGTGTGTATACATATACATTTGAATTACAAAAAACAAATAATAAAAAAAGTTGCATGGCGCGAGATTCGATCCGGCGACTTTCGGATTAAGAAACCTTAGCGCTTACCGCTGCGCCACGACGCTACAGGAAATTGTTTGTCGTAAAGAGAACTTCACGACAACGGTTTCTTTTAACTGTTGATTTTCTCGACAACGACTGAGAAGTGCATCTTGGTGCTTTGCCACATTACACCTTTGGCCATGAGCTTTTATTATGCGCAGTATGAATCGAATCTGAATTTCACAATTGGCGGCCTCCCCTCGTTAGACTGCGCCCAAACTCCCACATGTCGTCGTTCCTGCATCCCAATACGTACTCGCACACGCACTACGCATTTTAATTGAAAGTTGCTGCCTGGTATCGACGGGTAAATTCGGTACTGTAGTGCCCGTGTTGTTAACAAGAACGATGCAATGTTCCTTCGGACATGCATGCATGTTCCTACCGCAGCAGGAAGACCCTTCTCGGAATCCAATTAGGCAGGTTAAAGTTTTACTTTCACATGGTGTTATTTGCATAGTTTTATTTATGTTTCATTTTACAATAATATTGGTATTATTATTCTAAAGATCATGCTGTCTCCAAAATCGCCTACCTTGCGAAAATGTTAACAGGAGTCAATGGAACGACCGTTCATAGAAACACGTCGTTAGTTAATGTCGCGCCTTTATTCTTTCGTCAGAGCGAGGACGCAGGGGACTACATTTTACGCTTTATTAATAATAATAATAATAATAATAATAATAACAAGAAGAAGAATAATACATGACGTAAGAAAATTATGAGTGGCTGCTGTAGGCTAGAGCAGGCTTTGCGCCTGCGCAAGGTGAGGACAAAAAACAGCAGCATTTGTCACTCCGCGCCACAGCAGCCGTACGGGTAACAGGTTCTGCGCATGCGCAAGGTGAGGTGCGGATGGCTGGCTACAGAGGTCTCGTGCGCGTTAACCTCATAAACATGGAAGTCACGGACGCTACAGTTTTGTGTTTATGCGCTAGGAGCACTGCCGTCGACAGACGCTACAGTTTTGAGCTTATACACTAGGAGCACTGCTATCGCGTCACGTGACGAGGCGGCGCGGGAGTTCAAGGGCTAGCGCGCACAGGTGCAACAAAGTGACCCGCAATCATGGTATCAACGACTTCACACAACGTCACTGTGGACGAAGACAATACTGATGATGATATTCTTATAGAAAAAGTGGAAAAAAGACCAGCACTTTTCGACAAAAAAAAACAGATTATTAAGACATAAATCTGAAACTTGAAGGATTTTTAAGTGCTTGATACAACTTATTTAGAGCTAGGATGGGCAATTTCATGTTCGTATTTTTGTATGTTAATGCAGGTAAAGTGGGAAATAATTCATGAAAATTTGCAGCACTCATTCGACATTCATTAAAAGTTGCTACACTCATTAGAAAATATTGAAAAAAATTCTTTTGATTTTGTCGAAGTTTATGAAACATTGTGTAAAACTTTTCACTTATTAGCCCGGCAGTCCAAAAGAGTTGTACCCACTACTCTTTTTACTGATATTTTCTTTAGCGTCCATGAGTTCGTAACTAATGACCGTCTCCACAAAACCCATATCGACAAATGACGCTTGGATTTCAAAAACGAGTTTAGTGACTGTCAGCCTTTGTGGACGCGCTCCACTTTTATGGGGTGACTGACAGTGACAAACTTTCTTGCCACGGAGAAAACAATCACCCATGCGCGCTAGCCCTAAGTCACTACGTGAATTAGGCCCGCGGATTACCAAAGGATCCCCATGGCTGACTTAGGACTTGCAACAAACCTGCTAAAGAAACTGCCTTTGCTACGCTCGTCTGTCCTCTTCTGGAGTATTGCTGCGCGATGAGATCCTTACCAGATACAGGGTGACAGTTATTGAACTATATGAAATAAAATCGTCATAACTTCTGAACGGTTTGCGTTAGGACGTTCAAACTACACGGTTGTCCTCGGGGCGTGGTGGGAATTAGTATGCGTATACCCAAGCACCTTATCGTTGTCGGCCATTTGCACGTGAAAATGTCACGGTACAGTGTGCAGCAGCGTATAACGCTTGTGAAGGCCTACTATGTGAGCAATAGCAGCCCAACTGTGGCTCAGAGAAAGTTAGTGATTGAGTTCAAGTTGAAGGTAACCGGTCCAAGTGTGCTACCAATCAAGAATTTGATTCGCAAGTTTGAGAGAACAGGTAATGTTCGTGATCACAGTGTTGACAATGTCGGTCGCCGAAAAACGGTGAAAACGCCTGGAAACATCGAGAAGACAAGCGCTGCTGTGTTTCAAACCAGTCGCAGGAAGTCGATCACACGAGCTGCACAATAGGTGGAAATCAACCAGGACACACTGCAACATATTGTTGTTGAAGACCTGCATCTCTTCCCATACAAAATTCAAACGCAATAGCCCTTAAGCCCTGGGACTATGGAACAGCGGTTGCTTTTCGCCAACACTATTGTCCACAGAATTGATGAACAGGGCTTTGATAGGTATATGGTTTGGTTTAGCGATGAAGCCCAATTTGATTTGGATGGGTTTGTCAATAAGCAAAACTGGCGCATTTGGGGGACTGAGAATCCGCATTTCGACTGAGAAGTCTCTTCACCCTCAACAGGTGACTGTCTGATGTGCAAAGTCCAGATACAAAACAATCAGTGTGATATTTCTTGATAGCACGGTGACTATCGAACGGTACGTGAAGATTTTGGAAGATGATATCATCCGCATTATCCAAAGTGACCCTGACGTCGACAAGATGTGGTTCACGCAAAACGGATCTCGACCTTCTCGAAGCAGGAGAGAGTTTGATGGGGAGCACTTTGGGGACCGCTTTCTGGGGTACCCAGAGGCCACTGGCATGGGCCTCGTTTGGCCGGCATATTCTCCGGATCTGCACACATGCGACTCCTTTTGTGGGGCAATATTAAAGATAATGTGTACAGCAATAAAACCAAAACCATTGCTGAGCTGAAAACACGCATTCAGGTCACCGACAGCATCGATGTTCCGACACTTCAGCGGGCCATGCAGAATTTCGCTATTCGTGTGCGCCACATTATCGCCAATGGTGGCAGGCATATCGAACATGTCATAACCTAAATCTGAATATCTGTAGTGATGTTTACATGTTGAATAAAGTGTGTGTACGCCATAGTTTGTAATTAATTTACGTTTACTTTTTTTTCGTATACCTGCAGTTCAATAATTGTCGCCCTGTGGGATTGACAGTGGATATCGAACAAGTTCAGAGAAGAGCAGCTCACTTTGTATTATCACAAAGTATAGGAGATAGTGTGACGGGTATGATAAGCTAGTAGAGGCGACAACCATTAAACAACGTCGATTTTCGTTGCGGCGAGATTTTTTACGAAATTTCAGTCAGCAACCTTCTTCTCCGAATGCCAAGAGTTTGAAAGTGGGTTCTGTGAACCATATGCCAAACATTTAAGCGTGAATTGCTGAGTAATCGTGTACATATAGATATAGACAAATCTTCACAATGGTGGCGCTAAGTGAGGTACTGATAATGGGGAGTGCACACTCAGATAATTTACTGTGTAAATTATGACGTTGATGAAGCTTTGAGAGTTTGTTGCTATTACAGTTCTTAAATAAACTGCATGACACATGTGTTTTTCTAGAACTACATCTGTTTCTTCTTAATGATAAAAGAAAATAAATAAGTATCATTGCAACATAGCTTTCACACTCAACAGTCTCGAAAAAATTTTCTAGCTGTCGTAGTTGGTTATTGTAACAGATTAAGTAAACACACTCTTTTACTCTAGGGAATTCGGAGAGCGTCCTTACAAAACAGTTTCCTTGCTATTATTTGGTGTGGTATACGGTTGAAGGTAGAAGTGTGATTCAGACTTTGTTAAAATGCTAAGGTTACATTACTGTTAACAAAATGGTTCAAATGGCTCTGAGCACTATGGGACGTAACATCTGTGGTCATCAGTCCCCTAGAACTTAGAACTACTTAAACCTAACTAACCTAAGGACATCACACACATCCAGGATTCGAACCTGCGACCGTAGCAGTCACGCGGTTCCGGACTGAGCGCCTAGAGCCGCGAGACCACCGTGGCCGGCTACTGTTAACATAAATGTACATATTATATTAATGATGACTCAAAATTTCTGTGAGCTCAGCCCCCCCCCCCCCCCCCCCCCCTCTGAGACCAAAATCCTGGATTCGACTCTGTCTGGAGCATGTTCCTGCTTGCAGTCGCCCTCCGCAATCTCTCACTATGCCAAAAAATTTTCTTGCGAAGAGACTCCTAATGCAGTTCAGCAATCACATCGAGGTATTTTCTGTTTTGTGCAAAAGTGGGTACCACATTGGGCTCTTGTTTAGGAGGAATGGGGTCCATCCACTGATTTAGGTTCCTCATGGATTCCTAAAGCACTTCGACAAGATCTATATACTCCATATCCATTTCAGATCGATTGTCTCTCAGTATTTTTGTTTATAATCAAAGTAAGGCATAAAGGTAACCAATCGCTGGTTAGATGAGGTCTTGTGTCGTCCGCAGCCAGGTAAAGAATACTGAGAACTTTGCTAGCTTTCATGCGAATCCTTCTTCAGAGCAAACAAAATACACATAGGCCTTGACCTGCACGACTCATTGTCCCAGAAGACTACACTATTTGTATTTTTCCTTTCTATTCTCTGTACGACTCAGCTACCTCGCTCTCATTGTACGTCGGAGACTTCCTGAAATAGCCATTTTCTTGAGCATTCCTGCCTTTTCAACCCAGTAAGCCTCTCTCAGTTCCACTACATCTTAGATATTGCTTTCCCTTGTGGCTTAGCGGCGCCTAATTCATGAGAATTCATATTCCTCGTTATTCCTGTAGGTAGATATGTAATTGGATTCGAACCTAAATTTGCACCATTATGCTTGCTTAATGTTGTAGACAGTTTGGATCTTCATTTAATCTTTCGTCATTGTTGCCCTTGCTAATGTGACATGATATTCTTGTAGTTACTGACTCACAATCATGAAATGAAGAGGTCTTCCTGGTGGGTGTTAATAATGTCAGCTGCTATCTTATAATACTTTTACATCAAACCTCTCTCGTCAATTTGACAACTACATCACTTTAATCTTGAACAGATTTGCCCTCTTTCCTCCTAGGAGGACAGTTGCTTGTACCATAGATTCGTGTAGTTAAGGTTTTATATGAAGGTAGTACTGTACATGACAAATGTACTGCTACATTTACATACACACTGCTCAAGCAAGCTGATGGTGCACAGCAGAGCGTACCTTGTACCACTACCAGTAATTTCCTTTCCTGTTCCACCTACAAAGGGAGCAAGGGAAAAGTGAGTGGCTATATGCCTCTATACATGATCAAATTTCTCTTATCTTGTCGTTGTGGTCCTTATGCAAAATGTATGTTGGCGGCAGAAAAATCGTTCTGCAGTCAGCTGCAAATGCCAGTTCCCTATATTTTCTCAATAGGGTTTTGTGGAAAAAATATAATCTTCCCTTCAGGGACTACCATGAGTTCATGAAGCATTTCCGTAGTACTTGTGTGTTAATCGAACCTAATGGTAACAAATCTAGCAACATGCCTCTGAAATGCTTTGATACTTCCCTTTAAGCCAACCTGGTGAGGATATCAAACACTCTAGCAGCTCTTAAGAATAGTCTGTACTATTGATTTATACATAGTCTCCTTTATAGATGAGCTACACTTTCCTAAAATTTCCACAAACAACCATAGTCAACTATTCGTCTTCCCAACTACCATCCTTATTTGTCTTGTTTTTCCTAATGATATGCATTAACGTACATTTTTCTGCAATTGGAGCAATATAGAAATTCTGTCTAAGTCATTCTGTATCGTCACTACTTATAATGATAAAGATGATCTGTTTTGTGGATATCCTTATTATTGTATGGCATTTATCACAATGTTGTAATATTTTGGTGAGTGGTATAGTTTTATCAACGATTGCTGTGTAGCAACCATGAGAGTTTCTGTAGATACCTCTATTTGAAATGGGTAGGGGGAGGGAGATCTGGTAATATTGTCAGTTCTAATATGCAGCGTTTGTATAGAAAATATACTTATTTCCTCTTCAGTATCAAATGTTCACAGATCAGGTGCATATTTTTGTGATAACCAACTACACAGCATCAGCCAGTTTGCCACTTTTCAGTTCCTCACTTAATCATGCATTCATTTTTTCTGATTCACTTAATCTGTCTGGCATCACAATCACATTTACTTCTCTAGTTCATCTACTCTTTCAGTGTGTTTCATCTTGAGCATAGGTCAGTTGTGATCACCTCGATCGACTGTGAGGCAGCATGCATAAGTTATCTCTTGTTGGTCTAACTGATGAGTCTTATTAGTTCCTTGTAATGATGCTCAATATTTAGAATGTATCCACTGTTTTCTAAATTTAGTTTGAGCTCTATAACAATGTCAGCACTTTCGAGAATCTCTTGTGCAGTTATGTCCCATGAAAAATAGTTCTTCACCACCATCCTCATTGTTGAAATATACATAAAGGAGTATAGAGAGTACTGCTAACATTTTCCATTCGAGTTGGCCTTTTTCCTCAAGGCATTCCTGTGCATAGATTTTATACATGTTTTTAATCCTTTGACAGAAAGTTACATTTGAGACAGCAAGAGGCTGTATGGTGAACGATTTAACCTAGGATGAGAAGCTATATACATCTCCAAGTCCTTACATTATAAACATGAGGCTACATGTTATTGAAGATATCTATGAACAGTTTCCATGTACCCTAAGCCCCGTGGCTCATCTTAGCCCATACCTGTACTTTTTATTGTTTCTCAACCTTTCATTAACTATTGTCAGCTCACTAATGCTACTCATCTACCAATAAAATTTCCTATTACTCCAAAAAGTGGAAACATTTGAGTGACAGCATTCCCACATGCTCTGCTATATGTCACTGGATAGATAACCAATCTTTGCTAGGAAGTTCAAGAACTATTGTTTACCAAAGTTGAACTTCCACAGAACAGTTGAGTTTTCAGTTATGCACTTTCAATTTCCTCTGCACATGCAAGTTATTAGACATGCAGTTTCCACAATTATCACCGAGGAAAAATTATACAGCTTCCAACAAATTATTGTTTTACCTACTCGACACAACACAGAAAAATGACACAGCAAAGTGGGTCAAGTTAATTACGATTGCAGTTGCATTGCACATCGTATAGACAGCCCAGTCACTTTTACTGTCTTGCAGTGGTCACACCGGTGAATTAAATTTACACTGTCACAAGATCTAAGATTTCTTTTAAGTAGTAGCTTAAATGATGTTTCAGAGATCTGGAATATGTAAAAATAATTCAGCTATTATGCAGATCTAAAGCAAAATATTGTTTTGGCAAGTGAATTTGTCCAGAAAAATGAGCAAATTTGAATTTAGATACCTAAGAGATAACACTACTCCCCTCAGTTCTGCTCCCTCCAATGACATCAGCAGACCCAGTCAAATGAAGCTCAACTTTAAGTCCATATTAATTTCCCTGTTGCCTGACAGATAAACACAGAATGAAACTATATGGTTCCAGAGACCTTTTCTAGCCTCAAACATCTATGATGTCTGCACATACATATACACAGATGCTTGAATGTTTTCATCAATAATTCTAACTTATCAGTAAACCAGAATGTGCCTAGTCTACAATTAAGCATCTAAATTTACCATTCAGACTGCTTTTACCACTTAATTTGCTTTAATCTTGATGAGCTTCTAATCTCAGACAAAGATTTGTATTAGTATTTTGGCTACTTCATAAAAAAGTTGCCTCAACTCTGATGTTAACATTTCAGTTTTTAATAAATGATGAGCAACTGACCAGGAACCAGCCTTATGTTCTGTGGTCATTTAGTATGGAAGATGAACCTGAAATCAAGTGACAAAATTCCAGAGGTTGTTCAGAGATATTTTCTGTTTTGGTATGAGAAACACATGGTCTCTGGTGACTCATTACAGAGTAATTGCATTTAATTTGATTTTTACCTCTCCCCTCTTTTATCTTTGTACCTCTATTGCACTGAAAATATATGCACAGCAGTATGTATGTCAATGGTATATCATGTATCTTGTCTGAAAACTAAACTGTTCCATTTGTTCACAGTACTTGCTGTTAACACAGTAAGGACCACTTTGACCTTTGCCTTCAAGCTTGCATTCAGTACAGTTGGGTTCTATCTCAGATTTGTTTTTCTGGAGGAGTTAACTGTACTTTAACAGTTGTACTTGGTACTTTGGATCCAGCTACTGTTCAGTAGTTGCCGATATGCACCTCATGATTCAGTTTGCTGAATGTAATGGAAGAGTGGCACAATGACAGAATCTACAGCTATACTCAGAAAACCACTGTGATATGCCTGGTCGAGGGTACGTACCAGTTATTAGGGCTTTTTCTTGTTCCATTCACGTATGGAGCATGGGAAGAACGTTTGCTTAAACTTCTCTGTGGGCACTGTAATCAGTCTGATCATGTCTTATCAGTCACTATGAGAGTGATACATAGGGGTCATAGTGTATTTGTTGGTTCTTGAAACTTTGTAAGTGGGCTTTCATGGGATAATTTGCATTTGTCTTCAAGAATCTGCCAGTTAAGTTCTTCAGCACCTACATGACATTTTCCCATGGCTCAAACAAACCTGTGACCTTTCAGGCTGCTCTTATTTGCATAATTTCAACATCATCTGTTTTCCCCATTTCATATGGGCACCATACACTTCAGCAGGATGGGTCATATGAGTGTTTTATATAAAATTTACTCTGCAGATTGATTGCATTTTCTTAGTCTTCTGCCAATGAACTGCAGTTTTCCAAGTGCTTTACCTACAACTGAGCTGTGTGATCATTCCATTTCAGGCCTGTACAAATTGTTACACCCAGATATCTGTACGAGTTGACTGACTCAAGCTGTGACTCATTGAAATTGTTGTCATCGAATGCAACCTATTTTTGTGAAGTGCATAATTTCTCATTTCTTAACATCTAATCTTTGCAACACCTTGAAATCATCTCAAGCTCTCACTGAATATTTGTGCATGTTTTTTCAAACAGTACTTCATTACTGATATTTGCATCACCTGCAAAAACCTGAGGTTACTTTTAATATTGTCTCCAAGGTCACTAATATACAACATGAACAGCAAGGTTCCCAACAGACTTCCCTGGTGCACACCTGAAATTACCTCTACATCTGTTGATGACTTTCCATGGAATATAACATACCCTGATATCCTCAATTTAGTTTGATACCCCATATGAACATATTTTTGATAATAAGCATATGTGTGGTGCTAAGCCAAATGTCTTTCAGAAGTCAAGAAACAATGCACCTACCCCATTGCCTTGATCCATGGCTTTCAGGGTGTCATGTGAAAAAATTGTGATTTTGGTTTCATACAAGCAACATTTTATGAACCATGCTGGTTGGCATGGAGGAGGTCAGTCTGCTCAAGATATCTAATTACATTTGAGCTTATAATATTTTCTAAGATTCTACAACAAATAGATGTCAGAGATGTTGGACAATTGTTTAATGGATAACTTCTGCTACCCTTTTTGTAGAGGAGTGTGATTCATGCCTCTTTTTTTCACCACTGGGCACAGGGTTTCTGTTCAAGGAATCTTCAGCATATTATGTTTAAAAGAGGGGTTAGCTCACATGCAGATTTGATGTAGAATATGATAGGGATTCTATGAGGCCCTTGAGCTTTGTTCAGTTTTAATGATCACAGCTGTTTCTCAACACCACTGACACAAATATCTATTTCACTCATCTTTGCAGTGGTTCAAAAATTAAACCCCTAGGTTTTCTTTTGTGAAGGAATTTTTGAAAGCAGAGTTAAGCATTTATCTGGTTGCTTTTCTACCATGAGGATCAGTTCCTGTCTCATCCACAAGTATCTGAACACTAACTTTTTTGCCACTAGCAGCCTTTACATATGACCTAAATTTGTTCAGGCTCTGTGAAAGATCTTTTGATAATATTCTGCAACAGTATTATTGAAGGCTTCACACATTGCCCCCTTGACAGCTAAATGCATTTCATTCAGTATCTCTCTATCTACAGCTCTATGATTCGTTTTACACATACAACACAGTAGTCTCTCTTTCTTTAGACATTTCATTACAGTGACTGTATACTGTAGAAAGTCCCTCCCTTCATGAAATGACCAGTGCATGCTCACTTATTCTTTTAAACTTGAGCCATAGTACTCTACATGTTCCTGAACTGAGCTAAATATTTCAAGCTTCTCATTGAGTCATGACACTAGTGCTTCTTTATATAGTTTAATGAAGAAATAAATCTTTCTTTATAATTTGGATGCACTTTGTACTTTGGTAATCATTGTTAATACAGTTGCCTCATGGTCACTGATACCAGTTTCATTGTGGACATCCTCAAAGAGATCAGGTGTATTTGTTGCCATTAAATCCAATATATTTCCATCACGAGAGAGGTTCTGAGCTATCTGTTTTAGGTAGTTTCAATAAAAAGCATTTAGTTATATTTTGCACAGTGTCTTGCCACACCGACTGCTTGCAAAACTGTAATTTTTCCATTTGATTCTTGGATGATTAAGTTTCCTCTGATGATTACAGCATTGTAGGAGAACTTACATACTAGTGAACTGAGGTTTTCTCTAAAGTTTTCAATTACATCAGGAGGCAAGACTGGTGGTTGACAGAAGGATCCAATGCCCCACCAATCTCTCAAGCAGCTTCAGTTCCTACCTCAGTGGATTAGAGCTTCTTGTCACTGGAACAAACAGGCAACCTCCATTTCCCATTAGCCTATTTTTCGATATATCCTTAAACTTTCCCCAAAAGTCTCACTGCTATCAATTTTGGATTTTGATCAGCCTTCTGTTCCTAATATTATGTGAGCTTTACTGTTTTTTATGAGCACTTCAAACTCTTGCACTTTGTTGCAATTGCTTCAGCAGTTAACCATAAAGATTTTAGCACTCTCACCTATAGGGGGGGGGGGCACTTCTTTGGATGTTACACTGATACTTCCGGGTCTCCTACAGCTATCAGTATCTGGACAGGATGGAAAGTTACGTGATCTTAAAAGTAGCTTGTGTATCCTAAACACAATCAGCTATGTGGGTAGCATCCTCTAATGCGTAGTACACATCTGACCCATTTAGTAGGTTCTTACAGTTCTCAACCCAAATCACAAGTCTAAAGTTGCAGCCTAGCTTGTCACTGAACCTTTGCAGAATCTGGTTTAAGCCTTCCACTTCACTCAGAATCAGGGGTCTATGTTCAGCCTTCCCTGCCAGTCGCTGGAATGATCTAAATGAGCTTGGGACCCACATGATAAACACTGTTTGTCCCTATGTGCACCACAGCTTGCAGTTTAATGCACCCTGCTCCCTCAATGGCTGCTGGAATAGCCTCTTCAACATATTGCGTGAGGCCTCTAGGCATACACACTGAGTTCACATGGTGGTCCTTCCCATTCCTTACTGCCATTTCCCTAAGGGGTACAATTATTTGCCATGTGGTTGAACTTCTAATGACTAACAGAGTCCTGTCCTTTTTCATTGGCCTCCCCTACAGAAGAAACAACACTTTCCAACAGGTGAAGTGAGACTCACTGGCTCAGTTTCAATTTCAGTGGAAAATGGCACTTCAGGCTTGTTTGTTAGGGGGATAGGTGTAATACCCTGAGTTCTCACTGGTCCCTGTCTTTCCTGTACAGTTAAGTGGACTAGTAGTGACAGATCCTGTACATCCTTTAAAAGAGACAGTATGCCCAGGAGAGGATAGTACCTATGGTATCTGGTAAATCACTCTTGGTGAGTCTCCCAACACATCCATCTGCAGTAACCTCTAATCACTTGGCAGTAGTCAGTGTGATTTCCAGCTCTTACAGAAAGCAACTAACACATCTTATGCTTCAGAAAAGCATACACAATGGGGCTTCATTGTGGGTGGTGCAGTATTCTACAAAACAGTAAACAAATAACTTAAAATTAAGTTTGCTGATTCTCTTTTAATTTATTGGCCTGATATGCTGTAAGTATCATCAGTAGCTTTTTAGAGCAAATTGAGAAATCTATTATAACAACAGAAAAACTTGGTATAAAATTTACTTTTTCTCTGAAGCATTCGTGATGTTATGTTGACTATCACTAACAAATTCAGCAGTAGTGTTAATTTATGATAAACGCGGACAATATTCACTCCTCTTAGAATGTGTCAAAATATGTTAGTTACAAACAGTTTCTGTAAGCCACAAAAGCTGATTTAGTATGAAAGTTATGCATAATGCTCATAACTTACAAAAATTATGAAAAATATATATTTGTAAGAGTCCAAAACTAAAAAAATGACCTTTTTCACACAAATATATGATGAAATTAGGGACCATCTGTTCTCCAATGAAGATACCGTTGCCAAAGTTTCCAAAAAGTGTAAATTAAGTTCACATTTTATGATATGCCTCTTGCACAAGTTTTATAAACCTCTCACAAATGTTTGAAAATGCACAATATATCATAATACACACAAGTATTGACACAATACTCAGTATGCTGTGCTGTTCCCATAGTTACGGCAACTGCAGTGCAGTTCTTTGGCATCTGCAGGTTGTTGCACTGCTATAGGATTTTGGGAGTATATTTTGGTCCTTGCATATTACAGGCTTTTTGATTTTTGCTAAACTATTTTCAGAGAAATAAAGGTCACTGTGATAAAAAATAAGGAAATCATAATTACATTATTACCCTGTAACAGATGACCTGAGACTGTGCGTCACTTACACCATCATACTCAGACAGTATCTCTCAACAACTACCAAGAGTTCAAGTTCACTCTGTATTTTGCTTTGAGTTCATTTCAGCCTTCCCTAGTGATATAATGAAAACAATAGGACATAATCCAGTCACACAAACTACTATTATGCCAGAGGTATCACATGACAGGAATGAAATATTACAATTGATTTCACACCATTAGATCTGATCTGCTGTGTCCTTAAAATGTACTTATTTTCCCATTATCAAATGACTGTTTCATTCTAGGACATGGTTAAGATTTGAAGAATGCATAAATGACTATACAAAGGACTGCTTTACAGAAAACCAGCAAGAGGAATTTAAAAAAGCTGTCGAAAGCCCAGTGGACCTTGTCCATCGAATGTGCACTGAGCATCAGTACCAGCAAGGTAAGAGCTATATGATATTTTATATCATAGAAAAGTAACTTATAAAAAGTACAAGAGTCTTGACTGTATATTTTTCCAACAAATGTTTTTAAGAAACAGAGATTTTTCTATATACCTAATTTTACTGCTGCCTGAGTTACAAAAAAATGTTTTCATTCTAGTCTGATATGACGGGTGGAGCCAAGGGAATGAACATGGAAGATAGCAAAAGGAGGCAGAGGAGAGGGGTAGGAAAAGGAAAGGAATAGAAATATGACACCAATGAGAAATCAACCAAACAAGGCTAGTTGTTCCTTATTTTAAACAGTGAAATAAGAGGCTATGTTTAGAGGGTGGGTCAAGTTAAAATAGCTGTCATAAGCTATTAAGAAGTCTCAGTAATCTATGTTCTACTTAGGAACATGTTGTCCCAGTAAGTGGGTATTTATTTATTTATTCATCCATTTGATGTATTACAATTGATACTTGTTGTATTGGCCCATATTTCCCCACATCTGTGTGGACAGCTATTTGTTTATTTGAGGCTCCCATTCATCTGTGTGGACAGTTACTTGTTTATTAGAAGCCCAGAGATCTTATATTGTGTGGCTACACAAGATATGAGGCTGAGGTTAATTACATTTGTACACACTGTATTTCCAATCAATAGCAGATACTTACTAATGAGAGCTATAACATAACATTTATCTTAGGCAGTTACATATATTAAAATATACTCAAAAATTTAGCATGTATAATGTGCAAAATAAAATAGTGGCTACAATAGCATGAATCAGAAAAAACTCAGCATCTACTTTTAGTATACTATAATATAGAAGATACATGGTAATATCTAAGTAAATACGGTTGTATATGAGTACAAGCACATTATTTCTATATAACCCTACCAAACAGTGACTTACAGAAATTCTGCTTTCAGCAGGAGGCAAGCACAAAAAGTAATTACAAGCACTGTGGGGCACAGTGAGGGAGAGGATAATGACAAGTAATTAATGAAAGGTTGCCTTCAGATACTCATAAACAGATTAAAAAGTATATTTCATTAGTAAATCTTTAACTTTCTTCCTGGAAGTATTGCTTTTGTTTCTAGTCTCAGTTGTGCGACTGGATTCGTGATTTCCTGTCAGGAAGGTCGCAGTTCGTAGTAATAGACGGCAAATCATCGAGTAAAACTTAAGTGATATCAGGTGTTCCCCAGGGAAGCGTCCTGGGACCGCTACTGTTCCTGATCTATATAAATGACCTGGGTGACAATCTGAGCAGTTCTCTTAGACAGTTCGCAGATGATGCTGTAATTTACCGTCTAGTAAGGTCATCCGAAGACCAGTATCAGCTGCAAAGCGATTTAGAAAAGATTGCTGTATGGTGTGTCACGTGGCAGTTGACGCTAAATAACGAAAAGTGTGAGATGATCCACATGAGTTCCAAAAGAAATCCGTTGGAATTCGATTACTCGATAAATAGTACAATTCTCAAGGCTGTCAATTCAACTAAGTACCTGGGTGTTAAAATTACGAACAACTTCAGTTGGAAGGACCACATAGATAATATTGTCGGGAAGGCGAGCCAAAGGTTGCGTTTCATTGGCAGGACACTTAGAAGATGCAACAAGTCCACTAAAGAGACAGCTTACACTACACTCGTTCGTCCTCTGTTAGAATATTGCTGCGCGGTGTGGGATCCTTACCAGGTGGGATTGACGGAGGACATCGAGAGGGTGCAAAGAAGGGCAGCTCGTTTTGTATTATCGCGTTATAGGGGAGAGAGTGTGGCAGATATGATACACGAGTTGGGATGGAAGTCATTACAGCATAGACGTTTTTCGTCGCGGTGAGACCTTTTTACGAAATTTCAGTCACCAACTTTCTCTTCCGAATGCGAAAATATTTTGTTGAGCCCAACCTACATAGGTAGGAATGATCATCAAAATAAAATAAGAGAAATCAGAGCTCGAACAGAAAGGTTTAGGTGTTCGTTTTTCCCGCTCGCTGTTCGGGAGTGGAATAGTAGGATAGTATGATTGTGGTTCGATGAACCCTCTGCCAAGCACTTAAATGTGAATTGCAGAGTAGTCATGTAGATGTAGATGTAGATGTAGTTGATAGGGGTTGTTTGTTAGAAAGTAGGTTGTACATATTTCTCACCCCATTGTGACTTTTGCTTAATCTTTGTCTCACCAGATGAAAGTTCACTTTTGTGCTTGTCGTGGTTCTGGATATCTCCATTTGTTATAAAGAGATCGATGTTTTTTTCACAAAAGAAACTGTCTCTAGGATATAAATACAGGGGACTGGCAATATATTAAGCTCTTTGGAAATGGGCTTGGTGGCAAATCATGTTGGTACTCTTTTGTTTACTTTTATTATTCCTTTCTTGCATGATGACAATTTTTTGTGAGTAGCCTCCCCCCCCCCCCCCCCCACCCACACAAAGGGATGCCACATGCTGTTATTGAGTGCAGAAGACCATGATAAACAGTTTTTAATGTGTTTACATTACATGACTGCCCAAGATTTCTGAAAGCATAGCAGATACTACCAAGCTTGTTTAATAGTTGTGCCCTGTCTTCATCCCACTGGAGTGAACTGTCAAGCTAGACTCCAAAACACTTTGTTTCTGCTTCTAGTTCAATTTTCCATTAATCTGCAAGGGTTCTATATAGACAGGATGGTTTCAGGATGAGTAGAAGTGTGTGCAACTTGTCATGTTTATATTTAACAGTAATTAATTTTGACCTTCAGTTACAGAGTTAAGTCTAACTGGAAGAGGAACTTTGTGTCATCTACAAACAATACAGGAGAAGTGTTATGTGATTTAAAGAAAGTTAATTGATAAAAGAGTAGGAAGGGGAGAGTGCCCAGTACTGAATCTTGTGGGACTCCACAGCTCATAAGGTCTTTGCCAGAATAAATTTTTATACATTCAGGGCTTGTGATTTCTAGCATTATCGTTCTGTTGATGAGATAGAATTTAAAGCAGTTATCTGCTGTACCTCTGATGCCATACAATTTTAGTTTCTGAAGCAACAGTGAATGATTAATGAGATCAAAAGCCTTACTAAGGTCATTAAAAAGTCCGAAAGAAAATTCATTTTGGTTGAAGGCTCTTTTCTAGAAACACTGTGATTCTGAGCTATAAGACTTTCTCAGATATCTTGGATATAGTTTGTAATGATGTGGAACATGTCAGATTAATAAAAGGTGTCTATACAAGACATTACATTAGACAAAATATTACATGACTCTCAATATTATTATTATTATTATTATTATTATGGGGGGGGGGGGGGGGAGAGGTTGGGAAATTACCCACTTACTATATCCAAAAATTCATCTAATGAGTAGAAGTAGTTGCCATTAAGAAATTCTTTTAATTTCCTTTTAAATGCTTTATGGCTACTGTCAGACTTTTGATGCTATTAGGTAAGTGACCAAAGGCTTTTGTGGCAGCATAATTTACCACCTTCTGAGCCAAAGTTAGATTTAACTTTGATTAGTGAAGATCATCCTTTCTCCTTGTGTTGTAGCCACGTACACTGCTATTACTTTTGAATTCGTTCGGATTGTTAATAACAAATTTCATAAGTGAATATATATATTGTGAGGCTACAGTGAAGATTTCTAGCTCTTTAAATAAGTGTCTGCAGGATGATCTAGGATGAGCTCCAGCAATTATTCTGATTACACGATTTTGTGCAATGAACACTTTTCTACTCAATGATGAGTTACCCCACAATTTGATGCCATACGAAAGCAGAGAATGAAAATAGGCGTGGTAAGCTAATTTACTCAGATATATATCGCCAAAATTTGCAATGACCCTAATAGCATAAGTAGCTGAACTCAAATGTTTCAGCAGATCCTCAGCGTGTTTTTTCCAGTTCAACCCCTCATCAATGCATACACCTAGAAATTTTGAATATTCTACCTTAGCTACCGATTTCTGATTGAAGTCTATATTTATTAACGGAGTCATTCCATTTACTGTGTGGAACTGTATATACTGTGTTTTGTGAAATTTTAATGAGAGCCTATTTGCAGAGAACCACTTAATGATTTTTTAAAAAACGTCGTTTACAAATTCACCAGTTAATTCTTGTCTGTTGGGTGTGATAGCTATACTTGTATCATCGGCAAAAAGTACCAGCTTTGCATCTTCGTGAATATAGAATGGCAAGTCATTAATACATATTA
The DNA here is from genome assembly GCF_023897955.1 of Schistocerca gregaria. Lineage (NCBI taxonomy): Eukaryota > Metazoa > Arthropoda > Insecta > Orthoptera > Acrididae > Schistocerca > Schistocerca gregaria. The sequence continues at coordinate 298,640,402 of NC_064931.1, forward strand.
AGAACAGCAGAGGACCCAAGACCGAACCTTGCGGCACCCCATTCTTGATTGTTCCCCAGTCTGAGAAATCACCAGTTTTTTTGCATATGTGAACTGTTTATTTCAACTTTCTGCACTCTTCCAGTTAGGTATGATTTAAACCATTTGAGCACTGTCCCATTCATACCACAATACTTGAGCTTATCTAAAAGTATTCCATGATTGACACAATCAAAAGCCTTTGATATATCACAAAAAATCCCAACGGGTGACTTCCGGTTACTCAGAGCATTTAATATTTCATTAGTGAAAGTATATATAGCATTTTCCGTTGAAAACCCCTTCTGGAAACCAAACTGACATTTTGTTAAACTTTATCTTTGCAAAGGTGTGAAGCTACTACAATACATTACTTTCTCAAGAATTTTGGATAAGGCAATCAGAAGAGAGATTGGGTGGTAGTTGTTGACATCAGATGTAGCCCCTTTTTTATGCAGTGGTATAACAATGGCATACTTCAGTCTATCTGGGAAAATACCCTGCTTCAGAGAGCTATTACATATGTGGCTAAGAATCACACTTATTTCTTGGGAACAAGCTTTTATTTCTGTCCTGTTCACATGGTCATGCCCACAAAAAAGTTGGGAAGAAATTGCAGTGGAGTTGATATATAATGAGGGTGCTCTTAGAGGTGACCTTGGCTTTCATGAATAAAGACATAACTGTGACAAGATCAGAACAAAGTGTGGTGACTGGCTGAATGAAATGGCTTTGCACCTTTGTTTGTCACATAGATATTACCCGTGAGGCAATGGGTTGGACATGGGTGAATAAGAACATATCAAATTGGTTGATCAGGTGGTAGAGCAACAATTTGTGAGGGATGGGAAGAATTTTATGTAGGATGTTTATTTCAGGGCAAACTATTTTTTATTGTCTGATGACAGTAGAAGTATTAGACAACTATTTAAAACAAATATATTCATTTCTACATACAAACACACAATGTAAAATTCTTAATGGGTTCATAGCTCTAGGTCCGTGTTTGAAATCCAGTCGGATGCCACTACGCCCTCCATTGTTCTTTGAACAATCTGAAAAAAAACTACACTTAACTCCACCTGAACAGACCTCAGAAGGTCCAGTGATACTGACTGACCATCGTGTCATGCTCAGCTGATAGGCTTCACTGGATGCAGATGTGGAGGGGCATGTGATCAGCAGACTGCTCTCCCACCTGTATACAGTTTTTGTGACAAGAGCCGCTACTTCTCAGTCAAATAGCTCCTCAATTGGCCTCACAAGGGCTCAGGGCACCCCACTTGCCACTTGGCAAACCTGAATGGTCACTGATTCAAGTGCTAGCCAAGCCTGATAGTGCTTAACTTCAGTGATTCGATGGGAACTGGTGTTACCACTGCAGCAAAGCTGTTGGCTTGAACACTCTGAGGAAACATTCGAATGTTGTGTGGTGTAATGTTTGGGGCTTTTCATCACAGTCCCATTCAGGGCACAACTTCCATTCCCATTGGTGTAGCAATGCTCTACATATGCTCTGGTTAGTTCTGATCTGATTCAGAATGCTCCAGTGTCATTAGGATAGATCAAAACTTGCTGGTCACCCCCAAGGAATTTTGATTAGTTGGTGATGCTACATGGAAGCTTGCTCTTACCATTGTTGTTCCAGATGTCTTGCATTTTGAAGTTACTGTTCTGCTGGCTGATTGCTATGTGCCATGATGGTTTTCTAGATCTTAGTCACTGGGGTTCAGGTAATGAAATTTCTGAATGAACTGGTAACTGGGGTTATTTATTTATTTATTTTATTCTTGTCCACAAATTCAGCAATTATTGTGGTTTTCTTGTGGATGGTGGCGAAATGTTACTAAGGACCAGTAGCCAGTGCATGTTTGAGGGATGAATCCACACTGTGGACGAGCTGTATATCAATTATTTTAGTATGAGCACTGTTTAGCCAGATGAAAGAGCTACAGCTGATGATCTAGGATGCTAATGTAAATTGCAAAGAATGAAAAATGAACATGAGTTGAAGAATGTTATTGGAAATGTTGCATTATTTTTTACTGCAGCACATAGTGTTATCTCTGCGAGATGCTAATGTGCAGCTTCCGAAATATAGAGTATGAGTAATGTCCATTATATGTAAGAAGCTGCACATCATTGACAAAAGTGCTGCATACACAAACAGTACACAATATTTGCATTTGTGTGATATTTTATTTGTGTATCTTGAGTCATTTTCCATCCCTAAAGGCTCCAACTACTGATCAAATATGTGGGATATGACGTATCAGTGAATCAAGGAATAAATCTCTTGGTAGTCTTGCCACCTCCTTCCATATTTGGGATATCTTCATCTCCATTTCCAGCTGAAGAGCACAAACATAGCTTACATTCTTATTCAATCCAGTACCCCAGCCACTGAATGTTCTCTTCAAATGACCTTACACTTGATTATAAAATATTTGTTTGTATGAAGTACTTTCTACCCCTATGACCAGTTAATTTTTTTACCTTTTGAGGGTTAAATATACAGGAAGTTTTTCATTGGTTACCTGAGTGGGAAATCTAGAAAAATGTAAATGTAATTAATAAATAAACAAATGGATTGGCATGTCCTTAACAGAATAGATTTGATGATCAGATCAAGAATAAATATCATGGACTGCAATGTGCACTGTTCAGAAATACTATATAGCCATAAAGCATGAGGAATGATTAATCCAAAGACAAAATTTGTCTTCCTGAAAGCCTGGTTGGTGTATAAAACCTGACTGTTTCTGAACACCTTTCATAGTTCCAATTACTTACAGGCAAGCCTTTTCTGACTTAACAAGAATAAATAATACATTTTTCACCAGTACAGTGAACAAGCTCACATAAATGCAACTGTCAACTTTTTCAAGGGTGTGAATGCTGCCTCACTGATTCAATGCATGTGATGTGACACTCGTGGAAAGCAAAAAGATCTGAAGGCAGCACTTTTCTTCAGATGAAGAGTGTGCAACATTCTAAATCAGTGTGTTGAAAGACATTTCCAAGAAGTGTGCATATACACTCCTGGAAATTGAAATAAGAACACCGTGAATTCATTGTCCCAGGAAGGGGAAACTTTATTGACACATTCCTGGGGTCAGATACATCACATGATCACACTGACGGAACCACAGGCACATAGACACAGGCAATAGAGCATGCACAATGTCGGCACTAGTACAGTGTATATCCACCTTTCGCAGCAATGCAGGCTGCTATTCTCCCATGGAGACGATCGTAGAGATGCTGGATGTAGTCCTGTGGAACGGCTTGCCATGCCATTTCCACCTCGCGCCTCAGTTGGACCAGCGTTCGTGCTGGACGTGCAGACCGCGTGAGACAATGCTTCATCCAGTCCCAAACATGCTCAACGCGGGACAGATCCGGAGATCTTGCTGGCCAGTGTAGTTGACTTACACCTTCTAGAGCACATTGGGTGGCACGGGATACATGCGGACGTGGATTGTCCTGTTGGAACAGCAAGTTCCCTTGCCGGTCTAGGAATGGTAGAACGATGGGTTCAATGATGGTTTGGATGTACCGTTCACTATTCAGTGTCCCCTCGATGATCACCAGAGGTGTACGGCCAGTGTAGGAGATCGCTCCTCACACCATGATGCCGGGTGTTGGCCCTGTGTGCCTCGGTCGTATGCAGTCCTGATTGTGGCGCTCACCTGCACGGCGCCAAACACACATACGACCATCATTGGCACCAAGGCAGAAGCGACTCTCATCGCTGAAGACGACACGTCTCCATTCGTCCCTCCATTCATGCCTGTCGCGACACCACTGGAGGCGGGCTGCACGATGTTGGGGCGTGAGCGGAAGACGGCCTAACGGTGTGCGGGACCGTAGCCCAGCTTCATGGAGACGGTTGCGAATGGTCCTCGCCGATACCCCAGGAGCAATAGTGTCCCTAATTTGCTGGGAAGTGGCGGTGCAGTCCCCTACGGCACTGCGTAGGATCCTACGGTCTTGGCGTGCATCCGTGCGTCGCTGCGGTCCGGTCCCAGGTCGACGGGCAGGTGCACCTTCCGCCGACCACTGGCGACAACATCGATGTACTGTGGAGACCTCACGCCCCACGTGTTGAGCAATTCAGAGGTATGTCCACCCGGCCTCCCGCATGCCCACTATATGCCCTCGCTCAAAGTCCGTCAACTGCACATACGGTTCACGTCCACGCTGTCACGGCGTGCTACCAGTGTTAAAGACTGTGATGGAGCTCCGTACGCCACGGCAAACTGGCTGACACTGACGGCGGCGGTGCGCAAATGCTGCGCAGCTAGCGCCATTCGACGACCAACACCACGGTTCCTGGTGTGTCTGCTGTGCCGTGCGTGTGATCATTGCGAGTACAGCCCTCTTGCAGTGTCCGGAGCAAGTATGGTGGGTCTGACACACCGGTGTCAATGTGTTCTTTTTTCCATTTCCAGGAGTGTAGTTCCAAGGAATGGAAATATTCACAAGTATTCATTATAAATATAATACAAAAAGTGGGATACAGAGTTTTCTGTTTCAGCTGTAAGCTGTAAAATATTAAAATTTGACTTATCCACATAATATCTGTAAAAAGATTATAAGTCACATGACACATCCAAAGGCAGGCTATCATCTTCAAGTAAAATATACAAGAATTATTAGAAAAAAACATATATACTTTAATAAGCAGAGACAAATCTCAAAGTTATACTGTTCTTTATCATTAGAAGATTAGCAATTTTTTTAAAGTCTCTTGTACGTTTTATCTGAAGGATGAGGGCATTCTCTCAAGATGTGTCATGAGACTTGTGAACTTGGCATATATTTTATACGGTTGAGCTAAATTCTAATATGTTTACTGAAGAAAAATAGAGCTGTTGACCAGATTCTTTATGTGTCCAAAATTTTTGGGCAAAGCCTTCCTTTTTCAGTTCTGTATGTTGTACAAAGCTGTTTTACTTTATTTTTGGCATACCAATTTCTCAGTACATTACCTTTTTGCTTGCCTTTTAAGAAATGCACACCTACAAGATAGTAGTCACAGTATTTTCAGCATCCTTCCTTATTACCATTACTTTCTCATTAAGCTATCTCACCATTTCTCATTAAGAGGAATAACTAACATTAATAATGGGATATATGAATAAGCAGGTGGTGCTCTAGAGACAAGGAAATGATAAATCCTCTGCCTAACTAAACATAAATCAGATGAATGAGACACTGACTGATAGTTTGCAGAAAGAATCATCCTGCTATTGTGAGCGTAGGGGTGAAATGAAACAAAAATCCAGAAAAATTCCTGATTTAGACAGTGATAATGTAACATAATCCATTGGTAGCCTCCTCAAATTTTGCTGTCAGATCCTAAAATCAACATGACTCAATATTTTGGTGATGCATCAGGAGAGATGCTTCTGTTGCTGAGTTGTACTGAAAACTGATGCCAAAGCTAGAAACCATTATCTTGTATGGACCCTCATACCGTAGATGGTACATGTGCTGCCCATAAAAGGTGCTGTCCCCAAGACTGTACTTCTGATACTTTCTGTAAAACACCAGCACCACCAGTGTATCAGACTCAAAGATTGCTCTCAAACATCTGGGCCAGCCACACCAAAGAATGATGTTTTTGATGCAGGATAATACAGAGTTCCACACCCTGCTAAGCTGAAAACTCTTGTCTCTGTTAGTCAAGTTGTCTGCTAACCTAATTTCAGTTGACTCCTTATAAACATTGTCCAAAAAACTGAATTTACTGGAAACTATCTTGCTCTCATCAAATTTCATCCCTTGTCTCCTGTTTAAACAGTGCTCCCTACTGCCAATTTGTCAGGCTGTTGTAGCTTCATGTGGCAATGATCCTCTACACACCTGTACTGAACTGTGCAAATTGACTTACCAATGACAAAGAAGTCTGCACATGCCAGGCCTTCTGATTCCCAAATCATCCTTGACAGAGGTAAGTAGTGCCCTAATCTGGACATGTGGATGAAACACAGTTTTAATCTCAAATATACTTAAAATTCCTTTAGTTGTAAAAGATATGCCCCCAGTTTAAGGAATAAATGGCAGAAATCTATGATCCTTTTCATGTACCTCCAGTTATGGTCCTAACTTCTTCTTGGAGTATCTATTTTCCTTAAACACTGACACCAAGATGCAAGTTCTTGTGTTAGATCATCTGCATTGGAAATAGCATATTCCCTGTATATCAGAGTCCTAAGGATGGCACTGCATTGATATGATGGATGGCAACTCTTTGGATATAGCAGTATGTATCGGTTTCCTATCACAAATCTTTGGATATAGCAGTATGTATCGGTTTCCAATCAGTACTATGCCCCAGAGTACTAACATGTTTTTTGTGTACTGTTACATACAAAAATGGAAGCTTCCCATCACTTTAAGTCTCAATAGTAAATTTAATGCTGTAGTAAAAATAGCTGAAATGGTCCAAATATCGATTAAGAACATTTCGTCCATGAGTCCAGACAAAAAATGTGTAGTCAACATATCTCCAGTAACATTTTGCTTACAAAGCCGAAGTCCTCAGCACCCTGTCCTCAGATTCCTACATGAATATACTGACAACTATAGGTGATAAAGGGCTACCCATAGGCAAACCATCAGTCTCTTATATAAATATTGCCATCATACGGTTATACATGCATGTCAGCTCATGACGACAAAGCTTCACCAACTCTTCATCCAGTTTTTCACTCATAAAACTCAGCGACTCTTCAAAACAGACAAATAGAGATATCACACCATAACTCACAATTAAACTGAAAGGATTTAACATCAGTTTTCAGTGGAACTCAGCGGAAATTCTCTCCTGAAGCTGGCAGATAGCTCATTAAACAAAATAGTGAGTCATGTTGATTATAGTATAGTGACTGAGGTTGTCAACCACTATGATTAATAATGAATGGGGTATTTGGAGCTCAAGATGCTGGAGTCCACCATCCAGGCAGGGTAACAATGAGGAATTGAGTGCATGCCTGCCAGATGTCCAATGTGTCATCAGTGATACAGCATTACTAAATCAAAAATTTATTATTCAGTAAGACAAGAGTCATGCCAATGCCCGGTGAGGTCAGCATCCATGAGATGTGAACCATACACAGCCCACAGTGGAAGGTGCTGTGGTCAGCATATGGCTCATATGTGTCATGCAGCTAAGGTAGCAATGGCACCAGTAGCAAGTTCGGCCACTGACACCAGCAACTTGGTGCCCCATTGTGGCTGCCAGCGACTGGTACCAATGTAGACACATATACTTGTAGACTTGTGAAGTAGGTCCCTCCTCAGGTTGGCAGACTGCGCTACCTTTGATTAAAAATGCTGAGTATTTATGTGCTCTGCCCCATCCTTGTTTTGCTGCAGCACTGGGTTTTATTTCATGAGCCACAACAAGTCCATGGTTTGGATGGAAAATAACTGAGCCACAAATGCAATAATGTCTCTGCCTTCCTGCTGCATCACTGATAGCTCCACTCTGGCTGTATCCTGGAATGTAGTAATCACCTGATGTCATAGCGCAATTCTTGTTGTATCAGCATCAGTCCCTGATGAATAATGTTCAGAAGAAGGAAGGAAGATCAAGGTTTAATGTCCCATCAACAGCAACATCATTAGAAATGGAACACAATCTTGGATTGTTTTGTTTAAAGAGGTGGGAGGAAACAGGCCACATCCTTTCGAAGAAACCTTCCTGGAAATTGCCTGAATTATGTTCAGTCAGTTCTAGTCTGACCTACTTATGTGGTCCCTTGCATTAAGTGTGGCAGTTGTCTTAATTTTCACTCAGTTACACCCAATTGATTATTTTTGCCACAACAATAGAAATGGCAGCAAACTCAAGGGGACTGCCAAGAATTATTATGAAACTATACAGTTGCATCAAGTACCTCTATGAGGAGGAGATGGTGGAACCTGTACAGAAGCTGGAAACTTCAGAGGAATAAAGGGAGGAAGGGAAGGTGCTGAGTGCATTCACCTTCTTACTGAAATAGCATAAGGGAGGTACCATTCCTAATTTTGTCAGATGTTTTCAGTTTTTTAATAGTGTGGGGGCTAATATGATTAAGGAGTATGCAAGTCAACTGCTGATTGAGGAATCCTTTTGTTTTACCCATAGACGGCTGTGTATTATTTGCAAAGATTTATTTTGCTTACATTCGGGCATTTAATCATGGTTGTCAAGAGATATCTGGGAGTGGATTGATGGTTCCACATGGATACTCTCAGAGTGGCACATTGGAGTATTGTTACCAGACAGTCCTCCAGAGTTGAATGGCATTTCAGTCACTGTACTGTGTCAGAAGGGGTACACATTGACACACTGTGATTAATCTTTCAAGTAAGGGTTTGGGCAGCCCCACAGTGTACGTGTTTGAAACCCATTTAAATTTTGCTCTGGCTTCAAGGCAGCTTACAGTTACAGAATTTATTTGCTCTGTGGAACAAGAAGTACGCAGCCTCCCTGAGGATTGGGTAGAAGAAATTAGGTAAGAAGTGTCCCACACGCTGTATCAGGCTTAGTCACCATTGGATAACACCTCCTCTGCAGAGACAGCAGCTATTTGTTTCCTTCATCTACATCTACATCTACATCTACATCTACATAACTACTCTGCAATTCACAATTAAGAGCCTAGCAGAGAGCTCATCAAACAACCTTCAAGCTATTTCTCTACCATTTCACTCTCGAACAGTGTGTGGGAAAAACAAACCCTTAAATCTTTCCATGTGAGCTCTTATTTCTCTTATCTTATTGTGATGATCATTTTTCCCTCTGAAGAGAAAATTTGTGTTTGAAATTTTATGAGAAGATCCTGATGCAATGAAAAATGCCTTTATTTTAATGATACCCACCCCAATTTGCATATCATATCTGTGGCACACACTTCCATATTTCATGAAAATACAAAATGGGCTGCCTCCCTTTGAACTGTTTTGACGTCCTCCATCAATCCTATTTCATTCCAATGCCACATCACACAGCATTACTCCAGAAGAGGGCAGACATGAGTAGTCTATGCAGTCTCTTTAGTAGATTTGTTGCATTTCCTAAGTGTTCTGTCAATAAATCAGTCTTTGGTTTGCTTTCCCCACAACAGTATATATGTCATCATTGACCATTTCAATTTAAGTTATTCATTATTGTAATCCCTAAGTATTTAATTGAATTTACAGCCTTTAGATTTGTGTGATTTATTGTGTAATGGAAATTTAGTAGATTCCTGTTAGTACTTACGTGGAAGACCTCACACTTCTCATTATTCAGAGTTAATTGTCACTTTTCACACCATACAGATATCTTATCTAAATAATTTTGCAATTGTTTTTGATAATCTAATGACTTAACAAGATTTTAAATCATAGCATTATCTGCAAAAAATCTAAGAGAGCAGCTCAGATTGTCACTAAAATCATTTATGTAGGTCAGGAAGGGCAGAGGGCCTATAACACACACTCGGGGAATGCCAGATATCACTTCTGTTCTACTTGAAGACTTCCCATCAGTTACTATGAACTGCAAACTTCATAACAGGAAGTCATGGATCCAGTCACACAAATGAGATGAAACCCCAAAGGCATGCAATTTTATTAGAAGTCTCTTGTAAGAACAGTGTCAAAGGCCTTCTGGAAATCTAAAAATATGGAACCTACTAACATCCCCTGTCAGTAGCACTCATTACTTCATGAGAATAAAGAGCTGGTTGCATTTCACAAGAGAAATATTTTCTGCAAATCGATGTTTGTAATATGGGTGTGTAATTCAGAGGATTACTCCTATTTGTTTCCTTGCATAATGGTGTGACTTGTGCAACTTTCCAGTCCTTAGGCATGGATCATTCAATGGGTGTGAGGTTGTATATGGTTGCTAAGTAGAGAGCTATTGTATCAGGGTGCTCTGAAAGGAACCTGACTGGTATAAAACCTTGATTGGAGGTCTTGTCTTTATTAAGTGATTTAAGCTGCTTTGCTTCACCAAGGATATCTACTTTTCATTTACTCTTATTGGCAGTTGTTCACAATTCAAATTCAGGAATATTTACTTCATCTTCCTTGGTGAAGAAATTTCAGAAAACTGTGCTTAGTAACTCTGCTTTAATGGCACTGTCATCAGTACCATTTGTATTGTGGAGCGAAGGTATTTATTGTGTCTTGATGCTAGTGTACCTGACATATGCCCAGATTCTCTTTGGGTTTTCTGCCACATTTTGAGACAGAGTTTCATTGTGAAATCTATTAAAAGCATCTCACATTGAAGTTAACACTAAAATTCAACGTTCTAATAACTTAACCAATTTTGGGGGTCTTACATTCTTTTAAATTTGCAGTCCTTTTTTCATTGATTCTGCAATAGTGTTCTGATCTGCTTTGTGTACTATGGGTGATCAGTACCACCTCTTATTAATTTATCTGATCAATATCTCTTGATTGCTGTCAATACTATTTCTCTGAATCCAAATTACATCTGGTCTACACTTAAATAGTCAGATTGGAAGGAGTGGAGACTATCTCTTATGAAGACGTCAAGCAAATTTTTATCTGTTTTTTGTTGTTGTTTTTTTTGCAATTCATTTTTTTGCATATATTTTTCATATTTTTTGGTAGGTTTGGTTGTTATAGTATTCAGTGTCACTACAATGAGCTTGTGGTCACTAATCCCTGTATCCAGCATATTGCTCCCTATTTGCTCAGTATTATCTGTTGCGAAGAGGTCAAATATGCTTTCAAAACGTTAACACTTTGAGTGGACTTCTGAACTAATAGTTCAAACTAATTTCCTAACGACACATTCAGTATGATTTCGGACAATATTGTGAGCCTAACACTGAATTTAAATGTGTATTTTTGCCAATATAGTGAGTCTAGGTTAAAGTCACCACCAACTATAGTTGTATAAATAGGGTATCTATCTGAAATGGGACTCAAGGTTCCTTTGGACTGTTCAGCAACTGTATCATCTGAGTCAGGCAGTCTGTAAAAGGGACCAATTATTAATTTATTTCAGTTGTCAAGAATAATCTCTACCCATTCTAATTCAAAGGAACTATCTACTTCAATTTCATAACAAAGTAGACTACTTCTGATTGCAATAAATGCTCCACCACCAACTGTATTTAATCCATCATTTCAGAATACAGTTATGTTCTTTGTAAAAATTTCTGCTGAACTTATTTCCAGCTTTATCCAGCTTTCCATACCTGTAAGAATTTGCACTTTAGTGCATCCTATTAGTGCTTGTTGCTCTGGTTCTTTCCCAACACAGCTATGACATTTACAACTCCAATACTGATTGTTGCTTGGTCTACCTTCCAGCATTTGTCCTGCATTCTTTTAGGTTGACACCCTTTTTCTGTGGTTTCCCAAGATTCTATAGCCTAAAAAAATCACCCAATCCCTTCCACACAGCCCCACTACCCATGTAACCACTTCTTGTATGTAGTCCATCCCTAACCTATTAATCTGAATCCAGAAACCCACCACCCTAAGGTACAAGTTGAGGAAGTAATTGAACCATCTGAGCCTCTGATTCAGACCCTCCACTTGTCTCTGTATCAACAAATCACAGTCTGTTCTGTTGACGATGCTACAAATGGTAAGCTCCACCTTCATGTTGCAAGGAAGTCTTTACCATTTCAGCTAGTCACACAAAACCAGAGAGAATCTCATCCAATCCAAATTGACACACATTGTTAGTACCCCCATGAACCAGCACCTGCAGTTGGCTGCACTCTTCATAATATATGGAAGCAGCCTTAACACATCTGGAATGACTTTTCCCAGTATTCCACACTGGATTCCTTCTCCTCCTTTGCTGCCACATCCCCAAGGGGCCCCATTACACACTCAACATTGGAGCTCCCAACTACCACTAATCCCACCCTCAGTGAATGCCCAGACCTTGTGGACTGAGAGGCTTTCTCTGTAGCAGGGTAAGTGGCTGCATCTGGCCCAGGGTCTTTGGCTGCCATAGGTAGGACCCGAAACCTGTTTGTCAGACAAACTGAGGAGGCCCTCGTAAACACTGCTCAAAAAACTAGATGTAATAGCATCTATATTGCTCTCACAAAATTTCGTTCGATGTTCCCTGTTTAAACAATGTACTCTATTGATGATTTGTCAGGCAGCGTGATGATGCGCTGCACACCTCTACTGAATTGTACAAACTGATTGGTCAACATAAGCTTTCCCACGCTGACAAGAAATTCCGTACATGCCAGGCTTCCTAAACCCCAAATCATCCTTCACACAGCCCAATAGTGCCCTGATCTTGGCAGGCAGATGAAACACAGTTTTAATGTCAAATTTAATTAAAATTCTGCTGTCTTAAAGGATATGTCTCCTGCATTGGGAATAAATGCCAGAGAGCTATGCTTCTCTTCATACATCTCCAAATGTGGTCCAATTTGCATAGCCTGTTGAATACACCAAGTGTGCAAATTCCCGTGTTAGACCATCTGCATCAGAAATAGCATATGCCCTGTGTAACAGAGCCACAAAGATGACACTGTGTTGGTATAATGAGTGGCAACCCTTTCCATACAGATATCAATTGGTATATGCTGGTTTTCCCAAAGTGCTATCATGTTGTTGTTTTTTTTTTTAAACCATTACATCCAAAAATGGAAGCTGTCCATCACTTTTGATCTCCACAGTAAATTTAATACTGGGCTGAAGACAGCTGAAGGAGTCCAAATATCAGTTTAGAAAATTCCATAAATGGTGCCAGGCAAAAAATGTGTAGTAAACTTATCTTCAGAAGCACACAGGTTATAAAGCCAATGTCCTTAATGCCCTACTTCAAAATCCTACCCCTCGCCAACCCATCATTTCATTAAAAAATATTTCCATTAAATGAAAAAGACATGCATGTCAACACTGACTGCAAAGATTCACCAAATCTTCATTCAGTTTTTCACTTATTAAATTCAGTGACTCTTCAACAGGGTTGAAGACTGACTCAACAGGGTTGAGACTGAATCCTTTAGATTTACTCATGAGTTTTGATGTGTTATCTCACAACATAGAAATTCACAAACAAATCTGAATGATGCAGCCTCAAAGATTTCAACCGTTTAATAAAATCCACAGAATTGGAGTTACGGTTTTCACCCTTGCCAACAAGTGGGTGAAGAACAGATGTGAAGTACTTTGCCAGGTTGTAAGTGGGTGCACCCAAATTACTAACTACAGCTATAAAGGTAACATTACCTTATGTCTATTTTGCAAACCACACAACCTTGGCAGAATGGCAGTAGCAGTATGAAGCTCCTTGCACAAATCTTCCAACAACATGCTAATTTTGAAAGTGAAAGAGTCTTGCATTTAATCCTTTCTGCGGGGCAGCTGCATAATCTTCTGTAAGCCAGGTCACTGGATAGTCAATCTATTTCTAGGATGTAATCAGCCTGTTTCAAAACAACCATGGCTCTCCCTTGTCCGTTGGTAGAACTACTTCTTCATCATAATTCCTAAACTCAGCTGAGTATCTGTCAGACCAACAGTGAGACAGCTCCTTACGTTCCTGCAACACATCACGCAACTAAACCATTCGTTATATATTTTTAATAGCTTCAAACCAGAGCAACTTATTTTTGATTATCTGTGTGGCTACTAGTTTAATTCATAAATTTATTGCACATCTGAGTGCTTGCTAGGCACAGAATTTCATTTAAATAGAAGTCTATAGTAAGGCACCGCAGCTTGTGTCGACTCTTGTATCACACAGGCAGTCATTTGTTTTGGTTAGAACAGTTCAGTGTCAGTTAGACAGTGAGTGAGACAGCTCCTTACATTCTTGCAGCAGATCAGGTGAGTATGCCATTCATTTGTTAAATATTTTTATGAGCTTCAAACAGGAGTGACTTATTTTCAGTTATTTGTTTCTTTACTGCCTAGAATATATTTATGCTGTCTTTTCTGTGGATAGGAACTGTGATTGCTGTGTTTCACTCAGCTCCAGTTGGTATTGGCTGCTGGGGTTCTGGATGTGCAAATCTAAGGGACATCCGGCATGGCCCATGTGTCCCCCAATCAATCCGCTATTGTGGCCACCCCGGATCCTGCACTGAGGTTGACACCTCACCTGTGGGCAAGAGGAAGGCCATTCAAAAGCTGGCAGTGAAAGGCTTTCTGTGGGGCCAATCAGAGGGCCTTCCCAGTTTGTCTGACAAACAGATTTCAGGTCCTACCTATGGTTGCCAAAGACCCTGAGTCAGATGGAGCCACTCGCCGTATTACAGAGAAAGCCTCTTAGTCCGCAAGGTCTGGGCAGTCACTGAGGGTGGGATTATTGGTAGTTGGGAGCTCCAATGTTGAGTGTGTAATGGAACCCTTTGGTGATATGAAAATTAGGTTGGCAGGCAACTTGATTAATAGAGACAAGGTTTTTCCTCTTAGCAGGATGTGGGACTCTGCACTATCCCACATCAAAGACAACATTCTTCGATGTGACTGACCAAGATGTTTGAAAACAGTCTTTGGGAGTGTTATATTATTAGCAATGGTGTCAAAAATTCACTATCAGCACATCAGTTTGTGGATTTTCTGTTCAATGAGCTACTTAACCTTTGTGGCAGTCATCACAGTCATACAAGCTATCACACTGCAAATAATGACATGGTGGAGCACATGCATCACTCTCTAAAATCTCTTCTCAAGTGGCACAAAGATGCCTGGATCAATTTATTGCCATGGGCTATGCTAGGCCTACACACAGCTGTAAAGGATGATTTGTCTTTCTTGTTGGTGCAAGTGGCATTCAGTAAACTGCTATGTGTTCCTGGTGACTTTATCATGCAAACTCTCCCAACCACTTGGCTTTCCTGTGACCACACAGGTTTTTTATGACAACTTGAATTGCTCATACAAGAACTTTGCCCACATAACCCTCAACACAATGAACAACACTGTCCTTTTATTTTCACATTTGAAAACCACAACATGTTTGGCTGTGTGATGACACTTTATGTGTGCCTTCTACTTCTCCAAATTCTGGCCTATATCAAGTAACAACAAGGATAATGAACAACTTTGTCATCGGCAATGGTGGTGTGAATGAAACTGTGTCCATTGAGCAACTTAAACCAGCTTTCCTTGATAGTTCGATGAATGAGCATGAGAGCAGTTATGTGGTATTAACACCAGTATGAAAACAACATGCAATGGCCACACCCCCTCCACTCTGCATCCAGCAACACCTGTGTAAGGCACAGCATAGTTTCCTGCCTCAGCTCACACTTCTCCCATATTGATTTGCACAGCCAGACTGCTCACATGCAAGTACCTGGATGTTCCTGGCATGCCACGCTCTCATGTGGACATAAAGCAGCAGGACAATTTTGCCTAGCTGACTGAGGTTTATACCAATATTTTTGCACTGTCTGTTGGTTGCCCCTTTCTACCACCCTCAACTCATTCTGAATTGGCCCAGCCATGTCCCCACTTCAGCAGCCTGCCACAGGAATATGTTGGTTACCTCCTTTAAAATCCTCAGGGTGGGCAGAAGAAAGTTGAGGCACGATGTGCCATTTTTTCTAGTTGTAGCTTCTACAGCTTTCCATGGAGGCGGGGAGCTGCTGTGGCAACCCTGAATACTGACTGAGCAAAGTGCATTGGGCAGTGTGGTGTAAGGTAATAATTTTACCTTCCTGGTGTCTGTTACCTTTTTGTGTTTGTCATGTGCTTATGTTACCGGTGTCACACAGCAGCTACAGAGGGTGTTGAGTGCCTGTGATGGAGACACCTCAGGCCAGCCATGGTGTATGCAATGTATCACTTTCCATAAAATTGGATTGGTAGCACTAGCCAGCACAATCTGAGTGCTAGTGACTGGAAAACCATTGACAGTTTGTTGAGCACAGTCATCAACATGGAAAGAGAGTAATTCCTCCTGATCAAAAACTGAGTCCTTACCGGCTCTGGAAGATAGGAGAGCAGATCAGCAGTTGCATGTTTAGCTGTGGGGTAGAAGTGAATCTCATAGTTGTACCGAGAGAGGAACAGCACTCAATGTTAAAGGCAATGTGCCGCTTTGTCTGGCAATGACACTGAGGGGTTAAACAGAGAAACTAACAGCTTGTGGTCCATGATAAGATGGAATTTTACACCATACAGGAAAACATAAAACTTCTTTGAGGCATACACAATGGTCAGGGCTTCTTTCTCTACTTCTGAATAACCAGTTTTATCCTAATTAAGCATCTTCAATGCATACACAATAGGTCACTTGCAGCCATCAGAATATTTATGAACTAACATCACTCCCAGCCCATGTTGGGATGCATCTGTTGCTAACACTAAATGTTGACCCAATTGGTAGGGTATAAGGCAAGGTGCACGTTGTAACATAGACTTCAGTTTGGAAAATGATGTTTCATACAACTGTAACCAGTGGAAAGATGTTCCCTTGTACAGCAAGGCATGGAACTATTGTGCAACTGATGCCACACCACAAAAACTGATGGAAAGTGGAAATGCTCTGTGACTAGGGCCTCCCATCAGGTAGACCGTTCGCCTGGTGCAAATCTTTCGAGGTGACTCCACTTCAGTGACTTGCATATCAATGGGGATGAAATGATGATGATATGAGCAACACAACACTCAGTCCCTGAGTGGAAAAAATCCCCAACCCAGCCAGGAATCAAACCTGGTATTTTAGGTATGACATTCCGTCATGCTGACCACTCAAAAACTGGAGTTCTGTAACCAATGTAGGATGCAGAAGAGCCACAATGGAAGAGACATTCTGAAGAAGAAGAAGAAGAAAGAAGAGTTTTCGTACCAGTGCTAGTGACCTCGAACCCAAGATAAACAATAGAAAAGCTGAAAGAAGTAGCACTTTTCCAAATTGCATTTTGACCCAGAGTCCTATAACACTGAAAAGAGCACACATAAGTTGTTGAGATGTTCAGCAGTGGAGGAGCCGAAGACCACAATATCATCAAGATAGCTGGCACAGTCAGGCACAGACCTCGAAAGTTGTTTGAGAAACTGTTGAAAAATCACTGGGGCACTGGCCACGCCAAATGGTAACCACAAATATTGATACAAGCCAAAAGGTGTGTTAATGACCAAGAGCCATTGAGAGTCTGCATCAATGGGAAGCTGAAAATGTGCATCAGAGAGGTCAATCTTGAAAAAATACTGACCACCAGCAAGCTTAGTGAAAGGTTCATCAGCTCATGCCAAGGGGTAAATGCCAATGATAGAAACTTTGAAATCACAATAAAGGCGTAGCCATCCTGATGGCTTCCTGACGATGACTAAGGGGGTTGTCCATTCACTGGATGCAATCAGCTGGATGACTCTGGAGGCTGAGAGGCAGACAAGCTCTGCCTTCACTTGGTTGTAGAATAACATTGGCACTGGGTGAGCTGGAAGAAACAGGGTCTGGCTGAAGGTTTCATGGTGATGTGGGCTTTGAAATTAGTGGCCCACAGAAACAATGTGGAAAATTCAGACTATAAAGAGTTGAGTTGTGAATAAGGTACATGATCAGAGATGAGATCAATTTCACTGGAAACAGTAAACCCAAAAAGTTTAAAGGCACCCAAACCAAAAAAATTGTTGGTGTGGGCATTGTTTACCACCAGGAAAGATGGCAGACGAACCACTAATTTGTATGACTGGGACCTAAAACTACCTAACATTGGAATGCTTTGTTTATTGTAAATGATTAACGTACGTGGCAGTGGCATTAAAGGGGGAGAACCTAAGTCCATGTACATTTGCAAGTTGAGTGTGATACAACAGAACCAGTGTTGACTTGCATGTGCATGGCCTTCTGAATTCTTGACATCAATTAAAAGCTTACCGGCTTCATTGGATATTGCCGATACACAACTGACATTCATGACAGCATCTGCAATAGGCTGTTGGAATTTTGTGTTGCAAATAGGAGCAATGTGGACTGTTTTGCTGTACTGTGGCAAAAGACCCACTGCTTAGGACAAGCCGGCCTATCATGAGTGACAAAACATGACAGATAAGAGGGAATCATGGACCACTTGAGTTGTTGCTCATTACCAGGCTTGCTGTGCTGCTGTTGTGGCCATGGCTGCAAGGAGTTGGGCCAGCCTTTATGATGTTTTGCCCACACACAGACTGCTGCCACCATATTTCCCCTTGTGAACCGTTGGACAAATGGCAGGGGTAAGTGAGTTGAAATTCTGCAATCTCACACCACGATTCAATTTGAGCACTCACAGCCCTTGAAGCCTCAAATGATTGTGCAATAGTCAGAACATTGGAGAAGGAGGGTTTTTCACATTGAAGGGCCCACTCACGAACCATACAATCAGGGCCCAACCAAATGACAAACCATTTGGTCGGCACACAGCTGCTTATGTACATCAGTGACAAAGTAGCAATGACGGCTTAAATCGTGGAGATCAGCTGCCCAAGTCTTATTGGAATGTTCTGGTTTATTGTGACACCTACAGTACTCAACTCAAACAACAATATTGTGTCTCCGTTTACAGTAGTATTTTGAAAGAAAGTCACATGTTATCAAAAGAGAGTGAAGATGGATGCTACAGGAGGGATAGTTGGCTAAAGAGTTGACACATCTGAGGCAATGACCAAGATGAAAAAAAGCAAGGCATAAGGTAACATCAGTCAACCCACACACAGGAAAATGTTGGCACAACCATTTTTCGTAGGCTTCCCGTTTTTCAACAGATTCATCGTAAGTCAGAAACGGCAGGAAATACACAACCAGTGTAGCGGCAGGTAAAACAGAAGATGCAAGTGACAATGTAGGAGGTGATGTAGACTTAGACAGCCCCAGACTGCCCAAAACAGAGGCAAGCATTTGCAATATCTGGGTTTTATTGTGTTGCACTGTGGAAAACGCCTTCTGCTGTTGACTGAGATGCACCAATGCCATAGTAAGAATCCCTTACTGATCAACCAACTGGCATAAAAACTCATCACTAGCACTATCAGACATCATAAATGCAATGGAGTATCAAATAGAGATTGAAAAATGTGGAGAGAACATTTCCATCCTCATTGCCACATGTAACTTTGACACACAACACAACCAAGAAGTTAGTACAACTTTATTAGATTGTGGCATGTATGCCAATCACCATAACATACAACTAAAACAATAAGATAAGGTAAACATATGCAAGCAGTAATAATGTGACCACTGACCACGAGCACGGAGCGGCAGGGTTTTAATAGGCTCCCACCTGGGGTGGGCTCTATTGGATGTTCACACTATTGCTTTTCATATTGCATTCTCACGGATGATAACGTACTGCTAATGTGCGTGGCTTTCAAGTGTTCTTGCATTACTTTAATTGGTCTTTGCATCTGCTGTTTGAATCAAAGACATTTGTAAAATAACTGAACTGACAAGGAATATAGTTTTAGAGATCATATTTTTATAGTTTCAATTCTGTGATATTACACAGACGAATAATTTTCTAGATTTGTGATGGACCAGTCTATAAGCATTAGGATTAGAATTCAAAAGTGTTTCAAGGTGGCCAATGTAAATGTCAAAAAATTTCTTTATTTCACACAAGCCAACATTTCAGAAAAAGTAATTTTTTACACACTACACACATATTCATTTAACCCTGAAGTGGGTCACTGTTTTTCATAACATGGGCAAGCACTTGGTGCTGTTTGTAAACATACAAGGGCTGGAACTTTAATAGTTTATTTATTTACAGCTTGTACAAAATACATACATGTTCCAAAGTTATACTGACCTTCAAAGTAGTCACCAGCTTTGTGTATAAACCATTGTCAGTGATGTGGAAGTCATAGGATAGTCTTAGCAATGCCAGTTGTGTTGACAGTTCAAGCGGACCTGTCTATTGCCTGAAGAATTTGTAGCAGTTCTGAAGCGAATGCATTCTCCTTCAGTTTGGAAATCAAGTTAAGTCAGGGGAGTGCAGTAGGTGGTTGATGCAGTAGGTGGTATAGCACTTAGCAGCCACATCAGTCAACCAAATCAGTAACAGTTTGCACTGTACGTGCTTGATCATTGTCCTGCAAAATGATGGTCAGGTCCTGCAGAAAGCATCATCACTTCTATCTCTATGCTGTTCATTTTTGGAACACAACCTACAACCAGCTTAGAGACAGAAGTGATGACACTTTCTGCAGGACCTGACCATCATTTTGCAGGACAATGCTCAAGCACATACAGCGCAAGCTGTTACTGATCTGTTTGACTGATGGCGTTGCTATGTGCTATACCACCCACTGCACTCCCCTGACTTAAGCCCTCATAAGTTCAACTCGATTTCTAAACTGAAGAAAACACTTCACGGCATTCACTTCAGAACGGCTACAAATTCATTGGGAAATACACCATGCTGCTTGAACTGTCAACACAACTAGCACTGCTAGGAGTATCCTGCAACTTCCACATTGCTGGTAACGAATTACACAGTGCTGGTGACTACTTTGAAGGTCAGAAAAACTTTGAAACACATATCTGTTTTGTATGAGCTGTAAATAAATACTTGTAAATTATAGATTGCAGTCATCAGTTGCCATTTTTAAATTTTATTTAATTTACAAGTCAATATAACAGCTGCTGAGTGCAACAGCTTTCTGAATGGAAGGTAACCTGATGTAAATAAATAGTTGCCACTATTAAAATTCCAACCCTCTTATAAAGTGTAGCTGTATTTATGTCACCAATGTCAACATGCATGAGCAAAATCACAGTCAAATCTTATTTAATTTAATAACATTAAAATAAATTTACATTATATGAGCTAGCACTGTTTAATTAAACAATAATAAAATAAAGTTTCACAGTGTCACTCTTTTGTTACATGCGAGTGTCACTCTAAGAAATGACCTTCTTGGAGCATTAAACACCACAGTAACTTCACATCCCAGCCAACTGCTTATTCAGTTACTAATTAACTTGTAGACAACTGCCTCTTTATGGGCTTGTTATTACATGGATTGTAAACTTTTTCTTGCATAGCTTGCTATGTAATTCATGTTACTGCTGCACACTTGGATGGGAGACAACACAACTTATCACCACATTAGTTGATGCACTAATGAAGGAATAGGTATGGGCCCCAACTGTGAAGCGATAATGGAATGGTAATTTTTTTTTTTTGTGCACTTTATACATAGGTATGCCTGGCCTGCTCAAGGGTTAACGTAAATGTTCTTTGTTCTTTATTAGGTTTCTGAACCTTGGGTACTTATTACTTCCTCCCTCTTTTTATTTTCTGCAATTTTCTTTCTGATACTTCTTTCTTAAATATAGGCACTTTGTGTTTTTCTGTGTCACGTAAACATTTCTCTTCCCTGCCATCTATTTTCACTTTTATATTTTGGTAGCCTAGCTCATCACCTACATCTTTTCCCTCCCCCTTTAAAAAAATAAATCATTTTCAGTTCCTTTAAAATTTATATATTCCATAATGTTACTTAAAAACCATCTTGATTGCAATGTGATGTAGCATGTGAAAATTGCTGGATTTGGACGGGTTACTCCTGTAACTGAAATATCAGATCTGAAGATGGTTCTGAATGAACCGAAACCGGTCATATGAATAAAAATAATTGATATCAAGACGGTTTTTAAGTAACATTATAAAATCACTGATTGCTGTTATCCCATAAGACATTATGTCCATTTTTGCAAAATTATATCTTCCAATTAATCCTTTTCAAGAAATTCTTCACTTTCAGTTTTAAATAGATTAAGAGCATCCACTCATGACCCTTCTTTTTATCATCTTGTTCTACCATGGGCTATACACAAAACAAACTACTTATAGTTCTCCATTTTTATTCAGTCAGTTTTTCAGATCTTTCCACCAGTTTGGATGAGAGATTTTTCTGATTTTAGCAATTATTTCCCAAAATTTTTAATTACTGCTGTTTTTCTTATGAGCATCCGACGTTAATCTTAAAAAATTTTCTCCTTTCCTCTCTAATTTCCTCCAGTCTCTCTTCCCAATCCTTAAATGACTAAAGGCTGACCAGCATTAGCAGGCAACATCTGTTTCTCTGAAACATTTTCCCTAGTAACCTCATTTCCTTCTATACCACTACACAAAACTCCATCACCACTGAACTTGCATTACATCATCTACATTTATTTCAACATAAGCTTGATCCTCCATTTCAACATCACTTTCCTCACTATTAGCAAACTTATCTCTATTTGCTTCATCATAATCACTCTCAGTATACCTATTCACACCTCCTTCCCCTCACCTTCCCTCCATCTCATTAACATCATATTCTCAGGTCGTGGCTGCCTGTTACTAGTATTCATATAGTCACCTACTTTCTCTTCATATAATCTCCCCAGATTATAACTATTACACTCATTATCTTCCTTCTTTATACTCTTTACTTCACGTTCTGCCCAATTGCAAAACTCAGGTAGAATCCCAACACACATTTCTGTATCTTTTATGTTCAAATTTACTTTCTGAACGATTATTAACTTTCATGGTGTCCCATAGTTTTATCAAACTCTAATTTGTTCACATGGTAAGTATACTGGCTGTTCGGTTCCCATCTGTTGACATTGAATTTCCCTCTTCCATTCCAGTTAACATTGGAGGTGCTATAGTTATTTATTCCGTTCCCCCCAAAACTGTGGACCTGAATTGAGGTGGCCTTGAGTTTTCTCTGTTATCTTGCCTCCAATTTGGATGTATTCCATGTACTTCATCCCAACTTCTACTCCTGTTGTCACCATTTCTACCCCACTGCCTGTCTCTTACATTCCCATTATAGTCACTTGCCCCACTGTTCTGATTTCCAAATATGTGGCTCCCATTATCTCACGTCCCATAGTTTTCCCTATTAAAACCAGATTCAATCCCCAAACATAATTATGTTCTTGGTTAAAGTTCTGTCCAGTATTTCTATCCAGAGACATTGTCCCATATATCAACATATTTAAAAAATAAGTCAGGAGAATCACATGACCCATGAAGTTGCTCCAGCTGTAACCTTTGAGGTAATCTCCTCTTAACTGCACCAGTCTTTGTCATTTCATCAAAGGCATTGTCTACATGAACTAATTTCCTTAATTGATTCCAACATAAATCTTGCATAGAGCCATTTCTTTCTCTGTGAATATGACCATTCAAAAATTCTCACTGAATTCTAGCCTGTTCTGAGTCTGACCAGAATTTAGTTAAGATTTTTTTTTCAAAATCTTGAAATAATGTCCACTGACCAAAGTTAAATTTTGTCCATGACAATGCATCTCTTTCAAGAAACTTTTTGACAACTTTAATTTTTAAATTGTATTGCATACCAGACACATTGTTGTCTTTACAATGTTGTAGAAAGTCAACAGGGTGCAAATTGTCATTAGGACAATTTTTAACTGGTAAGTTGGACCATATAATGCCACCGTTTACACACACATTTTTGGTAACAAAATGTTCTTTGACCTCTATTAACTTTTTATCCAATACATATAAATCATGGTTTATGTTCCTGTTACATTTTCTATCTTTTTATTTAATTTAGATAATTGTATTGCATCCCATCAAGGGATCACAAATTTAGCGTTGGAGAGTAGCGTGGAGGGTAAAAATCATAGAGTGAGACCAAGAGATGAATACACTAAGCAGATTCAGAAGGATATAGGTTGCAGTATGTACTGGGAGATAAAGGAGCTTGCACAGGATAGATTAGCATGTAGAGCTGCATCAAACCAGTCTCAGGACTGAAGACCACAACAACAACATAGATAATTGTCTCACTGTTTCAGTATTTGAATGACTAAATTTATCTTCTACAGTTTTCTGTATCATCTGTAGCTATTCAATAGTCTTAGTCTGATTATTATCTTGAATTAATGAATTTCTAATGCTATTAATCAATTTTCAATAGCGTCTACTCTTGCAGCCATATATTTTAAACTAGCCTCCATCTCTTTTTTAAAGTCTATAATTTGGTTAGTATTTGTTTTAATTGAAGATTCTATTTTCCTCATTCTTGATCTTAAAATTCACTGTTTGACTTCACTGAAGATTCCAAGTCCTCTTTTAAAGGGCCTTTATTTAAATTCCTTGATGATTCAGATTTGCTAACTTTGAACCCAATTCTCCCATTTTTTTCTAACACAGATCTCAACAATTCATTCGATTCTTATCTTTTATCCACCTATACATCACTTGAATCATCAAAAATATTGTGCCTTGCATCTACCACCACTCCTTCTGCACCGTTTTTCCCTTTGATGTTAGCACTCATATTGGTCATTTTAGAAAAACTTCACCCCAGAGTGTTACAATTGTAATAATTCTTGAATACTGAGCTTGTAATTATTGCTTCTGTATCCTTGTGCAAAGATCATGAGATTTATTTCAATTGCTTTTATTTACTTGTGGCTTGTGCACGTATAAAGTTCTTTTGCAGCTTTCAAATCCAAATCAAGTGTTCCTACAGTATCCAGATTCCATGTTTCTTCATAGCATATTGCTTACAAAACATTCATCAGCGAAGTGTGGTTTTCTGTGGCACTTCTCTGTAATGCAAAAACTATTAATACTTCAGCCAAAGCAGCACATAATCCCAGTGGCAGCTCCTACTTATGATGCTATTCCCTTGCTTTTGCAATAAAAAATTTGTGTTTATAATTCACACTGACATTACATAAAAATATTTACTGTTTACCAAGCGAAGGATATTCAAGTGCAAGAAAGGTGACATCGAACAATTTTTAAAAAACTCATTCAGTCTTCTAAGAAGGTGTCAGCGTCCAGAGACGTTCAGATGTTGTGTAATGCCACATTCGAGGTCCAGGGTATTAAATGGCATGGCACAGAGTTAATAGTTATGCTGTCAGAAATTGTGGTTTATTTATCATGCCACTTGAAAGTTAACACACTGTTTCACATTTCCACATGAAAATCTCAACACATAAAACACAGAACTCTTTTCATTGTCAATCTCCTGCAAACACTGCAAAGAGCTTTACAGATGTGAACTTAGTCCACATCAAAAACAGTCTGACACAGTATCTGTGAACAATAATATATAAGCTCTTTTATCTTGAGGCTTGTAGAACTTTCAATAAGTCAATACTGTATCAGTGCGGTTTCAGTTTTTAGATTATTCATCAAATTTAGTTTAGTGAACGTTTCTTGAGAACAGTTAGTTTAGTTAGTTAGTGGCACATGTATTTATGTGAAGATTTTTAGTGATAACAGCTGGTAAGGAAGATTAAAACATTTGCAATATCAGAACTGGAACCTTTTTGTTACCCATATGTTACAACATCAATTACGTATTGGCCGAATAAATATGCAATTATAAATGGTGACATAAATTTTATCTGCAGTTTAAATAATCTGTTAAAATTATTAGCAGGTAATTTAGTTTTGTTTGAACAGGATATGCTGATGAATTTTGTAAAATTAATCTTCAAAAGGCATCTCTGCATAAAGTGAATATATCAATGGATAAACAAAAAATATATTTATTGTAAAATTTATGCTCAAGAATTAGAAACATTTGTTAACATTCACAGTAATAAATAAAAGAAACAAGGCCAAATCTGGCTATAATTTAGGTGTTATCACATATTTCATTAGCTGAGAAAACTCTGTCAGACCCTGTTTTATTACAATACCCATCTGATTTACCTTTCTTCAGCAGTTCAGTGGCATTTTTTTGTACTTTTACTGGAAGTACTGCTGCTTTCATGGTTACCTACTGTTTATGGTAGCTGCTCTGTCTCCTCCAATATTTTGGATAAATTGTGGTAGAAGTTGCACATGTGCTGATGTATTTCTTCATTATGTCACCTTTATTTTTCTTTCTAACAGTGTGGCACAACTCTATTTCACTCTTACTGATTTGAATTTTTGCTTTATTTTTCCTTAATAGCATACCTTTTGTCTCATTGCTTAACTTTCCACTAAGCTTAGTGTTTTCCTTTGTTGCAGCTATTTTCATCATAGCTCACATCAGCATGTTCAGTTGCACCACATGACTTGTCTGACAATCTTTCTTGAACTATTTTGTGAGGCTACTAACTTTTCTTACTCAGATAATAAATATTCAAAATTATTTTCCTCTCCTTGATCATTTTTTGCCTATCTAGTACACACACAACCCATGGTCATTTCTAGTGTTAAAGTCATTTAAAATGGAAACATATTTTTGATAGTCAGTGAGCTTATGGTCTGTTTCATAGTTAGAGCTACTTTTTAGTATGGTGTTTCTTAATGAAAGAGTTCACAGTGTACACATTAACTTCTTCAGGTTAAGGTCCACTCTGGCATTTAGATCTCCATTTATAAACCTGAAGTGGCAGTCAGTTCTTTTATCATGCAGGTTCTTTATATCCTTGTATAAGTGTTCTGTCTCTTTGTCTGAGTAACTAGAGATAAGAGTAAACAAATGTGCCATTTGGATCTCATATCACACCAGTTGTGCTACTCTGCTTGAAGTTCCTAGTATAGTCCAAATCTTTGCTGCAGTGATCTGGTTGATAAGAATGTCAGTCCTTAAATGTGGTTCAGTAGGTAAGTAGGTAAATGTCAGATTACAAATCAGAAGTCCATGGTTCAACCCTCATTTCTACCAAGCAATGACAGACGAATCTATCAACATGACAAACGCTCACCTACATTCACTGCAAAGTACTGAATGAGACTTCCAGTAACATAGTATCCTACTAAATGCATAATGACTCAGTGCTCTTCCCTGTTTATATTCATGGACTTGGAATTATAGATTTTGGCTTACAATGACTTTCACGTCATCTTGATTTTTCATTCACTTTCTGAAACACTACACCAGTTTAAATATCACTAATGTCAGTCAGGGTTCAACTGTAGCCCTTCTGCACTGAACAGCGGCTTTTGCATTTTTGCCACTACCAACAGTGACCACCAGCTACAAAGTTTTGCTTCTCCAGTTGCTGATCATATTGTGTCCTACAACACTTGATCCAGTCACCTAATGTGACCACTGCCTGTCTTAGATGTCAGTGTGCAGTAACCATTTACACATTTACACTCGGCAGGTGGCAGCACTAGCAGTGGAGAGTACATGAAATGTGTCAGGGGATGTGGAAAACTGTGCAGCCACTGCTGTAACATGGAAACGGAGTTATTTATCTGACGCCCAAAAGGCATGATCATTGGCTTTCAGGCAAAGGATGGAAGTATTTACAAAACAGCTAAGTTTCTAAACTGTTCATGTACTGCTGTTGTTAAGTTATACTGTACATTGCAAAATGGCACTATACAAAACCAGCACTGAGGCAACTGGTGGTGCACCACGGACCTTAGATGACAGGGTGAGCAACAGCTGTGGAGATGTGTACAGGAGAATAGATGTGCAACTATTGAGCAACTGACTACCTAGATGAACCAAGCGGCTACCAACAGCGTCTCCTCAATGGGTCTCCACAGCAGGCAGCTGTTTAAAGACACCCTTGCTAACTGCTGTTCATTGGAGTCAATGACTGTAATTGGCACACTAATACCACAAGAGGATGTCCACTGAGTGGCAATGGGTAGCCTTTTCAAATGAATCATATTATATGCTCCATTGGACTGATGGCCAAGCCATGTATGGCGCGAAATGTCTGAAAGAAAACATCTTGCAACAATCGTCAAAAGGATCCAGGCTGGAGGAGGGAGCATTATGATGTGGGGAATGTTTTTGTGGCATTCCCTGGGTGATCTTGTCATTCTTGAAGGTACAATGGATCAACACAAGTTGCAACTATCCTTGGGGCCATGTCCACCCCTACAAGCAGTTTGTTTTCTTTAGCATGATGGAATCTATCAGTAGGAAAATGAAACATGTCACACAGCTTGCAGTGTGAGAGTATGGTTCAAAGAGCACCAGGATGAGTTTATGATACTCCCCTGGCCACTAGACTCCCCAAATTTAAACCCAGCCAAGCATCTATGGAACCACCTTGATCAGCTGTTCACAGCATGGATTGTCAAAAGCTAGCACAGCTGGCTGAGGCACTGGAGTTGGCATGGCTCCACATCCCTGTTGGTACCAGCATGTCTTTCAGCAGTCTGTGGCACAAAATCTGGTTATTCATGCTTTTGACAGGTGCAATATTAAAACAAATCTTTGAGTTGAGAACTGCTTTCCCACCAGGTTCTCATGAGTGAAAGAGCACATTTTTTGAGCTTAGATGAGGCAAACATCTAAAAAATGTACCTATCAAAAATGACACATTTCAGATCCAAAACATTTGCCTAGCCTATTTGAAACAATAAGTCCTCCTTTCACTTATAACATAAAAGTTATTGACACTATTTTAGAGTAGTAACTTTGAGTAGTAATCTCTCAACATGCATTTTGTCAGGGGTTTCCTCAGAAATGGTGCAGAATGTATTACAACCATTTTTGTTTTAAACTTCAATATTGCATCACATGGTGAAGAGCTTTGAACAAATATCTGGACATTCTATATACACTGATATGCTGTCCAAAGTATTTTATGATTTCATGAAAAAATTGTATTAACAGTAGCATTATTCAATTTTCAAAAACTTCCAGAATGTATAGAATTAAGTCTAAACCTGGATTCTTTTCACAATTTCAGAGTACCTTCAACAAGCAGCATGCATTCAGTCAACAATCACGAGAGAAGGACACTGTTCTCCTCATTATAAGCGTCTGTTAGATCAGGTTATGGGAGAAAATGAACCAGGGCATCTGTGCTGGTAAGTTGTGAACACACATGTTTTGGTTTCACTCCTATTATGTTTGCTGATCTCTGGTGCTGCTCTTTCTAGAAGAAGAAACATGCAGAATATTCTAAGAAGCATATAAATAATATCTAAAATTCTTCAGAAAAAATTATGTAAAATTGTTTATTCATTAAATGGCACAGTGCATGACTCTGGTTAGAGTACCACCTTTCAGTTTTGTTGAAGTTCCAATTTCATGGCATGCATCTAAAAAGATAGGAGGACACAGACGTTTGGGAGCAATGTGGGTAACACAAAGCAAATCTCTCAAACACATAAAAACATAGTTATTGGTCAAAATATTCTGGATGTATAGATACTGCTAAATTATTTCCTTAATGTAATTTCATCTGCACCATCATTGTTAATGTTAACATAATTCATTAAAAATATATTAATAATACTCCCATGTTCAGAAAAAAACAAAACACATTGCACAACTAGAGGTGTGACACTGATATTCACAGGACATGTACAATAGTATGTTCTGCAGAAATGATAAGCATTTCAGTCAGCTTGGTTCAGCATGTGTCCTGCTGCTTAGTAGGTACAGGGTCCACCATGGGTCCTGATAACTTGTCCCATGCATGATGAAATTGATGCATATAAGGTGCTAATAGCATCCTGTGGTATAGCCCACTAGGCTGAATTCAGCTGCTTCCAAAGTTCCACTGTGGTGGTTGGCACCGTGTCACAGGGCTGCACCCATCATTTCACCATGTTCCACACATTTGTGACTGGCAACAAGTCTGTGATCTGGCAGGCCAGGGCAAAAGACTGACATCCTGTGACACCAAGAAGGTGTGTGTTCATGCAGCAACATGTGGTAGTGCATTGTCTTGGTGAAAAATGGCATCTGGGGTGTTGTGCAGAGAGGATATGGCTACACATCACACTGGTCACAGCGCCCTGGACATGTACCAACTGTGATTTGTGGCTGTACCCAGTAGCACCCCACACCATAAGGCCTTGAGTTAGTGCTGTATGTATTTTGCGAATGCAGTCACTGTGATGCCATTCCCCCTGTCTGTGGTGAACCAAAATTCGGCCATCATTCTCAAACAAACAGAACCTGGATTCACCTGATAACAGTATCTGATGCCATTTCTGGCCCCAGTGATCTTGTTCCATACATGTTTCTGCACATTCATCAAAGGTAAGTGGAGAGGTAGACAATGTGCATGTAACCCATGCCATAATAAACAGTGATGGATTGCCACTCCTGATAGCAAATGATTTGTTACACTCTTCCACAGTTGTACCAGAGCTGAAGAGGAGACAGATTTGTCCTGCAATTCCACTTGGATGAGGTCTGTCTTCTCAGAAGAGGGGAGGGCGGGGGGGGGGGGGGGGGGGGGGGTCTGGGTAGTGTGACCTGACCCATCTCATCCTGTTCTGCAGCGTTCCATGAACCATTGTGAACACATGGTTGCACTGCCAAAACAATTCATCCCACATGAGCAGCAGTTTCCTGGATGGATGCATCACATTTTCTCATGCCAATAATGTGCCCTCTTTCACACTTACTGATTGATGGTATGGTTCACGCATACATCTACAAGGCATCATGCGCATCTGCTTAAGTCACACTGATCCATTACTTTCAGTTTATAGTGACAATGAGAGCTGCTAGTACATTTCACTGGTAGGTGGCATTGCGCCACGATATCAATGTTGGAATTCAATCCACAGGTGACCTGGTTCAAGTGCTAATCATTTCTGCAGAACATACTGATGTACATGTCCTGTGAATGGAATGTCCTATCTCTAGTTGTTCAAGGTGTTCTGTTTTTTTTTTCTGAACATGAGTGTATTATCCATACATTGAAAACTACTTTACCTTCAATTCCATTAATAGCTTCAGATCCTAAGAGTTATTAATTTACCAACATTTTATATCTTCTCTTAAACCAAAAATAGCATAAACCACTTGAATTAAAGCTCCAAAGTGCTAGGCTCATTAGTAGTATTTTAGACAATTCTGCTTCGAAAAATGTGTTACCCACTTCATTATTATTTGTGTTCATAATGAAATACTACAACAGTTCCTACATGCAAACACATTAAGCAAAAGATCCCCTTCACACTTTCTGGCAGATTAAAGCTCTGTGCTGGATTAGGACTCAAGCCCGGAACCTCACCTTTTATGGACAATGTTCTTACTGACTAAGTTAGCCAGTCATAGCTCACAGTGTGCCCCCACAACTTCACTTCTGTCAGTATCTCTCACCTATTTATCAAACTCACTGACATTTTACAGCATAACTTGTGGGACCAGCACTGTTGGAAGGAAGGATATTGTGGTGAAATGGCTTAGTCATCATGCAGGGGATTGTTACAAGAATGAATATTTCATTATGTAGCATATACCATTTTGAAAATTCCTGGCAGATTAAAACCGTGTCCCAGTCCAATCAGATTCCATCTTTGGGCTATACAAGGCCACCACAGCAAGAATTTTGACAGTCAGTTGTTCCTGACAGCATCAATGGTGGAAATAATTGAAAGCTCATGGTTTTACCCTGAACTGTCATGACAAGAAGTCTGACAACGTTTTATACAACATTTTTAATCTGTCAGTAAGATTCAGAATAGAGCACACTCTGCTGCAGATTGAAATACCCATTTTAAAAGACCCTGTTATCATGAGAATTGCTAGTAATCCATTTATATCTTAAAGCTACATATTTCAATAACATGTATCATAATAAAATATGAAAATTTAACATGCTACTTGAAAATTCTGGGTGGAATACGTACAGTGAGATGAGTCAAGATAACTAATCATCATGTAGTAGAAGCATTGAGTGGCAGATAGGCATGTAAACAAGGATGGAAATGTATATAAAGGGCAGTCAAATGAAAATGAGAAATATGGAAAAAAAGTAAGTAAACATTTTATTATTTCATATGTAATCAACATAACTGTTAATACATTTATCTCATTGTGAGACAATATGGTCATTGCCTCCATGGAAAAATGTTTGCAGTTGCCTCCAGGACCATGATTGCACTAAGATGTGCACCTCTTAGCCCAAAGCAGATCAACAGCCGTTAATGTTTCCTTCAGGGCTCCAAAAACACATAAATCATATGGGTGTAGATTGGCACTGTTTGGAGGATGTGTAAAGGATTTCCAGCAAAACTTCTGCAGTGTAGTCGAAACAACCTTGGCAACATGTGGACTCTGCAACAGAATTATGGCATCTGTCAAAATTCCTAAGTGTTTAGACTTGATGCTCACTTCAGTTCTTACAAAGTGTTCACATGACCAAACTGCATCAGAACATGCCTTCCTGAGGAGAAATTTTTCATCACTATAATAAATCCAGATTACAAAACTAAATTGATAAGAAGCACATAGAATAAAGAGAGAGCAAAATTCTTTGTACTACAGCACATGTAAATAATATTCCGATTATGAGATTTTGGATCTAAGCAGTAATGTCTTCCTGGTACAATATTTCCTCTAGGTGTGTTGTTACTATCATCAGGTGTTATCTAATATATAATATAATATATAGAAGTGCCAAGTATTTAACTTCCTACCTCATACTCCTTCAAAATTATTGGTTCAATGCTTATGTTAAAATCCCATCTTTAGACCATTTCTTCTTACTGGCAACAAGTTACAGATTTTGTGTGTGCAGTGTGTTCTCGTTCAAGGCCTCAGATAATAATGTTTATCATTATCAGACTGACCTCTGTGGCTAGTGCCTGGTGTCAAAACTATCATTCTGTCTTCAGTTTCTCCCACATACACTCCAGTTGTTCAGATTTTGCATATTGTACACATCATCAGCTGTTGCTGTGAGGTAATATCACGCAATTGTGGTCATATGCATAAAAGTTACATTTAATGACTGTAATCCTGTTTTTTAATCAGTTTATTCCTCTTCTTCCATGCATTGTCCTATTTTTCACACCAAAATGTGCTTCAGTTAGAGTTTCTACGAACTATTGTCATGTATACTGTCGCTGCAGTGGTAGATTGTTATTGGTTAATTGCTTCTGTTTTTTTGCTGTTGGTTGCTTTGTTTGGAATATGTATGTATGAAATAGGCCATAGTAAGTTTCAATACTATCATATTAACTGTTGTATTCACCCAATATACATAAATTAAGTATTAAAGATGACATCCTTTACCAGAGTACAGATTAGTAGGCTGCTTTTCAAGGATTTCCTTGCAGGGTGGGGGAGTGACTATGTACATAAAAAACAGTATTCCATTTGAGTCCACAGACATATCACGGCACTGTACTGAACAGATATTTTAATGTTGTGCAGGGGCCGTTGAACTTAGTGAAACTTAGCCTCTAATTGTTGTTGTTTATAGGTCCACCAACGCTGCCTTCAAAGCATTTCTGCTCAAGCTAGAGAGGGTTCTGATTCACTTGTTGGAAGTGCTAGAAATTGGTTATAAGTGGTGACTTCAGTATAAGTTTTGTATATGATGGTGCAAGAAAAAGGATGTTGGTAGATTTCCTAAATTCATATGATCTGATGCAGATTGTGTTTTTTCCAAGTAGGGTGCAGGGGAACAGTAGCACAACCATGACAAAACCTTTATTCATTTCATTACAAGATGGCACTCTGTTAGTGAAGGGCTGAATGGCCTTTCAGACCAGGATGCACAAATTTTAACACTAAAAGGCTTTTGTACTCAAACAAATGTCACATATAATTACAAACTATGTAGGAAAGTTAATCCAACACTGATAGAGTGTTTTTTAAACCTTGTCAAGGAACAAGAGTGGCAGGATGTTTATAGTGCCGATAACGTAGATGATAAATATAGTGCTTTCCTAACACATTTCTCATACTCTTTGAGAGTTGCTTTCCTCTAGAACATTCTAAACGGGGTACTAGCAGTAATAGGCAGCCTGGGTGGCTGACTAGTGGGATAAGGATATGATGCAGAACAAAGCGAGAATTATATCAAAATATTAGAAGTAGTCACAATCAAGCTACAGTAGCCCATTACAAACAGTACTGTAATGTCCTCAAAAGTTATTAGGAAGACAAAGAGTATGTGGCATGCAAATAGGATAGCTAATTCACAGGATAAAATTAAAACCATATGGTCTGTTGTGAAGGAGTGTCTGGTCAGCAGCAGAAGATTGATGATATAAAGTCAGTTCATAGTAAAAATATTTATGTTACTGATAAATCAGATATATGTACAGTAATTAACAATCATTTTCTGAGTATTGCTGGCAAATTAAATAAAGACTTAGTTTCTACAGGAAATCATATAACTTTTTTGGCAAATGCCTTTCTGAGATTTATGTCTGAAATACTTCTCTGTGATACAGACAAGGGGGAGATTGAGTCAATAATTAAATCAGTGAAGACTAAGGACTCTCATGGAGATGATGGAGTGCCTAGCAGAATATTGAAGTACTGTGCTGTGCATGTTAGCCCTGTACTTAGCCATATTTATAATTTTTCCTTTAGAAATGATCAGTTTCCTGAACGAGTAAAGTACCCAGTAGTACAGCCGCTTTATAAAAAGAGAGAAAGGGATAATGTAGATAATTTTAGACCTATTTCTATGCCAACAGTGTTTGCTAAAGTTAATGAAAAGGCTGTGTATGAAAGGATAATTGATCATTTTACATCACAGGATTTGCTATCAAATGTACAGTCTCGCTTTAGAAGTCATTTAGCAACTGAAAATGCTATGTTCTCTTTTCTCTGTGAGGTACTGGATGGGTTGAACAAAACGTTTCAAATGCTAGGCATATTTTTTTGATTTAACTAAGGCATTTGATTGTGTTGATCACAAAATATTGCTCCAAAAGTTGGACTATTATGGAATATGGTGAGTAGCTCACAATTGGTTCACCTCTCACTTTACCAACAGACAGCAAAAGGTCATTATTCACAATGTTGACAATGGTTGTGGTGTGGAGTGTCAGTGGGGTACAGTCAAGTAGGGGGGGGGGGCAGGGTGCCCTAAGCATCAGTGTTGCAGCCATTCCTGTTCGTTATTTAAATAAATGGTATGCCTTCAAGTATTACTGGTGACTCTCAAATATTTCTGTTTGCTGGTGACACTAGCATGGTAGCAAAGGATATTGTGTGCAACATTGGCTCAATTTCATGACCTAAGTTCATGGCTTGTAGAAAATAAACTAATGCTAAATCACAGTAAGGCTTAGTTTTTACAGTTTCTAACACACAATTCAACAAAACCTGGCATTTTAATTTCACAGAATGGGCATATGATTGGTGAAACTGAGCAGTTCAAATTTCTAGGTGTTCAGATATATAGTAAACTGTCATGGAAAGCTCACGTTCAGGATCTTGTTCAAAGACTTCATGCTGCCATTTTTACTATTCGAACGGTATCTGAACTGAAAGATCTTTCGACATGAAATTTAGTCTATTTTGTGTTTTTCATTCGCTAATGTCATATGATATTATATTTTGAGGTAACTCTTCCCATTCTAAAAGGATATTTTTGGCTCAGAAATGGGTGGTTCAAGCAGTAAGTGGTGTAAGTTTATGAATCTCTTGTTGAACCCAGTTCATGAGTCTGGGTATTTTTTACTTTTATGTTGTAATTTCATGTACTGACACATTCCATGACCTTGGAGATTTCCTCTTCAATTTTGTCCTGTGGAACTTCACATGTAAATAAATAAATAAATAAAAAGACATGTTTCTGTTATGCAAAGGTAGGCTGGAATATGAATTACAGCATCTGTATAAAAACTACACTGCCCAGACTGACAAAGTCCTCTGACCACAAACATTAATACTGAAGGAGAACAGGAGAGATAAAAGGTTGTCCTTGTCCATCACAAAAGTTAGCAGTATTCTAAAAAACTATTAAATTGAATATATGTCTTACTGACTGATAGCTGAATATCCTTTGTGGCCAGTTCTAAGAAAGATTTAGTTTCACAGAAGCTAAGGATTTATAGTAATTCACTTCAGTGTAAATTTTAATAAAGTTTCCAAATAATGGAAGCATTGAAGGGATGATAGATGAATCATAATTCACACTTGTGAGTGATATAATCTTATGAGTAACTCATTCATTGTGTCATTACGGTAGGCAGAATGTGGTAATGTATGACATGTTGCTACAGTGTCAGAGCACAAATGAGACATCATCAGGCAGTTGCAACACTGAGGAAGACTGATACGTTATAGTAAAAGTGGAATATTTATGTGCAGGGTGATACACTTAACATTTTCAAATGAAATAACTTTTGACTCAATAAAGATATTTGTAATCTCTTTCCACCAAGACAGAGAGTGGCCGCGGACTCAAACAACAAAGATCACCACATTTTAACAACTTCATTAATCATTAAGATACAGACATTATCCCAAGTTTTTTAATTAAAGTATGGTGTTTTTTGCACCACAATAGTATTTAGCATCTCTCTATCCATATATACACTCCTGGAAATTGAAATAAGAACACCGTGAATTCATTGTCCCAGGAAAGGGGAAACTTTATTGACACATTCCTGGGGTCAGATACATCACATGATCACACTGACAGAACCACAGGCACATAGACACAGGCAACAGAGCATGCACAATATCGGCACTAGTACAGTGTATATCCACCTTTCGCACCAATGCAGGCTGCTATTCTCCCATGGAGACGATCGTAGAGATGCTGGATGTAGTCCTGTGGAACGGCTTGCCATTCCATTTCCACCTGGCGCCTCAGCTGGAGCAGCGTTCGTGCTGGACGTGCAGACTGCATGAGACGACGCTTCATCCAGTCCCAAACATGCTCAATGGGGGACAGATCCGGAGATCTTGCTGGCCAGGGTAGTTGACTTACACCTTCTAGAGCACGTTGGGTGGCACGGGATACATGCGGACGTGCATTGTCCTGTTGGAACAGCAAGTTCCCTTGCCGGTCTAGGAATGGTAGAACGATGGGTTCGATGACGGTTTGGATGTACGGTGCACTATTCAGTGTCCCCTCGACGATCAACAGAGGTGTACGGCCAGTGTAGGAGATCGCTCCCCACACCATGATGCCGGGTGTTGGCCCTGTGTGCCTCGGTCGTATGCAGTCCTGATTGTGGCGCTCACCTGCACGGCGCCAAACACGCATACGACCATCATTGGCACCAAGGCAGAAGCGACTCTCATGGCTGAAGACGACACGTCTCCATTCGTCCCTCCATTCACGCCTGTCGGGACACCACTGGAGGCGGGCTGCACGATGTTGGGGCGTGAGCGGAAGACGGCCTAACGGTGTGCGGGACCGTAGCCCAGCTTCATGGAGACGGTTGTGAATGGTCCTCGCCGATACCCCAGAAGCAACAATGTTCCTAATTTGCTGGGAAGTGGCGGTGCGGTCCCCTACGGCACTGCGTAGGATCCTACGGTCTTGGCGTGCATCCGTGCGTCGCTGCGGTCCGGTCCCAGGTCGACGGGCACGTGCACCTTCCGCCGACCACTGGCGACAACATCGATGTACTGTGGAGACCTCACGCCCCACGTGTTGAGCAATTCGGCGGTACGTCCACCCGGCCTCCCGCATGCCCACTATACGCCCTCGCTCAAAGTCCGTCAACTGCACATCCGGTTCACGTCCACGCTGTCGCGGCATGCTACCAGTGTTAAAGACTGCGATGGAGCTCCGTATGCCACGGCAAACTGGCTGACACTGACGGCGGCGGTGCACAAATGCTGCCTAGCTAGCGCCATTCAACGGCCAACACCGCGGTTCCTGGTGTGTCCGCTGTGCCGTGCGTGTGATCATTGCTTGTACAGCCCTCTCGCAGTGTCCGGAGCAAGTATGGTGGGTCTGACACACCAGTGTCAATGTGTTCTTTTTGCCATTTCCAGAAGTGTATATCATGGGGAGCCCCTCCCATAATGAACTTTGCTACTGGGTACACATCTAGTTGGTGCTTGGTCAATTGTTCTTCTAAACTTGAGCCACAGTTCCTCAACATGTTCTTTCCCAAATCTAACATCCAAAGTTCCTCCTTGAAATATGACACATGTTTAGCTTTCAAAAGATGTGGCAAAATGTAAGAAATATACGAGTAAAGGATATTCTCACTGAACAGTGGAACTACTGAGTTGTCGGCATACATACACACACAAAAAAATGAAAACCTTGCTGGCTTTCAGAATAAATCTCCTTTGGTCATTTACCTCACAGTTTGGAGGGAGATGTAGGTACACAGGTTAGGAATGTGGGAGGGAAGGGTGGCAGATGCATAGGCTAGGTATTTGACACACAGGCTCTGGAGCAGGTGAGGTGTGGCATATGATGAAGATCAGGTGGAGGCAATGCATGGTTTGGGAGAAGGTTACATGTTCTTGAATAGCAGGCACAGGTTTGAAGGAACACTATGGCAATCCTCCCTTGTGGTGGTCAGATGCTGTCAAATGGAAACTTGACAATGAATATGTCTGCCCTCAAGTTCCCATGCTGTCCAATGTTAGACAACAGTTACATCTGAATGCCCCACAAATTTGGATATTGCATGATTTGACAACCTGGCCAAATGAAAATCCTCCATAAGATCCCTTTAAAACAGCACAAAGTGCTGATAACACTGTCACACATGAATATGTGGCATCTCTATGTATTTCCACTGATTACTGAACATCTGACACTAAACATGAACAACACAAATATATTCCGGTGACCATTCTATCTTTTACAGTGAATTTCAGTTCTGAACATTTACATACCCAGTAATGGTGTGCATGTGTACAATGTAAAATTGATGCCTGACCACATCTTCTGAGTGCTTTAATTTTTTTATAATGCAGCGTGTATAACTTTCTGCAGTTAGGAAAAAAAAATTTATTAAGAAATTACCAAGTGGGATGAGGTGGATGAAAATTATTAATTTCAGAATGGCAATATAAACCTGGCTGCAAGATACAACTTTCTACACTGTTGATGCATTTGTAAAAAGTAATGTAAATGATCTATTAATTCAAATTGAAACAAACAGCTTCTGTCCCTGTTATTCTTTAGAGTATGTATATGGCAACTGTAGATAATATAATTTAATGTGGCTCATGTACCATAAGCTTAACTGAAAAGTGTTACACCACATATGTATGTGGATGATGCCTCATGCAGATTGAAAGCTGTCTATGGGCTAAAAAATAAACTAACAAATTTATAGAATATTTAATTATTTAAAGCAAAGCATATTAGCCCTTTGTTCCTATATTTTTCTATATTATAGTTACATATGATATTTGTTTCATAAAAGATAATATTTACAATGCGGACATGAATATCTTATATGATTTGATTTTTTCCCTGAAGATAACTAAATATTTGTTCTGTAAATCTATAATGCATTACAGCCCTTAACATTTTACATCAGTTTACTAGTATATTTGTTTTAGTGTATCTTATTTGTTGAAAATTTATGGATATTTCACAAAATACAAACATCAGTGAGTTCAGAAACATAATCTAATGCATTTTTGTTCCTTTCAGTTTCCACAATCAGTTTCGTGAATGTGTTCTGAGTGAAACAAAACGTAATTGTGGATCAGCAGCTGACCCAGAGTCTGCTGTAGAATTCTCTCAACAAATATTAGATAAGGCTCTGAACTTCTTGCATGTTCAGTGTAGCAAATACCCGTAAGTAATTGTAATTTGAATAGTATGTAATGATAATTGGAAATACTTGTCCTTAAAGGAAATACTTGCCCTTAAAGGAAATAAATTCACTAGACTGTAGCCATATTAAAAGATTTTTAACTTTCTGGTAGGCCTAGCTATTGGTTTGATCAGTTTTCCATCCAGACTGGAATGTCTGTATTCTCACTTCCATTATAAATACTACAGCTGTGGAAAAGCATGCATGACATTTATTTGGTTCAATGAAACATGGTAACACAAACTTGTCTATCCTTATTTATAGAGCAACCAAGTCATCATCAAAATCATATAGCACATCAAGTTCAAAAGTGATGCTAAACAGAAGGTTTTTTTTTTTAAAAAAAAAAAAGAACTGAATTAGAACAATTAATGGGAAAATCATGTATGTACAAGATACTAAAAGCATAACTACCAGTATCTCTAGTTATGTAAAATAAAATCATATAATATATATACA
This sequence comes from Schistocerca gregaria, assembly GCF_023897955.1. Lineage (NCBI taxonomy): Eukaryota > Metazoa > Arthropoda > Insecta > Orthoptera > Acrididae > Schistocerca > Schistocerca gregaria. Next base: position 298,680,232 of record NC_064931.1, read on the forward strand.
AAAATGTAATTGAGGCTATAGTAAAAAAGGTCATTCATTCAATATTTGTAATAAAACTGGAGTAACACACTCAAAGAAAAAAATATGATGCCCTTCACAATCATACAACATTGTTATTAACAAAGAGAAGAGAGGCAAAGAAAGGTGGAGCAACCATTGTGGTGCCATATCTAATCATAAGCAGAATTCAGTGCATATAAAGTCCATCAAGTTCATCAAGCATGGTGAGAACTGGACTATGACACTGAATCTTGCAATCCAAATGTACATGGGAAATTATAGTGTGAAATATGGCTTTAGGTTACCAGCAGATGAGAAACTCATTAGGATAAAGATGTTATATGTAATTGTTCAAGATACTATGATAAGTTTTAATTCTTTAGACATATTATCAACCAGAAACTTTGTAGTATATCAACTGATCAGGTAGCTTAGTCCATAATGTATCTCATCTGTGAATTTGAGATTCTGGATTTGATCATGTAGTTTTCTTCACTGATTGTAAATGCAGATTAATGGAACTACATGATATTTACATCTAACTGAAAGGAAACTGTTTCTAAAACATTTGCCTATTAACTCTGTGTGCTTTTCTGAAAGTTGTAGATCACAAGCATCCCCTACACAATTCATACTTTTATAAAGATTTTTATTGGAACACTATTTTGTGTACAAAAGAGTATACTAAATCTCATTAAGGTTTAAGCACACTTTTATACTCAACAATGTAAATTTGATGACGTGTCAGAATGGATGGGTGGTGCCTCAGAAGTCTTCATCTTCTACTAAAGTCCATTTGTTGATTGTTGCCAGCTTTGGGTAATTTTTAACTAACTTTACACAGCATCATGGATTATTACTGTCCCAATTTGATGGTGATCAGCTTTTGAATAGTAAGCATCATGCTTAAAACACATCACTAAGCTACACAAACTTATAGGATTCTAACAAAATTTAAAAAGGGGCAATAATATATTGTCAATACTCATTAAATGTTCTATATACTATTATCATGACAATTTACTCACTGATGGAATGACAAAATAATTTTTTATTATGAATTCTGGATGCAGACAGATTGGCTGGTTTTGTGCACAATCCCTGTTTAAAGATGTGTATAATACTGCTAAATTACCTAAACATTAGGTTCTACTTCTTGTCATGGAATTTTTGAGACAGAGTTTTATCCCTGAGATTCAGAAAAGCACACCAAGAAATTTTTGGAAACTCAAATATTCCGGATAAAATATTTCATTAACTAACATTCTGTTTTACTAAAATTATACATTTTTGGAAACAAAAAATTAGACACATTAAATGAATTTGCAGTTGTGAATAAGGACAACCATCAGCTGTAGAACAGAATGACGAGAGTGAAAATTTGTGCTGGACCAGGGCTCGAACCCGGATTTCCCGCTTATCGCTTGGCTATCCATGCATGACTCATGGCCAGACCCCAACTTCCAAAGTCATCAACCATGCATCTATGACCTGTACTCATACATCCATTATATTCCCTTACAGGTCAGACACTGTACTTGCAAGTCGCTTCCCAGTATTGCAAGTAAATATGATATTGCAGTGCCTGCATTATTCTGATTATGATGCAAAGTTCCTACAATATCGTAGAAAAATTAGAGCTACCAGGCAATAACATTGCATTTTTAAAAGGATCTCACTCTAAGATTTGAATATTCTCAAATACTTACCATAATAACAGTTTTACACAGGTAGAACTTTGTAACTACACAGTTTTAGAATATTCAAGACATTAGCCAGAGGAAAGAAACTGATAGCTTTCAAATAAGGTATGTAAATTATAGAACAAATAATTATTAGCCAGTCAAGTTTGCAAGTGCACATGGGTTTCTTGATTCCTAAATTTGGTATATTTCTTTAAATAAGAATTTTTTACATGAACCATTTACTCTGTTATGGGCTACCTGTTATCTATATACTGAATAATAAGATTTTTAAAATTACAGCTTGGAATAAGAGTTTGGATATTTCACTATGCATAGTGGCCTATGTATACTTCTTTTGGAACAGAGAGCAGAAAAAAATAATTTATTTCTGTTAGGAATGGTATTATAGCAAGCAGAGCTAAGTTATCTTACTATGATTCAATGTCTTCTCCTTGATAAAGTCATTTAACTGATAATCTGTGTCAACAGCATTTTTATGTAAATCACTGATGTTGCTGAGAGATGAAGTACTGTATAAAGTGCTTATCCACTATAATCAGGGTATTTTCATTTCTAAATGTTACAGCTAAATATTAACCATAGGATGTCATTTTTTCATTCTTTTACCTATTATCCATTAGTATCGTAGAACACACTTTTTTTCACTAAATAAAACATGAGGCAGTATTGTTCAACTTGCTTCAGAGCCAGGGCAGTGAAGCCTCTCTGTATTCTAATCTCTTTTACTGTTTCTCACCATAGATGTGAACATAGAAAGCTTGTACACAAATTACAAATATGGATCCATATTTTAACACACTTATTTTGTAGATCAGCATTGAATATTCAGGCTCTGATTCTTTTTTAGTAACTTCAGCACAAAGTAATACTTTTTCATCTATGTCATAGTGTCATGCTTCAGCTGAACAATTACCATTCCTAGTCTGAAACATGATGTATAGTTACTATCAAACTTTTTTGATATCACACTCATGTGTCTATAGTCTGAGTCATGCTCCTGTGAGAATTTCTCATATACCAAACTTGAGATTATCACACAATGTCATAAAACAGCACATAATTGTGGTGAACTATGCTAATTATGGAATATAATTTATAGGATATTTGATAAAACTGTAAATAAATTGTTGTTTTATTTTCACTATTTGGTATCTAGGTAGAGATTTAGGTATTAATCTCTCCATCGGTATATTCAGAAAATCACAGTTTATTGCACTGTGTTTCTGTAATTTCATTAGTTTTGTCAGTGATACTGAAAAAGTATTACAGCATAATTAGGAGCAGTCCCTACGTTATTTTGACAAATCTGTATCAGGAAGCTTAGTTTTCCATTGTTGCTCCAGGTTTGCAAATTTTCAGACCATTATTTGGGCTCTAGAATGTATTCTATTTTCAAAATTGCATATGGTGTTCAATTTGCCTTTGTTGTGGAAAAAAAAAACTGATACGCTACAAGCATGAATATTTGTTTTTTTCCCTTCCACTGTAATTTTATTTACACTAGTAAAGTGTCTTTAATTTTGTTTTATTTGGTATCACAAAAAGATGCAAATACATATCAAATTCAGAACTGGTTGTTATGGCTATGAAGCACACAGTTATTCTGTAATGGTAACCAGCCGACCAGAATTCTGGTGTCTGGTGGCTTCTTTGTTTAAGGTTGACAATGGCAGACTGCAGGACATCATTTGAAATCTGGTCCTGAGCATACATGATCTTCATTTAGTGTTCTTCTCTGCAGGTAGTTGAGAGGGTGACATTGCTTAAGTAACTGCATTATAATGTATAATGATTGAATATTATTTATTGAATAACAACAAAATCTTCAGTTTCATGTGTATCTTGTTTTTAATCACAGTTGAACTTGGAATAATCACTAATATGTCATGTGGACACACAAAAACTAGTAAAGTAAACCTTGCTCTTAAATATAACAAAAATTGATTCAGGGAAATTTGAAATTTCAGCATGGAAAATTCTGAGATGCTCAGAGAAATCTTCTGATGAAACAAAGTCACCATCCCAGTAATGATAATCACTAAATGAATGATGGTAATAACCAATATGAAGTTCTGTATTAATGTTTCAGATTAAATCCAGAAAACTGTTTACCACCTCCTACAGTACCGATGGACAACTTGGCAAGGACGAACAATTACTCACCAATTAATGAACTGGTGCATCAGCAGCGATCAACAGATGATATGATGTCATCAAAATGGCAGTCCACTGCAGGTAGAAATTTTTATCCTTGAAAAAAAAAAAAAAAGGTTGTACTGTAACTAAGATTCATAACCTAAGTCATTATAAAAGCAGCAATTTATTGGTGATTAAGAACTTATCGGGAGTGTGTAAATAAAGCAGTAACTACATTACTAATAACTCCTACATTAGTTTTGTCAAAATAGCTATCTGTCATTACTGTGCTACATTTATATTTGCACACAGCAGTAAAAAATGTCATGTCCTACTCCTCAGTCTTTTATTAAAGTAACACTGTTTCACTGTATAGTACCCTTGAAATGTGGACACTCTCCAAGCCAATTTTTTTTTTTTTTTTTTTTTTGCATATCTATTAAATGGCATGCATATTGCATAAAATGTATCTGTTGGTAATGGGATGTATGTAAATATGAATACTTAATGATAGATTGAATTCTATCATAGTCTTAGCCCAGATCTCAGTCATGCAAAATTTACCAATGAACTTGTCCTTAAATCTGACTTTGTCCCTAATATTAGCCTGGTAAGACCATAGAGGATCTCTTGTAATCATGCTGCAAGTTCAGCTAGTTCCAAACATTCTCATTCTGGTTCATGTCGTCATCACAGTCTGCAGACTGCAGACAACTTCATTTGGTTAGTTCCTGCTTCCTAGAGGCAAATATTCATAAGAGGAGTGTTCTTGTGCATTATAGTCTTGAAAAACAAACCCATCACCAAAATGCTTAGCGTAAGGTGACAAATTAGAAGATTCTGTTCCAGTGCTATACAGCTGGTAAAATACCTTCAACAGAGATGAAAAATAACTGAAATTTGTACATGATATTGGCCAAAAACATGACTGACTCATCTTCCTGCTTAATCCTTGGGACTGCATGCTTGTCTATGCCAATCTTATTTGAAGTATACACTGCTCCCATGCCTCTCCCAAAATTTAACCTTAAACTCATGTGCATGTCATTCTAACTGACATCCCTTGCTCTGTCTATTCTCTTTCCTTCTATTCAGTTTTCCATGAAATTCTTTCTCTGTCCACATCCTTGTATTTTCAGTTTCTTGTCTTCCCAGGTGTAGTTATTGTCTCTTGTAACCCACTGTCAGGTATGTGCAAAAACAATAATTTCATGTGGTTCAGTGGTCTGGTGTAAGTCATTCAATTGGACATCACTTTGATGACTTGCGTGTCCCTAACCTACTCCCATAATCCTAATGAAACAGTTGGAAGCAACTCAAATCATCATGTTAGACAGTTAAACAAAGTGAAACAGGTCTTTTATAGGATACATAACACAATTCACTTTTATACATGAGTACATGATTTTCATTTGTGGATAGACACACAGACTGGCAATCAAACAATGATGCAAATTGCTGGAGTGTGTTCCTGAGACCAAAAGAGGGAGAAAAAAGCCTTCCAGTTTCTAAATAGTCGCTTCTGATATGTTTAAAAAGGCTATTTCAATACTTCTTACAGGCTAAACACTCAGAGATCTTTCCAGTAAGTGCTACTCACTCTGATAAAAGTTTTGTTTTGACTACCTTCCTGTTACAAGCACTCCAGGCACATTAAAAATTCTGTGGAATGCACCAGTAATCCCATCTTCCAGACCATCCACAATTTTTGTAATCAACATGATGTGCATTACATGCCATGAAAGAAATAGGTTGGTGCTCTGTCATGTATGAACCATGTATTATTAAATATTCTGAAGGAGCTATGGTAGTGCAAGTTTTAGATGTTTCTAACACTCCCCATCACACTATGAAACAAAAGCTAACCAGGAGAGGTGCCCATCTATAATGGTGATGTAGGTTAGGGTCCCAGGTATCATGTCCTGCACCCATCACACTGGTGGGCCCTCATTTGGAAGTAATTACTGAAAAAAATTTTAATTTTGTATTATGTTCTAGAGCCTTAGGCTAAGGCGTAACATAGTGATTAGCAAACAAACGTGGTGTGCAGAAGGTTGTGGATTCAAATCTTGTCAGCTGCTTCAAATTCTTTTAATTTCTTAATCTTTAGCAAAATGACTTAGACCATTATATTTATTCAGTTGATTGATTTAAATGCTTTAAAAAATTCTAATTCTTTTTTCATATCATTTTAATCATCATATTAATTACATTTTTGTCCATGTTATTGGAATGATCATTTCTGTTCCTCATTTTGTGCACTTATTTATAATGCCTTCTCTCATTTGAATCTTCAGCTGCCTTATTTTGTCCATAGTGCAACAGTAATTTATGTTTTTAATGTCTGTATGAAGTGTACCATCCAAATGTACATCTTGTATGTAACAAAAAATGCATTTTTGATACCACTGTACAGTCAGTATAAACAGACTATTACTTCTTTTGTTTTTTAACTGATAGATCAGAATTTTCAAATGCTTAAATATTGTGATAGATAAATAAAAGTAATTAAAATCACATTCACAAAGATTCCAAATGAAAATAGAATGTTAGGAAGAAAAAACAAGAGCAAATGATAAAGTTAATACAATGATTGAAGTGATGTGACAAAGGATTAAAACATTTAAAAAATATATATTTAAATCAATTAATTGAATAAAAATAATTATCAAAGTAATTTTGATATAAATTTAAAAATAAAAGGTTTTGAAGCACCTGGTGAAACTCGAACCCATAAGCTTCAGCACATCATGCTCATATGCTAACAATTATGCTACAAGCCCTCTATAAGTAAAATTCTATTTTACAGCTCTATAACATCATGCAATTTTTTTTCTGTCAATTATCCATGCATGAGGGCCCACCAGGGTGAATGGCTGCAGGATGAGATACATGGGACCCTAACCTTTTACACCACATAGATGGTTTCAAAATGCCAATGCCACCCCTGTAGATTTCTCCTTGTAAGACCCCGCAACTCACTTCTAAGGTACCTGCACACTCATTAACTAAAACTGATGTAGATGATGTGCACACAGGATTGCATCCAACCATAATTATTTATAATGTTAATTATGCTGTCACAACTGAATCCTGCTTTGTTAGTAATTAAAATAGTTTCCAAAAAGTCCTGGACTGGGTACAGAAAATGTGTACAGTTACTGACTAAACAGTCATTTAGAGCAAGAACTTCTACTCATTGTACTCCATATATAACTGCTATTTACATAGTATCTTGTAGACTACATATTAGGTGTCCCTTGTTGCAACAAAACTTTTCTGAGTACTAGAGTGGAAGTAAGAATGTGGGAGGTAGGGAGATGCACCACTTAAGGCAACAATCAGTTGAAGAATGTGGTATAGGCCTAACATATCAAGTGAGACAGAGAGAAAACTGGTGACATTGCACAATATTGTCCCTCTGTCTGTGCACGGAACGCACATTTACACTACTCTGGCTGTCAATCTTGTTGTCAGTGTTACCCAAGATGCAAACCAAATACATAAAAAAGTCTGTCTGTTTGTGACAGTAGTGATTTATGTTTTCTTATTGAAATTTTGTACTCTTTTTTTACTATTCTTTGTATCTTATGTGTTTGACCATAAGGAACACACTAAATATGAGGCATGTATTTTAAGTAATGTCCGTTTTGTTGTAGGCACTAGTAGTTCGCGTGCATACTGCAATGAGCATGTGCATCGTGTACCGGCATGCCTCGGGAACAACTGTGCTCAATTTCAGCTCTGTAGTTAACCTGTGCAGTTCTGTTCTGTGCTTTCAAAATGTTTAAGGCTATCAACTCACGCATGTGAAGTGTGCTCAGTGATACGGTTTTTGTCAGCAAGGGACCTGTCTGCTGCAGAAATTCATCAACAGATTTGCTAAGTGTACAGTGCTACTGTTATGAGTGAAAGCAAAGTGCATAAGTGGATACAAGAATTCAAAGATGGCTGTGACAACATCCGTGATGAGGACTGGTCTGGTTGGATTCGTGAGAACAGGCGCTTGACAATAAGAGGTCTCTCAAATGAATTTCCTGAGGTGTTGAGATCAGTGCTTTACAAAATTGTTTCTGAACACCTAAAGTTTAGGAAACTGTGCTCCCATTGGGCCCCACCCCAAAACCCCTTAAGAGGACCACAAAAACCAAGGATTTGAGTGTGCAATGAAGTTCTTCACTCGTTATCACGAAGAAGGTGACAGCTTCTTGAGTCAGATCGTAACTGGAGACGAAACATGGGTTTCGCATATCACTCCCAAATTGAAGCAACAGAGCATGGAATGGAGATATACACACGCACTTGTAAAGGTGAAGGCCAATCAGACTGTATCCCAGTACAAAATCATGGCGTCATGTTTTGGATTAGGCATGGTGTTTTGTTGATTGACTTCATGCAACAAGGGGCTACTATCAATGCAGGAGCATACAGCCAAACGCTGAGAAAGCTACACAGAGTGATTCAAAACAAAAGCCACGGCATGCTGACAAAGGGAATTGTCCTTCTCCATGACAATGCAAGAGCTCACACTGCAGGTCACACCAGCAATTTATTGGACAGTTTAAGCTGGGAAGTTTTAGACCACCCACTCTACACTCCTGATCTTGCACCAAGCGATTGCTATCTTTTCATACTAAAAAATGAGCATATACTATCAAGATCTTTGTAAATCTGACTCAAATTTGTAATCACTAAAATTACATCACATACTCTATCGACCCATGAAATTGGATTTCATCCCCCCTCCCTTCTGGGTGCTTCACTTTTTTTGCTAGACAGTTTAAATAAACCATGCAAGCATCCTCTTCTGTTTTATGAAACATTCATACCTCAAGGTTGAAAGTTCTCAAAGTGTGTGGTCCATGTAACCTGGAGTGAAGCATTGCAAAACCTTCAAGAGCAAGTGATAGGGACTCCCAAATAAACAAAGATTTCTAATTCTTCATCAGATGAAGTAAGATACAGTTGAGATTGTTGAAGTTTGGTGAGAAGATGGACAGGACTTCTGGTCGGGTGAATACAGAGTTAGAAATACAAAAATCAAATAATTTACTGCAGGAATAGGTCTAATAATGAAAAAGAAAATAGGAATACAGATAAGCTACTATGAGCAGCATAATGAAGGCATTATTATAACCAGGATAGACACAAAGTCAACTTCCTCCACAGTAGAAAAAATTTATATGCCACCTAGCTCAGCACGTGATGAAGAGATTGGAAGAATGTATGATAAAAGAAATTATTCAGATAGTTAAGGGAGAGGAAGACTTAATTGTGAAGAATGACTGGAATTCGGTAATACGAAGAGGAAGAGAAGGAAAAATAAGAGGAGAATATGGACCAAGAGAAAGGGATGACAGTGGAAGCTACCTGGTAAAATTTGGCACAGAGCATAGTTTAATCATTGCTAACACTTGGTTTAATAACTTTGAAAGGAGACTGTATATGTGGAACAGACCTTGAGGTATTGGAAGGTTTCAGATTGATTATATAATGGTAAGACAGAGATTTTGGAACCAGATTTTAAACTGTAAGACATTTCCTGTGGAATCTGACCACAATTTATTGGTTATGACTGTAGATTAAGACTGAAGAATTAGCAAAACAGCAGGAGATGAAGAAGATGTGACCTGGATAATTTGAATGAACGAGAGCTTGCTGAGAATTTCAAATGGAGCATTAGGCAACAACTGGCTGAAACAGGGAAAAGAATACAGTAGAAGACAAATTGGTAGCTTTGAGAGATGAAATAGAGGGCAGCAAAGGATGACTCAGGTAAAAAAATGAGGCCTAGTAGATATCCTTCGACATCACAGGGAGATATTGAAACTTAATTCATGAAAGGAAAAAATATAAAAATGCAGCAAATGAAGCAGATGAAAAGGGAATACAAATGATTAAAATATGAGACTGACAGGAAATTCAAAATGGCTAAGCAGGAGTGACTGGAGAGGAAATGTAAGTCTATAGAAACATGTATAACTAGAGGTAAGTTATGTACCAACTACAGGAAAATTAAAGAGGCCTTTGGAGAAAAGAGATGCAGCAAGAGTTCAGATGGAAAACCAGTACTAGGCAAAGAAGTGGAAGCTGAAAATGGGAGAAATATATAGAGGAGCTATGCAAGGGAAATAAACTTCAAGGCAATATTATAGAAAGGGACGAGAAATTAGATGAAGATAAGATGGGAGATATGATGCTGTGAGAAGAAACTGACAGAGCACTGAAAGACCTAACCTGAAACTAGACCCGGGAGTAGACAACATTCCCTCAGAACAGCTGATATTCGTGGTAGAGCCAGCCATAACAATACTATTCCACCTGGTGTGCAAAATGTATGAGATGGCAGGAATACACTCAGACTTCAAGAAGAATGTAATAATTCCAATTCCAAAAAAAGTGGGTTCTGACTAGTGTGAGTAATACTGCACTTTGAGTTTAATAAGTCATGGTTGCAAAATACTAACACAAACTCATTACAGAATAGGCAATAAAGTGGTAGAAGCTGACTTCAGAGAAGATCAGTTTGGATTCTAGAGGTATGTAGGAATAATGCTGACCCTATGACTTCTCTTAGAAGATGCAAGTTGAATAAGTAAAGGCGAATGTATGTTTATAGCGTTTGTAGGCTTAAAGCTTTACAACAACAACTCAAAATGCTCCTAAAATAGAAAAAAACTGTTTATAAACTATTTTGTGACAATTACATGGAGTCATAGGAGTAAGGACATATGTGGAATAATATACCATTAAAAAATTATCCATAAAATGCTTGAAAATGCCCTAAGGCTGAAGTTATACAAATGTACACCAAATAAAGAGAATGGCAGTGGAGGAAGGCATCATGAAGTCATTCAAAACATTCATCAAAGCTGCAGACCCTGTCACAGTGAAGACTTAGGGACAGCTGTTGACAATGTTGACAGAATAAGCTCTTTTATATTCTGAAGATAGCAGGGGTAATTTACAGGGAGCAAAAGGCAATTTACAGCTTGTACAGAAAAGGACTTGGAAGTGCAGATGAATGGAAAAGGCAGTGTCTTGAAAGGAATACATAGGATGAATATTAACAAAATCAAAATAAGTATCTGGAATGTAGGTGAATTAAATCAGACAATGGGCAGGGGATTACATTAGGAAACGAGACACTAAAAGTAGTAGTAAGCTTTTGATAGCTGGGCAGTAAAATAACTTATGAAGGCCAATGTAGAGACTATACAAAATGTAGAATATCAATGGAAAGAAGAATGTTTCTCAAGAAGAGATATTTCTTAACATCAAATATAAATTTAAGTGTTAAGAAGTCTTTTCTGAAGGCATTTGCCTGGAGAGTAGCCTTGTACAGAAGTGAAACATGGACAATAATCAGTTCATGCAAGAAGAGAATAGAAGCTTTAGAAATGTGATGCTACAGGAGAATGTTGATGATTATATGGGTATATTGCATAACTAATGAGGAGATATTGAATAAAATTTAGGAGAAAAGAAGTTTGTGGCATAACTTGACTAAAAGAAGGGATCTGTTGGTAGGAAAAATTCTAATACATGAAGGAACGGTCAGTTTCGTACTGGAGGGGAGTATGGGGAATAGAAGTGACAGATGCAGACCAGGAGACGAGTACAATACACAGGTTCAGATGTATGTGGGTTCCAGTAGTTATTCAGAGATGAACAGGCTTGCACAAAATATAATAGTGTGGAGAGCTGTTTTTAAATTAGTCTTCAGGCTGAAGGCAACAACAATAACAAAAATTCACAAAGAAAATTGTTTCTCAAAGGCCTGGTGCACTTATTTTGCATTACTGACAGCCAAACTGGTAACATACACTGTATCCACTATACTGGGATTTCTGTATCATGCTAGCATAATAAGAATTTAAACTGGAAAAAGCACATTTTGCAACTCCTAAAATAATATAGTTTTGCTGTTTGCACTTGGAATTATTGTAGATCTTATGGAGAGACAAATCAGTAAATTGACATATTTTGTAGATTTTCATTCAGTAACGTCAAATGGAACAATGTTTTGGGTAACTCATCTTTAAGAAAGAAAGACATCATAGCTAAAAAATGTGCTGTAAGAATGATATGTGTGGTGTTCACCCACAGTAACCTCACATATATCTGTTAAAGGAGTTAGGCATCATGGCTACTGCTTCACAATATATTTATTCCACCATGAATAATTCACTACATTTTAAAAGAATCATGAGGTAAATAATTACTGAACCTGAAGGAAAAATTACATTCATTACCCCACATTAGGGTTGTCCTTAGCACAAAAAGTGATGCACAAGGCTGCAACAAAATTTTTTGATCACTTACTGAGGGATATAAAATGTCTGACAGACAGCAAACTAAAATTTGAAAAAAAAAACTGAAATAGTTCCTTCTTTGTTCCATTGCCACCACAGGTCATCATTGGAGTATGATCTGAAGACGAACCACATTGTGTTGATACTGGTCACCACTTATGAATAAAAGTGATTTTGTGCAATCGAGACTGATCTATATAATATTTTATTACTACTTCATTGAAGCTGCTGCTGTTCCCGATATGTTTACAAAAATTATCAAGAAGACAAAAAATTAAATGAAGTTCTGTATGTGTTAGTGGTAAACATTTTATATTTTTGGGAATGATAATTTGGAATCTTTGCTCTAACATGATCAACTATTTTTGAGTCAAAGGCAATTTTAAAGAAAATTAATGTGGATAATTTTTGCATTGTAATTATGTGCTTTTCTTAAAATTTCTTTTGAACTGTTTTGTGGAGTTGTAGTTAAAATGCATACTGCTCCACAGGATGATCCCAGATAAACATCAAATGCTATTTTCATGGCATGTGTTTATGTAATGCGAAATTCCCATTTAAAACAAAAGCATCTTTCAAAAATTAATAATCAATAAAATAATAGCGAATGAAATTAAAGGAAACATTTTATCTTCTTCAATTGTTTGTGATACTGGAAAAACTGCTGAGACCCATTGATTAAGAAGCTCCAAACATCTTCTTTTTCTCCCCTCCCTTTGGTCTGATCCTAGTTTTGTATGACATGGTCCAGAATCAATTCATTTATCAGAACTAAGTGATAAATAAATGGCAGAAATGAGGGGGAATGAGTGATGATTCATATATTTACTACAATAAAAACATCTGACTAACACAACATATGGCAAAGCTAACAGTTGGCTCTAGTATATGAGAGTCAGTTCTGCAGTAGCTAATAATAATACTAAACAATAATAATAATACATTCAGCTAAATGATTAGAGGTGAGAACAGTTGAAGAGAAGTAAGATGTATGTTTTAAATCAGCCAAAAGTTAATTATAATGACAATGGAGGAGAAGAAGAAGAAGAAGAAGAAGAAGAAGAAGAGGAGGAGGAGGAGGAGCAACAGTAGGAGGATTAAGAGTAGTAATAGAATGGGCCAACAGTGATCACACTGATGATAGTTCCTATCTTTTCACTTCACTTCCTATCTACTTACAATGAAAGCAACCAAGTAAGCCAAACCGAACATTAGCAATGAGCACGGCTCAGAAAGGTTCAGATATTGGAATCACAAAGAAAGAAGGAGACAATGAACTGACTGAAAGATATAGAAGATTATTGCGGATAAAGGACAAGAGGCTATGGGAAATGATACTGGAAAAGGAAGAGAGAGAAAAGGGTGGAGTGTTCTAAATCAACATCATAATACTCTTTGTTTCTCATTCATGTAATTCACCCTACTTCATAAACCACTGACATATACCACTTTCACTGTCATCAAATAAATAAATTTTACCTTCAGAACAAATTAATATGACTTAGAAGCTTACAGGCTATCTTTCTAAGCAACTTTTAGGCATGTCCCGTATAAAACTTGTCACACAGATGAATGGACATGGAAAATATCTCTTTACTAATAATTTTCAGAGCCTTATGGGGAAACATACATTACAGAATTATGTCACGGACATTGACACAGCTTTTACTAGCCCAATTCTGTCATCTAACTAGATAATCTTCCAGGAAAAATTAGTCCTAAAATATAGGTATCCACCAAACTGCATGAGGAATCCACACTTGTACCTTCCCAGTACCACAGGCCCTCAATTATCTTATTCTCTTTCTCTCATTAGTCCTATACGCCATTTATATCCCTAACCTTTTATTTCTGCCTCTTTTTGTCTGGCCTTTATACTCTTTCTCATAGCTACTTATATATTGTGTTTTCTCTTAGTTCTTAGATTTCTTTTAGCATAGTCCTTAAGTTACATCGCACACAGTCTCCTCAACATCTCCACTTGGCTCTCTTGCCTCCTTCTCTTGACTGACAACTTGGAGACACCTGATTTTGGCTGTTCACTTTTCTTCACTCAGTCTCAATTCAGTGTGTCACTTCTCATCATACCTTCATCCTCTGAATCTCTCTGTGTACCATCTTCATCTTTATCTCATTTTCCTTACTGTTATTACTACTACTACTACTACTACTACTACTACTACTATTAATATTACTTTGATAATTATTTCTAAATTTTCTCAACCAACCTTGTGCATGTTTATGGACCAAAATACTCTGCCTGAATTACATGTATATTTATCTAATGATTTGAACTTCACCATATCCTTTGTATTTTTATTTTTCTCCTGCATACTCTGATTCCCTAAGCTGCCAAAAGTCACATTTATGGTGAAACAGAGTTTCACTCTATCCAATCAAATTACATGTTAGTCTGTGCGTTACTTTCCATCAGTCAGTTTGTACCGTGATGAAGGTAGTAGCCTGAACTCCTATACGACAGCCACATACCCTTTGCATCTGAACCACTGTTAAGGCAGCTCACTGATAAAAAATGCTCTTCATGTGGTGGTGCTCTGCTGGTGCAGAAAAATGCATTTTTGGCATGTTCTCATGACTGTGATAAAAGCCAAATCTACAACATATCTAAATATGTGATTCATGCAACTGTCTTTTCCACAATAGGGAATCTGTTGTAAACCTGGCATTGAGAATGAGCACAAAACACATGAAGCCTTGGAGACACTCTTTTATGCTTGACTATGGAATGTGGGTGCTGTGTTCCCCATACTCTACATTGTGGCAGTTCACTTTTACACTTCAGTTGAATGTAGCCTCACCATTGTACACTAAACATGAAAGGAAATCATTATCTTCCATTTCCAAATGCAGATGAATTCCCAAAACTCTTCACATCATTGTTTATGTCCTTCCTGAAAGGGTTATAACAACTGAATCCTTTGTATTATGAAACACAAACAAAACACTCCAGACAGATACATCAGAAATGGCTAACTCTTGGCTGACACAATGAGAATACCTGTGTTTACTATGTACAGTGACTTGAAAGAGCTCTTAAGTGTGACCTGTAGACTTCCCCTTACATAAACAACCCCTGTCTTTAAACTCCTGGTGCCATCATTAAATGCTACATCTACATCTACATCTACATTTATTCTCTGCAAGCCACCCAACGATGTGTGGTCGAGGGCACTTTACATGCCACTGTCATTACCTGCCTTACCTGTTCCAGTCACGTTTTTTCGCGGGAAGAACAACTGCTGGAATGAATCCGTGCGCGCTTGAATCATTTTACATTCGTGATCTACTCGGGAGGTATAAGTAGGGGGAAGCCATATATTCAATACCTCATCCAGAAACGTACCCGCTCGAAACCTGGACAGCAAGCTACACCATGATGCAGAGTGCCTCTCTTGCAGAGTCAGCCACTTGAGTTTACTAAACATCTCCGTAACGCTATCACGCTTACCAAATAACACTGTGCGCAAATTCTCTGCTCTTCTTTGGATCTTCCCTATCTCCTCTGTCAACCTGACGTCATACGGATCCCACACTGATGAGCAATACTCAAGTATAGGTCAAACGAGTGTTTTGTAAGCCACCTCCTTTGTTGACGGACTACATTTTCTAAGGACTCTCCCAATGAATCTCAACCTGGCACCCACCTTACCAACAATTAATTTCATATGATCACTCCACTTCCAATCATTCCATACGCATACTCCCAGATATTTTACAGAAGTAACGGCTACCAGTGTTTGTTCTACTATCATATAATCATACAATAAAGAATCCTTCTTTCTAGGTATTCACAATACATTAAATTTGTCAATGTTAAGGGTCAGTTGCCACTCCCTGCATCAAGTGCCTATCTGCTGCAGATCTTCCTGCATTTCACTGCAATTTTCTAATGCTGCAAATTCTCTGTATACTACAGCATCATCCACGAAAAGCTGCATGGAACTTTCGACACTATCTACTAGGTCATTAACATATATTGTGAAAAGCAATGGTCCCATAACACTCCTCTGTGGAACGCCAGAGGGTACTTTAATGTCTTTAGATGTCTCTCCATTGAGAACAACATGCTGTGTTCCGTTTGCTAAAAACTCTTCAATGCAGCCACACAGCTGGTCTGATATTCCGAAGGCTCTTACTTTGTTTATTAGGCGACAGTGTGAAACTGTATCAAATGCCTTCCGGAAGTCAAGGAAACTGGCATCTAGCTGGGAACCTGTATCTAATATTTTCTGGGTCTCATGAACAAATAAAGTGAGCTGGGTCTCACACGATCGCTGTTTCCAGAATACATGTTGACTCCTACAGAGTAGATTCTGGGTTTCCAGAAATGACATGACACGCAAACAAAAAACATGTTTTAAAATTCTACAACAGATCGATGTCAGAGATAAAGGCCTATAGTTTTGCACATCTGCTCGATGACCCTTCTTGAAAACTGGAACTACTTGAGCTCTTTTCCAATCATTCAAAACCTTCGGTTCCTCTAGAAACTTGCGGTACACGGCTTTTAGAAGGGGGGGGGGGGGGGGGGTGGGGGGCAAGTTGTTCTTTCGTGTACTATGTGAAGAATCGAATTGGGATCCCATCAGGTCCAGTGGACTTTCTTCTGTTCAGTGATTTCAGTTGGTTTTCTATTCCTTGGACACTTATTTTGATGTCAGCCATTTTTTTCGTTCATGTGAGGATTTAGAAAAGGAACTGCAGTGTGGTATTCCTCTATGAAACACCTTTGGAAAAAGGTATTTAGTATTTTAGCTTTACGTGTGTCATCCGCTGTTTCAATGCCATTATCAGCCCAGAGTGTCTGGATATGCTGTTTTGATCCACTTATTGATTTAAAGTAAGACCAAAACTTCCTAGGATTTTCTGTCAAGTTGGTACATAGAATTTTACTTTCGAATTCACTGAACACTTTACGCATAGCACTCCTTACGCTAACTTTGACATCGTTTAACTTCTGTTTGTCTGAGAGGTTTTGGCTGCATTTAAATTTGCAGTGAAGCTCTCTTTGCTTTCGCAGTAGTTTCCTAACTTTGTTGTTGAACCACAGTGGGTTTTCCCCGTCCCTCAGTTTTACTCGGCACGTACCTGTCTAAAATGCATTTTATGATTGCCTTATATTTTCCATAAACACTCAACATTGTCAATGTTGGAACAGATATTTTCATTTTGATCTGTTAGGTGGTCTGAAATCTGCCTCCTATTACTCTTGCTAAATGGATAAACCTTCCTCCCTTTTCTTATATTCCTATTTAATTCCATATTCAGGGATGCTGCAACGGCCTTATGATCACTGATTCCCTGTTCTGCACTTACAGAGTCGAAATGTTCAGGTGTCTTTGTTACCAGTAGGTCCAAGATGTTATTTGCGTGAGTCAGTTCTCTGTTTAATTGCTCGAGGTAGTTTTCGGATAGTGCACTCAGTATAATGTCACTCGATGCTCTGTCCCTACCACCTGTCCTAAACATCTGAGTGTCCCAGTCTATATCTGGTAAACTGAAATCTCCACCCTACACTATAACATGCTGAGGAAATTTATGTGAAATGTATCCCAGATTTTCTCTCAGTTGTTCTGCCACTAATGCTGCTGAGTTGGGAGGTCAGTAAAAGGAGCCAATTATTAACCTAGCTCGGTTGTTGAGAATAACCTCCACCCATAATAACTCACAGGAACTATCCACTTCTATTTCACTACAGGATAAACTACTACTAACAGCGACAAACATGACACCTCTGGTTGCATGCAATCTATCCTTTCTAAACACCGTCTGTGCCTTTGTAAAAATGTCGGTACAATTTATCTCTGGCCTCAGCCAGCTTTCTGTACCTTCAGCTTCGGTGCTTTCTATCAGCACTTGAAGTTCTGGTACTTTACCATCGGAGCTTCGACAAATTACAATGTCGATTGCTGCTTGGTCCCCGCATGTCCTGACTTTGCCCCGTACCCTTTGGGGCTGTTGCCCTTTCTGTACTGCCCATCTAACCTAAAAGCCGCCCAGTCCATGCCACACAACCCCTGCTACCCGTGTAGCCACCTGCTGTGTGTAGTGGACTCCTGACCTATCCAGTGGAACCTGAAACCCCACCACCCCATGGTGCAAGTCAAGGCATCTGCAGCCCACACAGCCGCAGAACCGTCTCAGCCTCTGATTCAGACCCTCCACTCGGCTCTATACCAAAGGTCCGCAGTCAGTCCTGTCAACGATGCTGCAGATGGTGAGCTCTGCTTTCATCCCACTAGCAAGACTGGCAGTCTTCACCAAATCAGATAGCCACTGGAAGCCAGAGAGCATTTCCTCTGATCATTGTTGCCGACATGAGCAACCACCTGCAGATGGGTGCACCCTGTACCCTTCATGGCATCCGGAAGGACCCTTTCCACATCAGGGATGACTCCCCCTGGTATGCACTCAGAGTGCACATTGGTTTTCTTCCTCTCCCTTGCAGCCATATCCCTAAGGGGCCCCATTATGCGCCTGAAGTCGGAGCTCCCAACTACCAGTAAGCCCACCCTCTGCACCCACCCGGATCTTGCAGACTGAGGGGCAACCTCTGGAAGAGGACAAGCAGCCGTGTCTGCCCAAAGATCAGTATCAGCTGGAGACAGAGCCTGAAACTGGTTCGTCAGACAAACTGGAGAGGCCTTCCATTCAGCCCTCCGGAATGTCTTTCGCCCCCTACCACACCTTGAGACAACCTCCCACTCTACCATGGGTGAGGGGTCAGCCTCAATGTGGGCAGTATCCCAAGCAGCCACAGCCGTAGTTTGATTGGGGGATGTGTGGGATGAGCTGGCTGTTGCTGACAGATCCCCGTCCGGACCCCCACAGTGATGCCCATTGGCAACAGCCTCAAGCTGTGTGATCAAAGCCAACACTACCTGAAGCTGGGAGCAAAGGGATGCCAATTCAGCCCGCATCTGAACACAGCAGTTGCAGTCCCTATCCATGCTAAATACTGTTGCACAAAGAATGTCTGAGCTAATCTACAGAGAGCACGAACAATTCGACAGAAAATTTAAACTGTTATTAAAATTCAAGACTGCCTAGTAAATGCAATAATGCTGCTACTTGCACACTGCTGACACACTGCTTGGCGGCAGAATGCAGAAGGCTAACTGTACTGCCAGTAATGTACAAAGACTATTTGAAAGAAATAAACAAATGACAGACGAGTATGTGACTTTGCACGTCACAGATATTAATATGCAAATCTGCCCCTGCTAAATATGAAACTACACAATGATTCAGCAGATTTAACTAAACAAGTGCACTAAGAATACGCAAACAAATTTTCAACTTGACTACACACGCTAAATAAGCCACTTGCTTTGAGCTCTTGGAGGCACAGTGCCGTATTCTTAATGAAAATTACACCACACTGCTATAATTGAATTGTGCCTGTTGAAATGGAGAAAGCAAAACGGTTTTTGTGGCTATGCCAACTTGACTTGATACACATTAACTGATGAATGAGTGAGAGAGCAAACTAGCTACACCAGGGGGACTCCTTCTGACAACTTACGACTGATACCAAGTATAGTTCTAGTTTTGCTGCATAAGTTGAAATCTTCCCCAAGTTTCTGTTTTCATTCATGTTGAAGATACAGTCTTGTGAAATGGAATGAATCTTTTTCAAGTGCCCTGGGGTATCTGAGATCAGTCTAAGCCACTCTCAAATCCCAAGTGAATCAGACACTGACCACTTTACTTTTTATTTGCTATGCTGACAAAATTGATCTAATAATCCTTCTGTCTGCTGTTTTTTCCACTGCAGTATCAAAACATTATTCTACTGATTAGTGCCCTGTCATTTTTTGGGTTACCTAATACTGAATAATCCCTCAGGTCCTCTGGCTTCTCTACATGATTTCTAGACATGCATTCATGAATTGTAATGAGATGCCTAAGAAATACTTAAGTTAGCAATGTATCTATAAGCAAAACAGAAAAAGGATACACTAACTACCAAAAATAAAAGTAATGATAATTATAAGTTCATTTGATGACAACCTTACTCTCTTCCATGACCGTATGTACTACTGTTTATAAACAGATGATGCCACCTTTACTTATGCTACTATAGTCACGGAAACACATTTATGTTGCTGCTTTGATCCTGTTTAACTTCTTTACTAATGAAACTATCAGATACAAGAGACATAGCTAACATGGTAAGTCCTAGTCCACCTAACTCCACCACCTTCCCTCTACAGATCGTCTGCATCTAACTTTAGTGGCCACGTTACTCTGTGTCATCTCATTCATTTTCCTGCCCCATAAACTTTTCACATGTTCCAAAATTTCCAAAAGCAATAACTAGAACTGCTGTAACTCTGCCTCTCTTTATCTCTGACTTGTCCCACTACCAACAAAGTGGGATAGTGGTAATACCTACACTAAATTCTTCAGGATTTTGAGTTTTTTCCCAATAACTTATCTAGGCTCAACTCTGGACATGTTTTCCCAGCAAATCCAAGCCACCCGTGCGACTGATCCATTAATTACTGGAGTCTATTAGTTGCCACACTATTCAAGACCAAACTTTATCTATCAGTTTGATTTAGCATAACTCACTGTCTGTCCACTCCTATTCAGACACACAACTGGTACAACTCTTCTCACATTTTTATTATTTCCCACTAATCATCTGGTAATAAATCCCACAGGCAACAATCAGTTCAGTTAACACTGATTTTATCCCTCTAATGAGGGATATCTGTTCAAATACTACCAGAATGAAGGCATCCATAGGCTGGAAAAAATGTAATGTTAAGGATTGCAATCATTCTACAAAATCAGTAATAACTAATATGACACAAGAGCTGTGGGTGATACAGTCACTACAAGCTGGAATACACCTTTTTAATACATGGATGTGGAGGACACTGTCATCAGAGATATACTGCCCAGGTTGACAACTGTAGCATTTAGTGATCAATGCCCCTTTACAAATCATAAATGTGTAGCCATATTTATGGCTGGCACACCAACACTTTTACTCAAAATTGCTGATTTTTTATCAGGCACTGATATTTTTGTTTTTATTCTGTAATTATCAAGCATTCTCTTCCAACTGGCTAGTCCTGTTGCTGTGCACTAGAGGGTGGCACTATTATTTGTTGTGAATATAATATGACTGCAAGGTGAATCAACAGGTTTCTAAGGTACTTATAAAAGAGTTATCATTTTGTGTTCTGTTCATCAGGAACATAATATGAACTTTTCATGTTGTTGTTTTGAATTATTGTATATCTGAATTTATTACTTTTTTTCTATAGCTTAAAACTTGATAAAATATTGAGTTGGAGACTTCTTCTAATAGTTATTGTTATAGTAGAATTTATTATATAGAGTTATTTAGTAAGTGTTTTTCATTGCCCAAATGAAGTACAGTATTTACTTGGAGGAAATTATTGAAGAAATTGCAGGAAATTCCATTAAATAAGAAAATGAATTTTCATTCATCTAGTAGAATTGACATCAAAATTAAATTTTTACCCCCTATGACAGTGTACTAACTGTTGCAAAATACTTCTTTTTACTTAAGAAATAACTTTCTCTTCTTTTCCAATTTAATAATTTAATGTCATATATTTTGTATGCATCATAGGGTGTCGACAAACCAAAGTAAATGGATAGCATTTAGTGTGTTTAATTCATGTACTTAGTACCATTTTTTGAAAATACGTAGACATTTAATATAACTTAAGGCCAAGATGATTTGATCTTAAGATGTATATTTATTTCGAATTGTCTTTTAAGCAAGCCATAGTGCACACTCAATAGGCAAAAGTACTAATAATCCTTTCCATTTATTTATGTCCTCTAGTTTAAAGCACTGCGACATGGACTGATAATTTTGAACTATATTTCTAACCTTATTGTAGGTGGATATGAGAAATTATTCAATGAAGACCCTTCCTGACTCTTATTTTTTCACTTGATTTGCATGCTGCTCTGATGCCTCTGTTGGTGGTGGAACATCTCATGGTACCTCAACGAATCTGATGGTGATATCTGAACTCAGTTTCCCCCAAAGATATTGAAGATGGTAGTTCTAGTACTAGTACTATTACTGCTACTACCATTGTTATCACTACTCCTACTCCTCCTCCTCCTCCTCCTCCTCCTACTACTACTACTACTACTACTACTACTCCTACTACTACTAGCACCACTGCTAGTACTGATGCTGCTGCTACTACTACTACCATCACTGCTGCCACTACTTCTGCCACCTCTACAGCTACTATTATTACAACTACTACTGCTGCTGATGCAACTACCACTACTCCTGCTGCTGCTGTTACTGTTGATGATTATGGAAGAGGTATGGCTGAGACTACTCTGTTAGGAACAGTTGTAACAACTGTAATGTACATGCATTATTTCTACACTTATTGCTACCATCTCACTGCTCCTTACAAGCATGCAATGATTTTTCAAAAACTGTACTATTGTAAGTAATATTAGTTGGTGCATGTGGATACAAGAAACACATAATTAAAATTTTAGATCATTTGTAGTACACATAGCTGCCATCTCAGCCAGCCGTAGTGGCTGTAGCCCGCATAAGCATCATGCCAAACTGAGCTTGGGTTTCTATGTCAATCCATGCTGCTTAAACTCTATGCCAGAGTTCATCAATCATTGTTGTTAGTGAGTGGCGGTGTACCAGTCTCTCAGAAACCCATGAACAACTGTTTTTGCCTGGTGAGAGATTTGGAGAACATGCTGACCAGGGCAACAGTTGAACACCCTCTGGCTGAGGCAACATGCAGTCCTACACTATCCTGTTGAAAGAAAACATCATGGAGACTTTGCAATAAGGTACAGCTTCTGGCCTTATTGTGTCAGAAATGTACCAAATTGTGAGGTATATGATCATACAGGGTGTTTCAAAAATGACCGGTATATTTGAAACGGCAATAAAAACTAAATGAGCAGCGATAGAAATACACCGTTTGTTGCAATATGCTTGGGACAACAGTATATTTTCAGGCGGACAAACTTTCAAAATTACAGTAGTTACAATTTTCAACGACAGATGGCGCTGCAAGTGATGTGAAGGATATAGAAGACAACGCAGTCTGTGGGTGTGCCATTCTGTACGCCGTCTTTCTGCTGTAAGCGTGTGCTGTTCACAACGTGCAAGTGTGCTGTGGACAACATGGTTTATTCCTTAGAACAGAGGATTTTTCTGGCGTTGGAATTCCACCGCCTATAACACAGTGTTGTTGCAACAAGACGACATTTTCAACAAAGGTTTAATGTAACCAAAGGACCGAAAAGCGATACAATAAAGGATCTGTTTGAAAAATTTCAACGGACTGGGAACGTGACGGATGAACGTGCTGGAAAGGTAGGGCGACCGCGTACAGCAACTACAGAGGGCAACGTGCAGCTAGTGCAGCAGGTGATCCAACAGCGGCCTCGGGTTTCTGCTCGCCGTGTTGCAGCTGCGGTCCAAATGACGCCAACATCCACGTATCGTCTCATACGCCAGAGTTTACACCTCTATCCATACAAAATTCAAACACGGCAACCCCTCAGCACTGCTACCATTGCTGCACCAGAGACATTCGCTAACGATATAGTGCACAGGATTGATGACGGTGATATGCATGTGGGCAGTATTTGGTTTACTGACGAAGCTTATTTTTACCTGGACGGCTTCGTCAATAAACAGAACTGGTGCATACGGGGAACCGAAAAGCCCCATGTTGCATTCTCATCGTCCCTGTATCCTCAAAAAGTACTGGTCTGGGCCGCCATTTCTTCCAAAGGAATCATTGGCCCATTTTTCAGATCCGAAACAATTACTGCATCACGCTATCTGGACATTCTTCGTGAATTTGTGGCGGTACAAACTGCCTTAGACGACACTGCGAACACCTCGTGGTTTATGCAAGATGGTGCCCGGCCACATCGCACGGCCGACGTCTTTAATTTCCTGAATGAATATTTCGATGATCGTGTGATTGCTTTGGGCTATCCAAAACATACAGGAGGCAGCGTGGATTGGCCTCCCTATTCGCCAGACATGAACCCCTGTGACTTCATTCTGTGGGGACGCTTGAAAGACCAGGTGTACCGCCAGAATCCAGAAACAATTGAACAGCTGAAGCAGTACATCTCATCTGCATGTGAAGCCATTCCTCCAGACACGTTGTCAAAGGTTTCGGGTAATTTCATTCAGAGACTAAGCCATATTATTGCTACGCGTGGTGGATATGTGGAAAATATCGTACTATAGAGTTTCCCAGACCGCAGCGCCATCTGTTGTTGACAATTCTAACTACTGTAATTTCGAAAGTTTGTCTGCCTGAAAATGTACTGTTGTCCCAATCATATTGCAACAAACGGTGTATTTCTATCGCTGGTCATTTAGTTTTTATTGCCATTTCAAATATACCGGTCATTTTTGAAACACCCTGTATATATTCAATGGTATTCTGTACCATCACACCAGGTGGTGGTACTTCACAAAACCCAAGGAAACTGGTCATATGTAAAGGCTATTAGTGATAGCAAATTTAGTGTGATGACAGTCATGGATGAGACATGGATGGAAATTGAGGGTAGCAAAGCAGAAACACTGAACTCAGTTTTCAAATGTTCCTTTGCAAACGAAAATTCAGAGGTATTCCCCAGTGGAGTTCTCACACAACTACCAAGATGAGTGACACAGATATTAGTCTCAGTGGTGTTAAGAAACAGCTCAAATCACCAAAACTGAACAAAGATCTAGGGTCCGATGGAATCCCCACCACATTCTATACTGAATTTTTGGCTGAGTTACATCTTCTTTTAAATATTATTAACATGATCCCTCAAATAAAAAACTATTGCCTCTAGATGGAAAAGAACACAGGTCACAAGCGTCTAAAAGAAGGGCTGCAGACATGATCTACTAAACAAGTGTCCCGTGTCCTTGACATCTATTTGTTGTAGAACCTTAAAACATATTCTAAGCTCACATATATTGAGATATCTCAAACAGAATGATCTCCTTCATGCTAACTATCATACATTCTGAAAACATCAGTCATGTGAAACCAAACTTGCATTTTTCTCACATAACACACCAAAAACAAAGAACAATGCAGCCAGGTAGATGTAGTATTTCTAGATTTCAAAAAATCATTTGACACAGTAGCAAACCCATTCTTATTATCAAAAGTATCATTGTATGTGGTATGAAGTGAAATTTTTGTTTGAATTGAGGATTGTTTTTGGCAGGAAGGATGCAGCATGTTATCTTGGATGAAGAGTCATTGGCAGATGTAGAAGTACCTTTGGGTGTGCTCAAGGGAAGAGTGTTGGGACTCCTGCTGTTGCAGACAATGTTAAAAGTAACCTCCTCAGACTTTTTGCAGATGATGCAGTTATCCATAATGAAACATTGCCTGCTTGACAAGGTTTCAAAATAGTTCAAAGATTAGCAACTTGATCTGAATGTTCAAAACTATGAAATTTTGTGCTTCACAAAATGAAGCAATATGACTACTGTATCAGTAGGCCGCAATTACAATTGGTCCTCTCATATAAACACTTTGTAGGGATATGAAATGGAATGATCTAATAGCCTCAGTCATAGGCAAAGCAGTGGCAAGACTTCAGTTTATTGGTAAATACTAGGAAAATACAATCAATATACAAAGGAAATTGTATACAAAACTTCAGTGCATCTGTCAGGTGTTCAGGAGTCATACCAGATAAGACTAATAGGGGATATTGAACATATACAGAGAAGGGCAGCATGAATGGTCACAGGTTAGTTTGACCCATGGGAAACTGTTGCAGGGATGATGAAGAAACTGAACTAGCAGATACTTGAAGAAAGACGCAAACTATCCCAAAAATTCCAACTTACAAGGTTTCAAGAGCCAGCTTTAAATGATGACTCTAGAAATATACAACCACCTACACATTGCTTCCATAGGGGTCATGAGGATGAGATTATGTTAATTACAATATGCACCTAGGCATTTAAACAGTCATTATTCCCGTACTCCATATGCGAATTGAGTGAGGAGATACTCTAATACCTGGTACTACAATGGGCATGAGTCACGCAAGTGTCTTACACATTCTCCTTCGATGTAGGTTCCATACCTATCACATCTCTCTCCATCAAGAGCTGGATGGAAACAATTATCAGAATTAACTTCTGTACATGGGCATTAAAACAGGATACTCCAGATGTATCACGTATCTTGTTTAAAGATGAAGCCATGTTTACCAATCATGAAGTGCTAAACCAGCAAAACATTCACTATTGATCTGTTGACAATCCCCATTGACTTCCTCAGGTGCAATGTCAGTGCCATGGAGTGTTAACACAGTATGGGATAGTGAACCATCAGCTCATAGCCCCATTTTTCATAGACAGAACACTGAACACACTCAAGTATCACAGCCTCCTAACAGACCATCTTCCATGGATGCTAGAAGACATTCCTCTGCAGACAAGGAGGAACCTATGGTACCAACATCATGGCTGTCCAGTCTATAGTGCACAAAGTAATACAGCATGCCTTCATTAATTGTTTCCAAATAATTGTATTGGATGCAGAGGACTTATACCTTGGCCAGCTCGTTCCTGAGATTTGACGCCTGTAGACTTTTTTCTGTGGGGAAATCTGAGAGATACTGTCTACAAGGACATATCAACTACACTTGATAATATGCAATGATGAATTACTTAAGCCTGCTCAGACATCTCCAATGAGGCGCTACAACATGCAGCAGTCAATGCAGACCAAACTGGAAGCATGTATTGCTGCTGCTGGTAGTTATTTTGAACACAACTTGTAATGTTCAGTAATGTACTAGTTTTGGTGTGGGAACCTTTCAGAATATGATATGTCATAAATGACTTCACTATAATCCTGCAACAAACACCATTGACAGTCTAATTTAACCAACACTTGGTTAGTAAATGTCAAAGTGTATGTTAGCACAAAAATACATACTCTAAGTGTTACTACAATCTGTTTATTGGCTAACAATATGAGCCTCTGGCTACCAATCCATTCTGTGAGAACTGCACACCTGCAGCACTTTCGATTTCTGTAATATTTGCAGTGTAAGTGTTAGGTGAGTCACCCTTTATAATTGAAGATTACACAGCAGGTATCTCATTCAGAAACCACATTTTAATGTTGCTTGTTTTCTTCATTCATATAAATTCATTACACAGCAGGTATCTCATTCAGAAACATTTTAATGTTGCTTGTTTTCTTCACTCATATAAATTCAATTCAAGAACTTAATATATTTTTGAATTTAAATAGCTTTACTAGCTATGGTTATCACTTCTTGCTAGAGTTCACAGCCCAAGTATGACCACTGAGTCATTAATCAAATACTTCATGTGCCCACCTGAAAGCAGCAGTTTATTGTAATATAGAATTAATGGCACTTTATAAGTTGGTATCTGCAGTGACACTACATTTACTTAAAAATAAGCTGGCTATGAATGGAAAAACACTTCTCTGTTCGTTTTCGTTATTGAAATGCATTGCCTTACTTGGCTAGGATGGGGCTTCTCCATGCCCACACCGACGTGGTGAACAAACCAAAAATTCTATTGTCACCTCCATATAACAGGTTTTTTTCTTAACAGGAGTCACAGGATGTGGGCTGTGATGTTGTCCATGCATCTGGGTAGGATTAATCATTGACATGGTCCATCAGGAGACAGAAAGTGGATGAAAGCAATTGAAGGGCAACAGTTTGTAAGGGCAGAGGGAAAAAAGTGCCAAGGCAAGCGCCAAGGGGGAAAAAAAAAAAAACTCTGCGGTAGTAGGATGGGTAGTAAGGGCAGTAGCTTGCTAGCTGTGACAGTGCATGCAAGGTGTGATTATGTTAGTACGAGGTATCGTGCATCATTACCTTTGTTGTTGCGGGTGCTCGTTGTAGGGCCTGCTGCATACCTGTAACAGTTCAAGGTCATCATACATTACTGGGCAATCAGCCATAGATCAGCTCACAGTGTAGAGGGTGTGTGTGGCTGGTTTGCGTTTTGTGTACAGTACACCCTCCCTGTGATTGCCTGTTTTTTGGTGGGTCAAGCATCTGGGGTTGCCAGCAGTAGCTGTGTTGCAGGGGCTTGCCAGTACTGTCGTGTTAACGTGCTATGGATCATAGATGTTTAGTTTCTTGATAATAGTGTCTTTGGTCTATTATGTTTCCATCTATGGTTGTGGTCGTAGTTCCCCAGAGAAAGGAGAAACAGGTTACGCGAGTGTCTCGTGTTTCTGTACAGTCGTGTGGAGAGCTTTTGGAATACCTGCAAAATGGTATCTAGACAATATTACCGGTGAAGATCCACGGTGGTCTGTAGTGTGCAGCATTGTTTATGATTCTGAGTACTTTGTTCTGTATGAGCTGCAGACGGCATCGACGTTAGGGTGCAGCATATCCCCAGACGGGAGCAGCATACGTCATCAGAGGTCTGATAAGTGTGGTATACATGGACCTGGACAACCTCCTATTCAGTATGCTATGCCTGTTAAGCATAGAATAGAGTTGTTTGAGCCTTGCACTTGCTTTGTTGGTCATGTGTTGAGTGTAGTCCTACCAGAGTAGTTTCCGGTCCAGCGAGACACGGAGGTATTTGATCTTCTCACGGAAACATTTTGGGCATGCACGTAGTGTTACTGCTTTACTTATCCACAGCACAGTATAGATAATGCATTGTGTGTGGCCATTAGAAGTGTACACTCATGTCCAGACTTCCACAGGGATCTCTTCCACAGAGGTGCAAATTAATGAAGTTTTGTGGGTGGGGACAGTTGTCTAGTAGACAAAATAGACCCAGGGGTCCTCTCCCTGAAAGTTAAGGAAAGAAGCTTTCAAAAACTACTGTTTTAAGCTGTTCTGATACTTATCAAACAACTGAAAAAATGTGTTTTAATTTTGACACAAAACTTTTAAATTTCTTGAATTATCTAGCGTTCAAAACCTTTTTCTGAGTAGCTTCTTTTATATAACTGTTAACACACAGCAACAAGCTCATTAACCTTTTGTTAAAACCGAGTTGATAAGCAAATTAAATGCAAATAAGCTGAAATGAGAATAAAATACTTTTAAAACTGTAGTTTAATTTGTTGACAGTTATATTTTTGTCAGTTTATTTCATGTATGTGCACGGCACACTACATATATTTATATAAAGTGTATTGCTGTGGCAGAAGTCACTGGTACAAGTAGTACATTCTCTTGGACACACAAAGTAAGATGACTTTGGGAATACTGAATTTAATTCACTGACCAAAACTCTAAATCCGATTGATTAACATTGTCAGAGATAACAAAAATTACCATTCGACTTTAATTTAGTTTCAACTCTTGGAGGGGGCAATACCCACCCCCCTCTCCCACTTTAATCTGCCCTTGCTTCCACAAGCACAATTTTTTTTTTTCCATCTGAACGATCTAAATGTACTCGTGAGCTGAATACAAGCTTCCACTTGTCAGTCACTCCTCTCTGTTTCTTCCAGACTGCAAATGAGGCTGTACAACTCAGGGGCTCTAATTGAAAAGACGTAGTAGCATGTGTGACACCTTTACAGCTTCATAACATTGCTAAGATGAAATGGTTTACTCTGCTACATAGTATACACTGCAATGTTGAAGTTGCTACGACATGGTATACTGGGACTCAAAGCAAATGCCTATCTTTCATGTGCAACACTTCTGCATTTGAGAAATTTTGTTATGCAGATAAATGCAAAGTGGCTCTTTTTTAACTCCTTTCTCTTTCTTTCACATAACAACCAATGAATATTCCAATGAATACTGCAATAGTACTTTCCAGTATCAACTTCAGACCTGTGGTGAAAAG
This sequence comes from Schistocerca gregaria, assembly GCF_023897955.1. NCBI lineage: Eukaryota > Metazoa > Arthropoda > Insecta > Orthoptera > Acrididae > Schistocerca > Schistocerca gregaria. The sequence goes on from NC_064931.1 coordinate 298,710,267, forward strand.
CCACTCTTAAACTGTATCCCTCCTTCAAGCATGCTACCCTGACAGCACAGTGGGAGAGCCTCAGTGAAATATGGAAGAAATAGAGAGGAGGTATAGGCTAGATGAATCATTGCATTGTCCATCTGGTTTACCTTGTCAGCTCAAATGGAAGACATTTTGCTTGAGCTTTAATGAACACATACTGACAGATTGCTAAATGCTAATTTTCTTTCCTGTTTTAACTGTAGCAGAACTGATCACTAAAGGCAGGTGTCAGCATTTAGCATATGGTGCAATACAAAGTTTTAAACTATCACAAATGTCTGCTGTTTACTAATTTTTACTGCTTTGTAAGTGGCATGTGCAAGATCTGTGTGGCTTTATTTACTCATTTACTTTGCACCTTAATTTTTAGCATTTCACACATTTTTAACCATGTTTTAATGTAAGTTGATTTTAACCATGTTTTAATGTAAGTTGAGTGGACAAAATAACTAGTAACCCCTCCCATTTACAATGCTGTTGAACCCTGAAAACAGTTAACTGTACATGGTCAGTACAAGTTTATGCGTGTAAAAGATATTAATGTTCAACACCTTCTGTGGCAACAATATGCCCCAGTGAACAGATTTTGTGGATATTGTCTACAATATTTGCAACATTGTCCCAGGTGATCCTAGAGATTTTCATTGAGGTTCAGATCAAGAGATTTACAACCAACTGTGTAAACTTCACTGACAGGAGATCAATTTTGACCTTGGTTCAGAAACTGAACTCAGTTTAGAAATCCAGTTTGTTGTGTAACACTAAATTTGAACTGACTGAATGAGGTTTATCTAAACTAATACGAAACACACTAGGCAACACTAATAAAATGAAACAGTGACATGATTATTTGACTACAGATGCTAATCCTACATTATAGATGGACAGTATTTATTATCAGAAGTGTTGAATTGTAAAAATGGAAGAGAACAAGCAGATAAAGGTGTGCCCTCCACAGCTCCTCACAACTGAAGAAGATTTGTTACTGGAACTCATATTGGGTAAGTTTAACAACACGATGGAATGCAAACAACTGATGAAGTTACTACTGCCAGCAAAGAAAAGATGTGGGAAGAAGTTGCCACTGATTTCAATTTATGGAACACAGAGACATGTTGTGTGTGGAACAATTGGAAAATGTGTTATGACACTATAAAGAAAAGGTCCAAGAATGCATTCATTCATGACAAGGTACTATAATTTTAAGGTGCACTTTACAGTTATTGCATTTCATCTTTCTGTAATTATGCATAAACTTGAGAGGAAAACAGGGTCAACAGCCCTACAAGGATGAAATGCAAAAAACTGTAGATGGTAATTTTGTCAGGCCTATAGTTACAGAAGGTGGACAGAAGCTAAATGCAGCCCTGAAACCACAATTTATTCTTAATTCCAACCTCTACCATGATGATGTGAATTTTCATCCCAAAGTTAGGTGCAAAGGTTTGTTCACATTTTAATACAAACAGTTTAATTTTTTTAGATGAATTTGGTGTGTAATAGGGCATTATGTTCTTGTTATTGCACTTGTACTAGTTCTGTTTGATACTAAAGAGCATTTATGGAAGAGGTGTTCCGTTCCACTATCTTGGCTGCTATGAAACTCCATATACTGTAGTATTCACTGCAAATACTTCTAATTTCCCTTTTTATTGTGCTACTATATCTGTATAGAAAACTTTTAAACTAATAATACTAAATTTGAGCCATCTCAATGAATGATGACATTTATTATCTGCATTTATTAACTGTATAGCTGATACTTTCCAACCTACCCTGCAATACCCTTACAAACTTTTCAGACTGTTTCTGACTGCTATGTATCTTTCAAGATTCAGCAGTGTGGGGGAAGGGTATTCACATATTTACTTATTTTTTGATGATAACAACCTCTTTATTATTTGCTTCTTTTCTAACAGTATTTGTCCAGGACAAAGGAAATGTTTTGTAATGTCACCAGGTTGTGAGCTGATAACTACAGTTGAATTTGACTAGATATGCAAAATTTTGCCTGTTAAAGATGACCCTCATTCATATCTATACAATCTCAGATCTTCATATATACAATACAGATTTCTGAGTCCAATTTGATCTGAGTTCATTTGCTGTCCTAATCTAAGATCAACTGCTTTATACAACCAGCCCTCAACTGGGTAGTCAAAATGTGGGAAAGTTCCTGAACATTTCTCATGATTTTAGCTTGGTGGTTGCAAAAATCATCATTTTAGATGACAGACCTGATAGTTTCAATATTATTATTAGGAATATGGATTAATAGGAAACCTTGGTTATTCACCACCTTAACTTCACTGATCTGAGGTACATGTCATCTTAACCAGATGATACATTCACAAAATATCATTCTTGTGAACACAAATAACTCTTTATTATCATGAAGTAATGAGTGCCGTCAACAGGGGATATAAAGTTGATTCCATATTTTTAGATTGCTGAAAGGCTTTAAAACCATTCGTCACAAAAAAGAAAATAAGAGGTGGTACTTGTCAACATTCAACATTATCCATGATGTTTTTGAGGTCTCTGGCACAAACAAACTTATACAGACTTTTGGAGTGCCAAAAATGTGGACAGGTCCTAAATTTTAAAGTGGCACACTGTATCTCTTTTTTTTTGTTTGGAGTTGTTAACTTAGGAATTTTTTCACAACTGTTTGTTTTTAAGATTTAAATCTATGAGTAGTACGGCACTGCGGGTCTCCCGCATCACTCCCCTATGCTCTGTCGAGGAGTATGGAACTTCATCCGCATCATCCATTTCTTTCTAGTCCATTGTATGAAAAGAATTGCTTGCAGCACACTTGTATACTCTGAAATGGACCTAAGGTTTCAAACTGCCTTTGGCATCCAAGAAATTCAAACTCATGAAAGTGTTTCTGGATTAGTTGGATTGATAGTTTGACATGGTTACATGAAAACTGCACCCAGTTAAATTTGCACCCAACCAGAAATCTGTGGAATTTGTGCTCAGTATTCCTAGAAACTACATGCTCACTATGTCATGGCCTAGTTGCACCCCACACTCCACGGTGAGCCATTGTGCTGTCATGTCCAAGCACCATCGGCAATGTCATGTAAGTGATAAGTGGTGTCATTTACGTGACCAGCAAGATAAAAAAAAAATAATAATAAAAAACCATGCTCCTGCCAGAAAAAGAGGAAGAGTGCCAAAATTTTGTGTAACATTTTATAGTATGCTTTCTTAAATATGAATATGACTCTCATTCTAACTACTTTAACATTTAAATGTTGCCTTTCCTTCTTTTATGATGTGTACTCTGTCTTAATATGAAAATCATTATGCATTGGCACCATATATTTTTTTGATTTTGGGACATAAATCACTTTGTGATGACTACTCAGTCCTATTAAAGTATGTTTTATTTAACATATAATTTTTTAATGATCATATTTCTTCACTTGGTACTAACTGCAATGATATGCAGAATTATCCACAAGTATTGCTAATATTTAATTCTCGCACCACTGCAAACATGTGTGGTATAGATATATGTCAGTGGTGTTGAGAAAAGAGCTCAAATCACTAAAACTGAAGAAAGCATCAGGACCTGATGGAATCCCTAACGTATTCTACACCAAATTTGTGTCTCAGTTAGCCTCTCTTTCTTCATAGTCTACAGTAGATACCTCCAACAAAACCCTCTTCCTAGTCAATGGAAGGAAGCACAAGTCACACCCACATACAATAAGTGTTTCAGAAGTGAAACAAAAAACTTATTTTCAATGTCCATGAGATGCATTTGCTGTAAAATCTTAGAACATATTCCAAGCTCAACTGCTATGAGATATATCAAACAGAATGGCATCCTCCATGTTGATTCAAAAAACTGTGAACAGGGGAAACCGAAGTCACAGTTTTCTCAAATGACATCCTGAAAGCCATGGATCAAGGCAGTCAGGCAGATGCAGTATTTCTTGATTTCTGAAAATCATTTGACTCAGTACCACACATACACTTGTTATCAAAAGCATAATTGAATGTGGCATCAAGCTAAATTTGTTATTGGATTGATATTTTGGTAGGGGGAATGCAAAAAGTTATCACAGATGGAGAGTCATTGACAGATATAAAAGTAACTTTGAGTGTGCCTCAAGGATGTGTGTTGGGACCCTTGTAGTTAATGTTGTATATTGATGACCTCACATACAGTATTTTAGTACCCTCAGACTTGTTGCAGATAACATAGTTATCTATAAAGAGAGACTATCTGAAAAGAACTCCACAAATATTCATTCGTATCTTGATATGATTTCAAAGTGATGAAAAGATTGGCAACTTGCTTTGTTCAGATGTGTAAAATTATGCACTTTACAAAACACAAACATATACTGTCTTGAGACTATAATATCAATGAGTCATAACTGGAATTGGTCAACTCATCCAAATACCTGGGAATAACAATTTGTAGGGATAAGAAATGGAACAATCGCATAGGCACAGTAGTAGGTGAACTGGATGACAGGCTTCAGTTCATTAGTAGAATACTAGGCAAATGCTATAAGTCTACAAAAGAGATTGCTTACAAAGCTCTGCTGTGACCCATCGTAGAACACTGCTCTAATGTGTGGGACTTGTACCAGATAGAACTAACAATGGATATCAGTGTATACAGTGAAGGGCAGCATTAATGACCACAGATTTGTTTGACTCATGGGAGAGTGTCACAGAGATACTGAAGAAACTTAGTGACAAGACACCTGAAGGTTGAGAAAAATTACTCTGAGAAAGCCTACATAGTGAGTTTGAAGAACCAGCTGTAAATGATAAATCTAAGAATGTTGGTGCTGTAGGGATTTCAAGAACAAGTTTAGACTGATTGCAGTGCCCACTGAGGTGTTTAAAAAAGCAATAATTTTTCCTGTGCTCTATACATGAATGGAACAGGAAGAAACCTTAATAACTGGTACAATGGGAAGTACCCTCTGCCGTGTACTTCACAGAGGTTTTCAAGGTATGGATGAGGTGTAGAATTATTGTTATAATGAAAATTGTTTTCATTTTGTAAGTCACATACAGAGGACTTGCAATGTAGTGCTAGGAGTGGGAGAAGAAGCAATGTACTTATACAACTCATGTCACCTATATATGCAACTTTGACTTTTACTTAGCATGACAAGAATTTCACGTACATTATGTGTACTATACATAGATCCATGGGTACAGACCATATGTCCTTTCAAAGTATGCTTTGTCAAGTAGAAGAGGTACTGTAAGTGAACTGTTTTGGGTGATGTGGGGTGAGGGGAGGATGTGTATGTTTAATGGCAGTGTGCCTGTCCCACTCACCTGCATTGTCCAGTTCTCATTTACTTCTTCCTCCACAGCACTGCAATGCAACAAAGCTGCAGTGTTGCGACATCAAACAGATATCTACAGAAGAGATAAAGGAGGTGCTTCATTACTGACTGGGGTACCATGAATGTGTTAGAACTTTATATTATTAGTTTACTTGTGTGCTTCACAGGGCTGCACTGCTTACATGTTAAAACACCGTATTTCTTGAGTCATATTCAGTTCCAATCACTGATTGTGGCAATGTGATTAATATAAGTTTTCCATTGACGTGGCATGGGGAAACACACACAAGCACTAACTCGTATTTCTTGTTATTCTATTCAACTTTACACATTTCATAAACCACCTCTGCCATTAGATGATGTGCTCATATAAATACACATCACTGAGTACTTTTTTATCATAAAATTAACATCTTTCTGCAATCAGACTGATTCTTCAGTGGCTCTGTTAGGTGAGACAGCTAACTGCTAACTAACTAGTCTCTGTTCTTCTTGGCATCAAGTGTTACCAAATACTCGCAACACAAAATTGAAAGAAAATGCAATGATTTAGCTATCGACATCAGCAATGATAGCAACATATATGCTTAAATTTCCTCAAAACTTTTCTGTAAATTCTGAAATAATTTAGGAAAGAGAAGCCTCCTTGGAGGGGGGGGGGGGGGGGGGTGATCTGAGAACTCTGGTACTCATAAGTTACCTAAGAGAAAGAGAAACCAAGAAACATTTGTACAGAGAATATAGAAAGTAAATTGCACTAATGTTGTTTGGTTTGACTAACAATAGCCATTCACATAAATTTACAGTTTGTTTGTAATGTGTCAGACAAAGCAGTTATCAACAAAGATTGTGCAGAAAAACAGCCGTTATTATATTTGGACCTACAATGCAGATAAAACAAAATAACAATTACAAAAAATGCAATAAACATGAGAATGTGGAAGAGAATTTGGGCATAGTAGCAAAAGAGAAACACATTAATGAAATTAAAGTGAAAAGGTGTCACAGCACTACCAAATTCAGTTTATTGCAGATGGTATTTAGAATGAATATGACTGAATGCACAGTGCTACCAGATGCAATCCCTGTATACAGGATGTCTAGAAAAAAAGTTTTCAGTATCTACATAGTATGCAACAGGTGAAGAAAAATAGTTCCTACATACATTGGTTGTAAACCTCATATCTTCATAGTTATGGTCTACTACCACTACTGCGACTATTATCAGTGGTCATTACATCTCTGCACTACTCTTCTCAACATGTGCTAAATTTGACCAGCATCCATTGCACAGGAGCCTTCCACACTCTGTCTCATGGAATCACGCATTCGTTGGAACACACTTGGTTGTTGCTGGATTGTATCACAGCCATTGAACAAGTGTTCTCATAGTGTACCGATATTATTTATGGGGACTGCACACACTGAGATCTTTACATCTTCCAGAAGCCAAAAATCTATAGGGTTAACATCAGGAGAATGGACAAGTGAAGGTATTGGCCCTCCCTGACGAATCAACTGTTCCTGAAAGATTTGTGTTAGGTGTCAACTCACGCAAAGCTGAAAATGGGCCAGTGGCCCAATCATGCATGTACCACATTTCTCCAGCAACACAGGTAATTAGTTCTAAATGAAGTGATGGTATGTTGCACAATTCAGCATGAGGTGTAGAATGTAGGGAATTAGTGATTTGTCAGAGTGGATGCCTACTCAAATGTTGATACTAAATACGTGCTGGTGTCATTGCTCTTCAACTACATGTAGGCTGGCATTGGCCCATACATGTATATTATGCTAATTTACGATACTGTCTCTTGTGAGACCCACCTCTTCAGTAAACTACACCTGCACCGAGAACTGCATATCATGAGCACACATTTGGAGAAATCACTGGTGGAACTGCAATATAGTGGGCTGACTGTTTGGCAGCAATGTTTGGACTCGGCTGCATATAATAGGAATAGAGCAACTGTTCATGGAGGACTGTCCAGATAACATACTTAAAAACACCTTCTGCTGCAGCTATTCTTTGGCCACTCATTCCAGAATTGTCCTCCACATGTTCTAATACCATTACTCCACATCAGGTGTGTGAGTTGTTCATGAAGCAAAAGATCTTGTTTCAGAAAATAGCTGAAACAGGATACTAAACATTTTTACAGATGGTGTACAGCATCATGGATATTTGGCAACATATAGGTTACATGCCTGATGGCTCTTTCCATCTACATACCTGTAGCAGAAGACCATATCTGCCATCTCCTATGTTGAATAGTAGGCCTCCATTGAGAACTGTACATCCAGTGACGGACACGGGAACAAGTTACAGCAAAGTACTGTTGTGTCACAACCAACAGTGTACCATATGAACACTATCGGTACATCGTCTGAAAATAATAATGATCAGCCAAAACATTATGATCACCACCCAGTGTGACACTGGATGCCACCTGGTGGCATTGTGGGCACATAGCGTGGTAAGAAATAGACTTTAATAAAGGGCAGATTATTATTACACACAGCCTGTGAACAGGTATGTCGAAAATGGTGAAGCTGGATGAATGTTCACACATTACTGTCGTGAGCACCTGTGGAAACAGGTTGAACAGTGAAACTGTCAGCATGCACAAGTGTTTCAGAGCACACTTCTAATTTTACATTGATGAACATGGAGGTTCACAACAGACCACTCCTACACTTTCACATGTTGATACAGTGACATTGTCAATTACAACTGCAGTGGACACAGGACCACCAGGATTCGACCATCAATCAATGGAAACGTGTTGGCTCTTTGGGTGAATCACATTTCAGGCTAGTGACCACCAGGATTCGACCATCAATCAATGGAAATGTGTTGGATCTTTGGGTGAATCAGATTTCAGGCTAGTGGGAGCAGTATTATGCTGTGGGAGACATTCTCCTGCACTTACATGGGATCTGTGGTAGTATTTGAAGAGATGCTGACATCTATAAACCACCTGCATCCCTTCATGATTGATGTCTTTCCCAATGGCAATGTCATCTTTATCAATATAATTGTCCAAGTCTCGGAACCAGAACTGTGCTACAGCGGTTTGTGGAGCATTATAGTGAACTCACATTGATGTCTCGGTGAACAAATTCCACTAATGTAAATACCATGGTATTTATCTGGGTCACTGTCATGTACCACTATCGTGTATCAGCAGCTCATTATTCACGCAAATTGCAGGACTGGTGTGTAGACATATGATGCCATATACCTCCATAAACCTAACAACAAACTGTCAGATCCCTGATACACAGAATCAGTGATGTATTTCGTTTCAAAAACGGACAAACAAGCTATTAAGCACATGGTCATAATGTTTTGGCTCATCAGTGTATACCTGATCAATACACTACATACTGCAGTACTGTGTGGAATATTGTACATGTTCTTGTGTTAGGTGTGTGCTTGATACCAATGCAAACACATTATTCTGCATAAACATCTAGTACATATGCTGTTTAATCGTTTGTCTCATGGAAAAAGGGCTCATTGTGTTAGATATCCTCCACGTACACACACAGGCTGGAGATACAAGATTTATGACCAATGTTTATAGGAACTTTTTTCCTTCCTCTGGTGCCTACTACATCCTCTGTATATATTGGAACCTTTTTTCTGGACACTCTGCATAATATTAATTATCAAATGAAAGATACAGAAATTAAACAGCACTACCTAATGCAGTCTACTTACCAAAAACAAAACAAAACATATGATACTCTCAAATACTATAGCACTACTGAATGCAGTTTGTTTAACAAAAATACATTAATGCATAAATACCTACATCACAGTGCTACCACATGCAGTTTGTATAACACTGATGTGGAAATAAAATTAAGAGATCCCATAATTTCTCAAATATCGGCACACGAAAGACACTTTCACTGGCGCAGAAGCATCTGATGAAAAATAATGGCAGTGACTCACTAAATGACTGCTAGAGGAAGGCTGAGGTTGTTGTTTCTGGTGTGCGGTGAGCATGGCCATTTGTTGACAGTGAAAGGTGCATTGCCTGATACCATGGGAGTCTCCTCCAGCATGTAGCCTTGTGAAGCAGCCACAGGCTTCTGCAGAGCATGAAAACACACAGTCAGTGCCCCATTATAAGTTGACCTACCAGTCAGATTACTACATAAGATTGAAGGCTAACCGGCTGTGGTCATCCTTACATTTGAAAGGCACATGAAATCTAACATAATGAACTTCAGTTCTAGACATAGGAATGTAGCAATATTTATACTCAGCCTGGTATCATGAACTCAACACTGACTTATTATAATGAAAGTAAACAATGCACTTCAACATTGACTTATTATAATGAAAGTAAACAGTGCATTGTCATGTCACACATACTATCTTAACAGTAAACACTGTATAACATAATGTATGATGTAACAGTTGATACAATATAAGCAACAAAGTTACAGCCTTATAAAATTTATTATTATCATGCATTACTTGCAATATAAGCACACATTGATTAATTTACAAGTAATTCCTGAAAATTTAAAATGACAGAATAAACTTGTCCTTTTAACATAAAAGCATTCTTATATCACTCATTTTCATAAAATGTTAGATTTCAAATCTATACTGCTCAGTACCTGTTTTCCAAGAATTTGGAAGCAACTCTTCCAAGGTTCTGAAGTTTGTCTCTCAGTGATGACCTAACTTTTTCACTGGTCATCTCTCTACTACTATTACATCACATTTTGCTTCATTTCTTAATGAACAGATTCTCGTTTGGCCTGTGACAATAGATATGGCTGCCCAAGCAAATGTTCATGCTATTGTTTACCTTCTGCTGTCTGGATGATGTCTTTTTCAATTGAAGAACTTCACTATTTCTTCAATCTACTGACGAGATCTTTCATTTCTTCAAACTAACTTTCTTTTAATGAAGCTCTCTTCTTTCTTATACCCGGTCCAGGATCCTTAACCTTGATGTGGTCTTCCCATCTCATTACTTCCTGTTCAGTGCTGAAGCATCTGCTTTGTACACATTCTGCGGTGCAATCTGTGATCCCATGGGAGGGCTCAGTCTTGTCGCTCCTATAGAGTCTCTTATCACGACGACACCATTAGATACAATAATGTTGCCCTCCTTTTCAGCAATCTTTCATATTCCGCTACGAAATTCTGAGTGACCCTGCTGCATTGCCAACAATTTTCATTAACTCCCTTCACATTTCTGCTACAAACGTTAAACAAGCCTTATGCATCACCATCCATTTCCAAAATATGCTGGACAACATCAGCACAAGGCACAGCCAGTGTCTTACAGCTTTATTTTCTGCATCTGTAGTGGCTACAATGCATACTTCACTCAGTGAAAGAGTCTACATATTCATTTCTTGTTTTAGTCAGGAGACGTATAACTTCTGCAATATCATATTAATAGGCTTCCCTGAGTCTAAAAGAGCGTCACGCTAATAATCTCAGCTTTCAAAACTGGTTACATATCCCCTTCACGAAATTCTCCTTCTTGTCACAGCAAATCATCCACGGGTTTATTCTTCTCCTCCATTGCACGCAGTATTATTATCTGCAGTCCTGCTTTTTTCAGTTGTTCGTCTCCTATGGAGGGAAAGTTTATGCAGAGCTATTGCCACCTTTTTGAACTCAATTTCTTTGCATAGCGCTGCCCTGCTATAGTTTCGAGTGGTATCATGCACCCAGGTTACTCGTCCCCCAATCTACAAAGCACTCGTGACGTCGTTGCCGCGTGAATATTAATTTGTAAATCACTGCGATCCGAACGTCGATCTGAGGATTTTACATCCTAAAACACAGTCGCCATGTAAGCGAACTATTTTGCGCGTCATGGGGTAAGGGGATATGTATGTTTAGCGACCGTGTGCCTCAAGGGCGAAGCGTGGCATTTTCTATAGGATAGGCTGAGGATTACGAATGTCGAAGGAACAGAAAGAAAATTATTGAAACAAAAACTTGTAAAATAAAAAGACTGCAAAAGCAACTCAGTTGCATGCTTCTACTGAGTTTACATAGATCTGCTACAGAAATTGCTATAAATAAATACATAAAATACTAAACAATTACACATTAATAAAAATATAATGCATGGTAACTCACTGTTATATCTTTTCTAAATTAGTTCTATCCTCCTTCCTGCTCTTTTTGTGGGCGTCGACATCGATAAGCTGCGCGAGATTAGCCGGGCGGTCTCAGGCTCTGCAGTCATGGACTGTGCAGCTAGTCCCGGCGGAGGTCCGAGCCCTCCCTCGGGCATGGATGTGTGTGTTTGTCCTTAGCATAATTTAGGTTAAGTAGTGTGTAAGTTTAGGGACTGATGACAGCAGGTAAGTCCCATAAGATTTCACAAACATTTGAACATTTTTTAACATCGATAAAACGAGATACGAACTACCGCCGTTTGGTTGAAAATTTCACAGTCGCCCCCTCTAAAGCCAAAATCTCCAAGTTTGACAGTCTGTCATTTGTCATTATGTTGCGAAGATTGGTTTTAACATGTGTTAATGTTCTCATGCTTCTTTCGCAAGAACCGGAGGTCTCTGGAACGGCAATACCCAACAGCAGTAGTTCCACACATTCAGAGAACAAATATTTTAATCCAGTAATGCAACCTCACATGTGCAGAAATTGTTTGGCCTACTACAACCGTTCTCGCTTCCCGCGCCCGGGTTCCCGGTTTCGATTCCCGGCGAGGTCAGGGATTTTCTCTGCCTCGTGATGACTGGGTGTTGTGTGCTGTCCTTAGGTTACTTAGGTTTAAGTAGTTCTAAGTTCTAGGGGACTGATGACCATAGATGTTAAGTCCCATAGTGCTCAGAGCCATTTGAACCTACTATAACCTGAAGTTTTGTAAAATCTATTACTTGAATGTCCTTAAATATAGTTTCCATGTCTACTACTATGTGTCAGTTATTTCGAAAGCTTGTCTTGTTAATTTCTGAACAGTTGTTTCTGTTTCGTTAAAATTAATTTCAGGTACACCTGCTGAATTTATAAGGCTCTAAGCTTTCAGTTTGCATTTCAGAATCATTTCCTCACATCTTAGTCTTGCGACAGCCGTAATACAGTTTGCAACTTCGAGCTTACAGCTTCTTATGTCCACAGTTTTACTTTTCAAGGTGTAACAAGAAACTTGTATGCTGGATACTTGAACTTCACAGCTGCAGCAAAAAAAAAGAAAAGCTTGATCATCCGGTATATTATTTACCTCTCTTGTTTGATGTCAACAATCATCACTCCAAGCATCATTGTTTATTAATCATTAAATGCTGCTTTCAGATCTACATAGCGAAAAATAATGGTTTGCAGAGTGGGTGAATTAAAATTACACGTTGTTTCACAAGGACTTTGTAGTTGCCCTCATAAAATCACATCTTTTACAGAAATAACTAAAAATGCGTGAAATCCTGATGGATTTGCCACAGCAATCTTTACTTGCGTAATTATTTTTTACAAGCAGAGAGAAGGACTGGGTTTAACTTTTGCGCGTAGGAGTGGATAGAGAGAGAATGAGGATGTGCTTGTTTAAAAATATGGACACTGGAACTTTTCCCTGCCACTGCATTGCCGCCGTCGTATGTTTGCAATACTAATTTGGTTTTACCAATGTTCCAGATGCTTTGCATGTGGAACAAACCCGTGGCTCTGCCTTATGCACTCCGGTCTTTGGATACGTCATAAAACTCAAAGACTCTTTCTTTTATTTCTCCCGATGCGTAATTCGCATAACGAAAAACTGCACTCATTTGGATTGTAGTTGAGTCATCCGTTGTTTCGTCGGCTTGTACTGGTATGAAACGATTGTTTTCAATTACACTTGAAATTTGTTCTTTGACAATACTCGTAATACAAGCTATTGACTCATTCTGTCTGTCACAGGATGTGTCTTTGAACACTCCATCGGATGCTGAATGAACTTTCATGTATGGTTTTTCCTCTGCCTAGGAACCCAAAAGTTCTAAATAATTCCCTTTATTTACTGACACCTCTAATTCGTCGTGGCCTCGTAGAGCTAAGTTTTGCCGTGCTAAGAAACAAACAGTCTAAATAAGTCTCTTCGTTATATTTCTGTTTCGATCAACCTTCCCGTTATGAAGCTACCAGGAGCGTTGCTTCTGATCGAGCATGGTCAATTCTTACTGTCTCGAGCTGACTGTATTTAACAGTTGACATGAAAACTGAAATACAACATTCATGCTCTTTATCGTTCGAAAGGAAAATTCAAAATCGACTCTCTTTTTTGCCTTCGCCTCCCCCCCCCCCCCCCCCCCCCTCCCTCGCCCACAACTCGCGCCGTTCCTAATCGCCACTATCGATTCCAAATAGCACAAAATAAATTTTAAAAAAGTTTGTTCCTTACAGTGCTGCCACTTAACTACCGTTTCGATTTGTACAATTGTATTCCGAAATGTCTTACAATTTTTTAAAATGAAGGACTTGGCGACGCCAAAACATTGTATTCAACAATCGTCAGTACAGACTACCAAATCGCTCAATAAACATTACCTTTTGTTTTGCTCGCGCTATTGAATATATATTATTGTAAACACAGAACACAGGTTATTATGACCCCACAGAAATTAGTTTAAATAAAATTACTTCTATAACAAAACTGTAATGCAATTAAGTTACATTATGCCTGGCTACAAAATACGCACCAACGGGTATTGTTTCTAAACGAAAACAATAGTTGTGGAAAATGCCATGTAATTTAAATATTTCCATATCTTGCTTCCCGCAGTGAGCATAACCAAAGAAATGCTTTCTCTGTCTATAGCACAGGTTCACACAAAAATAATGTATTCAAATATTTACAGAAATTAATTACTGAAAAACAATTATGAAAATTGAAGGATCGTGGGATTTTGTTGTTAGCAACAGCAATTAAAGAGAGATCTGTTAAAAAATGACCAATTTTATTCAGAACTAACCATTAAACTGGGAAATTCTGTGACGCTATACATTACGTTATAATAATCAGAAAATGATAAACTCGTCATAGAGACGACAGATTTGTTCTTTGCTACAAGCCCATACTGTCTTTTAACTTAGAAAAACATATTTCATGAATAGCCGCTGTAAACTGAATATTTATTTATTAAACTACAAACTGTCAAAAGGGACCTGTTATTACAATCTGACCGAAAATCGTTTTAACTTAGAATACATCTTGTAGGAAATGCAATCTACGCATTTGGCATTGGGAGAGAATTATTACAAAAATAAACATGCACTTAAATTAAAATCAACTTCACAGCGAAGTCGACCATTTCATTCAAGGTCGCACTTATAACAATCATCCATCTTTGGTGAATATTTCACAAAAATATCAAAGTTTCTAGAATTCCATTACAGCTCTGTTAAAATTACTTTTTCATTTCCAATATACTGTGTATATAAAAAATTGGTTTGTACGTTAAACCATTATTTAAACAATTTTACTTCAGTGGGCTGCACGAAGATGTTACACTATTTCAAGCAAAAGTTCAAAACTTTAAGAATCCCGCATCTCAGTAGATTTTTGCCTCGATTTGCCGTTCAACAATTAAAACGCTAATGACCAATGAACTAAATCGGTCGGATTGGGTATCGACCTGGTAACTCATTTACGATAAAATTGCAAATGATTCCAAATCAAGAATATCACATTAATAATAAATAGTATTCAGCGCTAATTTTGAGATTACAATTTTGTAGTCTGAAATATGGATTTAATTTCCCTTCACTTATGAAATAACAAGTCCTGTCAACATGCAGCGTATATCTTTGACCTAAGGGTATACAACTTTGTTTAAATACTTCCCTTTAAATTTTATTACACAGCATATTAACTTAAAATGACAAACAACTGTTATTCTTACAAAAGTCAGTGGCATATGATCAGTCAATTTATACAGAATATACGTTGTTTATTTATTGTTAAAAAGTACCTTTGTAAGACGTATTGAATTTTAACTGAGCTCATAGTTTTAACTAAGTTCATACTCAGTGACTCAAACTAAGGAAGAAAAAGCAAGCATTGCAAAATTATTTCAAACACAATCACAAACAGTTTGAGATGGATTAAGAAAATCATTTCCATAATACAACATTGTCTTCATTATGCACTTTATCACTTCGTGCTTTTGACTGTGTAGCAAGCGCAGAACGATATCCCTTCGCCAGCCAAGACTTTACATGGCGCCCAGGTTCATATCTAGGTATAGGTGTCCCAGAAGTCTGATGCGTAATAAACTACAAACAGTGCTGATGTAGAGTGAAGATCTCACTGGTGTCATAATGAAGTTCATTGCAGAAAAGCCACGTCCACACTCAGCTCTCGACACTGCAATGCTGTTTATTACTGGTAAGAGTTTTTGAACATTGGTGGCTGTACAAGAATAGTTGGCGTTTCTCCGCTTAGTACCGGTTTCAGACCCTGTTTGTACTCGCTCAAGTCCTTTATTATTTCACGAGTGCCATTAATCTTAAATCTTTCACACATTCGAAAAATTTCGTTTGCTCTGTAAGTGATCGATACGTTTTTAGGCCAGAATTTGGGGTGAATGACCTTCATGTCATTCATAACAACATCGTAGCTTTCAGATGCATTCACTGCTGATGACAGACTAGATTACAAATTATTTGCAAAGCTGCGATAAAACTGTTTATGAGAAATCTTAGTAATATTTGTTCTTTCAGAAGGTTCGACACATTGAAAGTTCATATTTTCCAGTGCAATGTTAGCTACATTTGCATGTTGTCACATTGCATCAACCCGACTTTCAAACACTTTTGTTAAAAGTGTAATGTCGTTGTGAACTTGAACAAGGTTTATACTTGATCTTTGAAACTGTAGGGATAGATCGACCAACTCTTCTGAGGCATCATACATTACATCTAGGTTGGAGACAAAATATGTAGATTAGAATGTATTACAAAGTAGACCGTTGTTTTGAGTCCTGTTTCGTGTCCTCTGATGCTTCTAAAAACTGATTGTACAGAGCCCTGTAATCTTTCCATGCAGCTTTTAGTGCCTATAAACTGAAGGGCACCAATAAGTTTCAAGCACACTACTGATTTTAAAATTTCTTGCTCCAAACCTTCATCATCAGCTGCCAGCTTCCTGATATTTTTAGGAGAGCGGCTGAAGATATTTCTAATTTTATCCATGAATATTTTATAGTGATTAATTCCCGCCACTTCTTCTATCGTGTCATGCACGGCGAGTTCTAAACGATGATTCAAACAATGGCAGATGAATAAGTTTGGAAACGTTTCCATCACCTGCTTTGCGAGGCCAGACTTTTTTCCTAACACGACAGAAGCTCCATCGCAAGTCAAAGCGATTAAATGACCTTTGGAAAAGTCATAGCCTAGACCTTGTGATTTTAACTGCTTTAAAAGTTCTTTCAAGATACCAGATGCCGTTGTGTGATTTAGCTCAAAAAGCGTCAAAAAATTGTCATGGGGTTTTCCATTCCTTTTAGCAAGGTTCTAAAGTATACAATCAAAGCGTTTCTGTTTGAAAGAGAAGTGACTTCATCCAAAACAAGTGAAAATTTGGAGTCACTCTTTATTAAATTATTTATTAGATATGATGTCATCTGGTCCCCCCATGAACCATGGACCTTGCAGCTGGTGGGGAGGCTTGCGTGCGTCAACGGTACAGATAGCCGTACCGTAGGTGCAACCACAACGGAGGGGTATCTGTTGAGAGGCCAGACAAACGTGTGGTTCCTGAAGAGGGGCAGCAGCCTTTTCAGTAGTTGCAGGGGCAACAGTCTGGATGATTGGCTGATCTGGCCTTGCAACATTAACCAAAACGGCCTTGCTGTGCTCGTACTGCGAACGGCTGAAAGCAAGGGGAAACTACAGCCGTAATTTTTCCCGAGGACATGCAGCTTTACTGTATGATTAAATGATGATGGCGTCCTCTTGGGTAAAATATGCCGGAGGTAAAATAGTCCCCCATTCGGATCTCCGGGCGGGGACTACTCAGAAGGACGTCGTTATCAGGAGAAAGAAAACTGGCGTTCTACGGATCGGAGCTTGGAATGTCAGATCCCTTAATCGGGCAGGTAGGTTAGAAAATTTAAAAAGGGAAATGGATAGGTTAAAGTTAGATATAGTGGGAATTAGTTAAGTTCGGTGGCAGGAGGAACAAGACTTTTGGTCAGGTGAATACAGGGTTATAAATACAAAATCAAATAGGGGTAAGGCATGAGTAGGTTTAATAATGAAAAAAAAGTTAGGAGTGCGGGTAAGCTACTACAAACAGCGTAGTGAACGCATTATTGTGGTCAAGATAGACACGCAGTCCACGCCTACTACAGTAGTACAAGTTTATATGCCAACTAGCTCTGCAGATGATGAAGAAACTGATGAAATGTATAATGAGATAAAAGAAATAATTCAGGTAGTGAAGGGAGTTTAAAATTTAATAGTCATGGGTGACTGGAATTCGAGAGTAGGAAAAGGAAGAGAAGGAAACGTAGTAGGTGAATATGGATTGGGGCTAAGAAATGAAAGAAAAGCCGTCTGGTAGAATTTTGCACAGAGCATAACTTAATCATAGCTAACACTTGGTTCAAGAATCATGAAAGAAGGTAGTATACGTGGAAGAACCCTGGAGATACTAAAAAGTTTCAGATAGATTATATAACGGTAAGACAGAGATTTAGGAAACAAATTTTAAATTGTAAGACATTTCCAGGGGCAGATGTGGACTCTGACCACAATCTATTGGTTATAAACTGTAGATTAAAACTGAAGAAACTGCAAAAAGGTGGGAATTTAAGGAGATGGGACCTGGATAAACAGACTAAACCAGAGGTTGTACAGAGTTTTAGGGAGAATATAAGGGACAATTGACAGGAACGGGGGAAAGAAATACAGTAGAAGAAGAATGGGTAGCTCTGAGGGATGAAGTAGTGACGGCAGCAGAGGGTCAAGTAAGTAAAAAGACGAGGGCAAGTAGAAATCCTTGGGTAAGAGAAGAAATATTGAATTTAATTGATGAAAGGAAAATATATAAAAATGCAGTAAATGAAGCAGGCAAAAAGGAATACAAACGTCTCAAAAATTGAGATCGACAGGAAGTGCAAAATGGCTAAGCAGGAATGGCTAGAGGACAAATGTAAGGATGTAGAGGCTTATCTCACTAGGGGTAAGATAGATACTGCCCACAGGAAAATTAGAGACACCTTTGGAGATAAGAGAACCACTTGAATGATATATCAAGAGCTCAGATGGAAACCCAGTTCTAAGCAAAGAAGGGAAAGCAGGAAGGTGGAAGGAGTATGTAGAAGGTCTATACAGGGGCGATGTTCTTGAGGACAATATTATGGAAATGGAAGAGGATGTATATGAAGATGAAATGGGAGATATGATACTGCGTGAAGAGTTTAACAGAGTACTGAAAGACCTGAGTAGAAACAAGGCCCCGGGAGTAGACAACATTCCATTAGAACTATTGATAGCCTTGGGAGAGCCAGTCCTGACAAAACTCTACCATCTCGTGAGCAAAATGTATGAGGCAGGCGAAATTCCCTCAGACTTCAAGAAGAATATAATAATTCCAATCCAAAAGAAAGCAGGTGTTGACAGATGTGAAAATTACTGAACTATCAGTTTAATAAGTCACAGCTGTAAAATACTAACGCGAATTCTTTACAGACGAATGGAAAAACTGGTAGAAGCCGACCTCGGGGAAGATCAGTTTGGATTCCGTAGAAATGTTGGAACACATGATGCAATACTGACCGTACGACGTATCTTAGAAGAAAGATTAAGGAAACGCAAACCTACGTTTCTAGCATTTGTAGACTTAGAGAAAGCTTTTGACAATGTCTACTGGAACACTCTCTTTCAAATTCTGAAGGTGGCAGGGGTAAAATACAGGGAGCGAAAGGCTATTTACAATTTGTACAGAAAGCAGATGGCAGTTATACGAGTCGAGGGACATGAAAGAGAAGCAGTGGTTGGGAAGGGAGTGAGACATGGTTGTAGCCTCTCTCCGATGCTATTCAATCTGTATATTGATCTGTATATTGAGCAGGCAGTGAAGGAAACGAAAGAAAAGTTCGGAGTAGGTATTAAAATCCGTGGAGAAAAAATAAAAACTTTGAGGTTTGGCGATGACATTATAATTCTGTCAGAGACAGCAATGGACTTGGAAGAGCAGTTGAACGGAATGGTCAGTGCCTTGAAAGGAGGGTATAAGATGAATATCAACAAAAGCAAAACGAGGATAACGGAATGTAGACGAATAAAATCGGGTGATGCTGAGGGAATTAGATTAGGAAATGAGACACTTGAAGTATAGATTTAATTGTCAGGAAGTCATTTTTTAAAGTTTTTGTATGAAGTGTAGCCATGTATGGAAGTGAAATATGGACGATAAATACTTTGGACAAGAAGAGAATAGAAGCTTTTGAAATGTGGTGCTACAGAAGGATGCTGAAGATTAGATGGGTAGACTACATAGCTAATGAGGAGGTATTGAATAGAATTGGAGAGAAGAGAAGTTTGTGGCACAACTTGACTATAAGAAGGGATCTGTTGGTAGGACATGTTCTGAGGCATTAAGGGATCACCAATTTAGTACTGGACGACAGCATGGAGGGAAAAAATCGTAGAGGGAGACCAAAAGATGAATACACTGAGCAGATTCAGAAGGATGTGGGCTGCAGTAGGTACTGTGAGATGAAGAGGCTTGCACAGGATAGAGTAGCATGGAGAGCTGCATCAAACCAGTCTCAGGACTGAAGACCACAACAACAACAAATGTCATCTGGTTAGAAATATGAAGCTATATATTAGAGCAAGCAACATTTGAATGTAGTATTTGTCCCATATCCGAACAGTTTTTAATTTGGAAATCAATTTCTGTCTCAAACTCATAAAACGGTCTGTTTAACTTTGCTTGCTTATAAGCTGTGCGAAATACACGCTCAGTAACTACTTGTTCCTTTACCATGGAAGCAACTGAGTTCTGAATGTGATGTTTTTCTGCGTTAGTCTGGATTTCGTTGGCTAAACCGTGAGCTTGAGATGTGCGGTGATCAAATAGTTTTTTCCTAAGAGACGTTAGTTGATCTTTTTCATTTGTCCCATATGAGCTAAAACCCTTTGATCACTCTGTTTTACCCCTTTCGTTTTTTCAGCACCTAGTGTAGATACACTTTTACAAACTTGGCATCCTAGTTTTTTTAAATAATTAACCACGGATTTTTAGCTTTATAATTTGTACATTGTTCGATAGACCAACTATCTGGCTTTTCATCACCATTACATTTATCGTTACTGCCTACAGATGTTTTGACCGTAACTTAGAGAAATTTTTATTTAGCGACAACGACGTAGGAGAAGGACCGTGTGCTTTGTTGTTTGCATTTTCTTCTCCAGCCACAGTCGAAGTCGTAGATTATACATCTAAACTGCGGTTTTCATTGCTGTCACTAACTTTTTGTCTATTAGGTTTAAAGAAGTCACTAATTTTTGAAGAGGAACTTGCTTATTAATAATAGAGATGCTGTAACTGTTGGTTGGTAATGTTTACTGACAAAATGCAACCTAACGCTAGACTGCGTACTTACGGCTATCCTGCGTGGCTGTTTTTTAGTACGACTTTAAAAGAGAGAGATTATTAATTGATAACCGATGCGTCGGTTCTCTATTGTGTTCAGGAGACGTACGGATTGATTACGCGAATAATTGACCTTCCGACCCGGATTGCCTTCACGCAATCAGAATCTTCGATGAAAATACCTAACGGACCTATTTGAATATAAAAATGGAAATTAAAGCAAATTAGTGGAATTTCGTAAGAGAAAGATTAACAGAACGGAAGCTGAACATATTAGTGGTCTTCTAAATGGAATCGAGACACCGCGATAAAGAGCGAACCTGTAACAAAGCTCATATACAATTTGAACATAATTTTTGGCTAGTGAAAGAAAAGGATAAGAAGAAAATTGCCGCATCGTAAAATATTTATATATTTTGAACAAATTGGCTTTAAACTTCTACACATTGACAAATACACAATAAATGCATGACTTACAGCTGATATTTCTTTTGTAAATGGCGCAGTCCAATAATCGCCGCTTTGTCAGTCCGTCCCTTCTTAAAATTAAACGTCCTTGCGTGTGCGTAAGTACATTGTGTCCACACCCGAGTTACCGAAATGTTTGTTCGTCGTTTCACATAGTTTTTACACAAAATAAAAATACAACTTGTAGGGCTATGTAGTACGTCTTAACATGTTTGCGACCAAAAGTACAAGGGTTAATGAAGTCTCTAGAATAGTTCTTATCAAAAGATAGATTGTTCTTTCTTCTGTTTCGCAGCTTCTTACTATCAAGCGTTGCGGCAATGATTTTAAATATCTGCGCCCAGCGGGCCAAAGTGTTTATTTAGAGTATTTAAGCGCTGGACGCGCGTCTTGGTATAGGCGCACATTAAAAGATATATTTCATCTCTTTTCTCTCGCGCTGTGATGCATAGCATATTTACGAACTACAGCTCGTTGGCTGTCCTTTTCTTTTATGGCAAATATCTCATATGCAAAGTATCTGAAATCTAAATAATATTACAAGGCATACATAACTATTAAACTCTCGTGCCCACTCACAGTCACAATGTGTAAATAAACACTACGAACAAACCGAAACAATGCTGTCGCTTCCGAGCAGAACAAGCGACTGACGTACGTAGAGTGAGTGAGTAATATTGTTGAATGTGAATTCCGAAAGTGCCTGTTGGACTGTTTGTTGGCTTCTCTGTGAGGCATCGATGACTAACAAGGTAAATTGATTCAAATTGAAAAAGCTGTAGACACGACCCGTCTGAATCGTGGACTACAAAGACTGAATTTACAAACAGACATACAGATAGGCAATTATAACTCGAGAACCACTTATGTGATTTCCATGTTTCTTTCTTTAACTCACAGATATATTCATTTACTATCTGTTAGTATATATTTAGCTACTTTAGGTAGCACAAGAAATAAGCTTGGCTATAATTGTAAGTCAAGTCGCAAGAAAGTGGGCTGCAGTCGCGCTCTCTTGCAGTACGCTGCGTAAACTATTAGAGAAAAATCATTTGATGTAGTAATGAATTGTAGACCTCAAAAAGAACCACAAAAAGTCAGCGAGAGCATATGTTTGTATTTCACAGTTGAGTCACAATCACACTTTTTCTGCTTTGTAGGTGCTGAAACTAATAACTTCAGCACAAAAATCATCATTATCGATCAACGGTAATCTTTTATTTAGGTTCATCTTTTTGAGCTCTACAATCTGGCATTACATAACGTGATGTAGTTCTTGTGGACTACGTAACGTATTTCAAGAGAGCACGCTGGCGGAAAACATTTTTATTTCATATAGCGGATGAAATTTAAACGACTGAACAGACTTTCAGAAACATAGCTAAGAACCGTCCCGATTAAACCAGCTTTCAAATAAGAAAACGGCTTTAAAATTGGAACTTTCGTTTGAGAACTATGTTGCGGCAGACAGACAGACAGACTTACGGGTGAAACGTATAAACCTCAGTTCTGCATTGGGAATTCAAATTTGCCCACTGTGGGAGCTCCCCTCTACTGTATAACGTCAACCATGTTCTAACAGTGGTGCGGGCAGATAAAGATTGAAAGGTCAAGAGTGCCGTGGACAAAGGGACGTATCGGCTCGGAAGGCTGCCAACTTTTAGTCATGCGTGTTCCATATGCACATTTGATTAGTAGCTATTACATAAATTACGACAGGGAATAAAATGATTTCGTGGAAGTACATTAAACAGACGTTCACATTCAAACACGGCTTACGTTATTTATTTCTCATTGACACATATAACATACGACGTCACCTTGCTACTACATCGCTGAGGTTGTTGGCAGTCGTAAACAAAAGGCGATATGTACCGATCACAACTCTGGAATGATACTCAACTTACCTTGGGTATACTCTACGTGTGTCGGGGGGTCTGTGGGAGGTGCCGGAACGCGTTCAGGCCAAAATTAAGCCCTGCAGTCGATATAGCTACGTAAGCACATACTGACACGCTACGGAACTGCCAACATATGAAATAAGTAAGGCTACGCTACTAAATTTTAATTTGAGAACCAAGAAAATTCGTAAGCTATTTTCTGCCATCTTGCAACAACATTCTGTGATGCCTTCATATTTATTTTCTATGAAATATGAATGTGTTATTTTTGCATGCGTTTGAAATAAAAACTTAAATTATGAGCTAGTACTGTTTCTCATCCTGCCCGGCTTGCGGCTACGCGACGCGAAGTAGTGCTACCTGTTATCGAACTGCTGAATGGCTTATCATTTCACTCGGGCATGCATCCACCTAGTGGCGAAAAATGCACTACTGCTCATTAAAATTGCCACACCAAGAAGAAATGCAGATGATAAACGGGTATTCATTGAACAAATATATTATACTAGAACTGACATGTGATTACATTTTCACGCAATTTGGGTGCATAGATCCTGAGAAATCAGTACCCAGTACAACCACCTCTGGCCATAATAACGGCCTTGATACGCCTGGGCATTGAGTCAGACAGAGCTTGGATGGCGTGTACAGGTACAGCTGCCCATGCAGCTTCAACACGATACCACAGTTCGTCAAGAGTAGTGACTGGCGTATTGTGACGAGCCAGTTGCTGGGCCACCGTTGACCAGACGTTTTCAGATGGTGAGAGATCTGGAGAATGTCCTGGCCAGGGCAGTAGTCGAACATTTTCTGTATCCAGAAAGACCCGTAAAGGACCTGCAACATGCGGTCATGCATTATCCTACTGAAATGTACGGTTTCGCAGGGATCGAAAGAAGGGTAGAGCCACGGGGGGTACCACATCTGAAATGTAACGTCCACTGTTCACAGTGCAGTCAATGCGAACAAGAGGTGACCGAGACGTGTAACCAATGGCATCCCATACCATCACGCCGGGTGATACGCCAGTATGGCGATGACGAATACACGCTTCCAAAGTGCGTTCACCACGATATCGCCGAACACGGATGCGACCATCATGATGCTGTAAACATAACCTGGATGCATCCGAAAAAATTACATTTTGCCATTCGTGCACCCAGGTTCGTTGTTGAGTACACCAGCGCAGGCGCTCCTGTATGTGATGCAGCGTCAAGGTTTAATCGCAGCCCTGGTCTCCGAGCTGATAGTCCATGCTGCTGCACACTGTTCGTGCAGATGGTTTTTGTCTTGCAAACGTCCCCATCTGTTCCATCGAGACGACGCTGCACGATCCGTTACAGCCATGCAGATAAGATGCCTGACATCTCGACTGCTAGTTATACGAGGCCGTTGGGATCCAGCACGGCGTTCCGTACAGGTACAGCTGCCCATGCAGCTTCAACACGATACCACAGTTCGTCAAGAGTAGTGACTGGCGTATTGTGACGAGCCAGTTGCTCGGCCACCATTGACCTGAACCCACCGATTCCATATTCTGCTAACAGTCATTGGATCTCGACCAACGCGAGCAGCAATGTCTTGATACGATAAACCGAAATCGCCATAGGCTACAATGCGACCTTTATTAAAAACGGGAACGTGATGGTACGCATTTCTCCTCCTTACACAAGGCATCACAACAACGTTTCACCAGGCAACACCGGTGAACTGCTGTTTGTGTATGAGAAATCGATTGGAAAGTTTTCTCATGTCAGCACGTTGTAGGTGTCGCCACCGGCGCCAACCTTGTGTGAATGCTCTGAAAAGCTAATCATTTGCATATCACAGCGTCTTCTTCCTGTCGGTTAAATTTCACATCTGTAGTACGTCATCTTCGTGGTGTAGCAATTTTAATGGCTAGTAGTGTAGAAGAAATAAATCAAACGTCAGTTTTTAAAGATCATATCAACTCTGTAGAAAGCCAGTCTGCAAGGCAAAAGAAATTGGTTTACTGCCCACGCTCCTGACAAGCACTGAATTCCTTGCAGCTACTGGTTGCAGAGCTAGAGGAGTGAATCATTATATTAGATGGCGCATATTCGAAGTTAAAACGCAAACTATTTGAAAATATTTACGAACTTACGTGATTAGATCGGATTAAAACCAGTTCTGACGAATTATTTTGCATTGTTTTGGGTAGGCTCAGGCATAGAGCCTTGATGGACGCTTCGCCACTGTTGTGCCTGTACCACTCGCCTGCACTGTCCAGTTCTTGTTTACTTCCTCCTTCATAGTACTGCACTCAACGAAGCTGGAATGTTACACCGAAAAACGGGTAACTACAAAGGGGATCAAGGAGGTTCTACACTACCGGCCGATGTAACACGATTGTATTATCCCTTGATATTATTATTGACTCGCGAACCTCACAGGGCTCCACTGTTGACACGTTAAACACAATATTTCTTGTCACATTCACTTCCAATCATTGGAGTCCACCAAAGTGATGCTCTTGTCAAAGTGATAAATCCAATCTTTCCGTTCACGTAGGTGATATACGTGGGCATTAAGTCGTATTTCTCGTCATTCTATTCAACTTCACGAGTTCAGTTCGCTCCGAGACGCTGAAGAGAGAACATCGGCGCCCTCGGGCAGCGGTCACGCAGCGTAAACAGTGATAGTTTGTACCAGTATTTGACGTAGTTCCATAGGCTCTGCCAAATCGTTAAGTCTTCTGCTACGCTGTGATCACCACCGGGGACTGTAGCGATTGCAGCCCCCATGCTACACAAATTTCTCAAAACCAGCTACACAGTGTCGCCCTGGATAGTGATGTACGTTATACACCCATCAGTGAAGTGATTAACTCCGCAATCATCGTGTCCCACAACGAAGACACACACCAACATGTTCCAACTGTCGATGTAGCTGCAACAAGAAGCCTGCAGTCCTCGCAGAAACGTCAATGGAATCGCACAGAGGAGGAAGGACATGACGACCGCTGAGACAAAATAGAGAAAGTCATCAAATGTACTCGTAGTTGCGAATATGGACAACCATCATTTGCATAATGGCAAATGTCGGACCAAGATGCGAACCGGGATATGCCGCTTATCAAATGGCTCTGAGCACTATGGGACCTATAACTTAGAACTACTTAAACCTAACTAACCTAAGGACATCACACACATCCATGACCGAGGCAGGATTCGAACCTGCGACCGTAGCGGTAGCGCGGTCCCAGACTGAAGCGCCTAGAACTGCTCGGCCACCCCGGCCGGCCTGCCGCTTATCGCTAACGGTCGTCTTACCATTTTTTTCTCCATTTTGTTCGTAATTGTTCGTTAAATGTGGTCTGGAGGGTATCACTTGAGACCCGTTCAAGCTCGTTGTTCATTTCTTGACTTAGTTTTCTTTTTATTACCCTCTGACCGATCACGCTGAGCTACCGTGCGGGGGTACCATTAGGCTATCGATGCACTACTCACAGCCAGACCTAAGCTTCCATATGTCATGAACCATGTGTCTGCAACCTGCACTTGTACATCCACGATGTACACTGAGGTAAAAAAAGACATGGGATATCGCCTAATATCGTGTCGGACCTTCTTTTCCCCGGCATAGTGCAGAAACTCGACGTGACATTGACTCAAAAAGTCTTTGGAAGTCCTCTGAAGAAATGGTGAGCCATGCTGCCTCTATATAAGTTGGGCCCTGCACGTCGTGCGAGCAGATCGTTCCTACTCTAGCCTAAAGCTTCACTCTCACCTGTCGAGCGGCGCTGCATGTGTCGAATGTTTGTGTGTGCATCGGTCGGTGTTACATCCCTCTTGCCTAGCGCAGTTCGTTGTTCTTTGTTCGGCGGCGACGTTCTCTACCCGCGCATGATGTCTGTCGAATCTTCCAAGAATATTTCTCGGCGGTGTACCATTCATTTCAGTTTTTACAAGAGTACGCATCATGAGTGATCCCTGCCGCCGTTGGATAAGCAGCTGCAGCAGCAAGTCGTATAACCCTAGCTTACTTATTTGTTAGATAGTTTAATTAATTTCTTTCCGTGTTTTTGGGTACTTGCATTGTTTAATTCATAAATTTCGGGGGTATTATAGTATTTGAGAGCTGTAGCATCGCGCTTTAGTGTTTACTTCGTAGATTCTTACTTAAATTGCGCGTGAGTTTCGTATGGGAGGTGTAATTTCGAGTTTTAGTTACTGTAATCGTAAATTCAGGCAGATTGTAGCGCAGTCGTTAGGCATTCGTACAGGTTAGTTAATACATTCTTTGAGTGTTTCGCTTGCATTATCTAGGCACAGACTCGTATTTCATTAACTGTTATTCAACATCCATTAGAATGGACAGGGACTGCGATTGCTGTGTTTTGATGAGGGCTGAGTTGGCATACGTTCTTTCACAGCTGCAAGCGACGCTGACTTCAGTCGCGCAGCTGGAGGCTGTTGCCAATGGGCACCACTGTGGGGAGCCAGACTTGGGTATCACGGGGATGTCAACCTCGTCCCGTCTGTCCCCAGACCGGTCTGCCGCTGTGGTTGCCCTGGTTGCTGCCCGCAGTGGGGCTGAGCCTGTGGTTGATTAGGAGGTCGTTCCAAGGCGTGGCAGGCAGCGAACGACGTCCCCGGAGGCTGATCAGAAAGCCTCCCCGGTGCGTCTGACAAGCAGGTTTCAGGCACTGCCTCTGGCTGAGCCAGATGCAGCTGCCTGCCCTGTTTCAGAGGATCATTCTCAGCCTTCAAGGTCCGGGCAATCGCAGAGGGTGGGCTTATTGGTAGTTGGGAGCTCCAATGTTAGGCGCGTAATGGGGCCCCTTAGGGATATGGCAGCTAAGGAGGGGAAGAAATCCAGTGTGCACTCCGTATGCATTCCGGGTGGAGTCATTCCTGATGTGGAAAGGATCCTTCCGGTTGCCATGAAGAGCACAGGGTGCAGCCAGCTGCAGGTGGTGGCACATGTCGGCACTAATGACGTGTGTCGCTTTGGATCTGAGGAAATTCTCTCTGGATTCCAGCGGCTATCTGATTTGGTGAAGGCTGCCGATCTTGCTTACGAGATGAAAGCAGAGCTCATCATCTGCAGCATCGTCGACAGAACCGACTGCGGACCTTTGGTGCAGAACCAGGTGGAGGGTCTGAATCAGAGGCTCAGACGGTTTTGCGACCGTGTTGGCTGCAGATTCCTTGACTTGCGCCATAGGGTGGTGGGGTTTCGGGTTCCGCTGAATAGGTCAGGAGTTCTCTACACTCAGCTGGCGGCTACACGGGTAGCGGAGGATGTGTGGCGTGGACTGGGCGGTTTTTTAGGTAAGAAGGCCTCGGGAAAGTACGGGGTGGGCTGCAATCTCAAAGGGTGCATGGCAAATACAGGACGTGCTGGATCAAGGAACAGTCGGAATTGTAGTTGTAAATTGTTGTAGTTGCGCTGGGAAAGTCCCTGAGCTTCAGGCGCTAATAGAAAGCACAGAAGCTGATATCGTTATAGGTACAGAAAGCTGGCTAAAGCCTGAAATAAGTTCTGCAGAAATTTTTACGAAGTCTCAGACGGTGTCCAGGAAAGATAGATTAGGCAGAATTGGTGGTCGAGCGCTTGTGTCTGTTAGTAGTGGTATATCTTGTAGTGAAGTAGAAGTAGATGCTCCGTGCGAATTGGTATGGGTGGAGGTTATACTTAACAGCCGAACTAAGTTAATAATTGGCTCCTTCTACCGACCCCCAGACTCCGATGATATAGTTGCGGAACAGCTCAGAGAAAATTTGAGTCTCGTAGCAAATAAATACCCTACTCATACGGTTATAGTTGGTGGGGACTTCAACCTTCCCTCGATATGTTGGCAAAAATACTTGTTCAAAACCGGTGGTAGGCAGAAAACATCTTCCGAGATTGTCCTAAATGCTTTCTCCGAATATTATTTCGAGCAGTTAGTCCACGAACCCATGCGAGTTGTAAATGGTTGCGAAAACACACTTGACCTCTTAGCCACAAACAATCCAGAGCTAATAGAGAGCATCATGACTGATACAGGGATTAGTGATCACAAGGTCGTTGTAGCTAGGCTCAATACCGTTTCTTCCAAATCCACCAGAAACAAACGCAAAATAGTTTTATTTAAAAAAGCGGATAAAGTGTCACTAGAAGCCTTCCTAAGAGACCATCTCCAGTCCTTCCGAACTGACTATGCAAATGTAGACGAGATGTGGCTCAAATTCAAAGATATAGTAGCAACAGCAACTGAGAGATTCATACCTCATAAATTGGTAAGAGATGGAACGGATCCCCCGTGGTACACAAAACAGGTCCGAACGCTGTTGCAGAGGCAACGGAAAAAGCATGCGAAGTTCAGAAGAACTTGAAATCCCGAAGATTGGCTAAAATTTACAGACGCGCGAAATTTGGC
The DNA here is from genome assembly GCF_023897955.1 of Schistocerca gregaria. NCBI lineage: Eukaryota > Metazoa > Arthropoda > Insecta > Orthoptera > Acrididae > Schistocerca > Schistocerca gregaria. Next base: position 298,739,983 of record NC_064931.1, read on the forward strand.
ACGGACTTCAATGCGAGATGCCTTTAATAGGTTCCACAACGAAACATTGTCTCGAAATTTGGTAGAAAATCCGAAGAAATTCTGGTCGTATGTAAAGTACACAAGCGGCAAGACGCAGTCAATACCTTCGCTGCGCAGTGCCGATGGTACTGTTACCGACGACTGTGCCGCTAAAGCGGAGTTATTGAACGCAGTTTTCCGAAATTCCTTCACCAGGGAAGACGAATGGAGTATTCCAGAATTTGAAACACGAACAGCTGCTAGCATGAGTTTCTTAGAAGTAGACACCTTAGGGATTGCGAAACAACTCAAATCGCTTGATACGGGCAAGTCTTCAGGTCCAGATTGTATAGCGATTAGGTTCCTTTCAGATTACGCTGATACTATAGCTCCCTACTTAGCACTCATATACAACCGCTCGCTCACCGATAGATCTGTACCTACAGATTGGAAAATTGCGCAGGTCGCACCAGTGTTTAAGAAGGGTAGTAGGAGTAATCCATCTAACTACAGACCTATATCATTGACGTCAGTTTGCAGTAGGGTTTTAGAGCGTATACTGTATTCAAACATTATGAATCACCTCGAAGGAACAGATCTATTGATACGTAATCAGCATGGTTTCAGAAAACATCGCTTTTGTGCAACGCACCTAGCTATTTTATTCGCACGAAGTAATGGCCGCCATCGACAGGGGATCTCAAGTTGATTCCGTATTTCTAGATTTCCGGAAAGCTTTTGACACCGTTCCTCACAAGCGACTTCTAATCAAGCAGCGGAGCTATGGGGTATCGTCTCAGTTGTGCGACTGGATTCGTGATTTCCTGTCAGGAAGGTCGCAGTTCGTAGTAATAGACGGCAAATCATCGAGTAAAACTGAAGTGAAATCAGGTGTTCCCCAGGGAAGCGTCCTGGGACCTCTGCTGTTCCTGATCTATATAAATGACCTGGGTGACAATCTGAGCAGTTCTCTTAGATTGTTCGCAGATGATGCTGTAATTTACCGTCTAGTAAGGTCATCCGAAGACCAGTATCAGTTGCAAAGCGATTTAGAAAAGATTGCTGTATGGTGTGTCAGGTGGCAGTTGACGCTAAATAACGAAAAGTGTGAGATTATCCACATGAGTTCCAAAAGAAATCCGTTGGAATTCGATTACTCGATAAATAGTACAATTCTCAAGGCTGTCAATTCAACCAAGTACCTGGGTGTTAAAATTACGAACAACTTCGGTTGGAAGGACCACATAGATAATATTGTCGGGAAGGCGAGCCAAAGGTTGCGTTTCATTGGCAGGACACTTAGAAGATGCAACAAGTCCACTAAAGAGACAGCTTACACTACACTCGTTCGTCCTCTGTTAGAATATTGCTGCGCGGTGTGGGATCCTTACCAGGTGGGATTGACCGAGGACATCGAAAGGGTGCAAAAAAGGGCAGCTCGTTTTGTATTATCACGTTATAGGGGAGAGAGTGTGGCACATATGATACTCGAGTTGGGATGGAAGTCATTACAGCATAGACGTTTTTCGTCGCGGCGAGACCTTTTTACGAAATTTCAGTCACCAACTTTCTCTTCCAAATGCGAAAATATTTTGTTGAGCCCAACCTACATAGGTAGGAATGATCATCAAAATAAAATAAGAGAAATCAGAGCTCGAACAGAAAGGTTTAGGTGTTCGTTTTTCCCGCTCGCTGTTCGGGAGTGGAATAGTAGAGAGATAGTATGATTGTGGTTCGATGAACCCTCTGCCAAGCACTTAAATGTGAATTGCAGAGTAGTCATGTAGACGTATATGTGCTATCGAGCTCTCTAGAAATTCACGATTGGTTGAATGATACGATTCGGGTTACATCTGATCTGATAGATACTGTTTACTTTGATTCCGATTTGTATGCATTTTTTGTCGAGTTTCACTATCCGTTATAAGCAGACCGTCTTCTCTGTCGGGTTGGTTCTCAGGTGATCTGTACAGATAGTAAAGGATCCGTTAGTCCAGTCCTCCATGGATATGCGGCTTTCGAATATATTCCGGTTAGAGTTTACTGTCTTCCACCTGAAGTGGACAGTTCACTTCTTAAGGTGACGTTGCTGCCTAATGGAGTCACTCGGCTTGTTGTTGTTCTTGTGGTCTTCAGTCCTGAGACTGGTTTGATGCAGCTCTCCATGCTACTCCATCCCGTGCAAGCTTCTACATCTCCCAGTACCTACCGCAACCTACACCTTCTGAATCTGCTTAGTGTATTCATCTCTTGGTCTCACTCTACAATTTTTACCCTCCACGCTGCCCTCCAATGCTAAATTGGTGATCCTTTGATGCCTCAGAATATGTCCTACCAACCGATCCCTTCTTCTAGCCAAGTTGTGCCACAAACTTCTCTTCTCCCCAGTCCTATTCAATACTTCCTCATTAATTATGTGATCTACCCATCTAATCTTCAGCATTCTTCTGTAGCACCACATTTCAAAAGCTTCTATTCTCTTCTTGTCCAAAGTATTTATCGTCCATATTTCACTTCCATACATGGCTACACTCCATACAAAAACTTTCAAAAATGACTTCCTGACAATTGAATCTATGCTCGATGTTAACAAATTTCTCTTCTTCAGAAGCGCTTTCCTTGTCATTGCCAGTCTACATTTTATATCCTCTCTACTTCGACCATCATCAGTTATTTTGATCCCCAAATAGCAAATCTAATTTAGTACTTTAAGTATCTCGTTTCCTAATCTAATTCCCTCAGCATCACCCGATTTTATTCGACTACATTCCATTACTCTCGTTTTGCTTTTGTTGATGTTCATCTTCTATGCTCCTTTCAAGACACTATCCATTCCGTTCAACTGCTCTTCCAAGTCCTTTGCTGTCTCTGACAGAATTACAATGTCATCGGCGAACCTCAAAGTTTTTATTTCATCTCCACGGATTTTAAAACCTACCCCGAATTTTTCTTTTGTTTCCTTCACTGCTTGCTCAATATACAGATTGAATAACATCTGGGAGAGACTACAACCCTGTCTCACTCCCTTCCCAACCACTGCTTCCCTTTCATATCCCTCGACTCTTATAACTGCCATCTGCTTTCTGTAAAAATTATAAATAGCCTTTCACTCCCTGTATTTTACCCCTGCCACCTTTAGAATTTGAAAGAGAGTATTCCAGTCGACATTGTCAAAAGCTTTCTTTAAGTCTACAAATGCTAGAAACGTAGGTTTGTCCTTCCTTAATCTAGCTTCTGAGGTAAATCGTGTGTCATGTGTTCCAACATTTCTACGGAATCCAAACTGATCTCCCCCGAGGTCAGCTTCTACTAGTTTTTCCATTCGTCTGTAAAGAATTCGCGTTAGTATTTTACAGCTGTGACTTATTAAACTGATAGTTCGGTAATTTTCACATCTGTCAACACCTGCTTTCTTTTGGATTGGAATTATTATATTCTTCTTGAAGTCTGAGGGTATTTCGCCTGTTTCATACATCTTGCTCACCAGATGGTAGTTTTATCAGAACTGGCTCTCCTAAGGCCGGCAGTAGTTCTAATTGAATGTTGTCTACACCGGGGGCCTTGTTTCGTCTCAGGTCTTTCAGTGCTGTGTCAAACTCATCACGCAGTATCGTATCTCCCATTTCATCTTCATCTACACCCTCTTCCATTTCCATAATATTGTCCTCAAGTACATCGCCCTTGTACAGACCCTCTATATACTCCTTCCACCTTTCTGCTTTCCTTTCTTTGCTTAGAACTGGGTTTCCATCTGAGCACTTGATGTTCATGCAAGTGGTTCTCTTATCTCCAAAGGTGTCTTTAATTTTCCTGTGGGCAGTATCTATCTTACCCCTAGTGAGATAAGCCTCTACATCCTTACATTTGTCCTCTAGCCATCCCTGCTTAGCCATTTTGCACTTCCTGTCGATCTCAATTTTTGAGACGTTTGTATTCCTTTTTGCCTGCTTCACTTGATGCATTTTTGTATTTTCTCCTTAAATCAATTAAATTCAGTATCTCTACTGTTACCCAAGGATTTCTACTAGCCCTCTTCTTTTAACCGACTTGATACTCAGCTGCCTTCACTACTTCATCCCTCAAAGCTACCAATTCTTCTTCTACTGTATTTCTTTCCCCCATTCCTGTCAATTGTTCCCTTATGCTCTCCCTGAAACTCTGCATAACCTCTGGTTTAGTCAGTTTATCCAGGCCCCATCTCCTTAAATTCCCACCTTTTTGCAGTTTCTTCAGTTTTAATCTACTGTTCATAACCAATAGATTGTGGTCAGAGTCCACATCTGCCCCTTTAAATATCTTACAATTTAAAATCTGGTTCCTAAATCTCTGTCTTACCATTATATAATCTATCTGAAACCTTTTAGTATCTCCAGGGCTCTTCCATGTATACAACCTTCTTTCATGATTCTTGAACCAAGTGTTAGCTATGATTAAGTTATGCTCTGTGCAAAATTCTACCAGGCGGCGTCCTCTTTCATTTCTTACCCCCAATCCATATTCACCTACTACATTTCCTTCTCTCCCTTTTCCTACTACCGAATCCCAGTCACCCATGACTACTAGCCCGCGTCTCGTGATCGTGCGGTAGCGTTCTCGCTTCCCCCGCCAGGGATCCCGGGATCGATTCTCGGCGGGGTCAGGGATTTTCTTTGCCTCGTGATGGCTGGGTTTTGACTCACTCACGCCATTCTTTGTGGGTGTTGCATATTGCTGACGAGACGGGCGCCAATATTTTCAGTACACTACCCTTTGCAAAAATATTCTTTAGTACTAGGGAATAAATTAAGATTGCTAACCACTAGTCTAACCGTAAATCGACGTACTATCCAGGCCGGCCGCAGTACCCGAGCGGTTCTAGGCGCTTCAGCCTGGAACCGCGTGACCGCTATGGTCGCAGGTTCGAATCTTGCCTCGGGCATGGATGTGTGTGATGTCCTTAGGTTAGTTAGGTTTAAGTAGTTCTAGGGGACTGATGATCATAGATGTTAAGTCCCATAGTGCTCAGAGCCATTTGAGCCATGACTATTAAATTTTCGTCACCCTTCACTATCTGAATAATTTCTTTTATTGCATCATGCATTTCTTCAATTTCTTCATCATCTGCAGAGCTAGTTGGCATATAAACTTGTACTACTGTAGTAGGCGTGGGCTTCGAATCTATCTTTGCCACAATAATGCGTTCACTACGCTGTTTGTAGTAGCTTACCCGCACTCCTAACTTTTTTTTCATTATTAAACCTACTCATGCCTTACCCCTATTTGATTTTGTATTTATAACCCTGTATTCACCTGACCAAAAGTCTTGTTCCTCCTGCCACCGAACTTAACTAATTCCCACTATATCTAACTCTAACCTATCCATTTCCCTTTTTAAATTTTCTAACCTACCTGCCCGATTAAGGGATCTGACATTCCACGCTCCGATCCGTAGAACGCGTTTTCTTTCTCCTGATAACGACGTCCTTCTGAGTAGTCCCCGCCCGGAGATCCGAATGGGGGACTATTTTACCTCCGGAATATTTTACCCAAGAGGACGCCATCATCATTTAACCATACAGTAAAGCTGCATGCCCTCGTGAAAAATTACGGCTGTAGTTTCCCCTTGCTTTCAGCCGTTCGCCGTACCAGCACAGCAAGGCCGTTTTGGTTATTGTTACAGGGCCAGATCAGTCAATCATCCAGACTGTTGCCCTTGCAACTACTGCAAAGGTTGCTGCCCCTCTTCAGGAACCACACGCTTGTCTGGCCTCTCAACAGATACCCCTCCGTTGTGGTTGCATCTACGGTACGGCTATCTGTATCGCTGAGGCACGCAAGCCTCCCCACCAACGGCAAGGTCCAAGGTTCATGGGGGGGTCGGGGGGGGGGGGGGGTCGCTCGGCTTATCCGGCGAGATTGCTGGTCCACTCAACATCTCTTGCAATTTTACAGTGGTATCCTAATCGTAGAAATGCGTGTTCAAAAGAATACTCATTCACACCTGAATGTCTGTAGTTACTGGATTCATGTTACGCATACAGGACAAGAATGAATCTGCTTCCTTTGTAGTGAAAGTGGCTATCTCGGATACAGTTGTCCGCACCTCGTTACGGTTTTAAAGTCGTCCTATGAAAAACACTGTTCGTTGACTGCAGCAGAATCAGTGTCTCTGCATCTGCTGTCAGTACTTCTCTAGCTTTTGAGGACGTTCGAGAGACATTACCCCCTACTCCGCAAGATATCCCGCCGTTACCGGCACGTTCAGATGCGGCACCAGTTCCCGTTAAGGCGCCAGCAACGGCAGCGTTATTTAACGCCGTTGTACTCACAATTGTGAAGATTTGGATGTAATCCCTCGCCAGTCTCGCCTCTTAGAGAAGATGGTGGTGGAGGTACTTCTTCCAGTGGTGATGCTTTGAATACCGACGACAATTACGGTTCTTGTTTCGCCAGAGATGAGGGTGGTTCTGATGAGTTGAAATGAATGTTGCATCTGCGTCCTTTCCTACACCCGTACGAACGTCTGTTCCGGTGGGAAACATCGTCTGCTGTTCTGCCTTTACAGTTTTCTAGTGAAATACGATCCCTTCATCAATCTGATACGTTGGAGCAACAGGTTACTCTGAATTCTCTTCCAGGTAGTCAGATGACGCAGCCAACTTCAGACGCTGTACTGTCTGTCTTTTCTTTATATGATGAGGAAGCTCATCGCTCCCGGTAGTGTTTCTCGCATTCCGTTGAGCACATTGAGGACGCCTCCGTCCCCAAAGTGGACCTTGATGAGCCCCCTGTATTTCTGCGTCAAGAAGTTATTCAAGGCGTTATGTTGTCACGGGTGGTGTGAAACAAAGTTTTGAACCTGACGGTGCAGCGTCACGACGAAAAAAAAAAAGCATGGAATCTGCAACCTTTGGTAGAGAGGTTTCAATGTAGTACTTTTGTCTTTGCCGTCTGCCGGTGTGGTGGAGAGCGGGACGTGATGCGTATATATTTTTTCTAGTTAATGCGGGCATATGCGCTTCTTACCCTAAATGGTAACATGATAAGCTCACCATTATAGCCTGCTGCGTACAACGGTTTAGTTATGATTCCCAAGCTGATGTTGTGTGTTTGCAAGAGTTTTTATTTGATGTGTTTTGTCTCCCTGGGTATTCCATGTTTTTTTAATATTGCGCCAGAAAGTTCTACTGGCATGGCCGTGATTTATAAGGGCGGTATTTCTTTGACAGGCTTTGAAACTCTGGATGACGGTCGTGGTATTGGGTATCAATTTGATGACCTCACCTTAATTTTTCTTTATGTTCCACCTGGATCTGGTCGTAAATATGACCACTAGCGCTTTATAAGGAAGGTGCCATTTATTTACTTCGTCAAAATCTGCGAAACATTGGGGGGGGGGGGGGGGGGCGGAATTTCAACTGTGTCTTGTCGTCTGTGGATCAGCCTTCCGACTATAACTTTTTTCGTGAACTTAACAATAGGGTGGCGTCGTTGAGTCTACACGATGCTTGGATACGCAGATATCCCACATTAGTTCGTTCTACGTATTTTATAGGTACTTCTAGTAGTCGACTGGACCGTTCTTATTTGTCTGCTTCCTTATGTAACCAGCTTTTGTCAATTTATGTAATCCCTACCAGCTTCACTCACCTCTGTGCTATTTCAATTACTCTTCAGGACGTCTCGCAGCGTGTACATCTATGTCGTCCTACTTGGAAGCTAAATATTTTATATCTGGCGGACCCATCTTTGGACAATATCATTGCTGCCGCATGGGCCGGCAATCCGTTCCAAATGCGTTATCCCTCAGTTATGGAATGGTGGGTTGCCATTGCCAAACCTCGACTTCGCACTGTACTCACGCGCTTAGCGCTGTCAAAGCGGTGGAAATGTGGAGGACTCTGGAATTTTATTATGCTGTCCATCGTGACCCTTATGATAGTGCTCGAGACGTCCCTTTAAGAATTATGGAAGTTCGCCGCGTGAAGGCGAAACTCCTGCAACTCAAAGGACTACAGTTAGATGATCATCGTTTGCTATACCAGTCACGTTCGGTTCTCCTAGCTGATTTGACGTCTCTTTATCATCTAATTCGGCCTCGAACTATCTGACTTTAATCAGATTGGTGGGATGTAAAACAGCATTACAATCTGATATACGTTCCGTGGTATTGCAAGGTGTATCGTTTTCTTGTACAAAACCTGTCAATGAACTTTACCATTGACATTCTCACTTGCTGGTGCAAGTCAGCGTCTCGTTTGCAAACTTCTCACTTTCAGAAAAAAATGTTGAATTAAATGGGTTGAATTATACACTAATAATAATTATAAACAAATTTTATTATTACAGTATACAAGGATTATTGCAGTGATAAAAATTGCATTAAACAAACACACATTAAAATAAACGAAACTTCCGGCTTTTCGCCTAACTGAATTTTTGTAAGATTACGTCATAGTTGATACCAGCCGCTATTTCCACTTCAGATAGTACTGACAACGCAGATAGTCTTTCTTGGCACATCGTGCTTCTTAAGTATCTCTTAACCAATTTTAACTTTGAGGAACTTCTCTCGGCAGAAGCTTTACTGACCGGAACTGTGAGCATTATTCTGATTGTTACGAAAAATTTGGATATACTTCTCGCAAATTATTTTCTAATGTGTACTGAATATGTTTTTTTGCGTCTTTGATCGAGTCCTGTAAGTTGGATTTTAAAAGTTGGAGTTCCTCATATAGTTTGAAAGGCTATGTGTCGTTATTTTCGCCTTCTCGAAGAATTGTACCTAAGTCATTACAATGTTTACGAAGGTCGTCCTTGGATAACTATTTCAAATGATTCATGTCGTAAACAAAACCAAATCTTTCAAAATATTTGTTGAGCGCTTTGAATCCATTTTCAGTGTCGACTATTATAGTGTCTTATCACTGTGTTAAAAAAAGCTAACTCTGTACTGCATTTGAGCAGATTTCATAGGTTCATCAATTTGTTCACAGCTGAACATTCGTTTTTTCTGTGTTATTGTTTTTGTAAACTGATATTCAATTTCATAACTATTTTAGTTAGTAGTAACAATCGAGCTTCTACAACGCTTGTTTCAAATCCTGTGTTACGTAATTCTTGAATCCATTCACGAAATGAACGTAAAGTATCAACAGCAAATTTTAAGTTCAGGTAAACCGATTGCCATAGTTTCCTTATATCGTTGACACGTACTAAAATATCATACCACACGTATATTGCAACAATAAACTCAAAAGTTAACATTTTCTTCAAGACTGCTTCATTGTCGCTAAGAGTTTCGGAATCATCAGTTCTATTTTCCAGGTCTCTTGCACTTTGGATATCATCAAATTGCAAAAATATCGCTTTTACAACTCCGATTCTACTTTCCTATTGTGTTTCAGACAGAGACTTCAATGCCAATTTCAATTTAGTTTTTATAAGATCCCAGTGCTTGCTTGACTTTGTAAAAAGCACATAAACTTTACTGATGTAGCCGAAAGACGTTTTAGCTGTTGCAGAAGCGTTAGCGGCATCTGGAAAAAGCAAATTCCAACAATGGCATCCCCACGGCGTGAACAAAGTTGGTGGATTAATATTGAGTATTCTTGTTCTAACACCTTTATTAATGCCAACCATATTGACACCTTTATCATACTCCTACCCTCGACAATTTTGGATGTATAGGCCATTATTTTCTAGTTCCTTTAAAATGGCATTTGTTAAATACTCTCCCATTGTTTCTGACACAGCAATAAACCCAGCGAAATGTTCCTACCTCTCCAGCTGAGGAATTACAAAATCTTAATATTATTGACATTTGTTCCACACGGCTCGAATCCCTGGCACAATCGAACATGAAGGCATAATATTTTGCTTGTTTGGCTGTTTATGAGTTCCTTGATAACAGATTTGGACATTACTGTAATTAGTTAATTTTGTATGTTGTGGCTCAGATAATGCTGACAAAATTGCTTTTCGTTAATACGTTGCAAGTGCTCTTTTAGTATTAGATCATATTTGGATAACACCTTAAACAACTCTATAAAATTTCCATTGTTTCCGTTTTGATTCAGGTTAAGTGATTCTCGATGCTCTCTAAACGCCAGATTGTGTAAAGCTATATTTTATAATATCGATCAATCTTTCAAACAAGTTATTCCAATACTTTTATGATTTCCTAATAAGTCTCTCGTTTTCCTTACCTACTGTTTTCCCGTATTTGATTCCTTTATAGAATTCCATCCAGTTAATCAAGCACTACATGTGTCCTTAACTTTGTTCACGTCTTTGCAATATCCTGCTCAGATCTTTCCAGTCACAGTATCCTTCTTTTACCATCTGCCTGCAAATATGAAAAACGTCGGCAAGGAATAAACTTTGTCTTGAGATATGGAGTAAGCTGTGATGTTGCTTTTCGTCGTTACTCAGTTTTCTACTAAAATGAAATTTAGTAAAAGGTTTTATATTTGCATCTTTGGGGTAACTTTCATCATGTTTCTCTACGTTTTGTTGGGAATCATTTTGAATTAAATCATGACGCTGCAGATCTGTTACTGGAAATACCCACTTTCACGGATCTAATTTTATAAATGACGCTCTTATATGAACGGTTTGTTGTTGATCATCACTTTTGAAGTCATTATTCGGCACACAGTCTCGGATCACAGCAGTTGCACCCAACTCTGATGCTATATCAGGAAGGGTAACAGATTCATTCGACCCTGAAGCTGGTTCTGTTTCAGAAAGTAAAGGCCATTGGATAAGAGCTTCATCGGAAACCTCTGGAGCAGTTACTACTGAAGTTTTCTTAAGAAATTTCATCATACTCGGACTCATAGCTTGAAGTGAAATAATCATCTCAGCCTTTCTGTTCCTTTTTGATGCAACTGATTCCCATTTTCTCCCTATGTCTGTCTCTTGATGGCCCTCCAGACATGATGATTTAAATACATTTTGTGCTAAATACGTTGATAAGTACATTAGGGTACTTAAAGTACTCAGTGTCATAGTGTAGAGGAATAGGCTGCGCGATTATCATACATGGCAGAATATTTTGTTTTTATTCTGGCATGTGTGATAGCAGCCAAATAAACACACCAAGAAATGTACTTGTATGCTTACTTACCCTAGGATTGGGTTCCTTTAGTATGTATGGCTGAAAATGGTACAACCGCACCTTCACAGATAAAAGACTTGTTGACTTGTACCACTTCAATAACTTGATAAAGAGTGAAGTGTCACTTGGCAGGACTGGTTTTTAGAGAGCTGGCACTACTGGCCAAGACAATGCTCGTGCCTGTACTGTCTCCTCCACAGAGCATTGTGCATTTGCTTGTTGTTGAATCGAAGTGTCAATTCGGAATAACTGTGCATACCAAGAGGACTGTGAATATGGTATAAAGGAAAGTAAGTGTATTTTCCGTTTAACATGGCAACCAACTTCCCCTCTAAGTATATAGTTAAATAATTTATTTTACAAAAAGTTTTTTAGTCTGTGTGAACGACTCTACAACAAAACAGTCTCATTCGAGTTCCATGCATTGTCACCGTCCAGTGCGCATACGCTGATTCCCGACAGGTATATCCCGTGCCAATCGCGTAATGTAATAGGCCTACCACAACCAGTCTGCAGTCCCAAACTTGTACGCTTGGGTTAACTGGCATAATGTTGCCAGACGACCCTAGATAAATACTATTACATTCGTACAGAAATAGAGACGGACAAATAAGAAACTAAAATTTTAACACCCTCAATAACTTTTTTGCGAGGCCTCCTACCGGCGCGAGGCCGTCAGCGGTCGCCGCTGTCGCAGACGCCTAACGCCGCCACTGTCTCCATGCATCATTTTCTTCTTCCTGATAGTTCTACTTTTTTTCGCATCTCTTCGCACTTGTCATTTGAAAATTAATGTGCTTCGTCAACAAGAAAATTTCTCTTGTCTTACAAAAAGAGCTTTAGATTTCTCGTCTTAGTAACAAACGTTTCGCCAGCCGGTGTGGCGGAGCGGTTCTAGGCGCTTCAGTCTGGAACCGCGTAACCGCTACGGACGCAGGGTCGAATCCTGCCTCGGGCATGGATGTGTGTGATGTCCTTAGGTTAGCTAGGTTTAAGTAGTTCTAAGTTCTAGGGGACTCATGACCTCATATGTTAAGTCAGAAGTCCTCAGAACCATTTGAAACATTTTTTGAACAAACGTTTCAAAGCTGATTACAAGAATCTGTAAATAGGTTTGTTCGTGGTTGACTTCTTCTAATACAATAGTTTATATTCACAAAAACGACAAATCACACAATACAGGCAACTGAGTCTGAGCAGCTAGTCTGGTTTTAGTTTCTCAAGAATCAAATGATTCAAATGGCTCTGAGCGCTATGGGACTTAACTTCTGAGGTCATCAGTCCGCTAGAACATCACATACATCCATGCCCGAGGCAGGATTCGAACCTGCGATCGTAGCGGTGGCGCGGTTCCAGACTGTAGCGCGTAGAACCGCTCGGCCACCCCGGCCAGCTTCTCAAGAATCAGACAGTTTCTCAGTAACATCGATAATTATTTTAAATCACTGGAATACGGGCTTAACAGCGCCGTAGTGAACTCCATCATACATCTGAAAGTTTTTTGATTGTAGCTCCCAACGTTTATCAGAAGGATGGTCCATCTATGGATATAAGCTAAGTGAAGTACCCCAGACAAGGTCACATATAATTCCTTCATAGACATTTAGACATTCATCGAAAGTTTTCCTAACAGAGCTCAACCGTCATAAAGGCGAGGGTAGACGAGCTGCATTTTAATGTCGCATGCTTTTAATCTGATAGCATAGGCTTGTTGCTTCTGCTCCGCTGCATTCGGCAAGACCGTGCATCAAATGCGTATCTCACATTCCCTGGTTCGGTTAATTAGTCTTTTTCTGGGTGGCACACAAGGCATTCCAACGAGAGGGCGAACCGAAATGACCTAAAAACAATATCTGACTATCAGATCCAATTATCGGGGATTTGGTGCACCTCTACGTTCAACGGACGCCGATAGCAATCAGTTTTGAGTTCGTTTTCGTGCCTCTGCCGTACAACTGGCAGCGCACATTCGGAAAATACTGATTTGCAGCGCATTTAGCACTCGGTCCGCAGGCGTTCTTTTCAAATTCTGGTACAGCACACAGAATGGAAACGGAAACTCAGAAGCGAAGCAGAAAGCTAGCTATTTACAAGCAGATTTATAATTTTTTTCTGTGTTGTCTATTTACTGGTGGAAAGGTGTTCTGGAAAACTGAAGTAGACTGCATCGTTCAATACAAAGGGAAAAAACTTTATTGTTCATTTATGCAGTAATAAAAAACAAAACAGAAAACTTATTCCCTTAACGAATGTTTAGCATTATTCGTTGATTAAGCTCTTGCAGATCTTATATGGTCGCTACATTCACATAATGGAGTTAAGATCCCTAAGTTCTTGAACAGTTATACACAGGGTGCCCATTAACCAAATGTAATGTTTTTCTCCTTTATCTTGAAATTAATTATGTAAATGGTTATTGTGTGTCATCAGTTTATGACAAGTTGACAACTTACAGATATTCCTATTGTTTCATTGGTTTCCCCTGTCGGTTATACATTGGTGCCATTTGTAAACAGCTTTCCGATCAACATTTAACATTATACGGCAAGTAGACCTAATTGTTATATGTTAAAAACACGATTAGTTCCAATGCGCTCATTGACGGACACATATATTGACGGATTTTATGAATTTTCGGAAGAGTTTAACTTTATTTGAGGCTTATGGTAGTTCAACGATCATTCAACTATAGTCCAAGTAAACTATAGACCAAGGATGATTACAACCACTCAGTAACTGTTAGTGCCTCTGGTCCATATAACTTTTCTTAGTCTTTGCATTCCGTAGGGCAGAACCGAAGCAAGCAGTCATCATAAGAAACTAGAACTGAGAATAAATATCAAATGTTGACTGACTGTTTTTACTAGCGGGTAGGCCCTAAATACAGAAGAATTTTACGGTTATCAGTTAGTTTCAGCTATGTGCTCATTGTCCTCTTTGCGGATTAAACTGTGATATTTCGAAAAACCCGCGTAAATTGACATGTATTTTGCATCTTTGTCATGGAACACATTCATCGGAAGATTGTTTCTCTCAACAATGCGTATAATGTCTCTCTCCGCTCGAGATCGCCGAGAGCGCGGTTTTCTAATCGATGTGCTTGTAATTCGGCAATCTGCCGAGAGATGGCGAAAGCGACACTTTATCAATGTACCGTGAAATTCCCGATGTTCGGTTCTAGGGAGATCTAGACATTTTTGAGCGACAGAAAATGCGAAATAATGCACATTACGTATTCATTTAAAATTAAGAAGGTTTTCAGTATCTGAATGCAATGAGTTGCTCTGTTAAGTAATTTTATTTATTGTAGCTAACAAACCAAATTGCTTCAGAATAAAGTTTTAGAACAGTTAATTTTGTAAACTGAAATTCGTTTAGCCTTCTATTCCGTTTATACGAGCTACATTTTAAGTATTCAAAATAGTATGTTTTGATTTCTGCAGTGCAAACTACGTTCCTCTTTGCCAGCTCTCAAAATCTGTCATTCCGTTCGTCCATTTCACTTTCAAATGCTTGTAAATTGCTGTGTATATCACATTCGGTGCAACGATTTCATACTATAAAATATTTGGAAGTAATATGTGGTTGCAAGAAAACATCGAAGTAATATTCTTCTGAGAATATGTCATCATTACATGGAAAATGTTTTCCGAGGTTGCTGTGACATACTTAATTAATGATCAACGATCAACAGTGCAAAACTTTTAAAAATTTCGGTACGCTTGGTTTCAAATTCTTTGAGGAAAATTCAATTTTATGAGCCTTTCTGGTATTTTAGATATATTAATTCTTCAATAACAATTTGGAGCTCGTAATTAGATGTGTTCTGTTATGTGGGTTCTCCCAGTTCGTGACATGTTACTTAGGTGGAACGGTTCAGCACTAAAAGCATTTCGCTCAGTGCGGAGTCGGTTTACTTGTCTTGCTAAAGCGCTAGTGGTAGACGAGCCTTCCGTCTTTTCATTTTGCGAAAAAAAAGGAGGCAAATCGAAACAAGACTTCATTATTGCACCTCAAGCGCCGTGGCTTACGGCTATGTATATATAGTCAGTGAAACAAAGGGAGACACAAATGAGAAATTAATTTCTCCCCTTTCTTACCTTGTAATTTCGTTTTCCGCATGGCGATTCTAAAGTTTCTTCTGCCGATCCTTTTACTACGTCATTTTCTGTACATAAGTAAAGGGATATCCCACTGAGAAATGAGTACAGTATTCTGTGATGGTATCTGTTGCACCACAGCTAGAGTAAAGCTTGTAACAAAATCAATTTTTCGTTTGTCACTACAGACTCGAACCTACAACGAAGTATTGAACATATGGAGACACAGAGAGGACCATTACTTTCACATGAAAGGACATAAAGGATCTGTTCTCTTTCCTGTTCTGGTCATCGGGACAATCACGATATCTCTGCATAACTACAGGAGTAAAGTATTACGTCTATCGCTTAGCCATGTCGTATATGAGGTCATGGTGTTGTTGTTGCTGCTGCTGCTACTACTACTTCTCCTACTATTAATTCTTGTTATTGTGGGCTTCAATCCAAAGACTAGTTTAATGCAGCTCCCTAAGCTAATTTATCCTATGCAAGGTTCTTCATCTCTGCATAACTAGTGAAACTTACATCCATTGAACTTGCTTATTGCGGTCAGGCCTTGGTGTGCCTCTACAATATTTTTCCCCCACATTTCCATCCGTTACCAAACTGACGATTCCTCGACGCCACGGAATATGATCTGTCAAACTATCTCTCCATTCACTCAAGTTGTGGCATAAATTCCTTCCCTCCCCAACTGCATTCAATAGCTAGTGATCCGATCTACCTATCTAATCTTCATCATTTTCGTATGGCAAAACATTTCAGAAGCTTGTGTTCTCTGCTTCGCTGCCTTGTCCCAGTTGTTTAACATCCACATTTCACTTCCGTAAAAGGCTACACTCCAGACATATACCTTCAGAACAGGCTTTGTAACACTTATTTAATTGACATTCGATGTGAACAAGTTTCTCTTTTCCAGAAACGCTTCGTTGCTATTGCCAGTCGGCACTTTTTATCCTCTCTAAATCAGTTATTTTACTGGCCCAACAGCAAAAATCATCTGTTACATTTAGTGCCTCATTTCCTAGATTAATCCTCTCAGCATCGATTGATTTACTCCCATGAACTATGGACCTTGCCGTTAGTGGGGAGGCTTGCGTGCTTCAGCAATACAGATAGCCGTACCGTAGGTGCAGGATAGTGAAGACAGCAGAGGATCAAGTAGGTAAAAAGTCGAGGGCTAGTAGAAATCCTCAGGTAACAGAAGAGATATTGAATTTAATTGATGAAAGGAGAAAATATAAAAATGCAGTAAATGAAGCTGGCAAAAAGGCAAACAAACGTCTCAAAAATGAGATCGACAGGAAGTGCAAAATGGCTAAGCAGGGATGGCTACACGAGAAATGTAAGGATGTAGAGGAATATATCACTTGGGGTAAGATAGATACTGCCTACAAAAAATTAAAGAGATCTTTGGAGAGAAGTGAACCAATTTCATGGATATCAAGAGCTCAGATGGAAAACCAGTTCTAAGCAAAGAAGGGAAGGCAGGAAGGTGTAAGGGGTATATGAAGGGCCTATACAAACGCGATGTAGTTGACGGCAATATTATGGAAATGGAAGAGGACGTAGATGAAGATGAAATGGGAGAAATGTTACTGCGTGAAGGGTTTGACAGAGCACAGAAAGACCTAAGTCGAAACAAGGCCCCGGGAGTAGACAACATTCCATTAGAAATACTGGAACACGTGAGGCAATACTGACCATACGACTTATCTTAGGAGATAGATTAAGGAAAGACAAACCTACGTTTCTTGCATTTGTAGACTTAGGGAAAGCTTTTGACAATGTTGACTGGAACACTCTCTTTCAAATTCTAAAGGTGTCAGAGGTCAAATGCAGGGGGCGAACGGCTATTTACAATTTGTACAGAAACCAGATGGCAGTTATACGAGTCGAGGGACATGAAAGGGAAGCAGTGGTTGGGAAGGGATTGAGACATGGTTGTAGCCTCTCTCCGATGCTATTCAATCTGTATATTGAGCAAGCACTAAAGGAAACAAAAGAAACATTTAGAGTAGGAATTAAAATGCATGGAGAACAAATAAAAACTTTGAGACATTGCAATTCTGTCAGAGACAGCAACGGACCTGGAAGAGCAGTTGAACGGAATGGACAGTGTCCTGAAAGGAGGATATAAGATGAACATCAACAAATGCAAAACGAGGATAATGGTTTGTAGTCGAATTAAATCAAGTGATGCTAAGGGGATCAGATTAGGAAATGAGACACTTAAAGTAGTAGATGAGTTTTACTATACGGGGAGCAAAATAACTGATGATGGTCGAAGTAGAGAGGATATAAAATGTAGACCGACAATGGCAAGGAAAGCGTCTCTGAAGAAGCGAAAATTGTTAACATCAACTATAAATTTAAGTTTCAGGAGGTTTTTCTGGAGGTATTTGTATGGAGTGTAGCCATGTATGGAAGTGAAACATGGACGATAAATAGTTTAGACAAGAAGAGAATAGAAGCTTTCGAAATGTGATGCTACAGAAGAATTCTGAAGATTAGATGGGTAGATCACGTAACTAATGAGGAGGTACGGATTAGAATTGGGGAGAAGAGGAATTTGTGGCCAACTTGACTACAAGAAGGGATCGGTTGGTAGGACACGTTCTGAGGCATCAAGGGATAATTACGGAAGTGAATAGGGTAAAAATCGTAGAGGGAGACCAAGGGATGAACACACTAAACAGATTCAGAAGGATGTAGATTTGCCGTAGTTACTCGAAAATGGAGAAGCTTGCACAGGATAGAGTAGCATGGAGAACTGCATCAAACCAGTCTCTGGACTGAAGACCGCAACGACATTCCATTATCCTTGTTTTACTTTTATTGATGTTCATCTTCTAAGTCCTTTTCAAGACGTTTATTCCGTTCAATTGCTCTTCTAAGTCATTTGATGACTCTGACAGAATTACGTTTTTGGCAAATCACGAAATTTTTATTTAATCTCCGTGAACTTTGATCCCCTTTCTTAATTATTTCTTGATTTCCTTCACCACTTGATCATTATGGAGACTGAACAACACTGGGGACAGACAACAATCCTGTCTCACTTCTTTCTCAACCGATTCCGTTTCATGTCCTTCGACTCTTATAACTACAGCCTGGTTTCTGTACAATAACTATATAAACTTTTACTCCTCGTGTTTTCTCCCTGTTACCTTCAAAATTGTCCATCTCCATAGTTGAGTGATCAGCTAGGCTTACTGGTGCAATGGGGACCTGAGTTCGATTCCTGGTAGTGCCAGAAATTTTTCCTAGGAGTGTTACGGAGTGTAGTCAGCCTTCTGAGGTCAACTGGGGAGTTACTTATAGCGGTTGCAAGGTCAAGAAACCTGAGACGACCAGAAGAGCGGCGTGCTGACAACATGCCCCTCCATGTCCCATGCAATATGGCCTTTGACAGACGATGACATAGTGGTCGATAGGGACCGACTGGCGGATCTAAGCCCAGAACGCGGAATTTACCTTTTTCTTACCTTGAGAAGTGTAAATAATACATTCCACTTAACATTATCGAACGTCTAAATCTACAAATGCAGTAAATGTATATTTGCTTTTCTTCAAATTATGATAATATAAGTCATGAATTCAGTATTCCTCGCCTGTTGCTACATTTCTCTGGAGCCCAAGTTGATCATCAACGTGGTTAGCTTGTGTCAATATATCCATGCGTCTGAAAATAATTCGTGTCAGTATTTTGCAAAGAAGACTAATTAAACTCATATTTATGTAATGTTTACACCTGTCATTACTTGACGTATTTGGAATTATTACATTCTTCGTGATTTTTGACAGTATCTCGTCCGTCTCTCATGCCTGGCATATCAGCTGAAATGGTTTAGTCATAGTATGTTCTTCTAAGTATCTGAATACTTCTAAGGGAATGTCGTCTACGCTAGATTCCCTGTTTCGGCTTAGAAGTCAGAAAAGAAAATACTACGGAAGGAGGTTGCACAGGGTTAGCGTATCAGCATGCACTATCATTAGAAATGTATATCAAGGGGCAGAAGAAGCTAAGTCTACCATAGTGACTGAAGATCTAATAATTCCAAGAAATCTGTAGCTATCAACATTTTCTCTGGCTTGTGAGTATTCATTCTGATCAGGAAACTGAGTGGGATATAGTTGTATGGTCCTATTGTAGGTAGACACTAACTTTGAAATCAAGCCTTAAAAAGTGTATTAAGACTAGTAAAAGTCGACACATACAAATTTGGACATATACCCAGGTATTCATTCCACTTAGCAAGAAAAGCAACTATCGCTAATTAAGGTGATAATTTGATTCAGAGATAGCGCTCATGCTTCGCAAAAAGGAAGCAATGAATCTAAGTAAATATTCACTTCACACGATCCTCTTGGTTGTTAATTTCAGTGAACTCAAGGATTGCCTACATTGAAAAGGGAAATGTGAACGGATCTCAGCCAAAATTCAAACTTAAGCTTAGTATCCTCTGAGAGCACTACTCACTCACCACGCCATCGCCAGAACAGTGTTCTCTCAAGACCTTTCAGACTACCTTGCTTTGCCGCCGTTACCCTCGCATCATTACATTCTGGGGGAGGAGGAGGCAGTGGCGGACCAATCGCAAAAACCGCCAATTATATTCGCCAGGCGTTTGTCCAGTCGGGGGGACGCTAAAAAAGGTTGAGGTCGTTCTTCAGCACACGCGCCAGTTTAACGGACAAAATTTTCAACGGAGTTCGGTGGAAAATTTCCACGACTTCACTCAATGACTTGCTTGACGAAACGTGAACGTTGAGAAAAGGCGAGCCATCTGTTGTCCTCAGCCACATCAGTCTACAGGCCACGCACGAACAAGATTCAACGGAAAGTCCCTAAAACTCTACAGAGAGAAGTAAGAAAAGCTATCCTGATCACTACTGGAACATACGCAGATTCAGTTAGCCGCACAATCACACAGTGCAGAGCTTATTCAAGGTGGGGATTACGGAAAACAGGTTGCTGATATCACACACACACACACACACAAAAGGGTCTCTAAGCAGTCCTTCTCCCAGCATATAAATATAATAATAAAAAATAGCAGAAGACCAGTCTGTAAGACTAATTCCGAGAAGATGACAGTTACACGAAAAGTGTCTAAAACAGGCCCTTTTCACAACAACCCGAAAAGATAGTCTCAGGGAGTAGAAGAAAGAGTGAGTTACAGAAAAATGAGTAAGAAAGAATAACGAAGAACCAGTCCTGTCGATCCACTGGCTGCATTACTAGATTTCCATCGCAGCACTCAATAATTGCCTGTCTTTTCAGTTCGTATCCATCATGCTATAAAGCTACCGTGTTCTAGATATATTTTTTGCTTCACACTTGTCAGCCTGAACCACTTGTCAGACATATTTCCAGCCGACTGGGGCGGTTGAAATAATCAAAAAGCAAGAGACTTTCAGCAGTGTTACGAGTAGATAGTCGTGGTTCAACGTTTGTCGACCTCCTGACGTACGACTAACGAATGAAATAAGATTGTGATTCAACGTCCTGTTGTCGACAAGTTGATTAGAGAGGAAGCTAAGCTCTGATTGAGGAAGGATGGGTAGGACATCTGCTATGTCCTTTTCAAAGGAACCTTGCCTTCAGCAATTTAGGGAAACCACGGGAAACCTAAATGAATGGCCTTAAAATCTACTATCCTCCAGAATCCGATTCCAATATCTTATTACTGCGTCACCTCGCTCTTTGCGCTTAAATGGAGTAAATATAAAAAAAATCAATTCTTGCTTTATTCGTTTCCGTCCATTTAAGCGAGATTTCAGCGTTGAAGCTAGTTAAACACCCATGAAAGATGGCTACTTGTGAGGTGTGAGAAGAGCGATCTTGGAATAATGTTTATAATAAATTACAACCAGTTAGGTAAGTTATAAATCCTAACACCACGCAGTCTAACATTTTTGTAATAAGTATAATTCGCGGTCATGGAATCAGAAATACCACTATCAAACACACATTTTCAAATCATCAGCGTCAATATTGACAACAAAGTTCCCTGTAAATCAAACGTTAGCATAAATTAACCTGTTTAAAAACCTACCTAGGTTCGGTATGTGTGAAGCATTCACCATGTGTCAACTTTTATTAAATATGATCATCAGCTATCAGTATGAGCATAATGAATATTACAATAATTACCACGCTATAACAGTTACGAAATTTTTCGGTATTAAGGATGGACACTAGAGGCTACATGTTAAGTTCTGAGCAATAAAATTGTCGACTCTTCCTTTATACTGATTGATTTTTGTAGTTTTTCGTGAAATATCTTGCCGCCACGCTGTCAAGAGGTTCTGATCGATACGGGTTGTTTTCGGTGTCTCTAGGCTGTGCGTTTCTGTTAATGAAACAAACATATAAGATATCATTACCTTGGTTATGGCTGTGAAAGTGGCTCTTACAGGAGTCACACTAGCGTAGTTGGACAAGAACTCACCAAAGGAACCCACTGCTTCCTTATTAAAAGGATCATTTTCTGTTTGACTCGAAGTTAGAAAAAATCAGAACTCACCTCTATCCAAATAAGATGTAGCCATCTGCCTCACTGGCCGATGCCACTGACGAAGTGGACCTTCGGCGTGGCTAGTATCCGAATTTTGTGATCTGCGAGTGCTGCAGCTCAGGCCCCCACACGCTATTATAAAATAAAAGTAAGCTATTTTGGATTTGAAAATTTTACAGATTAAAACTGTGTGCTGGGACAGCTCTCGAACCTCGAATTTTTCTTTCCATGGAAGTGTTATTGAATGGGCTCTCCAGGTGGGACTCAGAACACGCTTTCAGTGGTTCAAATCTGTCAGTACGTCTCGTCCGCACACTAGGCCCGCTCCAGATGACAGTTTTCCTCTGTCTGGATATATCCTAACTTAGTACGGAGTCAAATATTCATTTCGGAATAGATTTTCTTGAGCCGTTAGAAACTCCTTGATGTAGCAAATTAAAATTCTTGGATTAGGTACAATACCCATCCTAAAAAGCAACCTTTAGAGCGTCGTGGTTGTGATGACGTGATAAACTGGTAGATAAATCTACGTCTGTATTTTGCAAGCCACCTTACGTAGAAAGGACCGGGGAGGGAGTGTGCAGGGTTTTTTAAGTTGATGATTAACAGGCGAACGAAGGACATTAGAAATTCCAGAGATACGTGACATATTTATAAAGGTGGAAGTCACTTATAGCGAAGAAAACGGTTGTACTAGCCTGGAATCGAGCCCCTAATCTTTGGTTTACCATCTCTGAATCATCAGACCAAACATTAAAGAAAGATTAGATGAGAAACTGACCTTTTTTTATCAGAGAAACAATAATTTCAGGGAAACTCTCGCTATTAGCACATGTCGGTCTCCTGCTTGCCGATAAAGGCAAAAGGGGAATTTAGTAGAGGCTGCGTACGGGAGAGAAAAGAAGGGAATATAGTGTGGCCACAGTAGGCAAAGTATTACTTACAAATTTAAATAATGGTAAGAATGTGTCACGAGATTACAATGCAATCTTCTAATGTGATACCTTTATTCTACATACAAAAAATCATTAAAAAAATTATTTGTTTGTATAGATTCAAAGTTTACAGCAGTTTTGTACATTATTTCTTTTTCTACTCTGGAACTACGAACCACGACAAAATCACGAATACATTAAATGGAGCACAATTTCTTTCAGGTACAAAACAGTTTAATTTTGTAACAGTAACAACTGCAATGTTGTTATACGTTTTTAACAACTCTTATACAATGAGGTGACGAAAGTCAAGGGGGAGCGATATTCACACATACAGATGGCGTTACTATCGTTTACACTAGGTATAAAACGGCAGTGCATTAGCGGAGCTATCATTCTCACTCAGATGATTCATGTGAAAATGTGTCCGAAGTCGATTATGGCCGCACGACGGGAATTAACAGACTAGTGAACGCGGAATGGCGGTTGGAGCTAGATGCATGAGACATTTCATTTCGGAAATCGTTAGGAAATTCGATATTGCGAGAGCCACAGTGTCAAGAGTATGCCGCGAATACCAAACTTCAGGCATTACCTCTCACGAAGGAGAACGCAGTGATGGACGGCCTTCACTTAACGAGCGAGAGCAGCGGTGTCTGCGTACAGTTGTCAGCGCTAACAGACAGCAAAAACTGCGTGAAGTAACCGCATAAATGAATGTGGGACGTACGACGAACATATCCATTAGGACAGCGCGGCGAAATTCGTTAATAGGCTATGGCAGCAGATGACCGACGCAGTGCTAACAGCACGACATCGCTTGCAGCGCCTCTCATGGGCTCGGGACCATATCGGTTGGACTCTAGATGACTGGAAAACCGTAGCCTTGTCAGATGAGTCCCGGTTTCAGTTGGTAAGAGGTTGCTAAGGATTCGAGTATGGCACAGACCCCACGAAGCCATGGACCGAAGTTGTCAACAAGGAACTCGGCAAGCTGGTAGTGGCACCATAGTGGTGAGGTCTGTGGTTACATGGAATGGACTGGGTCCTCTGGTACAGGTGAGCTGATCATTAACTGGAAATGGTTTTGTTCAGTTACCTGGATACCATTTGCAGCCATTCATGGACATCATGCTCCCAACCACCGAAGGATTTTTTATGTATGACAATGCGTCATTTCACTGGGTGACAACTGTTCGCGATTGATTTGAAGCGCATTTTGGACAGTTCGAGAGAAGGATTTGCCCACCCAGATTGCCCAACAGGAGAGTTGGGTTCGACAGTTCAGTTCGTGCTCAAAATGCTTCCCCGGAAACACTTTGCAATTATGGACGGCTACATCCCATGAATTTTGTCACCTCGTAGAACGCACGATTATTTCTCGTATTTACAGTGTGGCAATAATACGACACTAAGATTCCTGTTAGCACGGAAAAATAATTTTCACGAAGTTTCGCTAATTCAACGAAACGTACATAAATGCTTAGTACAGGACAATGAAAGCCACCTTATTTCAACTGTTAAATATTGGTGTTAATTTTCAATCTCTCCGCAAGGTCAGAGATAATCTTAAGAAATTATTTCGCCAATTGTGGCGCAACTGAATTGACTGTGGCCAAACGCCAAACAACAGAGGAACATCTGAAATTCTTGCAGAGCATCTCGAAGTGCCGCCAATTCGTAGCACCCTAGAGTCGAACTACCCTGGGAAAATGTCTAGACATTAAACGGAGATGATGACGTCCATTGAATGAAGGCACTTACAGGACGACAATTATTGAACTATATGAAAAGAAACATAAATTAGTTACAAACTACGGCGTGCCACACTTTATTGAACATGTAAACGTTGCTACAGATATTTGGATTTGGCGATGATGTGGCACAGACGAACAGCGAAATTCTGCATGACCCGCTGAAGCGTTGGAATATCGATGCTGTCGAGGACCTCCTGAATGGCTGTTTTCAGCTCAGTAATGGTGTTGGGGTTATTGAGGTACACCTTGTCTTTAATAAAGCCCCACAAAAAGGAGTCGCATTTGTTCGGATCCGAAGAATATGGCGGCCAATCGAGGCCCATGCCAGTGGTCTCAACCAGAATGCGGTCCGCAAAGTGCTCCTCCAGGATGTAGAATGCTCTCCTGCTTCGATTGGGTCGAGCTCCGTCTTCCAAGAACCACATCTTTTTGTAATCAGGGTCACTTTGGATAATGGGGATGAAATCATCTTCCAAAACCTTCAAGTACCATTCGGTAGTCACCGCGCCATCAAGGAATATCGCACAGATTATTCTGTGTCTAGACAATACACACCACATCGTCACCCGTCGAGGGTGAAGAGGCTTCTCGATCTGCGAAATGTGGATTCTCAGTCGCCAAATGCGCCAGTTTTACTTACTGACGAACCCATCCAAATGAAAGTGGACTTCGTCACTAAACCAAACCATACATGTGCATATTAATTCTCATCAAGCTCCGCGACCAGCCGTGCAGTTTGATCTCTCAACGCAAACCGTTCAGAAGTTATAACGATTTTATTTCTTATAGTTCAATAATTGTCACTCTGAAGTAGAACGTAATCCCTCTTAGAAGAAGAGCTTTAGTAAAAGCATCTGACTACTTACAGTGTCAGATACAAAAAGGCTCAGCATCAGCTTTATTATTCTTCATATTCTGAAACATGTCACCCGTTGAGGGTTCGTACCATTCATTCCAAAGAAAACTTGATCAAATTCCTGCTCTACATTCAAAATCTGTCCACGATGTTTCATGGAGGAAAAATACAGTTTAATTTTGTAACGATTTGCTTTCCAACTGTGGACGCTAGATTGGAGGCTTTTGACGTTTCCTTCCAGGTAGGGCTCCATCAAGGATTGAAAATTAAATATCTCCAGTACCTTCGGTTGGACCCGAATATAAAATACATTTCCTGAACAAGGCTGCAGTGTGCTTGTGATCAGCAAGAACGAGCGGAACGTGCCCGAAACAGTCGATAAGCCACTATGGTTAACGTAGTAACAGATTTTATTGCAAGGTCTGCTCGACATGTATCAGAACGGAAAAGGAGGCATTTGTTCCCGTCTCCAGACACGTCTTCGCTGGTCATCGGGGCCCATTTCCAAGTGGGACTCATCACTGAAGGCAATTCTACTCAAGTCAAAGCCGATGAGATCCCATGCCGGAGACGTGTCTCGAGGGGTCCTGGACAGCAGTGAGATATCAACCTGACTGTACCCCATCATAGAGCTCGACAACTACGAGCGATGGTCTGGCGTGCCATTTATTTTGACAGCAGGACCCCTCTGATGCTCTTCCACTGTAAATTTGTGGCAAGTTCCTATGGCACCAAACTGCCGAGGTCATCGGTCCCTAGGCTTACACACTGCTTAATCTAATTTAAACTAACTTACACTAAGGACAACACACACACCCATGCCCGAGGGAGGACTCGAACCCCCGACGGAGGGAGCAGCACGAACAATGGTAAGGCGCCCTAGACCGCGCGGCACGTCCCGCTTTGTGGTCATTCATGGCAACCCACCCTGAGCTTACATTTCAGCAAGATAATGCCAGCCCGCACGCTGTGAGAGTTTCTACTACCTGTCTTCGCGCTTGCTACTTTGGTCTGCAAGATCGCCGTGTCCCTCCCCAATTGAGAACGTTTGGAGCGTTATGGGCACAGTCTGCCAACCAGCTTGGGATTTTGACTATCTAACGCTCCAATTGGAAAGAATTTGAAGCGATATCCCTCAGGAGAACATTCAACAACTTTATCAGTCAATGCCTAGTCAAATAACTGCTTATATAAGGGCCCAAGAGGGACCAACACGCTATTGACTTGTTCAGTTTGTGAAGCTCTTTCTTGAGTAAATCATTCAGTTTTTGTGAAATTGTAATAATTTGTTTGTCTGTATATGTATATTACGTCTACCAATTTCCACCCCATGCCGATAGTCCTCTCATTGTGCATCGTTTTTGTCTTAGAATATATTTGGTAAAATATGTTACAGTTCCTTCCATTTCATTTACTAGGGGAGTTAGTGCTTATATTCTTCTGTGTGTAGCTACAAATGTAGAACTGTGTGGTGTGTTTCTTGTTAAAACGACGTGTTGCCATGAAAATGTTTTTCTGTGGTTTTGTGAAAAAGATTCTGCATCTTATAAACTAATGAGAAAAAAATGGTTCAAATGGCTCTGAGCACTATGGGACTCAACTGCTGTGGTCATTAGTCCCCTAGAACTTAGAACTACTTAAACCTAACTAACCTAAGGACATCACACACATCCATGCCCGAGGCAGGATTCGAACCTGCGACCGTAGCAGTCGCACGGTTCCGGACTGCGCGCCTAGAAAACTAATGAGACTCGTGTGAGAAAATCCATAGTACAGCTGCTTGTAGTTGGGTGATTCCTGCAACAGCGACCAAGACGCAGCGAGAGGTTGAAAATATGACAATTACTTTAAAATTTCAACTATGACCGGGTCGTCAGGAATGTGAGGACTTCAATAAAACGCACACTGAAGTTTATTACATCTACAGTACCCAAACGGTTAGAAAATCCTTAGCATAGCATTGCAAAAGTCAGCACGTGTAATACGCTACTGGTTTTAACACACGACTAATAGTAATTGTAGCTACAAAACTCTTACTACTGTAAGGGGGCTATAGCTTTGTCTTCTAAGCTTAGCGGAAAAGAAACGAGTTTCAGCACCGCTACTACCTACCGGGACGGCATGCCATTCACATTTTTCAGCCCAATAAGCCTACATGAGATAATAAAGTCACCCAGTCTCCGCTAGCTCTGAACCGTAACATGTTTGCCAAGGAAGTAGGAAAGAATCCTGGCCAGACTGGATGTACTGCTGTAAGTGGCAGTCAATCACAGTGCGACCATACCGGCAACATGTCTTCTTTTTCTGTCATGTTACAGTATTTGCCGAGGTTAAATTAAGATTTTATTGCTTCAGTCAGACTTGTCTGTATCGTAAGCTACTATATCTCTCCTTTTAATGTCAGTTTTAATATTAGTTTATTACTCTGATTATGAGGGCAAGGTACAAAGTAATGCCTCCGAACTTTTGGTGTGAAAACTATTAAAGCATTTTAAATAAAACCAACGTTATTAACATTATACATATTTATTCCACATGTATACATATTTGCAGCTCTCTGTCGCTAGAGGGCCTCGAATTGTAGCGAGTAACTTGGCAGTATGTAACGTAATTATGTTGGTGTATGAGAAAAAGCGTGCTGTAATAGAGTTTCGAATTCCAAGAGTTCGTCCATACATGAAGCACCCTCTTCTTCAGCATGACAATGTCAGACCACACACGATTGATGCGACATTTGCAACTATCCAACGCCATCAGTAAACTGTTATTGGTCATCCTCCATTCAGTCTCGACTTGGTCCTATCGGATTTTCTTCTGTTTCCAAAAAATAAAGGACACCTTCGAGTACTTCACTTTGACTGTGATGAAGCAGTGCAAGCAGAGGCGAGGTTGTGACTCCGTCAAAAAAGCCAACATTCTATCTACAGTGATGGTATCAACAAATAAGGGTTTTCTCATTAAAACTTCGGAGGAATTGCTTTTCAGCACGCCCTTGGTTCTGTGAGTTGGTGAGACAGTATTTGGTGGGCAGCCGTAGTTGTCCTTGCTATTTGTGGACACCTACCAGAGCATGTTGTGGCCTAGAGGGCGGTGATTTCCGAGAATTTGTAGTGTGCTTGATCTACCGGTATTATCACTAGGAACTCGGGGCACCCGCCCTGCGCAGCACAGAAAGCCAAACGCAGAGATAAAAATTGCCTAACTTCTTGAAGTTATTGCAATAGCTGGATGGGAGTACTGATCGTTACAATGTACGTCTACTGGTTGCTGTGGTGGCTGACTATCTGTCCGCACGTTTGTATCACTTTTCTGCACTCTTTCAAGCTCATTTCGCTTTTCACAATGTTTTTAAAGTGAGTCTGACACAGCACAGGACACTGGTTCCTAATATATCGCTGTGTATCTCCTCTATATGCAATACTAGAATGCCAGTTTTTCACAATGTATCACAATATGTACACAAGATTGACTCCATATAAACAATAGTTGCTCTGAAAATGTTTTGTAACTCAGAGATGTTATACGTTGACAGAGATGCTTCACTTAGTTTTCACCTGCTTGACTTGGGAGATAGCAATGTAGCAATACGTAGCATATGGTATAATTTGACATTTTTACTTAACTGTGAGCTAATATAGAAACTGGTACGCTTAAAATGAGATACAGTGATGACAGGTTGGTATAACTTAAAACAAAATACTCGAAACATTTTTGCATATGATGGTGGGCAGGTGTTCTATTGGTGTGTTGGCATAAACAAAGATATTCCTATAAATTAATAGTTGTTGGATTATATATTCACTAAACTCTCTCTAAATACGATCATATACGAGTATGGTATACTGGGTAGTTACGAATATTAGATGATGAGGTAGGTGAAGTTGCTGAGAAACGTTCTGCTCTTAAATTATCTGTTCCCCCTTTCCTGTTCTGTTCGAGAATGACTTATGGAAAAAATCATTGTCGCTAAGCTTCTGAATCAACTCTACTTTCTCTGTTTTTCTCATTGTCGCCATTTTGCGAGACGTGTGTGGGAGAAAGTAATGTGTTGGCCGACTCTTTCCAGAACGAACTCTTGCGAAATGGCAATAGTAAATCTGTGCGTGGTGCACAACGCTTCTTCTGTGGCATCTGCCACTGGAGTTTGTTAAGCATCTCCTTAATGCTCTCTCGACGATTAAAGGATCCCGTGACGAAACGTGCCGCTCTTAGTTGGATCTGTTCTATCTCTTCAATGAATCCAACCTGGCAAAGATCTCAAACTGGTGACCAATACTCAACAATCGGCCAAATAAATGTTTTGTAAGGCACGTCTTTCGTGTACGAAATACATTGCCTAAAGACACTTGCAAAGAATCTGTCAGGTGTCTGCTTTTCCTACTGTTTGTTTCATGTGGTCATTTCACTTTACATCACTTCGAGTGGTTTCTCCTAGATATGATTGCCACGATCGCCAATGGGGAAGATGGGGCAGCTGCTACGTAGACAGGTCTTGTATCCCATGAATGTGATCCGCTGTGGTGACGGCTTCGGGCATAGTTTATTTGTCTCACGGAACCCTTGAAATATCCACTATTTTTCGGTTTACAGAAAAATAATAAACTGCAGATGGAAACCTGTGTCCGAAACTGTCATCCACCGATGCAGCGAGCATTCCGTTCGTAGGAGACAAAGCCTATGTACAGAGCGGCTAGCTCCATCTTCTCCACTGGCAATCGTGACAATCAGTCGAGTTCACTGGATAACAAATAACATTGCTAGACGTTCCACCTTTTGCTGCCGGCGCCTATAACTTAGACGCTCTGCATTAGCGTTGGCTGACGTTACCTGACACGGGCTCCTATCCTCAATTTGTCCCTCACGACACTGCTACAAACCCTCTAAGTTTGTCCGTGTTGTTTTGTAACACCCTGAGTATACAGGATTATTCATAAATAGCTACAGAGTTCAGAAGACGACTCTGCGATAACTACAAGACATATATAGAAGGGACACATATCAGTGGATAGAGCATCTATCCAAGTTTCGGTGTCCCGGCGGAGGTTCGAGTCCTCCCTCGGGCATGGGTGTGTGTGTTTGTCCTTAGGATAATTTAGGTTAAGTAGTGTCTAAGTTTAGGGACTGGTGACCTTAGCAGTTAAGTCCCATAAAATTTCACACACATTTGAACATTTGAACAAGTTTCGGTTCGTAATACGCTCCACGCAGTCGTCGCACAGCAGCCACCAGGGGGTCGTGTGCGTCAGAACATGTAGATAAATTATGTTTTCCATATAGACACATCGAATTAGTTCACACCTGCAGATACACAACCAAATCAACGTATTTGCAAAAGGGGCTGCTGTCCTTGCGTTATCAGAGGCATTTGGAGCAGCAGCTTCAGTGAACTGCGGACGTGTATTGACGTTTGTGCATGACAAGCGGTATCCATATTGAGCACCTGTAATGTCAATTAAGAACTTGGAGAGATGATCTATCCACTGATACGTATCTAATTACTGTACATCTTGTGGTTTTAGCGCAGTCGTCTTCCGAAATTCTGGAGGTACTTACAGTTGGGTACAGTTTCATACCTAGTGGTAAGGAGAGGATGGCTGGGAAGTGGTGCCGCAGTTGTTGTCGTGGGAAAGCTGGACAGGAGCAGAAATGATTAGCAAACAAAAAACAGAAGATTTACCTAACTTTTATTTCTCCAAATGTAGGAAGACTGTATATAAATACTGCAACAAGAAACAGAGCCCAGCTCATCAATGTCAAAGGGGAAGAGTTTCGCTGTACTAAGCACGAACTGTGGTGTCGACTAGACCGCGCCTGTGTAGTGTCACGTGGTTATGTGGTACTGAGCCCGGGTGGGCTAAGCAGCTACTGCCGGCTGTCCTATAGCGCAGTGGCAGAGTGCCCTCACTGCTGGAGGGGTGGCTTAATGGCTGCGCACCATCGGGCCCGCCCGATCGCGCGCGACCGCTGCCGGCATTGAACAGAAACTTGCAATTCTGATACCAATGTATCGCTATGTAATACAACAGCCACAAATAATCCTGTTTTGTAAACAGTAACACTCCTGTGACTAGTCTTTGCGGTGCTATTGAAATCACTTGTGTATCTGTGGAATCTGTTCATTTGAGAGGATATGATGAGTTGTGGCACAAAATTTCTTTTCTGACCACGTGTTCGTTATAGACAGTTGAGTTGAGGGCTGTGATGTTTGTTACAGGGAGCAGCCACGTGCCGTCGACGTGGACGGCGCAGTTCCCGGCCAGCACGCACAGCCCCAGCCCGTTCCACCGGCAGACGCCCGGCCAGAGCTGGCCGCCGCTGCCCAGCAGCCAGCCGCCGCCCCCCGCCGACTGGCCGGCGTCGCCCGCGGTGGCAGCGGCGGCCGAGGCGGCGCCCACGGCGTGGCTGCCCAGCGCCAGCACGGCGAGCGCGCCGCACCAGCTGGGCCTGGAGCACGCCGCCGTCGGCGCGGGCTTCGGCTTCGGCGGCCAGCCCGACAACGGCGCCGCCGAGCCCACACCGGCTGCCGCAGCCGCCTCGGCACTGCTCGCCGCCGCCCTAGTGCTCCGCTTATAAGCAAACTGGTCTCAGCTCCTGCGGACCTCACTCTCCAGGGGCGTCGTGTACATGTGAAATATGTCTAGATCCACCAGACTGTACTCTCACATCTGTCATTCAGTTCTCTTCTTCGGCGATATTTTTCGATTAGCCTCTACAAATGTGGGACAACTATTTGTCATATCATTTGCGACATGTCGAAACTGTATATCACACGAGTAGGTGAACGCAAGTACTTGACATCCGCCGACATTTCTCTTCTGACTGAGGCGCACAAGCCAACAGCGAAGGAGTAAAAGCTTCAACTTCTCGTTAGTTCTTCTTAATTCCGACAGCTTTCTACTGCTGTTGTATTTGCCTAGTACTCCTAGGAATATCATTGATACAACGCAAAATCGATTAATGGTAAAACACCTCTATTCCAACCGACGTAGCTGAAGCCCCCTCCACGATCATGCGGGACAGGTCTCAAAAAGGAATGTACTCAACACCCCGCAAACTCACGAAGAGCAAAATTCTATAATTCTTCTCAGACTCCAAAGAGCCTCTCACAATATCCTATATAGAGGGAATGTGACCAATACGGTGTGACTTCCACAGAGACAAAATTAATGCCATTCTGCCGGCGCTACCGAAAACTGCTTCCACGATCCTCTAGGATCAACATCGTATAAACTCCTCCAAGAGTAAAATTTCGCCAATCTTCCTAGACTCCAAAGAACCTTTCCTGCGACCCTGTAAGGTTAGTGCCTTAGGAATATAGCGCCTTAGTAATCTAATCAACACAGAGTAAATTCCACAAAGAGTTTAAAAAAATCGTTGTTAAGCTACAGCCATGATTCAGTGGTATCCAACTCACAGCCATATATATTCTCCCTGGAGTCCTACTTCAACAGCATCGCGAGAGAGCCGCTTTGAGGTTTCGAAGGAATGTAAGTGAGCCCGTGGCATGTTTATCCCATTAATCACTTTTGAGACACGACCAGGGGCTCAATCTAAAGTTTGCTGCTCACAAAACGCAGATGTCCAGATTCGACTCTCGGCCTGTCCCCGCCAAAGTTTTAACCTGTCACAAATGATATCTTGAGTGTAATACAATTTCATTTTTTCTGATGAACGCCAGTCACAGAGAAATTTATACAATCACATTCATATAAAAAGGCCCATTTGCCAGGTCACTTACAAATCAGTATTCGCTAATGTTCTCCTTTTAATTTTCAAGATGAACTTGCATAACAGACCGACTTGCTTGTGGTTGACAGTAAATTGAACAATAGAACGGCCTAGCGAACTTGTTTCAAGTTTTGTACCGTATGATTCTCACTCAAGTCTTTATACTTTAACTAACCAACACATATGTAAAGAAGAACTGAAAAATCGCTTCCTCATTAAGGACAGTATTCATTGTGTAAGACGAAAGTTAGTGCGCCATTTAGTTAATTACTTGCTTCGTTAGCTATTTACTTAAATTTTCCATAAATTATTTACACGCCATATCAGACTGATGTGGAATGAGACGGCTTAAATGCTATTCTAGAATTAATTTTGAAGTCTGTTAAAAAGAAGGCGCCCATTTACACCATAATACAAGTTTAGCAATAGCAAATACGTATGCTATTCTTTTGTACTGTACATATTACTAAACATATAATCATCTATTCAACTGAGGGAATTGCCAGGAAAACACATATTTTCAATTTATTTTAAGAAATAACTTCGGGATCTGTCGTATATTTTACTTCGACAGACAGGTGATCACAAATCTTTGTCGCAACATAATTCATTTTTTTAGTTAAATTCGCTATTCAAGATGATAATCAAGGTCATTTTAAAACAGAGCCATGACGCGCACCTAAAGCGTTTAAATGAACGTAGGTTTCAGAGTATGTTGAAGTCATGGCCACTGAAATTTCTTTCTAATGTTAAATACTGGTTCACTCGTAGCGAGATACTTTCCTTTAAGTTTGGACGTCAAAAACCAGATCGCCCTGCCACCTAAACCCCTACATTGTCATTACCGATTTTTAGTTTCGCTGAAGGTGATTTTCAATAAAATATGTCGCTGACTTATAATGGGATGTGAAGGCTTACTAAGTGGAATACACAGTAGCTTTTAAGACACTGATTCGCATTTTATTGGTCTTGAATGGATTTGAACAAACTGGCATATTACGGCAGAAAAATGTCTTTAGCATTCATAAGATTTTAAGACTTTTTTGTGTTTCAAAAGTTCTAAGCATGTCAGTGTTTGCGTAGGAAGGGGAAATAACCTCTCACCAACGTGTACCTGATGGTTTCTTTATACAAGAAATTACGTATGTTAACCTTCACTGGAAAAATTCATATTTATATCACTGGGGAACAATGGCTCTATCGCCATTTATACAAGAATGATTTCAGGATTACTTTGTGAGGCTGAATCTAAATATGTTTTTGATTTTGATTGATTCCCACTAGCTTTTGAGATAATGCGCATTTTATAGAAATACATAAATAGAACCGAAAGTATAAGACTGAATGAATAGCTTTCGCTATTAAAAAAGTCGTTACAAACTGTATATATGAACCACACAATGGAAATGGAGTCTGGATATGAGATTAGAAATTTCTGTCTGTTTGAATTTCTCCTGTACGAATTACCAGTAGAGACACGTTGCAGATTCTAGCAGATGTATGGTATATCTGTTCCGTCTAACCTTACACCTTTCCTCCGTCACTTTGGCGCCATGATGGAACCTCTCACCTTACCAAAATTTTCATGAAATATTCTTGAGTGGCTGTGGATAAACTGAACTTCATCCTCATCCTAGCTTCCAAATTCTGAGAGTCTGCAAGCATGTTGCACACCAATCCTTCATAGGTGCATATTTTACGGTTGTCGAAGATGTTCCCTACAACAGAGAAAAAACAATGTCATTATTGGTAGTGCAATTTGATCCATGCATGAGTTTGCAAATACGAGCAGTATCGAAGGTTTCCTGCTTATTGCTGAGTCCAGGAAGGGATCGCCAGACATACGTGAAACATTTTCTATTTCTATCCATGGTCTTCACAAATTGTTTCATTAGACCTAGTTTTATGTGTAGTGATGAAATAATTAGTTTCTCTCTGACAACCAAAGGTCAGTTTACGATGTTCACTACACTAGGTGTCATTTGTTCCTTTGTACGCCATTTATCTTTCTCCAATGATCCTATTGTGCGCTCTTATCCCACATGCATATGAAACACGAGTACTTCGTATACCCACTTTGCAGCCAGAGCAAGAATTTTACCATCTTGAGAGCAACTGATGTTAATCATAAATTTTCTGCAAGAGCATCTTTACATTTCCATAAAACTCATAGAT
The DNA here is from genome assembly GCF_023897955.1 of Schistocerca gregaria. Classification (NCBI taxonomy): domain Eukaryota; kingdom Metazoa; phylum Arthropoda; class Insecta; order Orthoptera; family Acrididae; genus Schistocerca; species Schistocerca gregaria. The sequence continues at coordinate 298,775,159 of NC_064931.1, forward strand.
CTGTGTTGACTTAGCAATAGAAACAGGTGCATAGCAGTTACCATTTTGTAAGAGCACACATTTCATGCTTTGCCTCCCATCCTCTGGTCCACACTCCGGTAAACTATCTTAATAAGTCGATCAGGAATATTCTTGCAGTGCACGACTTTATCACCTTCACTGAACTGTGGAAGAAGATCTCAAGGGTTCAGATACTTTCTTAGACTGGAGTCTCATGTGAGATCACTGAGTTCTTCCTGGGAGAAACTCTGAGGTACTGAACCTCTTCCTTCCTATTCAAATGCACTGCTACTGACACAGTCCTGTTATTTGGCGTCTGACAGTGGAATCTGTGGGACTATGTTAAACACTGGTACGGAACGTCTGTGTTTTGAGGCACAGATTGCCTTGCTGGCTCCGGATCTGGACACTCCTGCTTACGTTTTCTGTTTCAGTTGAAGCCTTTTCTACATACAACATTAAAGTAACAGTCATCGTGATGATTTCTTGGTTCTCCTATATCATAGCACTGCAGAACAGAAACTTCCAGTTACCCATTTTCTCTCTGTTTTAGACTTTCCACACGACTTTTACAATTGTTATGAGGGAGGGGAGGGGAGGGGGAGGGGATAACTTAGCTTGGTACCCAGAGTGCATTCTGAACTATGCAAGATGTGCTCGCTTGACAAAGTCAGTGATGTCTTACCTGTTAGTGTGGAGAGCGTATTCAACAAAAATATAACAGAAGTCATCAGGATAGTTTAAAGAACCCCTATTCCAGCACAAATGAAGAAAATTTAGGCATCCAAACTACAGTTTTGGGAAGAATTATCCTTACGAAAATAGAAACAAAAAGTGTATAAACCTGAATGGAAATGTAAACGCAGTAGAATCTTAAACACCACGATATTACAGAAAAAAGAAATAAAAAACAACACTAACAATAAAAAGATAGGTCCAGATTTCTTGGTACAGCTGTCTGCAGCGAGGGGAAATTGAAACATAACGCTTTTTGAAGAAAACTGTACGTCTGAAAACTAGAGACGATTAGCAAAAATGAAAGTACGTTATGATTCAGGATCATCGGAACATCCGAAAATCCTTGCAGAATCACCAGGAATATGAAAGAAAAATATTTTTGTACGCAGATGAATTAGCTGAACAAGTATCATCTCTCTTCTGTCTACTGCCACGTATGCCGCACATTTACGAAATTTTCGGTATAAAAGAACTATTAAAAGCAGAACGTTAATGTGCACTTCATAGCAAGTTATTTTCAAAGCAAAATACCCTCTGGTAATACATAAACATAAAGGTCCTGTAACTGCAGAGTCGCTTTAGTCAAGATAAATTAAAATGGTATGTAGTGACATAACTGGTAAATACTCATATCTAACTTACGTGCATACTAACCTGTTAATTTTTAAAAAGAGAATTTTTTTTTGCTTAGTAATAATAGTTAATCACTCTCACTCGATAATTCAGCCCTTTTTTAAAATGTTGGCTGTTATACTTATGAATTTACTAAAGTTTTCGACAAATCGCATTGATGTAATTTTTCATTTTGTGCAATAAATAATTTGTTTTGGTATGTCATTTTAACTTTATTGATTTGTGTCGAACGTGGTTACTGACTAAGTTATCAGATAAAATTGATGTACGCATTGGTGGCAGTGATCCATAACTACTCTTGTAGACAAGTATAGGAAAGAAACATCATTTTGCTCTTATGAATGATATAACGTTTTGTGGGGGTATACCCGAGTAATTTTATGTTTACGAAGTGTAAATATGATAAAAGTCCAGCAGTTGGCTAACTTGTCGTGAGAAGTAAACCGAAGTATCTAACAGCACATGACTGCCTACGAGTTTACATTCGGCCTAAATCCCTACGTGCATCTCCATGTAAGTGATGGAGGTTCACGTATTTGTGTGCCAACCAAGTGGAATACATTTTCGAATTAAATTTTCACGAGATTGCTGATTGGTGACAAAGGAGAAATCTGACAGTGTTCATTTTATTTATAAGAACAAGAAGCATTCGTAGTTCCGTACGTATGTGATCTAGTTTGGGAAAAAATTCTGTATGTGTAAAAAGCAAAAATACCCTAATATACGTCAATTGTGTTAGTTGGCAGTATTGTATGCAAAATTGTAATAGTATCAGATAAACGGAATTATGTGACATAGTCGAGTATTAATATTCACATGCTCTACGTTTTGAAAGAAACTAAATGTTTAAATTTCCTACTTAAGTTACCTGTTTTTCTCGAGACACTGAATGTGTAGTATAAAATGAGTTTTTGTATCTCAAACTATTGAGTGAGCACAAATACAAATGAAATGTTCAGATGTGTTTCACAGAGCAGAATAGCAGAATATCAGTTTGTATTGCAGTGCTATTTTAGCCTAGCTAGAAACAGTGGCTTCTTTCCTTTTCTTTTCAATATAGACCATTTCTAAGGACTTCGTTCGTTTCTATGAAGAAAATCAAAAACTTGCTTCGAATGTCCTGTATTTATTTAGAGGTTTCAGATAGATAAATTTTAATGATGACGATGATGATGCCTAACAGTTATTCCTTACAACTCTTTACAGGAAACGTTCTACTTATAATTGTCAGCTGCTAGATAATTACAGAAATGGAAGGGTTTACGCAGTCTGTACAGTCCAAAACACAGGAGAATAAATGAACCCTTAGTAATATTTCCTTTCTCTTATCAACTGGCATCCATCAGCAGACTAGATTTTACTTAAAACTGTTAAAAATGCGTGAAATTGTTTGTGTAATATTTTTATTTTCTGTGTCGCTACCAGTTGGCTACACTTGTTTTAGTGTTCCATTAGTAACAACGATGTTAGTTACAACTTGTTTTTGGTATATGAAAGGTGTTTTTTATCGAAATTTTTCTAATAAATTAGCTGTAATTATACATTGTTCAGTTTGTGTATTTTCTCTTGTCAGTTGATCTTCTTTCAACAAATCAGTTTAGGTTTAAGTATGATGGAATGATTTCGGCACTGAGATGCCTTTTAGTCTAATCCTGTGTTACTTACAAAATGCCATTTACATAGTGCAGCATCAGTGTATATATTAAACAATGTACGAAATAAACATCATTGTATTGTCAATCATTTTATGACTCTTATTATTAGTTCTGCTAGTTTTCTATCAAAACCGATCACAACTGTTACATTCCCTTGGATACTTCTAGCTGATAAAGGAACTCCACTGGGTATCCCCTGGCACAAATTACTCTTATCTAAGGAATCTGTTTATCGGCTAACACAGTTATCTAATGTTTACATCCAAATAGTTTCTTAAACATACTTTTTAATACTACTAAATCCCGATCGTAAGGCGAACACATTAGCAGCATGCAAATTATCAGTAAAACTGATCAAATTCTTTTGTTAGGAAAGTAACCATCGAACATACTCACTTCTTGTGTTCAGAAATCCGTGAAGGCTTGTGTAACAAGAACTGTACCACCACAGCTACAGCAGTAGTTGTAGTGTATGTATTAAGATGGACAATGCGTTCAGCTATACTCGTCCAGTTGATCAACACTTCTGTTCCTAATTGAAAATATCTCGACAGAAATTTTCGTTTCATTAGCATTCTGAAGAATTACTACACGAATTGAGCGATTATCATGACAGATTCATAAAACGTACATCTGTAACCTCCTGGTTTGCATTAGGGATGGGCTATGATCGCGCTCGAGAAATGCGCGACGCGAAGGCAATTTCTCGAGAATTTCTCGGGTACGCTCGAAAAGTTGACAGTGCTGCGCTCTCTGAGAAATTGCGCAAACCTTCGGTACACGAAGCACTGAGCCGCAGCGGTCGTACTTGTCGTACGTACGTGCTCGGAAAACTTTGAAATTCTATGATTGATATCAACTGTACTACCGTTATTAATGTTTACTGAAGTATTAGTATATGTCTCATAAGACAAAAATCATAGAATTGTTGTTTAAAACAAAGCACAGAATTCGCATAAAAGAGAAGCTTTATTCTTAAAAAATAAATTACCTTGTACATTCTGCATGTATGCTTAAACGTAAAAGAGAAGTGCTATAGCCTTTTATATGCAGAAACTGCGTACATGCGTTTACTTACTGAAGAAAGAAAGGAAACAAAAGTTGTTCAGCAGAAGGCAATTTTACATCGCATTGCTACACTGCCGTCGATTTTTGTTAAGAAATATAATTTTATTAACCAATTGGCCTTTTAGTCTGCTTCTTTGTTTATTTTTAAGTAGTCCTGTTTTCGAAAATATTCTTTCACTGGGAACAGAAGTTGCAGGTATTGCAAGATATTTTTTTTGCCACAACAGCTAGATCTGGGTAACTGTTTTCATTTTTTTCCCAGTAGTGTAAAGGATTATCCGTGCGTTGCAGGTACGGTTCTTCCAAATATCGTTGTACCTCCAGGTCTATGCTATCACAATGGCATTTCATTAGATTTTTATTGGAAACCTCTTCATCGAAAGAAGCCCATAAGGAACTGCTGGCGTTTTGTACGACATGGTACTCGTGGCTAGTGTTGTTAGCAGCCGGATGAGTAGATCGTACAGTCTCTACCACGTTTGTGCACTCTGCAATTAGGTTTGCAATGGCATGTTTTGAGTGAATGGGATTCGTAAATGGTAATGTTTTGAATCTTGCGTCGAGAACTGTGGCAACGGCATGGACTTTGTTTGTTTCTATTAATCCTAGCCGGGCTATTAGTGAGTTGTGCAGCTGTTGCTGTAGCTCTTGCGCTGTCGTGGTAGCCCACTTCCCATTGCATACGGTTAGGATTAGCTGTCTGATTATTGGAATAGCTTTCGGAAGAGAGGTGTAGTTTTCAGTTGAGATTTCACTTGTTACCACTTCAAATGGCTCTAGTACACACAAATATTCGCTCAAAATTCGCCACTCGTCAGCTGTGACGTTCTCTACAACTGAATACAAAGTTGATAAACAGGCTGCAATGCATTCCTTTTGCTCCACTAGACGTTGTAGCATATAAAACATACTGTTCCATCGGGCTTCGGTTTCCTGAATCAATTTATGAACAGGTTTTTTTATTAGATCCTGGATCTCATGGAGTTTTTCATTAGCATTGCAACTTGTTTTAAACTAGCTAACAATTTTTCTGGCCTTTTCCCGCATTATGCAGTGCTCACTGTTGCTGTTCAAAGAACTTTTCACAACTAAATTGATAGTGTGTGCTAAACAAGGCACATGTTGCATATCTATGTTGCCACTGTGAATAAGTTGTACGGCCGCCGTCATGTTACTGGCGTTGTCAGTGGTGATGCTTACAACTTTGTTTTCCATGTTCCATTTTGAAATCACGTTATCTAACGCCTCACGAATATTTAGCGCTGTATGCTTTTCCGGGAAACGGAATGTCTCGAGAGCTAAGGCATTCAGGCACCAATTAGTGTTAATGAAATGACCAGTTACAGCAATATATGCCTCACTATTGAGTGAGGTCCAAATATCGGTCGTTAAAGAAACACAAGTAGAGTCTTCCAAGGCCAAGTTTACAGCCTCTTTCTGTTTATGGTAATTGTCCTCAATCATGAGGCACAACTTTTTTCGCTGTGGTATCGAGTATTGTGGGTCCAACTGTGAAACAAAACGTCGAAAACCAGTATCCTCGACGATTGAAAGCGGTTGAAAATCGTCTGTTATCATTGCCACTAGAGCTTCATCTAGCTGTTGTTACCGTTTACTTCCCTCTATGAAGAGAAACGTAAGATTTAGATCAGTGCTCCTGCGAGGGGATACGTTATGCTCGACAACTAGTCCAATAAAATTACATTTCGTATCGTGCAAAAGCTAGAATAGTATAGGTTTGATTTTGGGGTATGTTGTAGATTATCGGAGTACGATTAAAAAATCAATTTTTTTAAGCGTGGCATACCGCTTCGGACACTATCCGAACTTTTGCACGGAATTCACTTTTTGTACCACACGTACCTGAATATTTTGTCTGCCTCGCACTATTGGAAGAATGAGCCTCTGTATCCACGGACGTCGCTGTTTTATTGCTCGATAAATTGTGCAGTTTATGATGTCTAATCATGCCTGTTATATTTTTTGATACATTACGGAGATTTTTACGACAAATGTTGCACGTAAAGTATTGCCAGCACCATGCCGTTCGTTTTCGAGTGTCCATATTGATTTGAATAACAACTTTACTCGAATGAAACCTGAGACATACTAGTTACGAGCACAGCGAGCGTGTTTGTCTAGCGACGGCATTCAATTCATACAACAGCGGCGCGGCGTATGTTGTCGCAGCCAACTGGCGCGCAGCGGCACACGCCGCCGAGCCATTTCTCGTGAGCTTCTCGAGAATTGCTTGAGAACTAGAGGCTCGAGAAATTCTCGGTGCATTCAAGTCGCCGCGCCTCGCCAACCCATCACTGGTTTGCATTAGTTCAAGCATTCAAGAATATGTGTAAGAATTGACTGTTTAGTAGCAAGTGTTAGGGGAAGGAGTAGTCTGACACTATACTTACAACGTTTTAATGTTATTTTCGAATTCAGAGAAGACGCTGTCTGTGACTATATCATTTGGTACGATTCTTAGTGTAAAACAGGAAGTTAAATACGGATCTCCCGATATTCCTACCGATTAGCCTTTGTAACGTCAAAATACCGTTAGGATCCTCATTAACACAATCGCAAGGTTTGAGTCTTCATTTTTTGTCTTCATTCAGGCAGTTCATTGAACCGTTTCACATGCTGCAAAAATTTTGAAAAACTAGTTTTGCTAAATTGTTGCATAAAATTTGTGCTGAGAAGATGGAACAGTGTTTTGAATCCTGTAGGTAGTTCTGCATACAAAGACGGTTAAAAACGTCCTTTGCCTTAATAAATACGGTAAAATGCTGTTTCGGGTAACCGACTACACAGGTAAATATTTTATGTCGCTTCAGTATCACCCTGCATTAGAACGGCAAGGTACTGGGATTATTTTTGCGACATGCTTGCTCTCGGCATTTGCTAATATTTTTCCTAGCACTCACGCAAACATAATTTTTGATCATTAACAGTCACAGAATTAATCTCAATATAAGATGTTAAATCTTTTTCGATAACCGACACAACGGACGGTGTGCGTAGGTAGTGTACCTGCAGAACATCACCTGTATCATTTCTCTTGCTCACAACTATTTTTGAATGTTTTATTACGACAGTAGAACGCACATTCCACTTTCGTCACCCCATTTAACAGGAAGGCGGGAAGCATTCAGTACCAACGCATAGTTTCTTTCGTCCGCGTAATAGTATAGAAATACGCCGTTATCAAGGCGTGCATATTCGTGTCCACACTTTTGGAGACGTGCACATGTGATGTAAAGGCAGTTAATATGATTTCACTTCACTCAGATAGAAGTGGAAATTCGCGTTGGTCTTTTCACGTCAGAAACATTCCAGGACAGACGTTTTCATCTGGCCATTCAGCGTATCAGTCAATATGGAAGCGAATATCTACGGGGAAACTCCAAAATTGGGACTCTGCGATAGCTATAGATAATGGAAGTGTGAAGGAGTACAAAGCCGTAACAGAAGAAACTTCTTTAAAAGTCTTTCTATTGATAATCTTACACAATTCTAAAACTTACGAATGCTCGTCGTGCTTTCAAAACGTAGAAGAAAGGACTTTCTTGAAGACATCCATTAAGTGAAAAACAAGCTAATGAGAATTGCGATGCTCTTCACGAGGTTCCGTTTTCTGTGTTGCGCTCTCTTGACTGCCTATTATTCTTTTTCATAAATGAAGTTAATTATTAAATGCACAAAAGATCAAAATGTTTTAAGGTTAAACTACCAGTTGTTTATATTGGTTACGGGCACGTACAGAACAGTATGGTACATTAAAATGTGCCAGCTGTGATGTGCTGTGACTTCCTTCATTGATATATGCCTGTTTCAATTCCACTAGTAAAAATCTTCTGTCTATAACTGCATATGAGTGTTAAATGGTCGGGAAATGTTCAAACATTTGCCCATTTACTGCAGAAAATAAAAATAAATGTCTGTATTTCTCACGATTTTAACAGGTTCTAACCACCACGGATCACTAGTTTTCTCAAGAGGAGGGCAGTGCCTAATAATATGTCAGTTTCATATATCAACGAATAGCTTAAAGGCAACGTAATTTATAAAATGTACTGTCAATCGTCGTATTTTGAAGGGTTCCAAAAAAGATGAAAATAGCTACATTAATGTTTTTCTAGTGCTCAATGACAGACTAAAATGTATAGTATGTTTAAATTAACACCGTAATGAGTCAATAAAGTAACAACAGTTCAACAACCACCGACACAAATAACTGGAATAATAATTTCCGAAAGAGGGGATATACGAAAAATAACTGTTTTTAGTAGGGATTTAGGTCAACTCTAGTCCAGACTGACAGTTACATTTACTTTTTAAAATACATTTTTCGTTTTTAACAGAATGGGAAAAATTTCTTTGGGAACTGAAAGAGTTTGTATGAAATGAACCAGAAAGTGAATATAATGAGGAACATCTAATGCTCATAGCTCGATCACCGAGATTCAATTTTATGAACCAATGAAAGCTCTCCTAACGTAAAAGCAACTGCTCTTTCATCTTGCGATGTCGAATGTTTACATTTCTTCAGTGAGATTAGATACTGGCAAAACGAAAGCCCTTGACGACGAAGTTGTGAGAACTGCTCATAGGCATCTCAAGAAACATCAAAATGAGAACGCGTGTGTCTATTAAAATCCAAACTTATTTGTATGCCGAGACTATGGGGTCGACTTCGTTTAATTGTAACTCACCTGACCGATCTCTTTTTACGGAGTGCGGTACACATACGTAGTTTTACAAGTAAATCTGTCTCTATACAAGTGTGGACTGCTAGGTTCATCGTAAGTACACGAACCAAAGCACAGCAGTTTTCACCGAGTACATGATCACACTTTTCAGTGTTTACATAGTACACTGCTCTTCTAGACTTTAGGAAGCGACGAAAATGAGAACTATCTTGTCTTTTACTCTATTGAACTTATTCCAGTCATACACACTTCACTTCTCGCCACAGTAAACTAAGTTTTCTTTTCAAGTCAGTTCCACGTAATTGAGAATCCTCCTAAACTTTACGACTCTTTCCTAGGTGATATGTATCAAAAAGTATTTTAATTCTCTTACCCTTCATCAAAGCGGTTAGATACTATTTAACAGGCCATTTAATATACTAGAAGACAACATCTGTGCTTTTTCGCTGATTGAGAACACTCCACCTGGAGCACACAACAGTAAATATAATAATTTAGAAGTTAGGCCAGTACTCAGCTTAGTAATTTTTCTACTTAGAAAAAGATCCTATATCGCGTGGTACGTGTTATTCTCTTCACTTCCCTGACCTTTCACTACATAAACGAGAAGAGCTTGGATTCTGTTACAGCGAAACGTATTTCAGATTAGCTTTCATATACTACCAGAAGAAATATATCCAATAATGTCCACTCTCATGAAACAGTCTGGGACTAAATCCTGCGCCGGCCAGGGTGGCCGAGCGGTTCTAGGGGCTACAGTCTGAAAACGCGCGACCGCTACGGTCGCAGGTTCGAATCCTGCCTCGGGCATGGATGTGTGTGATGTCCTTAGGTTAGTTAGGTTTAAGTAGTTCTAAGTTCTAGGGGACTGATGACCTCAGAAGTTAAGTTCCATAGTGCTCAGAGCCACTTGAACCATTTGAACTAAATCCTGCTGTGGTTGAAAGCAAAAATTATAACATTGTGTCATAAAACAACTTTTAGAGCACAGAAACATCCAATAACAACTTTACTCATACAAATATATAGGAACAGCTGAGGACCTCAGAAACGAAAGGAAAAAGAAGGTGCCATCATTACCCGTACGTGCCTCCCGTAGGAGACCTTCAACCTGTGCTTCACTGTTACACGTTGAATGCGTCTAGCGCATCTCTCTTTAAGGTCTTTTCCGCCTGTCTTCCTTCTGTGGTGCCTCAGGAGCTTTATTTTCGTTACCGTTTGTAGGCCCTTGTTTAACGTGGCGCCGATGCTCGAGGCGTGCTTCATGTCATTTGCGCGCGGCTGTACCGACCATCCCCCGGGGAACGTTTGGGGGAGCGCGGGGCCAGCACACCTCAGCATCGCACATCTCTCTCCCTGCAAGTTCTCGTTCCCGGGGAAGTTGGTTTCCACCCCCCACGCACACAAAGGGCGCGGCGCGAGCCACTCCTATTAAAGCGCGCTGCTGTATGGGGCTTTCTGTTTCCGCTAGCCACCTGCCCGTTTCGCTTTTTATCCGCACTACCCGTTTTACTTTTTATCCGCACCAACCTACTTTCTCCAGACCTGGCTATTATAAACTGCGCGAGAGTATTATCATAGAACTCGCCGAACGACAAGTTTCGAACTAACCTACACAGGGAAACATTCTCTGTGTCGACTGTTCGTTCTTATATTACACGCAGAAATCTCTTCTGTAATAGAAACTAGCCTACATTAAGTTTTACTGAAACGAAACAATTTGCACTTACTAACGACTCAAATGATGTAGCAATCCTCTTTTTACATTGATTCTGAAACTTCCGACAGTCATTAATTCTACTTCTTACGACAGTTTATTTCACCCATAAAATTAATTTATGTTACGATTGCTTCCAGTGATATAGTTTAGTATATACCGTATTGACGCTCTGTAAAGAATGATAAACTCACTTCTCAGTCACTATCACATCGTGCAAAGAAGCGGTGCTGAGGGGCTAAGGCACAGGACATGCGTTCGGGAGCACTGGGATTCAAATTTCTCTCCGGCTATATAGATTTATCTTCTCTGTGGTGCTTCTGAATTGTTCGCGGCGAATTCTGGAGTGAATAGTTTGTAAAAGGTATGATCAGTTTCCTTCCACATCTGTGTGTGATCCGAGGTTGCGTACCGCCTGTGATGGCCTCGTCATTGACAAAACGACAAACTCCTATGTTCTTCCTTTATTGCACAAAATTGTCACACCAAAAAATTCTTTCCTTCCTTCCATTCAAATCTTTTATCATAATTTCTCTCACAAATAAAATTTTAATAGTACTCGGCGTTATCTCCAGGGATCCACTATGTAGCTGCGACTTGCATTTTTCGTTCACTATACAAATTTGCTGTATTAGTCCATTCAAAATTCTCTTCGTAAGATACCCCAAAACACTAAACACTAATACTTCGTGAATGTAAAATGACATGAGCATCTTGTTACTAATATTACATCCTGGGTGTGTCACATATCCGTACAGGAGATAGTACTGGTCAAAACTAGATTTTGGCCAATCTGTCCTCTCATCCCCGTCTGTCTGTTACGTTGAAGCAGACACTATCGGTATCACTGCACGTAGTTACTACGAATCCTGACATCCTTCAGCCCTCCTTCGCACTGAATCACGTACTTTCTCAAATACACTTGTTCCCGGCGGTCTGCAATCGTCACACGTTCTTGTAACCCATGTAGGTCGACGATGGGTTGGGCATACAGCAGTGCCCTTAAATATCAGCATCGCCAGTAATGCAACGGATTCAGATTCGGTCGACGAGGAGGCTATGATATCGTACTCCCTCGACCAATCTATCGCCTATGAAACGTTGCAGTGAGGTACTGTCCCACGAACGGTAGAAAATCGGATGGTGCCCCGTCGTTCACATACCGCAGCCGTTGTCCTTCTCCAAGTGTTGCGTTCTCCAGTAGCACTGGTAGTTTATCGCGCGGAAATCGGTGACAGATGGGGCAAAACTGGTTACTGTACCAGTAACTGTTTTTTTTTAATTTTCGAAATTCTGTACATTCAAAGGTTTCAGTTTCCCAGCTATTCTCTTTAGACTTATATGGACAACTAAAATATATCCTACTGCTTAAAATAATTTACTTAACGCTCGGAAGAATAAATTTTGAAAATGAAGGCAAAATTACCATTTTAAAAAGGGGATGGGTGAAATTGGGTAAGGTGCTCGAAAAAGTAACAATTTCCTGTTGCTGTTGCCGGTTTATTATTATTTCTTCAATGCAGATATTAAACTAAACTGAAGTAATGCATTTTTGTATTAGGGAAAGTAAATTAACAAAACTGAATCACCCAGGTTAACAATATTATCGCCTCAATCTATCAATTTCATTGCGTTCTCCAGTAGCACTGGTAGTTCATCGCGCGGAAATCGGTGACAGATGGGGCAAAATTGGTTACTGTACTTGTAACTGTTTTTTTTTTTAATTTTCGAAATTCTGGACATTCAAAAGTTTCAGTTCCCAGCTATTCTCTTTAGACTTATATGGACAACTAAAATATATCCTACTGCTTAAAATAATTTACTTAACGCTCGGAAGAATAAATTTTGAAAATGAAGGCAAAATTACCATTTTAAAAAGGGGGTGGGTGAAATTGGGTAAGGTACTCGAAAAAGTAACAATTTCTTGTTGCTGTTGCCGATTTATTATTGTTTCTTCAATGCAGATATTAAACTAAACTGAAGTAATGCATTTTTGTATTAGGGAAAGTAAATTACCAAAACTCATTCACCCAGGTTCACAATATTATCGCCTCAGTCTATCATTTCATGTTTGCGGGACTCGAACCTGGGATATCCTGCTTACATGGCAGACGCTCTATCCATCTTTTTTTTTTCATTTTGTTTGTTGTTGAACGTTGTGTTTGTTCGTTGCGGACATCACATGACATCCGTTAAAGTTCATTTGTTGATCCTTCCACTCAGTTGTTTTTATTACAGAGGCCAACCAGCTCTCTGACCAAACACGCTCAGCTACTGTGCCGGCGTCCACCTGAGCCACCGAGGACACAGATGAGCAGCGCGACTGCAGGGACTTATCCCTTGCATCCCGTGAGACCCACATTCCCAACTGTCCACAATCTACATACGTAGTGTACCTAATAGATATTTGCCCATCCACTCATTACTCGCGCACACTAGGCTGACGATTCCCGTAAGAGTTAGGGCAACGTGTGCGCATTCGCACAGACGAAGGTCAATGGCTGGGTAGCCTTTAATTATATATATATGAAGATAGTAACTGTTCTCGAAAGAACATATACCATTGATAACCGTGCAGCTACTGTAGAATAAATGATAATTAATTGAAACCCTCAGTTGCCATCAGGTTTTGTTTGGAATGTGGATCTCACGGGAAGCGTGCAAGGGATAAGTCCGTGCAGTCGCGCTGTTCATCTGTGTCCTCGGTGGCTCAGATGGATAGAGCGCCTGGCATGTAGGCAGCAGATGCAGGGATCGTGTCCCGGTTGGGGCACTCATTTCCAGCTGTCTCCATCGAGGTATATCAACAACACCTGCCGGCAGCTGAGGTTTTCAGTTAACTATCATTTACTGTTAATGATGTTGGAAGACCTGAGGATATTGAAGATTTATCACTGCCTAGGGTGGGACTGGGGACGATTCTGTCGCTGCAGCCGCTTGTGGTTGTTTAGGCCTGGCCCTTTCCATTGTTATGAAGGGAGCTATAAATCTTCTGGCATGGTGTATCTGGTGAAAGGAAAAATCTCTGGTTCTTTTAAAACCACTGTTTCCATCACAGCTGTCCTGGAAAGTGAGCTCCCACACAGTTTTGTCACTTGGTAAATTGTTACCGGTCTCGCAGGGTGGTCGATTGTCCATTTGCTAATCTGTTGCTCATAGTAAGTGGAGAGATAGGTATGAAAATAAAGCCCATAGATTGCAGTCGGTGCAGTGTGGGAGATGCACAAGAGAGTGCGATTTTTTTCTCTTGCTCGACGAATTATCTTAAAGTTATTGGTATGAGCGGCATGACCATGTAGAACTACACTGTCCCTTCACATTAATGTAACCACCTGTCAAAAGCCTGAATAAGCATCTGTTGTGGCGCAGTTCGCGCAAGACCTGCAGGAAGAGAGTTAGTGAGGTTCTGGAAGGTACTGACAGCGATGTGAAGCCATGCTGACTCCAGTGGCGTCGTCAGCTGCACTAGGTTTCTCGGTTGAGAATCCATGATGCAAACAGCCCTATCAAGTTGATACCACAGATTCTCGAATGGCTTAAAGCCAGGGAGTCTGGTGCGCACGTGATACGCTAATCTCATCCTGGTACTCTTCAGCCGACACATTTTATGCGAGCTGTGCAACACGATGCTGGTAGGTACCATATAGTCCCCAAGGATAGATGCGTACGTGTGTTGACGCACTGTGCCTTCCAGAAGGACGAGATAACACAGGGAATGCGACGAAAACGTTCCCCAGGCCGTAACTTAAGTAGTAGGTTAACAGAGTTCCTACCCCACTTTTGATATCAAATGGATGTGGAAAATAATTAAATTGTGACAGCTGACTGATTTTAAAGACTTCAACCCATTGTTCTGCTAAGTGGTTTTTCATGTAACCCCTCCCCCTCTACTAAGCCAATTGTTCTGTTAACTGATTTATGAACCCCTGGGGGTTGATTTATGATCCCTGGGAACATTCCATCCCTCTAAGAAATGCCCTCTCCCAACTTCCTCACCATCCTTCTGGGAAATCCCCAAACCCTCTCCCACTTGCTGATACAAGCACACTTTTGATATCGAATTAATTGACTAATTAATTAAATTCAACATTTGACTAACCCCTTCGCCTCTGGGATATCCTCCAGTCCTCCACTTGCATCCCCACTCCTTCTATCCTCCCCGACCTGGAAACTTGCGGGAAAATGACTCAGTGTGTACTGGAGAGGGAGGATTTCATGATACAAAATGTCAGTGGCATTGCAGAGGATATGCTGTTATGCATAAAATTAAATTTTCAGGGGCTGAGTCTCTTTATTTGGCGGGAAAAGATCACATCCAGTAACTACACGTTCTAATTACATAATTACACTCCTGCATATTGGAAGTTTTGTTTCGTTGGAAAATTTTAGTGTGTGTGATCACCTTGAGATGCAGGGATTGACTGAGCTAGTCCATGATACTACCATGAGAGGATGTCTCATAGCCCACACCTCAACCCTTCATTCCACACTCCTCTACAAAAAACTAATGGGAAAAAGACTCACTCTGTGCTGGAGAGGACGGATCTCAAACACGAAATTCAAATCATTGTCAATAATATATTGATGCATATTATTTATTTAATCAATTTGCGGGATATAGGGTTCCCCCACTTGGGTAGAGCTGATGTCTGCAACACCCATCACCACTTCCCATCATGTAATAACTGAAGCACCAAGGAATGAAATGAAGTGCGGTATAGTAGCCATCGCGAGGGGTATCCCGCATATGTGTCTGTCGTCTGGATCCGTCAAGGTTGTCAAAAATCACCCAATGTGCTAATTACAGATCAAGATACTAAATACCTCCAACCACGAACCAGATGTCAGCCTCCTTTGATCTCACGACACCAAACAAAGCATCAGGTGGAGGCAACTCTTTAATATTGATACCTGAGAAATTCCTGTCGAAACACATGCTCTCTCTCTCTCTCTCTCTCTCTCTCTTTCTCTGCAACTCCCTCTCTCAAGTGGCTACTTCCCGCCTAGTGAGCGTTTGTCATGTGCCACACTAAGCCCTCTTTTGTCGTGAAGAAAGTAGTGGATAATTGGTAAATCACTAAGTGTGGATGTCTTGCAGATACTCCCTCACTCTAACTGATTGACTGATTAATTAATTAAATCGATGTCCTCTGTGTGGGACAGGTTTTTCTTGCTTCCTTTGGTGGATACTAGGACTGGGGTGTTCGTACAGATTTGATCCTGCAACTGAACGTTTTCCACACTCATCTAGATTTCTCTTCCATCCTATTGGTGGATACTGTCACAGTTACATCATTTGGTAGGAAGTCCATTGCGTTGAAGGTAGCTGAGAATTTTAAATTTCAGCTCTATTCCATGCTATGTCCTTAAACATCCGCAGTGAGGTTGGACTGAAATGTACGCTAGCAGTATAACTTTTGGAAAAAATTTATTAATCAATCAGGAATTTGACATCTTGATTGAAAGTAATGCTCTGTTATAGGATACTTGAAATTTCAGGTTTTGGCGTAGATTTATATCATCATGGTTGTGGAATACCAAACCACGACAGGCCTGCTAAGTTTATTTTGTGAAGCAGTTCCGAATTCCTAAGTTTGTTCTCTCAGCTACACGGGGGCAAATAAGGAGGAAGAAAGAGTCTATTGTGTAATAAGATGGTAACAACAAGAAATATCAGTACTAGACTGAGGGCACTGCAATGTATTGAGGAGCACTAAATCACGATCCTAGTATCCAGAACGGGATTTTCACTCTGCGGCGGAATGTGCGCTGATATGAAACTTCCAGGTTCGCAGGAGAGCTTCTGTAAAGTTTGGAAGGTAGGAGACGAGATACTGGCAGAAGTAAAGCTGTGAGGATGGGGCGTGAGTCGTGCTTGGGTAGCTCAGTTGGTAGTGCACTTGCCCGCGAAAGGCAAAGGTCCTGAATTCGATTCTCGGCCCGGCACACAGTTTTAATCTGCCAGGAAATTTCACGATCCTAGTAGTTGTCATGGATAGAATTCTGAAATCGATGAAAACATTCGTACATACAGCCCACTCACTTCCCAGATGTCCACACACAGTGCATACATCCTATTGTAAACCGCCAGTGCCAATTCTCAGATGACGGACGAAACTGCCGCAGTGACCGCAGCCACAATCATGGACGCATGTGCCTGCCAAAATGCACCACCCCGGCTATGGATGGCATCCAGAGATGAGTGGAGTTCGGATGTTATCAATACATCCACACATCAATGCAGTGATTGCATTTAATCGCTCAATTTTTCATGTAGGAAGCACAAAAAACATGCGACTGTGGAGATAGCCCAATGCATACTAAGTATTGGTTCACTATTCAGTTGTGCAGGGGCCGCCGCCACCAGGACTTGCTCCCACACCTGCAGGCAACAACTGACTAGATGTACAGCTAGAACTTTCCTTTTTACATGCAGCTCGCAACAGCCTTAAGCCAGAAACATCAATTCCTTCTGGACACTGGTTACCTCTGCTACATACATGGACAGCTCACAGAGTCGTCTGAGGAAAGCAGTCACATATTTGTCACTGCAATTAAAATGAAATATTATGATAGCAGCCCCAATCTGGTGACATTTCACAATGAGCAAAGTATCAGAAATACATCCTCCTGATGGCTATGGCTCTGGGATGAGTCTCACATTGAGATAATAATATGAATACCCTCCTTCTGACAGGACATAACTTCCCACGTAAAATCTGTCATCCTGCTTATGGCTATTTGTTTTCCTTTTTGCGTGCCACAACAGTCACTACTGTAATTTTCCACCACACAAATTACTTTATAATCCTGCCGATCACAGTGAATCTATCACACATACCCAACTAAGTACACTACTGGCCATTCAAATTGCTACACCACGAAGATGCCGTGCTACAGACGCGAAATTTAACCGACAGGAAGAAGGTGCTGTGATATGCAAATTATTAGGTTTTCAAAGCATTCACACAAGGTTGGCGCCGGTGGCGACATCTACAATGTGCTGACATGAGGAAAGTTACCAACCGATTTCACATACACAAACAGCAATTGACCAGCGTTCCCTGGTGAAACGTTGTTGTGATGCCTCGTGTAAGGAGCAGAAATGCGTACCATCACGTCTCCGACTTTGACAAAGGTCGCATTGTAGCCTATCGTGATTGCGGTTTATCGTATCACGACATTGCTGCTCGCGTTGGTCGAGATCCAATGACTGTTAGCAGAATATGGAATTGGTGGGTTCAGTAGGGTAATACGGAACGCGGTGCTGGATCCCAACGGTCTCGTATCACTAGCAGTCGAGATGTCAGGCATCTTATCCACATGGCTGTAACGGATCGTCCAGCCACGTCTCGATCCCCGAGTCAACAGATGCAGATGTTTGCAAGACAACAACCACCTGCACGAACAGATCGACGACGTTTACAGCAGCATGGACTATCAGCTCAGAGACCATGCTTGCGGTTACCCTTGACGCCGCATCACAGACAGGAGCGCCTGTGATGGTGTACTCAACGACGAACCTGGGTGCACGAATGGCAAAACGTCATTTTTGCGGATGAATCCAGGTTCTGTTTACAGCATCATGACGGTCGCATCCGTGATTGGCGACATCGCGGTGAACGCACATTGGAAGCGTGTATTCGTCATCGCCATACTGGCATAACACCCAGCGTGATGGTATGGGGTGGCATTGGTTACACGTTTCGTCATTTCTTGTTCGCATTGACGGCACTTTGAACAGTGGACGTTACATTTCAGATGTGTTACGACCCGTGGCTCTACCCTTCATTCGATCCCTGCGAAACCCTACATTTCAGCAGGATAATGCACGACCTCATGTTGCAGGTCCTGTACGGGCCTTCGTGGATACTGAAAATGTTCGACTGCTGGCCTGGCCAGGACATTCTTCAGATCTCTCACCAATTGAAAACATCTGGTCAATGGTGGCAGAGCAACTGGCTCGTCACAATACGCCAGTCACTACTCTTGAACTGTGGTATCGTGTTGAAGCTGCATGGGCAGCTGTACCTGTACACGCCATCCAAGCTCTGTTTGACTCAATGCCCAGGAGTATCAAGGTCGTTATTATGGGCAGAGGTGGTTGTTCTGGGTAGTAATTTCTCAGGATCTATACACCCAATTTGCGTGAAAATGTAATCACATGTTAGTTCTAGTACAATATATTTATCCAATGAATACCCGTTTATCATCTGCATTTCTTCCTGGTGTTGCAATTTTAATGGCCAGTAGTGTATAATACATTGCCAAAAACTGAATACTGGTGGCACCAAACAATACTGAGTGAAAATCCGCGATGGATGCACATGCCTCATTTGTTTTTCTTGCAAGTGGTACCAGACATAATTGTCTTATAAGCGACCATCTATTAAAAACACAATCGCAATGACTATGTTTCTGTCACCCTGCATATAAAGCATTCTTGGTTCTACAGGCACATACAAGTATCGCTAACAATATCCATGTTGAACAACGTAAATATTTTATAAATTGACATATGGTATTGCTTCTGAATGAAGTGGTCATGCATACAAACACTGCAACATTGAATATAGACACTGATCGCATGGGTGTGTATTAATCAGCCAAAGGTGTGGGTGCACGTCGACAGCAGTGTAAGCTCGTGATAAAATTACCCTCTCACTGAAATTAGAAACTGATTTGACTAATGAACGTGCTATTAACCCGATATATGCAGCTCTCTCATGCCCACACTATCAAACAGTATTTGTAATGCATTCTACCTCAGTATCATGTAGACAGTGTACATCGGTTCCACAGGGTTATTCGCGAGGAGGATGATGGTTGACTGAGAACGGTCACATACAATAGATGTTGCGCTATGTAGGGAATCACTTAAAAAATGCAACGCTAAATTGAAGTCGTGAGAAACGTACAAAATTTTATGACCAATACACTGGATTTTCAGATCTACCTATTACTGTAACTGTGACAGCATTTACTAATAGAAGACAAGCAAAAACTGTCCCTCACAGAGAGCATCGATTTAATTAATTTGACACTCAAACTGATAGAGTGAGGAGATAGTTCCAAGACATGCACGGTTGGTTATTTACCAGGTATCCACTACTTTCTTCATGACAAAAGAAGGGTTAGTGTGGCACATGACAGACGCTCGTTGAGTAGCAAGTAGCCACTTGAGAGAGAGAGAGAGAGAGAGAGAGAGAGAGAGAGGGAGAGAGAGAGAGAGACAGCATTTGATTCGACAGGAATTTCTCAGGTATCAATATCAAAGAGTTGCCTCCATCTGATGTTTTGTTTGGGGTCGCGAGATCAAAGGAGGCTGACATCTGGTCCGTGGTCTGTGGTACTTAGTGTCATGATCTGTAATTATCACATTGGGTGGTTTTTGACCTCTGTGACGGGGTCCAGCAATAGACACATATGTGGGAGACCTCTCATAGAGGCTCCTATACCGTACTTCATTTCATTCCTCGGTGCTTATTATATCATTGGAAGTGGGGGTGGGAGTTGCAGATTTCAGATCTAACCAAGTGGGGAAGCCCTGTCTCCCGCAAATTGATTAAATAAAGTATACGTGTAATTTCACATGTCATACACCACTTTACGCCTTTATATGTTTCCTTGTAAGAGGTATTCTCCGTTACTAACGATTATCTTCTATAGAACTGAAGCAAACGTAGTATAATTTCTGAGTGCATATGCCACACAGAATCGATGTTTTAAGAAAGCAGTTTTTTTCATTTTACAGTTTGTCACCACAGTTTATCTCAGCGAAAGCTGCAAGAAGCGTATATGTCATGCGCTGGGAATACACTCCTGGAAATTGAAATACGAACACCGTGAATTCATCGTCCCAGGAAGGGGAAACTTTATTGACACATTCCTGGGGTCAGATACATCACATGATCACACTGACAGAACCACAGGCACAGAGACTCAGGCAACAGAGCATGCACAATGTCGGCACTAGTACAGTGTATATCCACCTTTCGCAGCACTGCAGGCTGCTATTCTCCCATGGAGACGATCGTAGAGATGCTGGATGTAGTCCTGTGGAACGGCTTGCCATGCCATTTCCACCTGGCGCCTCAGTTGGACCAGCGTTCGTGCTGGACGTGCAGACCGCGTGAGACGACGCTTCATCCAGTCCCAAACATGCTCAATGGGGGACAGATCCGGAGATCTTGCTGGCCAGGGTAGTTGACTTACACCTTCTAGAGCACGTTGGGTGGCACGGGATACATGCGGACGTGCATTGTCCTGTTGCAACAGCAAGTTCCCTTGCCGGTCTAGGAATGGTAGAACGATGGGTTCGATGACGGTTTGGATGTACCGTGCACTATTCAGTGTCCCCTCGACGATCACCAGCGGTGTACGGCCAGTGTAGGAGATCGCTCCCCTCACCTTGATGCCGGGTGTTGGCCCTGTGTGCCTCGGTCGTATGCAGTCCTGATTGTGGCGCTCACCTGCACGGCGCCAAACACGCATACGACCATCATTGGCACCAAGGCAGAAGCGACTCTCATCGCTGAAGACGACACGTCTCCATTCGTCCCTCCATTCACGCCTGTCGCGACACCACTGGAGGCGGGCTGCACGATGTTGGGGCGTGTGCGGAAGACGGCCTAACGGTGTGCGGGACCGTAGCCCAGCTTCATGGAGACGGTTGCGAATGGTCCTCGCCGATACCCCAGGAGCAACAGTGTCCCTAATTTGCTGGGAAGTGGCGGTGCGGTCCCCTACGGCACTGCGTAGGATCCTACGGTCTTGGCGTGCATCCGTGCGTCGCTGCGGTCCGGTCCCAGGTCGACGGGCACGTGCACCTTCCGCCGACCACTGGCGACAACATCGATGTACTGTGGAGACCTCACGCCCCACGTGTTGAGCAATTCGGTGGTACGTCCACCCGGCCTCCCGCATGCCCACTATACGCCCTCGCTCAAAGTCCGTCAACTGCACATACTGTTCACGTCCACGCTGTCGCGGCATTCTACCAGTGTTAAAGACTGCGATGGAGCTCCGTATGCCACGGCAAACTGGCCGACACTGACGGCGGCGGTGCACAAATGCTGCGCAGCTAGCGCCATTCGACGGCCAACACCGCGGTTCCTGGTGTGTCCGCTGTGCCGTGCGTGTGATCATTGCTTGTACAGCCCTCTCCCAGTGTCCGGAGAAAGTATGGTGGGTTTGACACACCAGTGTCTATGTGCTCTTTTTTCCATTTTCAGGAGTGTACATTCGCAATGGTAGTCACAGAGTAGAGGAGGGGTGGTTTTGCAGTGATACAGAATCTGCGAAGCATGCTGCCGTGTCATTCGTTGGTGCTGAAGTTATGGTAGAATTGCTAAAACTGTTCGCACTATCAACTGTTATGCTTATTATTAGTATACATTGACGGCGTCTTTTCCATCTCATCCATCCATATTGATTACCACATAATGATTGACTGACATCGCTTGTTCGAGATGGAGAAAGAGTCTTGGTGGAGAGGCAATACTTTCTCGGGATGGCTAGCACTAAAACAGTGATCATGTACAGTCGTGGACAAAACGAGCGAGACGCCTCACCTTTTCGTTATGCTGATCGGCACAGCTTAAAAGTCTGCTACACAGAATAAAAGACGCCGGTACGGAATAAAGGTAGCAATAAAACGTATTGGGGGCGCGAAAATTTCTTAAAATTGCTTTACTGATAGTCTATCTGTCTCCATCGAGGTTAGAACTGAAAACAAACCAAACCTCCCTTGCAGTAACAGGCAACCCAGGCAAACAGCCCTTTATTATTACCCCAGACATGAATAAGGCGGCAATTTCGCAAAGAAAATGGCAAAATTAGTGGTGACATGACGGTAGAAAATTCATGTTTTTGAGACCAGAAAGCTGTATGCAACAGAAACTGCAGATCATTTTGCCACTTTCATTGCGAAATTGCCGGCTTATTCATGTCTGGGGTAATAACAGAGAGCTGTCTGCCTGGGTTGTCTGCTAGCGTAGTAAAAGGTGTTTGCCGCTGCAAGGGAGGTCTGGTTTTTTTGGGTTCTAATCTCCATGGAGGCAGATAGACTATCAGTAGAGCAATTATAAGAGATTCTCGCGACTCCAATACGTTTTATTGCTACCTTTATTCTGTATCGGCGCCCTGTGGATGTCAATATGAAACTCTTGTAGGATTTGATTCTTGTTACTGCCTACTTTTTCCGCTTCTGTCAATAATTGAATTGACTGAAGTGTGGCACTGAATGATTTTTAACTGAATTTCGTTATAAATCTTCACGCATTGCTAAACTTGCACACTTTCATGGTAGGTCAGCAACGGAAATCCAGTATGACTGGTCTGAACGTTGACACAGACCGTTTCACGGCCGAATGCGCATAATATTTTGCTAATTCGTAACGATCTGGGGTACTTTGTCTTACCAAAACAGCTATGCTATCTCGATAAGCTGAAATTCATTTTTATTAGTACAGTTCATATTAATTAGCGTTTCTTCTTTCGTTTGTATCTTACATTTACGTGTTCTGTTTAACACACTAATCAGAATTAATATAGTCTTACATATGATTGAAAACAGTCTGACAAAGTTCGGATAGTTTTTCAATTTCACGCCTGTGCATAGTATGTTGGTAGCACTTCGTCGCCTTGCCTGTTTTGCTGTGTAGCAGACTTTTAAGCTGTGCGGATCAGCATAACAAAGAGGCGAGGAGTCTCGCTCGTTTTGTCCACGACTGTACATGATTGCAATATGACGATCAATCGAAACAGGAAATAGAGCCACCAGCTATCATGTCACTGTGACAGATGAGTTTAAATGTAGAGGCCATCAATCACTGATGGAGAGCAATTTGGAAACGCTCCACAATGGTATGAAACTCTTCCATTCCCTTTGTGTTGTGACTATCTTTTATTTAAAATCATCAAGTGTGTGTGTATGTGGACAGGAGAGGGTGTTGTGTTGTGGGTGCAGCAGCAACAACATGGTTTACACTCTGCGACGTCTAGTCTGTGACAGGTAATATATCGAAACTTGTTAACATCAGGTTACAACCTGACACAGACCTCAAAGTCATCGTGGAAAAAACAAAATTTATGGCAATGCACAAAGTGTGTTACAGCAGAAAAAACACAATGTTTCAAACAAAGACACAGGGTCACAGGGAGCTTCTCTTGCCACTGATAGTCTGTGGGATATGGTCCTTCTCCTCCTCCTACAGTACAGACTTTGACACTTAACACTGGTCTGTGCAGTGGATCAATACCTGTATATTTAATGCGATTGGCACATATGTTCGATTATGGCATGCATACGGTATTTGTTTTAGATATATCGGAAGAGAGGCATGTGGTAAAAATCTTACCGAGTTCTCTATCTGATGAAGTTAGCGGAGCTTTTTTGGTTCGCAATGTTCCTCTGTTGTATGGTACAGAATAACGATGATAGAATGTTAGGGTGATAGACGTGAATGGAACCTGAGGTATGTGGATCTCCTTTGACTGCAGTACATGTAATATGTTGAGTCTTCCTAACTTTCCCAATAAGAAACACCACCGTAACTGTGATTCTTGAGTTTCTCCCGGCGTACTTGATAATCAAAATATCCACGGGTGTACTGCCGGTCTATAGTGTCCAACGGGCACAATATTTCGGCCATCAAACATGTCGCCATCATCAGGTGAACTGACGGACTGAGCTCCTGTGAACGTGCGGGCACGGAGATCCGTACACTATGGCTGCTCAGGGGTAACTGGGTTCGGTCATCTCAGACGCCGTCGCAATCTGTTCCACCGCGCTACCGTGGCGCGGGGCGCGGACGGCGGAGGGAGCGCGCCGCGGGCGGAGGGTATTTAAATCGGCCGCCGCCGCGACTGAACCCAGTTCCCCCTGAGCAGCCATAGTGTACGGATCTCCGTACCGGCACGTTCACAGGAGCTCAGTCCGTCAGTTCACCTGATGATGGCGACATGTTTGATCGCCGAAATATTGTGCCCGTTGGACACTATAGACCGGCAGTACATCCGTGGATATTTTGATTACCACCGTAACTGTTTGTACTGTCTTTTATACTACCTCGTGTTGCAGGAGCAGGCTACGTTTGGCGCTGACCTTCCTCATCGTAAAAGGTTGGTGGAGCAATGACAACATGTTCGCCAGCCGAAGTGGCCGTGCGGTTCTAGGCGCTGCAGTTTGGAACCGCAAGACCGCTACGGCCGCAGGTTCGAATCCTGTCTCGGGCATGGATGTGTGTGATGTCCTTAGGTTAGTTAGGTTTAACTAGTTCTAAGTTCTAGGGGACTAATGACCTCAGAAGTTGAGTCCCATAGTGCTCAGAGCCATTTGAACCATTTGAACAACATGTTCTCATTTCCACCGAATGGTCAAAACACGGCCCTGTCGCAGTAACTCAGCTGAGCCTGTTTCGACACGAGTTGCAGAACTTGGTAGACTTCTGCTCAGCTCAGGCTTTAATTGGAACGATCACATGCGCAAAGGTTCAGTTATGGCAGGACAGAGTCTAAGAATCAGTTACAAGATGCTTAGGGACTATCTAAAACGACGATGGAATTTTACTGTAGCAGCTAGGTTTGAGACAGGTGACTCATTTCGAGATATGAGAGTGCCACGAGTATAATTTACTAGTGGATGTAATCATTAAAAGACTTCTCCATAGCATCCAACACAGAATGTGGCTTAATGGAACAACCTGATTCCAAATCGCAGACACACTAGAGATCACAAAAGCCTGTGTACATTTCTTACTACTTCAATCAGCACACCATCCACTGTATGTGGTCATTTTCAATCAACCATCACCTATAACCCGGTGGACATATCACAGAATATTGCACAAAGATCTAGCGGCGGCATGAGGAAGTTGCAAATACTGGCTTCATAACACTTTCCTTAGCCAAATCACTTTCTAAATTCGGTGATTTTATTACGAGCTTACAACGTTGGTGACGTTTAACCGCAATTTCTGACCGTTAATACACACTTCGGTGATCAACGCCGACATTCAGTGTCACAGTATTTGTGTGGAAAAACCACTTTATTCGGAGGTAATGACATACCTCGATTTATAAGGCTTCTATAGTTCCTAACTTGGATATCGTTAGCGATACTTGTGAGCAATTGTAGAATCATGACCAATTGTGACAGTAACATAGTCGTTGCGATCGTGTTTTTAACATCTGGCGGTTTGTAATATGATTACATTTCTCTTTCTAAGACACAGTGGTATCACTCACAAGAAAAACTTACGAGACATGTCCACCCATCAGCGATTTTCCCCCAGTATTGTTTCGTATCGCCAGCATTCAGTTATTGGCGAAGTATTATACTTAGTACTAGGGGATGCGTGATGGATTCGCCTTGAGCATCAGGCTTATGAAGTATGTGTATGTGTTCCGACATGTGCAAAGAAAATGGATATGTCCTGTCGATAGCCGCAGAGAGAATAGAAGATATTTTCTTATTTGGAAAATTATGTCAGGTCATAAGAATAGCACAGATATTTCTATTTCCAGCTACGTGGAGTGGCCGCGTGGTTAGAGGCGCCATGTCACAAACTGCGCGGCCCCTTCTGCAGGAGGTTTGAGTCCTCTCCCGGGAGTGGGTGTGTGTGTCATCCTTAGCGTAAGTTAGTTTACATAGTGTGTAAATGTACGGACAAATGTTCTCAGCAGTTTGGTCCATTCGGAATTCACACAAATTTGAACATTTCTATTTCCACAGCCACAGGAGGGGGTGTTCCCGAAACTTCACACATTGTCGAATAAGGCTGCAATAGTAACATTTAATTTTAAGAACAGCTTTCAAATATATATGTGGCCTACTTCCTAGGACGATCCTGTCTGGGAGCGAGCGGCGTGCGGCAGTCGTAGCCAGTGGTGGGAACTATCCAAGTTCCTGGACTACGGTAGGAGCCGTCCGAATGGAAAGGCCGATTACGGTACAGGAATATATCTGACCTAACCGTGGCGCCCTCTAGACAGCTAAATAGCTAATTAATACTCGGTACGTGTTAGCATATGTTCTGTGTGGAAATTTGAGAAGATTCAATATGGACGTGTGCTTGTGCTGGAGAATTATTCCCTCCCATGTAAGTTGTCTGGTTGACTGCTTGATTTGGTTGTGGGAAGATCGATTGTGGTGTGTGTTGTTTGCATCTAGAAGGTGAAAGACGCGTGGAAGACATGTTTACTGGTTCTCTAGACATGAGAAACACCTTAGTTCACTTTGTAAATTGTAAGGACGATTTGGAATCTATTATATCACCAACATTAGTATTCATGAGTAGAATTATCATTTTCTTTCGAGTTTTCACATAATGGGTTCGCAGACAAGATAAGTTTCACGTTCTGCATGGCTTACGGCGCGTTCCATCTCGCTGCACTTGCAAAAGTTTGGGATTTCTAGAGGAATAATTTCCACTCTATATCTTGAGAATTATACTGTGCAAGCGACACAGCTATGCAGGCGATATTGCTATGTGCTTCATGTCGAGAAGTATCGCGGAAAAGGTATAATATTCTGGTAAACCATGTGAAAATACATGTTCTTGTAATCCCAGAGCCTGGAGATGGTTGTAGGAAGCAAGAAAGATAGCAGATCAGGGTGAGAAACAGTAATACCTTTGTGCCGAGGGGAACAGACCCGGCCTTTGTACAACCGATTGGATATTGACCTCGGTCTGATGAGGGTGTTGTGGTCACATGTCAAGCCAGTGTGTGTGTTGGGTCAGAGTACTTGTGACCATCGGCTGCAGTGGATGACCAGCTGACCCTGTGCGAAATATGTAGTGCTGCGCGAAGTATATACGGTGCATCTACTTATGCTGTCTTCTTGCTGTATGTACGTGTGTTTGGTGGTTGGCAGCTAGATGCAGGATGCAGAAGGAATAATTCTGTATGGTGGAGGATACGAATTGAGTGTTTACTACATAGATATGGTATGTGGTGATATAGCCGGGTATCAGATCGGTTTCATGCTGAAATATTAGAGATTTCCCCGATAGTAGCAGAGCAGCGTAATTGAGTAAGTTTCTTTCCGTATTTGACGATCTGTAGACCAATTCTGCTGACACGCCGATCTGAGCAAAATAGTTTTGCCACTAAAAGTTTCGTCTGCAGATAAAAAATGGCGTGTAGTGCACCCACTCTAGCAGCAGCAGTCTGAAGTGTAAATTCAGTAAGAGCCAGTCACAATGTTCCCTTCATTGACAAGACATCCTTTGCGTTGGAGGATAGGAGTCTCTAAAGTCTGGTTCGTACAAGATGGGGCAAAGTATCTACAGAAAGTTCTGAGAGTAACGTGATGCCTTATTTGTTCTAGTGTTCAAAGACAAGTTGAAGCAGACCATCCATCTCTGGGGTGGAAACTGTCCCTCACCCGCTATAGTGGCATTAGGACATCACCAGAGTAGCAGCTGTAGGACACTGAAAACTCCAGCCACTTTTCTCTTTTGTGGGACAGTGCTTCAAATTCTGTTTGTGTAATTGTTCCGATTTTTCAAATGGTTCAAATGGCTCTGAGCACAATGGGACTTAACTTCAGAGGTCATCAGTCCCCTAGAACTACTTAAACGTAACTAACTTAAGGACAACACACACATCCATGCCCGAGGCAAGATTCGAACCTGCGACCGTAGCGGTCGCGCTGTTCCAGACTGTAGCGCCTAGAACAGCTTGGCCACTCCGGCCGGCTCCGATTTTTCCATCTATACATAGACAGTGCTCTCTTTCCAAACAACAATAAAGGTTTAATGATTAACAGTGTTTCCGCAAGCATGAACAGACATGATGAAGAATTTTAGCTGTGAAAATATAAGTGAACGTTTGTCGTTTCTGAGGCATATGTTGAAAGCAGGACGTTGCGATTTCCGGGAAGGGTAACACATGATGGACAGAGTCCCTCATTAGGACCCTCAGGAAGAGTGCATTCGTTGTTATTCTGGGATACTTTCGTAAACAGGCCCTGTTGGGACAAGAATTTCCATGCAGACAAGCTGAGACATCACGGAAGCTCCTACATCAACAAAGACAACTGTTAACTATCTCTGCAGCACTTTACGAGTTCTGGGAAGGGTTGATATATGATGGACAGGCTGTCGCATTAGGATCACTAGGAAGAATGCATCCTGTGTTATTCCGGGAAAGCATTGCAAAAGATTTTTATAGTGCATCCAGAGGGAGACTTGGCTGTTATTTACATAGACATGTGACGTCAGTATAACACTGACAACCTTTTAGCTGCAACTGTCAAGGTGAGTCGCTAGGTAAACATCTCGCTCGGCAATTAGGCCAGCGCTGAACCCGCAGGTAGAAAAGCGATGCATTAGCGCACCAGCAATGGTAAACATTTGCGAGGCCAAACGCATCTCGCGTAGGGGACAGGCTGAGCCGCCGTGAATGTCCACACATCCAGTCATCATTCTGCCTCGAACCTCTGTAGGAAACAGGTCGCTGAAACGTCGCTGTCGAAGTTTTTGAAGATAGTTCGAAAGCGTTTTTACATGTAATGAGAATTTGTGCACTGCATTATTTTGGCTGTTTAAACGTTGTGAGCATGTTTGCGAAGTGTTATACATGCATTATTATGACACTTTTACATGTAGTAAGTGTGTCTGTATATCAGTGTATTTTATTTTGTGAACATGTCTACGCTGTGCAGTGCATTATTTCGACAATTTACAAATAGTGAGCGTGTTTGCAGAGGGTTTATATGCATTATTTTGGCAATTTACAAGTTGTTTGATTGTCTGTACACCAGTGTACTGCATTATTTCGGTAATTTACGAGCAGTTTGCAGATCTGTAGGTTATTTATTGTGACTCCAAGCACGTCAGGGTGAGTGTTTTGTATCAGTGTAATAAATAAACTATGTCAAATCCATGCCTAAATAAACTGTTACAACTTTCCACTAAAAATAAATCAGGTACACTCCTTCCTCTCCAGCAGCTGGACACAGAATGATTACTTTTCCCGCCATTTCTTACCCTGAACACCATCTTCGATTACGTCATGGAAAGGATGGCAGGGCCCTCTGGTGGCGGCACTGTGTACTACATTAGTTGGACTCTGGACCTCATGGTGAATACATTTGATGAAGCTACTGTCTATGACAAATCAAACGTTTAAATAAACAATGCATGTAAAATACTGACTTACATTCATCCTATCTAGCAGTGCATATCAGACTCAGTTCTTTTCCCACCAATTCCAAGGAAGAGGTGGTGGTTGGACGAGTTAGGTTAGTGGAGGGAGACAAATTGATTTTCTCCCACCATTTTTCCAGCCAAAATTTTACCAGCATTTTCTTGGTGGGGAAGAGCGGGTGAGAGAGGGGAGTTGGGGGAAGGGAGGTGTTAGGATTTTTTTTTAAAAAATTTTTTATTCAATTATTGTATTATACATAATGACCCACTACCTAACTACATTAGTGGGTCCTAATAATGATACAACGAATTGCAGCTTTTTTATTCTACACTAACTACACTACGCTACACTACAGGTAATTTTACTATTGTTAATACTATAACTTGACCGCTATGGGGTTCTAAGCTACTTAATCTAAGGACTTAATGCTGCAGTCTATTCTAGAGTATTATCCTATCTTCTACATCTATTCTCAAAAATTACATAAGTCGTTGTTGGTGTGTGGTTCAATCCGGTGTTTTTGTACCCCCCTCCCTCCTAGTCCAGGGCAAGGCGGATTCCAGCCGTGAGGCGACTGGCCATGTCCTTACCGCGCGGTGCAGGAGGGGTGCACTAGGTCTTAATCGGTATCAATTTATTACTTTTAGTGGGTGTCCCTTAGGAAGTTCTTAAGGACTTTCTTTGATATTTCATTTGTTAGTTCGTTTAGTATGTTGAACGTGTTATCATGCCTTATTAGATGGTACGTGTCGTTATTTGGTAATTGTTGTCTGAGATCATGGGCTACATCATCGAAGAGGTGGCACTCGTACACCACATGTTCTGGGGTGCCTTGCACAGCACCACAGTTACAGGCTGGTGTAGCCTGCTTCCCAAACCGACATAGATGTGTTGGGTATGGTCCATGTCCAGTAAGAAAGTGCAGCATTCCTCTCGTTGGCGTGAAAAATGTGAGTTTTGTCCGTTCTTCTATATCCGGAAGCAATTCATAAGTTCTGCGTCTCGTATCCTCATTGCTCCACTGTTCTTGCCACAGTTCCATCCCTCTCTTTTTGATGGCGTTTTTATCCCCAGCATAGACCCCAAGTATTTCCCTAATTTTGTCCAGATTTTCCTTCTTCATCCAGTACCAGGCGGCCTGCTCACGAATTTTTATGTCCAGCGGACATATCGCCATTAGCACTAAAAGCGCTCCTCCAGGTGTAGTCCTGTAGGCCCCTGCTGAACGTAGGAGCATTTTCCGCTGCACTCTTCTTACGGCCATGGCAGGCATGACCCTCGTGAGTCTGTGTGCCCAGACCCCTGATCAGTATCCTAGTATTGAAGTCAAGATGCTATTATGGTATAATTTGGTTAGGTTTGGTGGGAGGTGAAATCGTTTATGACCAATTCCAATGAGGTTGTTCAGTAATGCCAGGAATTTTTGGGATGCGGTATCTATATGTGATGCAAAGTTCCACCTCTCATCGATGATTACACCCAGATAACGGGCCTCGCGGCGCCGAAGAACTGGTGTGCCATTGATTCTCACTGTTGGATTCCTGACCAATTGGCGTTTAAGAAGTAGGTATGTAGACTTACTAGGCGCAATCGTCATTTTGGTTTTGTGACACCATGATGTAAGTACGTTTATGGCTCTCTCTACCTTGGGCTCTAAGTCCTCGCGGCTTCGGCCGCCGACCAACAGGTGGAGGTCGTCTGCGTATGCTATGACCTCTAGCACATCGTCACTGTTCTTCAGGTCTTCCAGTAATGGCTCCATGTTGATGTCCCAAAAGAGAGGTCCTAGTACAGAGCCTTGAGGACATCCTTTTGTCACAGTCTTCCAGACTATGCCGCTGGGGGCCGATAGCCAGACCTCCCTGTCTGCACAATAGCTCCTCAGACAGCCGTATAGTAGCCCTGGGCAGTTCTTATCCCGCAGGCAGGAAAAGAGTGAGGGCCACCACAGGTTGTCGAAGGCTTCACTAATGTCCACCATGATGCCGACGACATACTTGTGCGGGGTGGAGTCACAGACCTCGGCGGCCAGGGCGATTGCGTCAGATGAGGAACGCCCAGACCGGAAGCCAAATTGTCTGTCATACATCCCGCACAGCATACGGTGTGCTGTCAGTCTGTTTGCCAGTAGCCTCTCAAAAAGTTTTCCCAGTGAGTCTAACAGGCAGATGTGTCTATATGAC
This sequence comes from Schistocerca gregaria, assembly GCF_023897955.1. Classification (NCBI taxonomy): domain Eukaryota; kingdom Metazoa; phylum Arthropoda; class Insecta; order Orthoptera; family Acrididae; genus Schistocerca; species Schistocerca gregaria. The sequence continues at coordinate 298,807,017 of NC_064931.1, forward strand.
TTGATTTCGGCGGGATCTTTCTCTGGACCCTTTTTGATAATGATTATGTTTGCCTTTTTCCATATTGCTGGAAATTTCCCGAGTCTCAGGCACTCGTTATATAACTTAGTGAGAGGAGCTACGAGCTGGGGGGCAAGGAATTGCACCACTTCCGCATTAATGCCGTCTGGGACAGAAGCTTTTCCCCTTTTGAGGGACTTGATCTGGGCAGCAACCTCTTCTTCAGAGAAGGGGTAAGTTCCGATGTTATTGCCATAGTCCCTTAGGTCTTCTCTCCTTGTTCTTTTCTGCTCTTCTGTATCGTTTTCCTCTTCGTCGTCAGGTAACAAGACCCGAAGGAGGGCCTCAGCAGTTTCCTGCCATGTGCCCGTCATCCAGTCCCCGTCCCTGACGGTGGATAGCACCATAGGTGATCTTATTTTTTCCCGTACTAGTTTGTACGGGACGCCCCAAGGGTCTGTAGCCAATTGGCTTTTTACGTAATTTTCCCAGCTTCTGATCCTTACTGCCCTAAGCTCCTGCTGAAATTGATCCTTGCTTTCTCTATAGATCCGCAACCATCTTTGTTTTTCTCCCCAGACGACACTCCGCTGGTAGTACCTCCTTGCCCTCCTTACAGCCTGCCGCATCTGTCCTAATTCGACCGACCATGGTGTGGGGGTGGCCGCAACGGCTCTCCTCCTGGTTGGTACAGCAGCACGCACTGCCCTGGTGATCGCTTGTACCAGTTTTTGGGCGTACTCTTCCACGTTTTCGTCACCCTCCAGCAATGCCGGAAGGTTGCACTCTTCCGCAAGACGGTCCCAGTTAGTCTTATTATAATTGAGCTGCAGCTCCCACCCCAAGTCCCAGTGGCACTCCCTTTCTCCAATAGTAAAAGTTATTAGGTTATGATCGCTCGTGGTTGCTCTGTCCCATACTTTCCAATTAGCGACTTTTGTTGTAAGGTTTGGTGTCACTAATGTAACATCAATATTGGTGCCTTCTCCCCCCCCCCCCCCCCCGCCAGAATAGGTCGGGGGGACCATTGCTGATTGGCAACCACCAGTTGCAGTGCCATGATTGTCTCTTCGGCCTTGAGCCCTCGTTCGTCGTGTGTGCCACTGAACCATAGGGGGGACTTTGCATTTATGTCCGCCTTTACGAGCATCCTGCGTCCCTGCAATGCCGTGGCAACTTGTATGAGTGTCTCCAAAAACACGTCTATTTCTCTTCCATACTGGAAGTATATGTTGGTGATGTATATCACTCCTGTGGGTGTTTGCAATTCCACAACATTGCAGTGTTCGCCAGAATATTGCGCAAGTACGGTGGCTCTATATGTTCTATTGATGATTACCACTACAGCTCTTGGCTCTGTATCAGAGTGTATTATTTGCCAGTTGGGAGCCATGAATGGGATCCGCCCCACTTAGGAGTATGGTTCCTGCAAACAGAGTACATCTAGACTCTTCTCTTCCACCACCCTCCGGAGTTCCTGCAGGACTAGCTTACTATTGTGTGTGTTGATCTGACCCACGTTTAATTGGCTCACGTGGGAAATAGGTGTGAATATGTGATTCTGGCCAGTTTTTGGACCCGTCGTGGGCTACTCTGCCATTTGTTATTACTGATTGGTGGTATAATTCATTTATGTCAAATTTTTCATTCCTGCTTTCAAATACCTTTTTGACTAGGTCTCGCAGGGCCCTGAAGTCAGTGGGGAGATTCATTGTCTTGAGCTGGATTCTGTCTACAGCCTCCATTACTGGAAAGGTGACGTCTCTGCCATACTCGTGGCCGACGCGTACCACATGTCTTAGTGCAGTGGTGAGGATTGCCGGCTCCTCCAATCTGGATAGTTGCAGTGCGTGCTCCAGGTTGGGGTATACTCGTAAGGGATCAATTCCCATTCCTCCCTGGGAAGGTGGGTCTGAGGATGGGGTTGTACTGGTCACTTCCCTACATTGGACATGTTAGGCTACTATTTGTTTGCTGTGGGGTAGTGAACTCCCAAGCACAGGATGCCTTTGTGGTCGAGAGTGATCTTGGTTCGACCTAGGTTCCCAGCAGGGAGGAGAGGGAGCATCTTCTTCACATGGGTCAGTTTGTATGCACACGTCTTTCATAGTTATCACCAGAGATGGCGACTGCGTGATTTTTTTGTATGAATTTTTTAAATTTGTTCGCCCTCAGAGCGTCCCTCAGCCTCTTGCTTGGGGATTTCCTTTTTGGCTTCCTGATTTCAGGTATAGCCTCAGCCATAGTCTATTCGAGAAATTAATCTTTGTTCTAGCATCCTGTACGTTGGGCAGTTCCTACCCGTGGTATTACAGGGTTTTCTTCCCCTTTTTGTACATGGAATGCAGGTTGTATTCTTATTACAACTTTTCCTTGCGTGGTCCTCTGCTCCACACCTGGAGCAGGCCGGCTTCCTCTCGCAGTGTTTATGGACATGGTCCAAATCGCTGCAGTTGTGGCAACGGGGGACTACTAAATAATCTCTAACATTAATTGCGTGGAAACCAATGTATATTTTCCCCATAGCGGTTAGCTTGCGCCACATCTTGCCAGAGACCTCGGCTACGTGATGGACAACATCACGTTCCCCAGGTCCCGTTTTGAAACGCAGTTTGAATTCGTTCTTGAACGTTTCCCATTCAATGTCCTCAAAGTTTTGATTATACATGGTTTCATATATATCGCTTTCTGTTAATGCTACCGATATGTCATACAGTATTACCAAAGGATTTCTTTTTCTGGGTGGTTCGCATTTAATGGCTTTGTTCAATTTTGAGTTGTTTAATATTTTGTCCCTGTCTTCCTCCATGGCAAGATCTACAACTACAACATTTTTGTGGCTTTTAGTTTATTAATTTTAATCTTGTCTCTTGCTGGGTCGATAGTAGTTGTGAAGATCTCTTGCACGTTTTTGATGGTTTGTCCAGGCAGGGGCCTTAGAAAGATTGCCGTGTCTGGTTTCTTGGAGATCTTTGCAATTGTTTCTTTGGTTGATTGGGCCTTCGTGGCGGCTTGCGCCACCACTCCAGCCCATGTCTTGACCGGTTGTTCTTGTCTAAGTCTTGTATTTTCTTTCTCTAACTCTTCGAGACGCCCCTCAAGCTTTGCATTGGCAATAGCCCAGGCAGCGAGCTCGTTCTTTATTGCCAGGACCGCGGCCTGGCTTATTTTTCCATTCTTTATACTTGAGTCCAAAATTTGGCTTATTCGACAGTGTCTGTCATATACATTTCATCTTCATGTCCCATTTCCTCCTGTGAGGTGGGGACAGTAGACATACTCGCCCTCGAAGTCGCACACGAGTCACTCGTCTCTTGGTCAGCCATGTATGTAGATGAGTGAAAAAAGATTGGGAGCCCGTCTCTTATCCCGGACCGGCTCCTCTGGCATGGGGGGGGGGGGGGGGGGGGGGAATGTTGCAGTTCGCCCACCAGCCTCGCCCCAAGGCCAAGGAGACTCTTCGAACTGCAGGGTTCAGCGCGCCATTGCCAGCGCACTGGTCCCCTTCGGTGGCTCTGTCATCGTCGATTTCACTCGACGCTTCTAGGCAAGTGCACCCCCCACTCCGGAGAGGCGGATGCACCTCTCGCCCTTCGCCGCTTACTAGCCCGAGCTTCCACCTCTCGGCCAAGGACCCACTCCTACTCAGGTGGTGGGTCGGTCGCCCAGTCGTTCGGCGGTCTGGACCCATCTAACCTAGCCCAGGCGATGTCACCACCTCCTGGGTTTGTCAGAACACGCCCCGGTTACCCAGGGGCGCGGCGAAGCACACTTGCCGAGTCACGCCGCGATCCCACGCCGACAAACGAGGTCTCCGGCATGCAGAGCACCTGATGGTCTGTGCCCTGCGAACAGAGAGGGACTGGTGTTCAGTCCTCTGACACAGCTCCCCCTGTGCCACGCACCCTTCGCTTTCGCATCGAGTTGGGTCGCAGCTCTCCCTTTTGTCGCAAGGCGGAAGCCGAGCTTGACATCTGGCACCACGGGAAGGCGGAAAGAGCCACTTGGGAAGGAGAGGCTATAAGAGACGCATCACTTCCCCGAGTGAGGACTGCCGCGGCACGCCCAACTGGAAGCGATACGCCCCAGTGCGAGGTTCCGTACCTTACGGAGCGCCGGTAACGGGCGGGCCCGCGCCGAAACGCGCCGTCAAGCGACTGACCTCTCGCCAGACGAGGTGTTAGGTTTGTGGAGGTAGCTCGATAGATCTATTTTCCTACCAAAATTTGAACTCCTTGCCGTGAGTGATTCTGACGTTGCCACATCTATTGCCGCCATCTTGAATAAATTTTGCAACGCTGCAGAGTGGAGCCATGTTCTTGTTCCACTACTACTAGCATGTACTCTCTGAGGTCATTTCCCGCTCTATTGTAAAAACTGTGCCCTATAGCCTAAATAGTTTTTAGTAGCCTAATGAGAAAAAAAAATTGATTGACTACATGAGTTGCAAATAACCCAGTCATTCGAAAAACGGATTTGAATATGCTGTGCAGAACTGGCAGCGCACCAGTATTAACAACAATGTGAAAGGAAAATGATATATTCGCACCAGTCGAGTACTGGTTCCAGGATACATCACGTGTGGCTAGTGACAGATATCGGGCTAACTCGCGGTTTGTACACTGAGGTGACAGAAGTCATGAGGTACTTCCTAATATCGTGTCGCACCTCCTCTTGCCCAGCATAGTGCAGCAACTCGACGTGGCATGAACTCAACAAGTTGTAGGAAGTTCCCTGCAGAAACACTGAGCCATACTGCCTCTACGAACCGTCCATAATTACGAAAGTATTACTGGTGCAGGATTTTGTAGAATAACTGAGGCCTCGATTATTTCTCATAAATCTTCGATGAGATTCTTGCAGGGTAACCAAGTTGATCAAATCATTCACTCGAAGTGTCCAGAATGGTTTTCAAAACCAATGGCTAACAATTGTGACCCAGTGACATGGCGCATTGTCAAAAATTTCATGTATTTTTGGGAACATGAAGTCTATGAATGGCTCCAAGTAACCAAACATAGCTATTTCCAGTCAATGATCGGTTCATCTGGACCGAGGATCCAGTCCATTCCATGTAAACACGGTGCACACCGTTCTGATTCCACCACCGAATTTCACAGTTCCTTGTTGACAACTTCGGCCCATGGCTTCGTGGGGTCTGCGCCATACTCGAACCCTACCATCAGCTCTTACCAGCTGAAATTGGGACTCATCCGACGAAGCCATGTTTTTACAGTCATCTAGAGTTCAACAGATATGGTCACGAGCCCAGGAGAGACGCTGCAGGCGATGTCGTGCTGTTTAGCAAAGGCAGTCACGTCGGTCGTCTGCCAATTAACGCCAAATATCGCCTCACTGCCTTAACGGATACGTTCGTCCTCCGTTCCATAGTGATTTCTGCGGTTATTTCACGACGTGTTGGTGGTCCGTTAGTACTGAGAACTCTTCGTAAAAGCCACTGCCCCTGGTTGTTAAGGGACCGTCGACCGTGGTGAGACGTAATGCCTGAAATTTGGTGTTCTCGGCATACTCTTGACACTGCGGATCTCCAAATATTGAATTCCCTAACGATTTCCGAAATGGAATGTCCTATGTGCCTAGTTCCAGCTATCACTGTGCTTTCAAAGTCTGTTAATTCCCATCGTGCGGCCATAATCTGCGAAAACATTCTGACATGAATCACCAGAGTACAAGTGGCAGCCTCACCGATGCAATGCCCTTTCACATCTTGTTGGAAGTTCCCTTCAGAAACATAGTGCCATACTGTCTCTATAGCCGTTCATAATTACGAAAGTATTACTGGTGCAGGATATTGTACAATAACTGAGGTCTCGATTATTTCTCATAAATCTTCGATCGCAGTACTACCGTCTTCTGTATATGTGTATATTGCTATCCCATGACTTTTGTCGCCTCAGTGTATAATTTCGAGATGAACAGGTTTATTTTGAGAATTTTCGGACGCTTAAAAAATTACATTTTAGAAAATTTTTGTACAATTTGTGTACAAACGTTGCAGCTAACTTATTTCGTAGCAGATCACTATTCGCGGTTAATGAAATTCATCCCGAATTTCAGTGTATATCAAAGCGAATACATGCACATTTTTGAGATTGTTGGGACGCTGTTATGGTCTTGAGCATTATCTGTTTCATGTTAAATCGGTGTTTGTGATTACACTATGTGATAAAGAGTATCCGGACATCCCCAAAAAACATACGTTTTTCATATTAGGTGCATTGTGCTACCACATACTGCCAGGTACTCCATATCAGCGACCTCAGTAGTCATTAGACATCGTGAGAGAGCAGAATGGGGAGCTCCGCGGGACTCACGGAATTCGAACGTGGTCAGGTGACTGGGTGTCACTTATGTCAAACGTCTGTACGCGACATTTCCACTCTCGTATACATCTCTAGGTCAACTGTTTCCGATGTCATAATGAAGTGGAAACGTGAAGGGACACGTACGGCACAAAATCGTACAGGCCGACCTTGTCTGTTGACTATCGGAGACCGACGACAGTTGGAGAGGGTCGTAATTTGCAATAGGCAGACATCTATCCAGACCATCACACAGGAATTCCAAACTGCATCAGGATCCACTGAAAGTACTACGACAGTTTTGCGAGAGGTGAGAAAACTCGGATTTTATGGTCGAGCGGCTGCTCATAAGCCACACACCACGCCGGTAAATTCCAACGGACGGCTTGCTTGTTGTAAGGAGCGTAAGCACTGAACGATTGAACAGTGGAAAAACGTTGTGTGGAGTGACGAATCACGGTACACAATTTGGCGATCCGATGGCTGGGTGTGGGTATGTAGAATGCCCTGTGTACGTCATCTGCCAGCGTTTGTAGTGCCAACAGTAAAGTTCGGAAGCGGTGGTGTTATGGTGTGGTCGTGTTTTTTTTTATGGAGGGGCTTGCACTCCTTGTTGCTTTGCGTGGCAATATCACAGCACAGGCCTACATTAATGTTTTAAGCACCTTCTTGCTTCCCACGGCTGAAGAGCAATTCGGGGATGGCGATTGCATCTTTCAACACGATCGTGCACCTGTTCATAATGTAAGGCCTGTGGCGAAGTGGTTACACGACAATAACATCCCTGTATGGAACACCTTTGGGATGTTTTGGAACGCCGACTTCGTGCCAGGCCTCACCGAGCAATATCGATACCTCTCCTCAGTGCAGCACTCCGTGAAGAATGGACTGCCATTGCCCAATAAACCTCCCAACACCTGATTGAACGTATGCCTGCGAGTGTAGAAGCTGTCATCGAGGCTAATGGTGGGCCAACACCATGTGGAATTACAGTTTTACCGATGGAGGGCGCCACGAACTTGTAAGTCATTTTCAGCCAGGTGCCCAGATACTTTTGATCACATACTGCACTTACAGCAGCTCATTTTACATGTCATGTTACATCTAGTTTTTCCTTTCAAGAGGAGTGAATATTTCCTACATTTAACTTAAATGAAGGTTTCTTTTGAGTCTGTTAGCAACTACAGCATCAAACAGTTATAGAAAACTAATAATTTTTAACACATGTTTATCTGTTGCCTCAATGGAATTCTCCTTTTTGTACTAGTTGCCTCAGACCTTAAATAGAATTAGGAATATTTTTAGGTAAACAGGTTAAAAGATAATGAGGCTTTGTTTCAAGTTATTTATTCACTGCTCTGTAAAACGCTGCAACAGCCACAATGCAGACCTGCTGTGAATGCTGTTATAGAACATGGGACGAGTTAGTTTGCGTTCGTAAGCAGGTGGAAATCGCCCTGAATACTGTCAAACGATAGGTAGCTGCAGAGAATATGTGTGTTGGAAGGTCTTCCAAGAGTCGTGCACGGAAGTACCAAAGGTACCTCAAGTGATGTCCTCTTCTATGGCTCCTGTCTCATCTGTGTAAAGTATGGAATGTGTCACTATTCCTCCACTTGACCGTGAATGATGTTTCAATGGTTGGTCTTGACGTCGTTTACACGTTAGACAGCAAATGACAAGTATAAGTATAAGGAAATGACAAGTATATGTGTTACGGTTTACTTACAGAAAATAAGGGGAACTATACTCCAAAAATACAAGAACACCACAATGTTTGATTAGAATTCATAAAACCCTTATATATAAAATTCTCGTGTCACGGTGTTAGTTGCCATACTCTTCCGAAACGGCTCTATCGATGCTGATGAAATTTTACATGTATATTCGGTAGGTCTGAGAATCGGTCGTAATCTATTTTTCATACCCCTAAGTGATGAGGGTGGTCCACACCCAAAAAAATTTTCTTATTTTTTTGGACAGAACTTTTTATTTTAATTTTTTGTGATGTGGCATTACAAAATACACACAACCCTAAATTTTCGCCCTTTTACCACCAACCCCTATTTTTTAATAGCGATTTTAGTAATTTAATAATTTTTCAACCCTGGTCGATAACTGATCAATTATCACTTGATCAGTTATCCCCGCCAGGTGTCTACCGTGATAGTCTTTCACTATTCGATAGATAGGTAATTGAAGAAAACGTACAGCAACGACTCGACTATCCCTCTTTCAATCGACATAACTAGACCGAGAACTTTAACTAGGTAGCACGCTTCTTTCGCCAAAGCAACATTTAAGCCTAGCGCAAACGCATCGATTTTTATCGTACGGAAATATATCGTACGATTAAATTCTTTTAATGGAACAAAGAAGTTTCTATGCTCTCGTTTGTTCCTCTAAAAGAATTTAATCGTACAATATTTTAACGTACGATAAAAATCAATGCGTGTGTGCTTGGCCTTATTCATAATGCTGGCTAACACGTTTCGACACGAAATTGCCGCTATGTTTGTGTGCTCATGGACGAGCCGTGTACCGGCTGCAATTGTTAAATCCGCGCGATCTACCGTAGGAACGCTAGAAATAATAGTGGCCGATACTGCCGGACTTCCCCCTAAGCCTTTTCTCACTCCTTACACAGTTTTCGGCAATTATTATTGTTTGTGTCACGAGCTCCCGCCAACAACGGCTATTGTGTTACACGTATACATTGTGTTACACATATACATTATTCTTATAGACAAGAGATAGTTTATATGGCAAAACAACGTTTGTCGGGTCAACTATGACACATTAAGATTTTCAGAGGCGGAACGAAGTTCGCCGGATATAGCTAGCAACTTGTAAAAAGATGCAGAATGATGAATCTGCATACACATCACCACTAATTCGCTGTTATTGTAGCTAATATCAGTTGGACCGGAGTTGAGAGTGTTTGTTTTTCGCACGTAGCGCGTACACGCTGCTTACGGCTTGCAAGATCCGAAACGTCCTGTCTAGGTTGCTGTATCATACAAGACATGGTTACAAGTTTTTTCCTCTTAGGATACAATATCTCCTTTAAAATTAAGAGAATTATTTATTTGATGTCGAAAAACCTGACGTGCCAAAGTGTCTGGTTCTGTAAACTTCAGCAACGCCGTTGTTGTCGTTAGGTAGCATCAAAATACGAAATAGCATGTCTGTGTGCGGGACAAGACAGATGTCTTCTCGTCTCACAGGCATTTACGTACCATCGGCAAAAGCTATTAACAAATACAATGTTAAATATGTAAGGAAAATGTTTGCTTAGACTTCGACTCATTTAGCACATGGACTATGTTGTAAATACTCATTCAGCGTTATGTTAAAGTATAAGTGTTGTTCATACTGCATTGAACCATTAAAAATTTAGTTTGTTACTGTTGAAGCCATCTGCATTCCTCATGCTCACATAAAGAATTTCTGCTACGTTTTAAATTGATAATGAAGGCTCAGTTGTTCTACAGTGAACTGGGTGTTCGCTTCTTACTGGGAACAGCTCTACAATAGTAACTACTTACTGACGAAAATGTAGAAAAAAATTCAAGTTTCATTCAATCTGCAGTCAGTATACAAGAGACTTTCAGAAGATCTCTCAACAGTTCCTTTCATAGACAGATGTAAGTAACACAAAATTAATTGTAAACAAATATGTAGAGCCAAATTTATTAAATGGCTATTACTGTCTTATTTTAAGTAAACATTTTCAAATGATAATTTATATTTGTCTTGCATTTAATAACTTATCAGTCTGTCTTATTTAATTTCATACACTATCGATCACATACACTTATTTACGTGAAAACAACGTTATTTGAAACTGATTCAGATTAGGAGTATCTAACGTTGGGTTTTTGGCATTCTGTACCTGGAACATAAGGTTTAGAGAATTCAGCATGAGTGAATGTTTATGAAAAGGAACTTCAAATAGTCAAACAGATTCAGTACTCTCCAAACGACTTTTGAGTATTATTTTACGTTTGAATACAAAAAGTTCTCTGCAAACATTTTCGACTGATATTACAACAGATATTTTAAGAAGTAACGCCGGAACTAAGAGAAATTTACAGCAAAGGTGGTAACAAATATTTTGACAACAATGATGTCAATTTGTGTGTCTGCTTTTACTGCTTCATTCACAAAAATCAATAGTGAATTGTGAGATTCGGCTTCGTGAAGAGGGAGTAAAGATTAAAAATCCTACATTTCCACAGAAAAAAACTACAGCGTAGAACAGAGCCGAGCACTAAAATGAAATTAGGGAAATTGATTCGTAATTATGCTTTAGAGCCTATGTGTGCTTTAGCGTTACAAGGATCACGTACCTGTTAGGGTATATCTCACATAGACAAATATATTGCAGTTTGATGAAATACACTTTAAGGCTTTTCAAGGATGACTAATATATACGTGTTAGTTTATACTTAAAGAGCTCAGTTAGTTCATAGATCTGGACGTCATATTGGTTGCTACAAACTAATTATCGATGTTACAAAGCGTATCCTTCACATCAAGACATTGCAACTGTGATATGGACATATGGGCTATCAGGCAATGAAACGTTAACGTAGGAAAGTATACGTATTGAGCCATCGGAAATAAGCAATTACAAGTACCGAATAGGGTGAGCAACAAACTGCTAATCTTTGCTAGTGGCGCTATAGTGTACGGGAAAGTATCGAACTTGAGTGACAATAGAATGATACAGGATGATTAATTTTTATAATAGAATTTCTATTAGATGTGATGAACGGCAGCTTACTCTAAACGTAGAAAAATATAAGTCAGTACTACGAGTAGAAGTAGCAGTTCTGTAATGTTTGATTACATTATTAGTGGACACAGTCAAGTCAATCAAGTATATAGGCGTTATCTTGCAAAGCGATATGAAATGGACCAAGCACATAGTGTCAGATGCAGGGAAGGCGATTTCTTGACTTCCGTTTATTGGGAAAATTCTAGGTAAGTGTAGCTTACGTATAAAGGAGTCCGCATATGGAACACTTGTGCCACCATTCTTGAATATTACACGAGTGTCTTGAATCCCCACCAAGTCGTATTAAAGAAAAATATCGAAGCTATTCGGACGCGTGCTGCTCGATTCTTTGCCGTTATGTGCCACTCGAGCATTACAGAAACGCTCTATAAACTAAAATGGGATTCCCTGGACGGAAGACGAAGTTCTTTCTACGAAACAGTATTGAGAAAATGTTGGAGAACCGGTGTTTGAAGCTGACTGCAGAACGATTATACTGCCACCAACGCCGCGTTGAGGTCCACGAAAACAAGATAAGAGAAATTACGGCTTGTACGGAGGGGTACAAATAGTTATTCTCCGTCGCGCCATTTGCGAGTGGAACAGGAAACGGAATGACCAGCATCCGCACAAAGTACTGCCTACCATGCACCGTATGGTGGATTGCGGAGTACGTCTGAGCAAAATTCTCTGAGAGTGTTTTACCTGCGTATCGCTAGAGGAGGAAGCTGTACTGGATTACAAGTTGTTGTGTACAGGTATGAAGCTTATTGAAAGGCAGATTACTACTCACCATCTCTGGCACAGGTTGTCGACAGAGGGAGGTAGTAGTAAGTTCTCAGAAGATTGCACAGGAGGGGAAGAAATTAAGTATCTATTACAAATCACAAGTGTCAAGAAGTCACAGTTTCCACAATAACAAGTCATCAGCACTGGCTGTGATTTCAGTTACAACTAAAAGTTACAAGTAACAATTAAAAGAAGCATTACAATATTCAGCGTCGTGTGCTGTCTATTGACTGACGTTCTAAGAACCTTGCGTCCAATGTTATTGATGTATAATCCATTCATGGTCGAAGAAATGCACCGAGTACAATTTTTCACTTGGTGCTTTAGCTGTCAGCAGCACTGAAATGTTTGGCTAGAGTGTAACATTGCACCCTCTTCAAATTTTTATTGTGGTGGCCGACGGATCTGAAGCATAACCCGAGGTCTAGTTTAGTTTGAAAGGTGATAACTTGGTTGTGAGTTGGTAAGGCAGTAGATGTGAATGCCAAACAGAGGTAGTGGTAACAGACTGACGTGTAGCGTAACCTCGTATTTACATTATTTAAAGAGATTCATTGCAGTTTCCAGCATAACCACTGGAACTGCAAGATCAATTCAGAAAACGTATGTTAGATAATTGACAATGTTGGGCAAGTATTTTGAAGCGTTATGCACATATACCGATATAAACTACGAAAAATGCAAAAAGGATCCACTAAGTAACTTTTATCACTTGTTTAACAATTATGTATTCACAAAACAGAAATTTTTTCAACACTACAGTACACAGGCAAAGTTTTTCTGCTTATTTTCAAGTATCGCACTTAAACTATTCCCGATGACATTGTTAAACTGGAGTATCCATACTTACAATTGATTTCACTTGAACTTCATAAATCTTAACAATACTTAATCGAGTATAAGTGTAGCACTGGGCATACAGGAACAGCGAAGTCAGTACTTCACATGTCAGATCACAGCTGAGGCAGTTGTTCTTCTGATAATCAAGATCACCCCTTGGTAGGGGAGGTGAGTTGAGGCGAGGAAATGGCTGGGTAGGGGTGCGGTAATCGGTCAGCTCGCGTTACGACGCTCTTGACCAATCATTGCGGGTCCCTCACTGCTCTTGGCCAATGGGAGCCATTCGAGGTCTGTACTCTGTAGTGAGGGGATCATCAACTGCAGAGTTATCCTACCTGGTAAAATATTACCATAATTTATGAGGTAATAAACATTGACGTATAAATTAATGATGTCATGCCAATGTCAGGATGCTTTGACATACACATTAAAGTGTGCATGTAATTTAATGATGTCAGATGTCATTGTAAACTCTGCAAAAATCTCAGTCCTCTAGGTGAAAAGTCTGCGTGTGTGTGTGTGTGTGTGTGTGTGTGTGTGTGTGAGAGAGAGAGAGAGAGAGAGAGAGAGAGAGAGAGAGAGAGAGAGACAGTGTGTTATCTCACATAAAATCGCGAATACATCGCTGATGCAACGCTATCCCATCACTAATATATCAGTAGCATATTGCTGCATAATTAATAGCTGCCTTCAACATTTGTATCATAATTAAGACAATTAGCAGCATGGTATTGGGCATTTCTTTCTGTAAGCACTCCACGTACCATTATAATCTGAGAGTTGGCCAATCGCCAGAGAGAGAGAGAGAGAGAGAGAGACAGTGTGTTATCTCACATAAAATCGCGAATACATCGCTGATGCAACGCTATCCCATCACTAATATATCAGTAGCATATTGCTGCATAATTAATAGCTGCCTTCAACATTTGTATCATAATTAAGACAATTAGCAGCATGGTATTGGGCATTTTTTTCTGTAAGCACTCCACGTACCATTATAATCTGAGAGTTGGCCAATCGCCAGAGAGAGAGAGAGAGAGAGAGAGACAGTGTGTCATCTCACATAAAATCGCGAATACATCGCTGATGCAACGCTATCCCATCACTAATATATCAGTAGCATATTGCTGCATAATTAACAGCTGCCTTCAACATTTGTATCATAATTAAGACAATTAGCAGCATGGTATTGAGCATTTCTTTCTGTAAGCACTCCACGTACCATTATAATCTGAGAGTTGGCCAATCGCCAGATACAAAAATAAATTGATTTTATTATTATTCCAATTATGCGAGTTCTGTCATTCACTGTAGTGGGAATACCATGACCAACAGAATTATCCTACTGCAATTTGTGACTTAAGATACTCTGACAGTATAAATTAATGATGCCATGTCATATTCTGCCAAAAAAGGAAAATAGTTGCAAGGCTGATGCAAGCATCCTGCGTGTCAGGTGTCCATGGGTCACTTCTGAGGTACCACACACAGTCGTACACACGTTATGTTTGCCATCAGCATACCTGTCTGTCCAGGCAGGATTACACAGGCCGCAGCAGGTGTCTCTTGACGACTACAGGGATGGTTGTATTCACATTTTATTCGATACCCTGTTTACATTTTAGGAATAAGCAAACCGCATAAACTATTTAATGTCAAAAGTATCCAAACACTAATACATACATCAAAAAACTTTTGCATCACACCAGTTCCCAAAACACCTGAAGATAGACGTTGACTGTGGATATTGTATCACAGACACAGTCCCTTCGACTGTTGAGACATGTCACTAAACTTACCCAAAGATGTAAACAACCATGCATGATCATCGCCTATTAGACGGAGGGGGTCCGACAGTCTATCAGTTCCTGTCATTCCACTGGGAAGGAGGTAAACGGCTCGTGCTGTCTGTAATTCAACCATGCATATACGATCAATACCGTGGGTCGATCGCGTCCGCGTTCTTACTTTATGACAGGAAGGGCTCTCAACAAGGGAAGTGTCCAGGTATCTCGGAGTGAGCCAAAGCGATGTTGTTCCGACATGGAGGAGATACAGAGAGACAGGAACTGTCAATGACATGCCTCGCTCAGACTGCCCAAGGGCTACTACATCAGTGGATGACGGCTAGCTACGGACTATGGCTAGTAGGAACCCTGACCGCAACGCCACCATGTTGAATAATGCTTTTCGTGCAGCCACAGGACGTCGTGTTCCGCCTCTAACTGTGCGCAGTAGGCTGTATGATGTACAACTTCACTCCCGATGTCCATGGCGAGGTCCGTATTTGTAACCACGGCACCACGCAGCGCGGTACAGATGGGCCCAACAACATGCCGAATGGACCGCTCAGGTTTGACATCACGTTCTCTTCACCAATGAGTGTCGCATATGCCTTCAACCAGACATTCTTTGGAGACGTGTTTGGAGGCACTGGCACTGGCCAGCGAGTGCAGCAAGATGGAGGTTCCCTGCTGATTTGGCGTGGCATTATGTACACCGCTGGTGGTCATGGAAGGCGCCGTAACGGCTGTGCGATACGTGAATGCCAGCCTCCGACCGATAGTTCAACAATATCGGCAGCATACTGGCGACGTATTGGTCTTCATGGGCGGCAATTCGCGCCCCCATAGTGCACACCTTGTGAATGACTTCCTTCAGGATAACGACATCACTCGACTAGAGTGTCCAGCATGTTCTCCAGATGTGAAGCATATCGAACATGTCTGAGATAAACTGAAAAGTGCTGTTTATGGACGACGTGACCCACCAACCACTCTGAGGGATCTACGCCTAATCGACGTTGAGGAGTGGAACAATCTGGACCAACAGTGCCTTGATGAACTTGTGGATAGTATGCCACGACGAGTACAGGCATGCTTCAGTGCAAGAGGACGTGCTACTGGGTATTATAGGTACCGGTGCGTACAACAGTCTGGACCACCACCTCTGAAGGTTTCGCTGTATGTTGGTACAACATGCAATGTGTGGTTTTCATGAGCAACAAAAAGGGGAAAATGATATTTACATTGATTTCTATTCCAATTTTCTGTACAGGTTCCGGAACTCTCGGAACCGAGATGCTACTTAATTTTTTTGATGTGTGTATGAGATCTGTCAACCGTTGTGGATAAACCAGCAAATGATGGTAACCATGCCAACAGTCTCAGGGAGAGTAAAAAAATAAAGGAACAACGCACGTAAGTACAATACTACGCATTATTTAAAGAAGTAAACTCTTGCTACATGTGTAACCACTGTTCAGTATTCGAAAACACTACAAGATGCTTGTTAATAACCCCAAAGATGCAAAATGAGGCTAGACAACAAGCATACAGAAGTTTTTAAAATAATTTCTAAGAATAACAGCCGTTTGATTATCATGCAACACAGCATATACCTGAACCACTAGCCAAGGACAGATACAGTTAGTATATGCACTGCAGCAGAGTGACAGACTGACATACTAGAAGTGTTCCCATTATCACCAACATCAACACCACTTGTCAGACTTCTGCCATGGCATACGTGATGTTGTTCTGTATAGCGTACAATGTAAATACGTGTGGTTACAGGTTTATCCACAAGCTGTAGCTTCAATGTAGTGGAAAAGTCGGAAACCACAATACAGCAGTTTAAATGTAATGCTTTCACACAACGAATATATGCTATTAACAGTCTGCAAGCTAGCAATTGTCTCCTGTACAGAAAACATTTTCTGTAAGTCGAATTATTAAAAAATTTTAAAAAAAAACATCCTTTGATATCAATGTATAGCGTTTGTAGGTGTTTTGGGTGTGTGTCAACCATCGCAGTGCCGGCAGTATGTTTCTTATTTTGTGATGGTTTGATGCTGTTGAACACTCATGACAATGAGCGTCTGTCATTACGACTTATATAATTCCGCATGCCGGCTTATGATTGCCAACACTCTGCAGCGGTTGTAAAGTATAATCATGCAAATAACATTACATTTGTTTGTGGAACACATTCCGTCAACCACTGTATAATCGCCAGTGCCAGGTTTGCTTCATATTCTTTCTAGATACTATTGAGAAGCGTTTTCGTAAGATTGATTAGGTGTAGGAGTTACATTCACAGTCAATGAAAATGTGCCCTTTCTCAGTGTCTTAACTCATTGTTCTTACAACTTGCATTACACACTACATGGATGTTTTAGATTGTCGCTGGAACGTATCTGATATTACATGTTTACATATCCCTCGTAAAATGAGGTTGCACAGTCAGTATCCAACAAGGGTCAGAGACGCATTTAGATCAGATGAATTTGATGGTTAAAATATCAACGTCAGTATCGCCTGAGGTCTGAACTTAAGTGTATGCTGTTGATATTGTATTAACATTGTGAAAAGAGAAGACCACAAACTCATCCCGGTCTCTCTCACAATAACTGCCAAGCACATGGTTAGAAAAATGTGTGCATTACATCCTGAAACTAACGTACTGCGACACGATTCGATCCTTGTACCATAGACACACTCATCCTGCTGGAAGATAGAACACAGTTCTTTACATTATACTGTAAATAACTTTCATCTCAATACACGTAAACGACAAACATAAAAGTCAAACGTTTCCGCAGCATTTCTAAATAATATCTGATGAATGTGGGTCTGATCCGTTCAAGATTATGCTTGTGCTGGAAGTCTTTTTCTGGACAAGGATCTGGATGTTGATGAGTCACTTCTATAAGGATTTCATCCTGAGGTATGTGACATAGAATGTCTACACGCAGTTCCCATAAATTGCAGGTGTAGACCCGGTATCCAGCAGTGTTCCAGAAGCAAATAGATCCGACGGATTTGATGGCTAAGACATCAATGTTGGTGATCCTCAGATCACAGCCAGTTATATGGTCGTTTGTGCAAGAAAATGTGCTACGGAAGTTGTTAAATGAGTGTGATCGATATTGCTCAGTTAGTAAAGTACTAGTGGTACATTCATTCCATACATTCAGTTAGTAGGTGCAATGGCAAACTCAGTGAGGTAGTAGCAGTAGATTCATACTATTAATTGCAGTAGTTTCCCACCTAGTTGCAGTAGTAGATTTATAAGCATAGATTCTCAACCATCTGCACCTCAGCCACCACACACTATTGTGACTGGCGACAGTATTATTCCTTTACTAACATTGATTCCCGCTGTAGATGTGCCTTGGTGCACTGGAAATTTTATATTGATGTAGGTGACACATTAAACTTAAGCCAACCTTCCTATAAACAGAACGCGATCTAATGTGCAGGGTAGCATTCCATTTTTAAGTGTTCTACGTTTCACGTAAGACATCAAAACATTTCCACCACTCATCCAAAGCGGCTAGGCTTATTAACCTTACTAATGATCAAGTATATATTGGGGCAGCACACAGAAATGTTTGCAGACTTAGAGTTTTCACGATCGCCAAAGCCTACGCCACTAGCATTGCACAGTGCACCAATGAACGTGGTGCTACTCTCTCCAACGTTAAACGTCTTGTCATCAGATGGAGAGTGATATGTAAAGTAAATTTTTCGAAATCCATTATACAGAGAAACACCCAAAAAAACATGGTTTTTGGTTTGCAAAACCCAGCCACGTATTCCAAGACACCCATGCACAGGAAATTGCTGAAAGTTTTCCTATATATTCATAAGACCCGGATCTCGAACAAACATGGAAATTTTCTTCATATCTTTAGCCGTTTCTGAGATATAGAAGCTCAAATTTATCCTACTTGTACACGCAATATAAGCACGTAAAATACGGCGTGAGGCGGAAACGTAGTTTATAAAGTGCGTAGCACGGAGAAATATGGTATAAAGAGCCTCCGTTATCGTCAGAAGTGCTCTGGGAACCCCATGGTCTTGTAGTACAAAAGCACATGTAAGATGTTTTTGGATACAGAGTCCGGTATGAGGTGAAAATTACATAGTTTAGCGTTATTTCGATTTCACGTAATTAAGCTATTGAAATTTTACTGACCTATAAAGTTCTTTTCATATGAGCGACATGATATGCTGTGGCACGGAAAAGAAAGGAACCTGCTGAAAAAAAACCTCCAATTGCATCACAAAAAAGGCGAATATCCTGCTGTTTTTTAAGGACTCTGACTGAAAAGTGGGATACCAGCTGCCTCATTCTATCTTTCTCGTCACCTTTACACATTTTCCAAAAAAAATTTGTCATGTGAACATATTCACGCTTTTTTATGCGGGAGAAACATAATCTGGGAAAAATTCTGAAGGCGCTGAGGAAGCTTGAAGGAGGTAGCTAGTACCTCACTTTTCAGTCATTCTTTTCATGAACAGGAGCATATTCGCCTCTTTGTGCTTCGATATGATCATTTTTCTGCTAGTAAAGAACTGTGTTCTGTTTTCCAGCGTAATAGCTGTGTTTGTGCTATAAGAAACAAATCATGTTATGGTATGATAGTTTGAGGGTGTAATGCACACATTTTTCTAACAATGTGCTTGGTCGTTATTGTGAGAGAGATCGGGGTAAGTAAGTGTTCCGTTGTTTTCGCAGTGTTAGTAGAATATCAGCAGCATGCAGATAAATTCAGATCTCACCTGCTGCTAACGTTGATATCTTAGTCGTCAAATTCGTCTGATCTGAATGCATCTGCAAGCGTTACTGGATGTTGGCCCTGCAGCCTCAGTTTATGAGAGCTGTGTAAACATGTAATTCAGATACCTAGAAGAACCCACTGTAGCATGTCTGATCCCTTGAAAATCCTAAACATCCATGTACAGTGCTGTGTAAGTTGTAAGAGCAGTAGGTTAAGACACTAAGAAATGATAAATTTTCATTGACTGCGAATGTAACTCATAGCTATCCGGTAAGAATATGAAGCAAACTTGCCATTGGTGATTATACAGTGTTTGAAGGGATGTATATCACTTACGAATGCAATGTCACTTGGATGATTATACTTTAAAACTGATTCATATGCATGCTCAGTGTGTTGGCAATCGTAAGCCTGAATGTGGAGTTCAGTGTAAGTCATTATCATGAGTTCAGTAAAAGTCATTATAATGAGTGTTCGGCAGCATCACACAACCACACAATAAGAAAGATACTGCTGGTACTGTGGTATGGCTAACAGCCCCAAAACACCTTGAAATCAATACATGAAATAAAAGTGAATGGTATGTATCTATGTATACTGGTTGATACATTTAAAACTGTTGTTGTAAATACCTGGAAAACTACAAATCGGATAAGAAAGGTTGTAATAAAAGTTATTCGTCTCAAAAGGGGAAGTCTAATGACACCAAACTCGACCCCCTGCCACACCCCAAGACGGCGGGAATGGATTCAACTTTGAAATCTTAAATAGGAACCCCCATTTATTATTGCGTATTCGGATCTCCGGCAAAAAATACGTAACTAAAACGTAACTCTTTTATTTAACTTTTTTCCGGTGCGTGACAGATGGCGCTGTTATCGACAAAAGGGGTTAGAAACCGATGAAAAATGATAAGCAAATATTCGAAATGGTGACTATTTTTTGCGAAACATTTTCCATGCAAATGACCTAAAAAAAGCAACCCGGTAGTGAGAAACAAAGGGGTCTCATATTAGAAAAGCACGACGCAGAGAAAAAAATACCCCTAGCTTTTGTATGTCCATCCTTTTAGCAAGACGTCTTTGGGACGACGCCCGTTTACTATCGTGACAAAAAATAAAAACACCTACAGCCGTCCTTATGATTTTATTTTATTTTGTCGCTACCAGTTTCGACGCTTCATTGCGTCATCTTCAGGCTGTTTTGATGCTATACAGGTTGATACGATCCCCATGCATAACCCATCAGTTGCCAACATTACTGAATTCGCAGATACTGTGTCAATGACAGTTGATGCTTGGAGTGCTGAATTATTGGAATAACGATAAAATGGTTCAAATGGCTCTGAGCACTATGGGACTTAACTCCTGAGGTCATCAGTCCCCTATAACTTAGAACTACTTAAACCTAACTAACCTAAGGACATCACACTCAGCCATGCCCGAGGCAGGATTCGAACCTGCGACCGTAGCGGTCACACGGTTCCACACTGTAGCGCCACCTCGGCCGGCCGTTAGCAATGCATTGGCATTTTTAGGTGGGATGGCACACTGTCGTACACACACACACACACACACACACACACACACACACACACACACACACACACACACGCATATACAGCTCACCTATAAAACAAATATTTTCGCAGAATTTTCCATACCGTTATTAAATTATAGCACATTGTAATGCCAAAACATCTTACATTAATATTTACCATCATTTTGAAGAATATGTCAGTATATGATCAATTTATACTGTCAAAGTGGCTTACCTCATAAATTATGGTAATATTTGCAGGTATGATAATTCTACTGCTCCTGGTCTTCTCTTTATAGTGTAAAGATTTTGGCTGTTGAAGCTCACGTAATTAGAATAGTAATAAAATTAATCTTTTTATATTTTGTAGCAAAATGAACCTCTCTTTCCAAAGCACCAACCTGAAATGACTCTCCTTGGCCGAGAGAAGAGGGGGCGCCTAGGCGATTGGCCGAGCAAATCGGCGGTGGTGGGAAGCGAGGAAGGGGTGAAGGGGAGGAGTAACCCTGCTCATAACAAGAAGAATTGCCTAGCTGTAATCTGACCCTGGAAATGCTGACATTACTGTTCCCATGTGCCGCTGCTACACTACATAAGTCTTTATTAGCAACTAGATGGCAGAAAATTTTGGGGTTATTCACTCATAGTGTATTTCACATTTATTTGTCATCGCTTTCAAAATTACTTCAATGACAGACTATTCAAGTACTCAATCTGCACACTTATGTTATCAGCGACGGCTCTTTCAAGCTGCGATCTCTTCAGAGTTGTCTTGACTTTTCGATATTCTCTTTCCTACTTGTGGTGGGCTACGTAGAGCAGCCAGTGATCAGAGTAGGAACTGCGTCTGGAAAATCACGAGGACTATTGAGCTTTTATACTATTACTGATTACTAGTAATGTAATTTACGGTATAAAACTGCTAATATTTATGATTACGAAAGCGGTTGAATGGGGGAGGTCTTAACGCTTGCAGTAGGGCGGCTTGGTCTCTCACTACCTTTTGAGCATTCGGTCCACATGTCTGGATGGTAGATACTGGTTATATCCGACAAAAGCAGCGTTGGCGATAATTCGACTAAATACCTACCACGCAAAGACCACATAACTCCAGTCCATGAGCAGTTTCTGAAAGTTAGTTCAATTATCAAGCTTTCTGTAGTGTTGCATGACTGGTTTGAAAAAAATTAAAAAAATTTCTTAAGCTGCTTTATTGTCTTTAGAACAAGGAAAATGGCTGTCAAGTTTATATTTGATATCTCGACACCAATTATGCAATGTTACTGACTGCCTCCGTTACAACTTCAAACACGAAAGCAGTCAGAATATATTTAAAACTTCCTGGCAGACTAAAACTATGTGCCGGACCGAGACTCGAACTCGGGACCTTTGCCTTTCGCGGGAAATTGCTCTAACATTTTCTGAACTACCCAAGCACGACTCAGAACTTATTCTCACAGCTTCAATTCTGCCCGTACCTCGTCTCCTTCTTTTCAAACTTCACAGAAGCTCTTCTGCGAACGTTGCAGCACTTGCCCGCGAAAGGCAAAGGTCCCGAGTTCGAGTCTCGGTCCGCCACACAGTTTTAATCTGCTAGGAAGTTACATATCACACTCCAATGCATAGTGAAAATCTCATTCTAGAATATATTTAGTCCGACTGAATGTTTTGAACTTCCTAAACAGTCACTCACCCACGACTACTTGTGAGTTAACATATTCCGTCGTTCAGTGGACCTCTTGTGCAGAAGTGCTAGCCAGAATTTCCCGCAGTCTGCACGAAACACGCCATGCAACATGCCATGCGGGGTTTATGTACGACATGAAATTTCATAGGCGAATACCTTTTTTAAAAAAAAAAAAAAAAAACCGCACAAGGCTCAAACCTTCACAAAACTCCCAATAGTCACCTTTCGTCAACGACACGAGAACCGACCGATCAAATGCCAAAATTTCTGCATTTTGGTACATATTTGATCAGCGCAGTTCAACATAGATGTTTTCTAGAAGACGACTTTTGAGCGGCTATCTCAACTCACAGATCTGAAACACAAAGCCATACTGAAACGCGCGGAAATGCTAAATTCCTATTGGCTACTATGTTAAGCAGCCAGTCAGATCATCTTGAGCACTTCTATTCCCGCGGTATTACTAATGTCAGCCTGTCACACCATAAGTAATTTAGGTTAGAAATCTCGTAATTCCAAAACCGAATAAAATTTAATTAAACAAAATATGATTTGTTTCCACAAAATAAGTTACTAATAAATTTAATACTCAATGCCCCTGCTGCCTGCCTTTTACAATCTCAAACTCACTTGGACGTAAATTACAAATCCCCAAATTGCAGAACAACTTTCTCACCCATAAATTTCAAAAATGTTCAAATGTGTGTGAAATCTTATGGGACTTAACTGCTAAGGTCATCAGTCCCTAAGCTTACACACTACTTAACCTAAATTATCCTAACGACAAACACACACACCCATGCCCGAGGGAGGACTCGAACCTCCGACGGGACCAGCCGCACAGTCCATGACTGCAGAGCCTTAGACCGCTCGGCTCACCCATAAGTTTACATAGTTTTAATAAAATATCACATCTCACTTTACGCATGTCCTCCATTCACTCTCTCAGTCTCTCAAAACATTCACACAACCAAAACACAATGAGATAACAATTTTCCAAAGTACTCTTAACTACGTGACAAATCTGTGGTAATGAAACTAAAGAAAATTCCAGAAAATTAGATTATGTGAACCTATCCGCTTGGTTGTAGTTTCAGTTGATACTATATACGAATACATTACAGTCCTTAGCTCAGTTTTACAATGCCACCATGGTTATTAAGTGTTTTTGCAAAAAATTATATCTCCAAAAGTATGGAAGTTATTGATTTGAAATTTTAACAATTTGGTTGTGTTATCGATACTAAGTATGAAAAAGATCCATTAATATTTAAGAGTACTTCTTCAGATTAATCGAGAGTATGTGTAACGTATTGCACGCAGCATCATTATTCACACGGCTCGCTCGGCCTAGTAGCCGGCGTCAGCTGGTTCCACGGTAAGCTACGGTTTCAATACAGAATGACATCTCGTAATAGTTTTCTACGTTGCACGCTTGTAATATACAATCTCAGTTAAGGTCATTCACAAACTCATAAACTAACCTTCCTTCAGACGAAGACAGTCCAAAGGAGCAGTGGCAACTTCTTCAGTTCTACTGTCAATAATATTTTGAATTATATCTATTTATCGAGTGACTGAAAACGTAGTTGAGACATTTGTGAACGTAACAAAGCGACTAAATCCATATTATAAACAGGAACTCTCACTGTATTGTGTGGCAATTTATGTCATCATTCTCAACCTCAGGCTACTAATACTTTCATACCTGTTTCATTACCAAAAAGTTTTAAAGCCAGACTGTTTTGCTGGTGTGAAATTTTCACTGCGCATAAACGAGGCCAATTCTCATGTATTAAATATTTGGCGTTTAACAACTTGGGAAGAATGGTTGCAAATATTTACAGTGTCATAACAACTAACTTATTATCAGTTTCGTTACAGAAAACATTATCCTTAGGTCCTGACAAGTACTCGCCTGTACAGACGATAACATATAGAGGTTGGGCAAAAATGTGGAAACACCGCGAGATATGCATGCTTGAAAATAAACCCAGATGCTAGCCCAGGGCCGGCCTGGGTGGCCGAGCAGTTCTAGGCGCTACAGTTTGGAACCCCGTGACCGCTACGGTCGCAGGTTCGAATACTGCCTCGGGCATGGATGTGTGTGATGTCCTTAGGTTAGTTAGGTTTAAGTAGTTCTAAATTCTAGGGGACTGATGACCTCAGAAGTTAAGTCCCATAGTGCTCAGAGCCATTTCAACCATTTTTGCTAGCCCAGACTGCAGGTCACGCTGTTGTATCTGACCAACAACGGTACATGGGCAATATCGTCAACACGTTGCAAGTGTCAGTCACGGCTTGAACCGTGTTCGTCAGCGTCAGTCTCCATGCACTTTTTTGCCGGAGCTAAGTAAATTCTAGCGTGCTCGTATGGTACTTCCGTAACCAAGGTAGCCGAGGTGTTCCAAGAGGTACCGTTTCGAAGATTTATACCGCATGCAGGATAGGCATAAAAACATCATCTACCAAGTCACAAGGCGGACGAGAGTGCGTGTTGAGTGGTAGTGACGGACGGTAATTGAAGAGGACTGTAACGAAAAATTAGTGGACTACAAAAAGGAAGAACTGTGGAGCCATGGAAGGAAGTAGTCTGGTTATATGAGTATTGTTTCACGCTATTTCCAACTTCTGTCTGAGTTTACGTCCCAAGTGTGAAACGTGGTGGAAACCAAACAGGACTTGCATTTATCCATTCAAAGACCACTGGAAGTTATTTTGAATACCAACGGATTTCCTATACCGTATCAGGCATGTTAATGTGTTGCGTTATTGGTGTTTCATATTTTTGTCCACCTTTGTATCAGTTTCGTTGCATCGACACAGTGTCTGCTATTGTCACTTATGACTAATCACAGTACAACAGTGCAAATAACGGGAGGAATATTTGAAGTTTGGTGCAGCGCAGAGGAATACACCTGTCAATTTGTAAAATGTTATTTTAAATCACAATTAAAAATACCATTTAAAGAAATGTAGCATTCACAGAAAGCACTGCTAACGGAAAGTCACGTTTTAGACCAGCCTTAGCGAGCAGACTGAGTGCCTGGCACCCTCATGATGTGGTAGGTCTTGGAACATAGGGTCAGGGATGGAACACCCATGAGGTCAGCAGCGGCAGAGTGTGGAAAAGGCGGCAGTGGCACACATTGGCAGGCTGCATCTCCAGTACGCGTAAATATCCGTAAGCCAAAAATAATTCCTCCACAAACACCTTGCAATCACAAATTTGCATTCTTATCTTCCACCTGCTTCTCGTTTTTGGAAAGATCCTTCTACAACGGCCAGATTCCCTTCTGCTCGTTATTTTCTAGTGGCATCTTCGTCTACCACATTCATTCTCCAGAGAGCGACATTTCCACTGTCGAAATGGATTGCATAGCGTTCTCAGGGACATCTTCTGACAAACAACTGACAGGTCATTTTCAGGAAGACGTTTTTGTAGTGCCGGTATGCTGTTCTTTCCCTCAAAGTGCCGTTCTGGATTGAATCGTATGCACTGTTGACACCAGTGATTAAAATTATACCACGCCTGAACCGAACCACTCACATAACAAATCACTTCACTGCTTCGTTCACGACTACGGACACACATTTCTGTCGCGGGAACATGGAATGGCTACTCTGGTCCGTTTTTTGTACAATTTTTTTCAATTCATATGTGTTGAATTGAAGCATACCATACTCACTTCCTCCCATTTGTGAGTTTACTACTAGAGAAGTGGGGCAGTAAGTGTAGTTATTAACTTTTTGTGGTTGGGGCTCAGAGTCAAACACAATTTTGCAAAAGACATCATAGTCGCCTTAGACTCCAGAAGCTATTTATTTGCATTATGACAATTTCTGCCTTATGGACATTATTAAATGGTTCAAATGGCTCTGAGCACTATGGGACTTAACATCTGAGGTCATCAGTACCCTAGAACTTAGAATTACTTAAACATATCCAACCTAAGGACATCACACACATCTATGCCAGAGGCAGGATTCGAACCTGCGACCGTAGCGGTCGCGCGGTTCCAGATTGTAGCGCCTAGAACCGCTCGGCCACACCAGCCGGCGGACTTTATTAAAGGGTATGCTTCAGCATCTGTCAGAATGCGAAAATCTTCTGAGATGTATGCATGTCATCGTCGTATCTTTACGATGGGTCTTTTAACATCTTTAACCCGAACCCTACCAAATCACTATTCTTGTACAGTAGTGACGTGTAAACTAACTTTTTGGCGATAAAACAAATTAACAGGTAAATTAACAAAAATAACTTATATATATGCTTTTCTTCATCAGGCACATAAGGTGAATCGCAACACGAACGGAAAATAAATATATACCTAACAGTACCACATAAACTAGGTTATTAATGCAGGAAATCAGGATTTATGCAAATGTGTAATGATAAAATACTTGTTGAAGCATATATATGGTGATATGATTATGCAATTAAAAGTACAATAAAATGACAAAAGTCATGGGCCTCTTCCTAATATTGTTTCGGACCCCCATTTGTCCGGCGTAGTGCAGCAACTCGACCTGGTATGGACTCAACAAGTCATTGGATATTCTCTGCGGAAATACTGAGCCATTCTGCCTCTATAGCCTTCTGCAATTGCGGAAGTGTTGCCGGTCCAGGATTTTGGGCACGAACTGGTCTCTCGGCTATGTCCCATAAATGTGCCTTGTTGGCAGCTTGGGTGCATGGCTTCATGGGTGAACGACACTTGAACCCTACCATCAGCTCGTATCAACTGAAATCGTAACTGTTCTGGCCAGGCCACGGTTTACCAGATATGGTGACGAACCCAGGAGAGGCGTAGCAGACGATGTTATGCCGTTAGCAAACGCGCTCCTATCGGTCGTCTGCTGTCATAGCCCATTAACGTCAAATTTCGCCGCACTGTGCTAACGGATACGTTCGTCGTACTTTCCACGTTGATTTCTGCGGTTATTTCACGCAGTGTTTCTTGTCTGTTAGCACTGACAACTCTACACAAATACCACTGCGCTCGGTCGTTAAGTGAAGGCCGTCGGCCATTCCGTTGTTCATGGTGAGAGGTAATCCTGAAATTTGGTATATTCTGCACACGCTTATCACTGTTAATCTCTGGATATTAAATTCCCTAACGATTTCCGAAATGGAATGTCCCAAGTGCCTAGCTCCAACTACCATTCCCCTTTCGAAGTCTGTTAATTGCTACCGTGCGGCCATAGTCACATCGGAAACGTTTTTACATGAATGAAGTACAAATGTACCCTGTGTACTCGATATTACAGCCATCTGCCTATGTGCGTATCACTATCCCACGAGTTCGTAACCTCAGTGTATATCAGTGTGTGTGTTCGCAATCAGTATTAGATATTGACACATTCTGTGCATTGCTGATCGCTGAAGATCTAGTCATCTTACTTTCTCATACACAACACATATGATGTTTTTAGTTTTTTTGAACCCTGCAATAATGTTCATGCATTTAAAATGACAAATAATTAAAGTGGTAAAATATTCATGATTAATTTTATGCAGTCGTGCGCATATAAATCACATCATAGATATGCACACTGCAACAGGGAATGTTAAAAGATATAACTTTGTTAAACCAGATAATGGCATCCAAACAGGACTTCTCGAATAGCAATCTGTACTCATTTACAAACATTGGAACTGTACAGGATATCGTGCAAGTAGATGTGGATACGTGTCACAATATTTCAACAGTAAGAATGTATACAGAATATGAATGAGGTTGTTCACCGAGTGGCAAGCGTGAAATATGTAAAAGGTTCAATCTTATCAGTAGGCCAAATCTTGAGCCTATAGAACACAACAATTGACTGATGCTATCGTTCTAAGGTAGGACTAAGGTTATTTAGGTAATGTCAGGTTGACTGTCCCATAGCTACCGTACGTCCAATACCAATTCTACACAAACAAGATTTCTTTGCCTTATTAACAAGTGACCATTACGAATTAGGTACAGTTCACAACTTCTCAGGAGGTTTTGATGGCGATAGGAAGTGTTACTGAATTCCATATTTTGAGAGATGGTAGTATGGATCCAAACGAAAAAAATATCCAGTACACATGAACTTTAAAATTGTTACCTTAAGAGCTATCAGCTATAATTCATCTTCGATACTGTGAAACACAGCTCTCGCACTGCAAGCACTTAGCCGTTACAAACGAATTACCTCTCGCTGCTTCAGGTATGCTTTCAGGTCTCAATTATTGAATAGCCCTCTCACTCTTATCAATTTGATGCACTACTTAATTAAGTTGATCAATTAATTAACCCCTCCCCCCACCCTCTGGTAAACCCCCTCCCCTGGTGATGTGGCCGTCAGCTGCCAAGCGATGCACAAGTGTCCATTTGGGTCCCACAAGCATGAGGCGGTGGCATCTCTTTCTTACTCGACACCTAAGTAATTTCTGTCGAAATACGTGTTCACCTAGGCACTGTTGCTGGCGCGATAATGCACAGCTGCGGTGTAGGTCGAGTGCCGAGAGATGTTCTGCTGCTGGTGTGGGAGCACCATCCACCATGGATTTCTGCAGATGAGACTTTCAGCGCCAAAATTATTTTGTACACATCACTACATTGCACTGACAGTTAAGCCCCGCAAAAGTTGTCTACAGATCATAAAATACACATAAGATTCACAAGAATATTGGGAGCCAGGAAATATTTACCACTGTAACTACAATTAAATTTTACAATTACTGCTACAATCTGACACCAATAGATGTACAGGTAATGTCTCCTTTTGATGGCTGTAGTTCTGGAATGAATCTCAGTGTCTATAGCGCACATAATTTTCCACGTAAAAATCCCTCTCATACCTTCACGGTTATCGATGTGCTGAATCTATACTTCCCTCATGATAGGACACATGCTCATCTCCTCTGCCGGCCGGTGTAGCCGAGCGGTTCTAGGCGCTACAGTCTGGAACCATGCGACCGCTACGATCGCAGGTTCGAATCCTGCCTCGGGCATGGATGTGTGTGATGTCCTTAGGTTAGTTAGGTTTAAGTAGTTCTATGTTCTAGGGGACTGATGACCTCAGAAGTTAAGTCCCATAGTGCTCAGAGCCATTTGAACCATTTTTGAAACATCTTCTCTGATCATGCCAAAACATAAGGCACATCATTTGTGTAGCTGTTTCCAAATAGACACCTGTATATATACCGCAAAGTCAGACAGCACCGTATACATTCCTCGCAGCATGTGATATTTTTCCGCAGCCGACGGTCACAAGTCATCCACTCCCGACAAGTGACAAGAGCGCCCTCAGCGGACTGAAGTCACTCTCAGTAAAGGTAACAGGGAGTGTCTCTTGCAACTTACAGTATAGTCTATGGGATACAGTCATCCTCTTACAATACAGATGATGAAACTTTTGTGCAGCTGATCAGTACCTGTATATTTAAGAGGATTGTTACATGTGGTCATCGCTGGCATGCATGCAGTACTTGTTTTCGATATATGGGAAGACAGAGATGCAATAAAAATCTTATTAAGTTCTCTATCGGATGAACTTAGTGGAGCTTTTATAGTTTGTAATTTTTCTTTGGTGGATGGTTCAGAATAAAGACGATAGAGTACTGGGTCGATAGACGTGAATGGGCCCTGAGGGACATGGATCTTTAGTACCTGCTTGTAGTCCCTCCCCCAATTCCCGTACTGTCTTTTATTCTACCTCATGTTGCAGGAGCAGGCTTCGTTTCTGTCAAATGGTCAAAACAAAGTTCTGTTGCAGTACCTCAGCTTCGCCTCTTTCTACACGGGTTGCAGAAGATGGTAGATATAGCTTTCTCTGACTTCTACTCATCTCCGACTTACATTGGAACGATCACATGCACAAAGCTGCAGGGATGGTAGCGCAAATTCTGAGGGGTAGTTGAAAGATGCATAGGGGCTACCTAAAGCCATATTGGAATTTTACTGTAGCAGATAGGTTCGAGAACGGTGGCTCGTTTCGAGATATGAGAGTGCTAGAAATATGATTCACTTCTGGCTGTAATCATTAAAGAACTTTTCCATAAGATCCAACGCAGCTATGTGGTTGAATGGAAAGACTTGATTCCAAATCATAGACACCATTTCTAACAGATAGTGTGACACTAGAGATCTGAAAATCTAGTGTACATTTCTTACGATGTCAATCAGCACAACATCTACTACTGTTTGTGATCCTTCTCAATCAGTTATCCCCTATAACTCGGTGGATGTATCACTGAACCTCTGACATGGTATCGAGACAGAATACATTACAAATACTGGAGAAATGTCTACTGGCGTGAAGGAGTTGCAAATATCAGTTTCGTAACATGTTCCTTAGCCGAATCACTTTCAAAATTCAGCGATCTCATCGCGAGGTTGCATTGTGGGCTACGTGTAACCAGACTGCTGGTTTGATAATATACACTTCTACGATCACTGTCTCACTAAGTGTCTGGAAAAAGCACATCATCCATAGGTAATGCCGTATGTGGATTTATAAAGCTGGTATAGCTTTTAACATGGATACTTGTGTGCACCTGTAGAATCAAGACCGATTGTGATGGTAATACGGTTGTGTTTTTTTAACATACAGTGGTTTGTAAGACAATTACGCCTCTCTCTCTAAGACATGGCGGTAGCACTCACAAGAAAAACTTATGAGACATGTCCATCCATCGTTGATTTTTGGTCAGTATTATTTCGTAGCGCCCGCAATCAGTTATTGATGAAGAATTATACTTAGTAGTAGGGGGTGCATTGTAGGTTCGCCTTGAGCATCAGGCTTATAACAGATGTGCTTGTGTTACGACATTTGCAAAGGAAATGACTATGTCCAGTCATAAGGAAGGTATAGATTTGACTTGGAGTAATGTGATAGCAAAGGGAAGAATATGTCAAGTCATAAGAATGGTACCAATATTTCTATTTCCAGAGCTACAGCTGTGAGCAGGGTGTATTTCCCATACTTCACTCATTGTCTAATGTCATTCAACTGAGACCTCAATCATAACGTTTAGTTGTAAGTACCAGGATGAAATATATATGAACCCGGTTTTTATTCCTAGGACGAGTCTGTCTATGCGCGCTTGGTGTGCATTGCTGGTGACCTGTGACGTTTCCCATTAACGGTAGGAATCGTCTGAATGGAAAGGCCTGTTGGAGTGTAGGAATGTAGCTGACTTAACCATGTTGTCCTCTGCACAGTTGAGTAGTGAACTAATACTTAGTATGTGTTGAACAGCTTTCGTGATCGCGTGGAAATTTGAGAAGATTCAATATGGACATGAGTTTGGCAGGGCCATTATTCCCTCCCATGTAAATTGTTCAGTTGACTGCTTCTGTACATATCGCGCCTTTGGTTAGACGAGGGAGCATCGATTGTAGTGTGTGAATCTAGCAGGTGAAAGACAGATGGAAGACACATTTGCTGGATCTCTAGACATGAGAAACATCTTATTTAACTTTGTAAATTATAGGGATGATTTGGGATCCGTTACATCACTGACATCGGTATTCGTCAGTAGAAATATCAGTTTCTCTACGTTTTTCGATTTCTCACGTAAAGGTCTTTGCAGACGGGGTAAGTTTCTACTTACTCGGTGGTTTGCATCACGCTCCAGCTTGCTAAAGTTTCAGGTTTGTAGAGAAATAATTTCCAGTCTATATCTTCGGAATTATGTTGTGTGAGCGATCAGTAAGATACTGCTGTGTGCTTGATATCGAGAAGTACCGCGAAAATGATATAATATTATGGTTCAAATGGCTCTGAGCACTCTGGGGCTTAACTTCTAACGTCATCAGTCCCCCAGAACTTAGAACTACTTAAACCTAACTAACCTAAGGACATCACACACATCCATGCCCGAGGCAGGATTCGAAATGAGACCGTAGCGGTCTAGGCGAAGCGCCTCGAACCGCTCGGCCACTCTGGACGGCTATAATATTAAGGCAAACCATGCAAAAATACATGTGTTCTTGTAATCCCAGAGTCCCGAGATGGGTGTAGAAAAGCAAGCAAGCAAACAAGCTAGCAGGTCTGGGCCAGAAACAGCAACACGTTTGTGCTGAAGGGAAACGAGCCTGAATTTGCAGAACAGTTCTGAGAGTGACTTTAGTTCACTGAGGGCGCACTTGTCAAATGTCTAGAGTGGATGACTTGTGACTGTCGGCTGCGGGAAAATATCTAGTGCTGCGAGGAGTATATACAGTGCTGTCTGTCTTCGCAGTATATGTACGAGTGCCTGGTGGCCAAAAGCTATACGAATTATGTAAAAGGAGAGATTTTTGTTTGGTGCAAGAAACGAATTGTATGTTTACTACATCTACATGGTACGCGGTAATATACTGCTGGGTTGGAGATCGGTTTCACACTCTAATATTCAAGCTCCTTTCCTCAGTGGCAGAGCAGTGTAACTGAGTAAGAGTCTTTCTGTATATGACGATCTGTAGGCCACTTTGCAGGGTTTAATTGCTGGTGCAATTGGACGTGGTAATAATAATAATGAGCGTATGGCTTTGGTGGCCGGGAGACCCCTCGCTGGGCGGTTCGGCCGCCGCTCCACAAGTTCTTTAACGCCACTACGGCGACTTGCGAGTGAATGAGGATGAAATGATGATGGAAGACACACAACACACAGTCATCTCGATGGAGAGAAAATCCCTCACCCCCACCGGGAATCGAACCCGGGACCCCATGAGCAGGAAGCGAGAACGCTACTGCAAGACCACAAGCTGTGGCCTTGGACATGGTGAACTGTGATTTCAGTGCACTGAGGAGTATACCCAAATGTAAGTGGTGATGGATTCATTTCGTAAACGGCTGCACAATATAGCTATGCAAGTGTTCAACTGGACCTGCTATAGAGTACAAACAGGATGGGCAAAATGGCTGTAACAATACATCCCCTCAGCAGCACCCCTAAGCATACCCTCGGATTTTCCTTGTTATTCTATCGATACTGATGTTGATTACAGTTCACCAACCTGCATCAGTGATGTCTTTCCAAGCATTACATCTGCAGGTGCGGCATTCATTATTAGACATAGTGCCAGATGCCCGTCCTTCATAACACTTATTTGAGAGAATCTTGGTAGGATGCAACACCTTCCAGAAGGGCTGATTCAAAGATTTTATCACATAATTTCCTAGGACTGAAGGACATCGAGACATACAGCCAGTGCGAGTGTAGGGGTACCATAATTTTATCGGGTGTTGTACAGATATAAAAGATAACTGCACTGTTTGTCTGAAAAGGGTATATGTTGCAGTGTAAAGTTACTGTGGCTTATGTTGTGGCATAATCAGAGAAGACGAGTATGCGTCGTATCATGAGGGAAGTATAGATTCAGCACATTGATAACAGCGAAGGTATGAGAGAGATTTTTATGTGGAAAATTATGTGCGCTATAGATACTGAGATTCATTCCAGAATCACAGCCATCAAGAGGAGACATTACCTATAGATCGATCGGTGCCAGACTGTAGCAGTAATCGTAATATTTAATTGTAGTTACACTGGTAAATATATTCCTAGCTCCCAATAATCTTGTGAGTCTTGTATGTATTTGATGATCTGTAGCCAACTTTTGCAGGGTTTAACTGTCAGTGCAATGTAGCGATCTGTACAAAATAATTTTGGCGCTGAATGTCTCGTCTGCAGAAATCCATGGTGGATGGTGCTCCCACACCAGCAACAGCAGCTGTTTGACGGGTAAATTCAGTGATGAGTGGGGTATCTTGTTAGGATCGCTTGGAACAGTGCACCCTGTGCTATTCTGGGAAGCACTGGAACATTTCTCGGCGCTGGACCCACACTGCAGCTATGCATCATCACGCCAGCAGTGGTGCCTAGATGAACACGTATTTAGACAGTAATCTCTCAGGTGTCAAGTACGAAAGGGATGCCACCGCCTCATGCTTGTGGGATCCGAATGGACTCCTGTGTGTCACTTGGCAGCTGATGGCCACATCACCACTTTGTGGGGCTTGCTGATGCACCTGGGCTCCAGTGTCGGAGTCAGGCGTCGGGTAGCCAGATGTTTCCTTTACTAGTGATCTTTTGCTTAAACTATATTCCATCGAGTTCTCCGACCAATAGGATGCTGCGAATTAAGAAGGACTACCCTATACATTTGAAGAATACCGATTTAAATAATTTGCATTAATTTTTTATGCCAACATGGTGTAAGTGGTACAATAGTTAAGGGGAGGGTGTGCTTGAGTGGGTGAAATGGAGCAGAACAGCAGGTTAAGTGCAGAACACTTGGTTAATTTGCATATTTTTATGTAAAAAGCAGTACAATAGTTAAAGGGGGTGGGTGGCAAAGAATAATGCGCCAATAATGGCATTCAAAAGCATGTGAATTTCGAGAAGTGTACCAGAAAATGGTGGGAGGACATAAGTAATTACTTAATTTGGTATCAAAGGCAGTGCAGTAGTTTAAGGAAATGGGGGTTACATGGAAAACCAGTTAACAGAACAATAGGTTAAGTGCTGACAGAGGCCCAAACATTAGGTTAAGACACCCAGAGTGCAGTGCCGCGTGTTAAGTTATGCAACATGTTTGCCTCATGTAATTGCTTCTTACAAGACCTACATGTTTCCAAACAGGGGAGAATGATGAGCAAGAGAAATCCAACCCTACAAACTCAAATTTTTATAAATAAACAATATACCCTTGAATTTCCTGTTATGAGATCCTTCCTCTTGACTAATTTCCATATATTCCATACACTGCCTTGCATCCCCTAAATTGTTCAAATAAACAGTATTCCACACAATGTGTAAATTGTTTGAACAATATTTCATACACTACAATCAAATTACCTCCAAATGATCGATAAACTGAGTCTTTTTCCCGCCAGTTTACAGGAGGAAGAGTAGGAGGGAGTAGGTTTATCAGAGGGTGGGGGGGTTAATTAATTGATCAACTTAATAAAGTAGTGAATCAAATTGATAAGAGTGAGAGGGGCTATCCAATAATTCAGACCTGAAAGTGTACCTGTAGTAGCGAGGGGTGAGGTTTCCTGAGAGGGGGGGAGGGGAGTGGGAGGGGGAGCAATGGGTTAAGTGCCTATCAATCAAAAGGGAGGATCCTTTGGCAGAACAATAGGTTAAGCACCTGTCAGTCAAATAAATCTTACCATACAATACGAAGAATAACCGAATTCTCTACTAATTTATCCGCGTTCAGTAGAACCCGCACTGCAAGACACGTTAACAAGCGATCGTACAAGGGCACTAAGACATTGAGTTTTTAAGTTCAGTAACTCGAAAGGGAACTTGAAGTGTGACCTCGAATGGAGCGCATTGGCTCACAACAGTTATTTCTAAGAATCAGGAGCGGATTTATTACAGGAAACGTTAAACAGGTATTTACTCTTTTTCTGTAATCATTAGACGTCGCCAGCGGTCGAACACACACAGTAATCTCGCGAAAAAATAAAAAGTTCCGCTAAACGCATGATTTATACACATCTGAACACTGAATCCTCGACTAATATTTAAACACTGAAAGGAAAATGATTAATTAAGATGATAACACACCAAAGCAAAAATTAGAATATCTTAATGGTACATACCAAATACGGAGTGGGTAGTATCCACGTCTATCTTATCTAGTACCCAAGCCGTAAGTGCTGTCGTAAACGATTTCCGTTTACTGGCTACTCATGGCTGTGTATGGGGAAAAGTGCTTCAAAGAAGTTTTGCTCGTTCTGCCCAACTTAGCTGGAGCACCCGTGGACTACTACACTTAAAGAGCTTCTCTGTCCGCGCACTAAGCTTCTAAGTTTGGCGTACCTATGTTAATAGAAAATACTACCTTTCATCCAAAGAAAACACAATCAAACACTTTTTGAGTTACATTCATCTCCACGGACAAGCAGGTGGGCGAAAATAGGAATGAAGATACGTTCATTCACCCTACTATCATACTTTCACATTTATGTGTGAACAAGATGGGGGCGGCGGGGGGGGGGGGTGAGAGAAACAATGCTGATACTTTTTATATAAATGAAATGAATAAACAGGCAATCCTCCTTCCTCGATGTCTGCTCCTGGCACACCTAAGTAGTGAGGAGTGGAAGCGGCAGTACAAAAAAGTTAAATCTTATGAAACAGATCTAGTGGATGCCTGTCTTCTCATTTAGCACTTGCGCTTTAAAATTGGTGTTTCCCCCATTCTCATAATGTATACAAAAGACCGCCAAAAATTTGGAAACGTATTAACATGCCTAATATGGTGTAGGAAACACGGTGGGATTCAAAACAGCTTCCTGTCGTCTCGGAATAGATAAGAGAACCCTATACCATTCTTCTTTCAAATAGTGGCAATTACAGTTAACGATGATGGAGGAAGACAGCGATCACGCTCCCTTCTCTTCAAGGTAGACCACAAAGCGTCAATGATATTGCGATCATGTGCTTGTGGTGGCCAAGAAATGTTCGATAATTCATCCTCGTGCTCACGAAATCAGTTCTGGACGATACGAGCTGTATGAGCGGGTACCTATGGTCCTGGAACACAGCTTAGGAGAAGCTGTGTGTGCTGCAAATTCGTAACATCCTTTATGCATGCAAAAGCTTCTTCAGACGAATTAATTTTTCTAGGGACATCATTTTGTTCCTCTTCTTCCTTTGTTTCTCCCTGATCATTTTCTGTGTTGCGAATTTCTATTAAATCTCTGGCCGAAGTAAATATGGAGTGAGTTGACACATTGTCATCACAACGAATTTAGTCATTTGCGCTACATGAAATGTTTCTCATTTTAATTAATTCAGCAATTTCTGGAGCTTCGACTGCCACAGAAGCGTCTTGTTCTTGACCTCCAAACCCAGCTTTGTCGGAACACTTGGTAAACGTTCCCCTTACTGTCAAGCCAATCCACTGACCGTGCAAGAGCAAATGAACTTTCGGCTTCTTCAACACTAAGTATAGGAAACAGTATCAGTAAACGTCTAGAATGGGACTTGAATATGTAAATAAATCCCTGGATCATGGGTTTTGTGAGGCTGGTTGAATCCAGCAAGAACCATGTCAATTTAATGTTTGATAACTTGACTTTAGGGTGGCAGGTTGCATTGTCCAGGAAAATGAGAACTTGGTGATTTCCTTTTTTCATTTTGGTATTAAAAGAGCCCAGATATTCTTCCGTAAGGACGCACTGCTTCCACGCCTTTCTATTGCTTCGCCATGTGACTGGAAGCTTACTGATGCCTATGTTTTTGAAACGTGTGGTTTTGCAGCATTGTCGATCAGCCGTGCCTTCTCCATTTCACCCAACATGTTTCCACACAGCAGTACAGTGAGTCTTTCCTTGGACATTTTTCCGCCGGTGCGCTTTTCACCTCGAATTGTTGGAAATTTTGAAAGCAGTTCGCGATTAAACAGTCCAGTTTCATCGGCACTGAACACCTCTTTCGAGTCATAATTCGCTTTATGTTGTACGATATTGTCTTCCATTCTGTTGCTGCCCTTTCCTGCACATCATTAGCTTCCCCACAGGCTTCATCTCACAGAATGTTGCGCCTAGCTTTGAAACTCTCCAGGCGTCCCTTGGATGCCTTAAACTCTGTATTTCCAAGCTTTTATTAAATTTGAGTTTTATCTCACTTGAAACGCAACATTATTTCGCGCACAGAGTGTTTATCTTTCTAACTCACCTTTATTACCTTAATCTTTTGGTTACATGTTAGCGACACATACTTTTCGTTCGACATCATGTTATCGCTTAAACTGCTACTCGTCAGCTGAAACTGGCAGAAAATAGTGTAGGTAGTGTATTTCTCTGGAATGCTTGACCTTGCCGAGTTAAGCCGTTGTTTAACTGAACAACATCCACCTCCTTCACTGCGCAGACGGCAGCAGAGTGTTCGTAGGTGCCCAACAGTGTTCCAGAGTGTTTAAAATGGTTCAAATGGCTCTGAACACTGTGGGACTTAACTGCTGAGGTCATCAGTCCCCTAGAACTTAGAACTACTAAAACCTAACTAACCTAAGGACATCACACACATCCATGCCCGAGGCAGAATTCGAACCTGCGACCGTAGCGGTCTCTCGGTCACATCGGCCGGCGATACAGAGTGCGACCGCGCGCTTTCAGTAATAACGGAAAACGAGAAACGCCGACAAGCACAGCGCTTACGAACGAACCATTTCCTTTGATGTACCGACACGGTGCGTAACTTGTTCCTTGTTGCACAGAGCGGCGCTGCGCCGAATCTCTTTTCTTGTTTTACGCCGCTTGACAGCGTTGTCAGGGTTGTCTGTCTTTGTGTTAAAAGTAGCGTCCTTGTACGGTCGTGAATAACTAACGCACACTGTAATACAGTAGTACTGTATAAGCTCTTTTCCACATTATACAATGAATTATTAATTAAGTTTGAAAACTTGCATTCCGATTCCATGTTAGGCATGTCCCGCTTAATACAATAAATTAGCACACAAATGTGTACGATTTGTGATTTTCGATGCATACACGTCTCGTTTTTCTGTAATTGGACGATGTGCTTTGTATGGTTGCAGGGGAAATATTTAGAAGAAAAGAAGCAGGGATAGACCAAGATAAAGAGGTATGGAGTCGGCGTTTTTTCCTTTTCGTACTTTTGAGGAGGGGTATAAGTGAAGAAAAGGGAAACAATGCTGACTGCGGACTGGAAAACGTGGTGGAGTTAGAGAGCGGAAGACAACAGAGCTAACATTTCAAGGAAAAGAAGTCTTTATAGGTGGAGGAACAAAAAAAGACTGTACTCTGAATTCAACATCTATATCTACACTTCGAAGCACCTTATAGCGTGTAGTGGAGGATTTTTTTGTGGACCTCTGTCACTTCCGTCCTCTTCCGGTCCGGGAAGGATTGCTGGTAAGTTTTCGCGTGACCTCGAATCTTTCTAATTTTACGTTCACGGCCTTTTCTCGACATGTACACAGGAAGAATAAATACATCGGTTTACTCTCCGCCGGACATATGCGTTACGAATCTGAACAGTAAACCACACCGTGATGCGGAACGCCTGTCTTTCAACGTCAGCCACTGGAACTGGTTGAGCATCTCCGTGACACTTTCCCGTACACTAAATGAATCTGTAATGAAACGTGCTGGTCTCATTTCATCCTCTCTGTTTCCTCTGTCATTATTATCAGATACGGATCCCAGCCTGACGAGCAATATTCGAGAATTGGCAGAAAGAGGATTTTGTAAGCTACCTTCTTTTCGGGTGGACTGTAATAACTGAAAATTCTTCCAGTGAATCTCAGTCTGGCATTGTCGTACCTGCGATTAGTTTTATATTGTCACTGCACTTTAAATCATCGCTCCGCACGCAAACTCCTAGGTACTTTATGGATGTGATTGCTCCCGGTAATTTTTTGGCGTCGTGTAATCATACAATAATGTGTCGTCGTGCCTATTTACGCACAGCACATTTCATTTTCTTATGTTGAGTGTCAACTGCCTACACCTGCACCAAGCGCCGATCCTGTGCAGGCCTTCCTGCTGCCACAATTTTCTAACGTTGTGACTTCTCTATGAACAACAGCATCGTCCACGAAGAGCCTCATTTATGTGTTCATATTAAATAATTGCACATGTTTTGTGTAGCACTTGCTGTATAACGATTGAGAAGCCCGATACCACATCGTGAAGCCTAGAAAATAAAAGAAATCGAACTCTTGAATTCGAGTATTCTAAAGCAGAACTACCCACTGCACAAACTGTGCAGCACTGCTCCATTAAATGGAATAAAGGTATTTGGTGTTCACGTGATTACAGTGTTGCCAAATTTTCCTTTTTCTACGTATTTTCTAGCGCAAATATACACGGAACGAAATTTTGTGACAGACATGTTTTTGCTATTAGTATGCAAGGATTTGCACTGTGACGTCCGAGTAGCGGATTTTCGTTCATCCTCTGTAACTAACGTTTAACATGATACGACGACAACTTGTAACACCATTTTATTTAACTTCCCAATGTTAATGAAATATACTGCAGAAAATATCACAAAACTTTTCTCGGTGAATGTGACTTAAAGTTGTAAATTAAGGAACGTCTGAAGAATATGTCACACTACGCTGGATTAAGGGCCTAAAGCCTAGACGCAGTGGTGACTCCGGTTCCCGTTCGATAACCGAAGTTAAGCGTTGTCAGGCTTGGCTAGAACTTGGATGGTTGACCATTCGGGTCTGCCTAGGGGTGTTGGCAAGCGCGGTGCACTCAGCCCTTGTGAGGCGACTGTAGGAGCTGCTTGCTCGACAAGTAGCGGCTCCAGTCATGGAAACTGACAACGGCCGGTTTAGCGGTGTGCTGACCGCCCGCCCCTCTATATCTGCATCCAGTGACGTCTATCACTTGAGGATGACACGGCGATCAGTCGATGCCGCTGGACCTTCCGAGGACTGTGCGGACGGCGATGTTGAATTAAAATGTGATCATGATCACTATCCACATTCTTAGTCTACGAAACGAAAATTACGATGTCTGACGTCAGCAAAGGACAACTGAGACCAGGTGCAAGCTGCTGTCAGACTTCCAGGGTATCGAACGGGTTAAAGTGGTTTAAAATACTTTAATACAAGAGGATAAATGTCTTAGGTGCGTGAATAGTATTTCTTTTATCTGCGCAGACTTTATACCTCTCATCATATGCCTATCCCTTTTTGTTTAAATCACTTAGATCTCGACATCATCGAACAACGTCATCCGTTTTAGGTGCAGTGATTAGTGGATTGATAACACGTTCTTGATAACGTTATTATCTTCCATGGCAGCTATTGCACTCTGCAACGCATCTCTATACTGATTACTTAAGTTCAAGATACCAGGTTTTTCTGGTCTTTTGCATGAAATCTGTACTCGAAGAATTTGTCTGAGACGAACCAAAATATTTGCCAGTATCTCCATAGAATATTCTCATCATCTTTCTTCTCCTTTTGATACAATAAGCTGTTCTTATTGAATGCCCCCTTCAGCGTCCTGTTCGCATGTCTCTCACATATTGCACTCTAAACAAACTCAATTCTAGCTCCAGTGATTCAAGATCGCTATCTCCCGTGTTATTTCCTCTGAAATAGTTCCTAACCTGAACGATTCTTCGCCGGCCGTCGTGACCGAGTGGTTGTAGGCTCTTCAGTCTGGAACCGCGCGACCTCTACGGTCGCAGGTTCGAATCCTGCCCCGGGCATGGATGTGTGTGATGTCTTTAGGTTTGTTAGGTTCAAGTAGTTCTAAGTTTTAGGGGACAGATGACCTCAGCTGTTAAGTCCCATAGTGCTCAGAGCCATTTGAACCATTTTGAACGATTCTTCGGGCATTCTTCCTAGCAGTATTCTCGCTAATCGAAGCGTTTCCGTTTTCCTTCTGCAAAAGTCTCCATAAATCGTCTCAGCATACCACCATTATACACTCCTCGAAAATGAAATAAGAACACCGTGAATTCATTTCCCCAGGAAGGGGAAACTTTATTGACACATTCCTGGGGTCAGATACATCACATGATCACACTGACAGAACCACAGGCACATAGACACAGGAAGCAGAGCATGCACAATGTCGGCACTAGTACAGTGTATATCCACCTTTCGCAGCAATGCAGGCTGCTATTCTCCCATGGAGACGATCGTAGAGATGCTGTATGTAGTCCTGTGGAATGGCTTGCCATGCCATTTCCACCTGGCACCTCAGTTGGACCAGCGTTCGTGCTGGACGTGCAGACCGCGTGAGACGACGCTTCATCCAGTCCCAAACATGCTCAATGGGGGACAGATCCGGAGATCTTGCTGGCCAGGGTAGTTGACTTACACCTTCTAGAGCACGTTGGGTGGCACGGGATACATGCGGACGTGCATTGTCCTGTTGGAACAGCAAGTTCCCTTGCCGGTCTAGGAATGGTAGAACGATGGGTTCGATGACGGTTTGGATGTACCGTGCACTATTCAGTGTCCCCTCGATGATCACCAGAGGTGTACGGCCAGTGTAGGAGATCGCTCCCCACACCATGATGCCGGGTGTTGGCCCTGTGTGCCTCGGTCGTATGCAGCCCTGATTGTGGCGCTCACCTGCACGGCGCCAAACACGCATACGACCATAATTGGCACCAAGGGAGAAGCGACTCTCATCGCTGAAGACGACACGTCTCCATTCGTCCCACCATTCACGCCTGTCGCGACACCACTGGAGGCGGGCTGCACGATGTTGGGGTGTGAGCGGAAGACGGCCTAACGGTGTGCGGGACCGTAGCCCAGCTTCATGGAGACGGTTACGAATGGTCCGCGCCGATACCCCAGGAGCAACAGTGTCCCTAATTTGCTGGGAAGTGGCGGTGCGGTCCCCTACGGCACTGCGTAGGATCCTACGGTCTTGGCGTGCATCCGTGCATCGCTGCGGTCCGATCCCAGGTCGACGGGCACGTGCACCTTCCGCCGACCACTGGCGACAACATCGATGTACTGTGGAGACCTCACGCCCCACGTGTTGAGCAATTCGGCGGTACGTCCACCTGGCATCCCGCATGCCCACTATACGCCCTCGCTCAAAGTCCGTCAACTGCACATCCGGTTCACGTCCACGCTGTCGCGGCATGCTACCAGTGTTAAAGACTGCGTTGGAGCTCCGTATGCCACGGCAAACTGGCTGACACTGACGGCGGCGGTGCACAAATGCTGCGCAGCTAGCGCCATTCGACGGCCAACACCGCGGTTCCTGGTGTGTCCGCTGTGCCGTGCGTGTGATCATTGCTTGTACAGCCCTCTCGCAGTGTCCGGAGCAAGTATGGTGGGTCTGACACACCGGTGTCAATGTGTTCTTTTTTCCATTTCCAGGAGTGTATATAAAGATGGTTCAAATGGCTCTGAGCACTATGGGACTTTAACATCTGAGGTCATCAGTCCCCTAGAACATAGAACTACTAAAACCTAACTAACCTAATAACATCACACACATCCATGCCCGAGGCAGAATTCGAACCTGAAGCGCCTAGAATCGCTCGGTCACAGTGGCCAGCCATTATATATATTCTGATGGAATATTTACCCACGTTTTTATCCTAGTCTGCCCGCAGTGTTTCTTCGGAAAGTAACCGTTTTATTGTTTTTCTTCCCGAGTGAACAAAAAGAATTGGTTCAAATAGTTCTGAGCACTATGGGGCTCAACTACACCGAGTGAGCGACGTGCTGTTTTTCAGGCCGAACGTCGACTCCTATGAGTACGTCTAAACTCAGTCCAGTAATAAACAATTCCACCACACAAATCGTATTAATCGCATTTCCTATTATGTATAGAATCAGTAGTAGTGGAGTGTAGTACATACAAGTGCAGGGGCAATG
Source organism: Schistocerca gregaria (assembly GCF_023897955.1). NCBI lineage: Eukaryota > Metazoa > Arthropoda > Insecta > Orthoptera > Acrididae > Schistocerca > Schistocerca gregaria. Next base: position 298,850,869 of record NC_064931.1, read on the forward strand.
TTGATAGGCTATCCACACTGTACGCTAAGGAGAAACTGTGCTGTACGGGCAACCATACACTTTCGAAGATGTTGCAGTTTTAATAAACAACACCATCCACACCCTCAAACATCACAGCATGTGTATCCCTAGCTGTCCTAAGTATAGAATAGCGGGAATTTCTCTAAGCAAGCATACATCTGTGTCCATATAAAGCTCTGTATATTCCCCTAAATTAGAAATGTTGAACTCCTATCAAGCAGTCACTACATGCCCATACTTCGCAACCGATATGACATTTCGCTAAGTTTATTCCTCGATTCCAAATATTCGTATGGGAAAAGCCTTTTCTTCCTTATAAACTGTAACTTGGCATCATCGAGAAACGCAGTTCAGGTGAGAGTGCATGTACACAGATCCAAGGGAACCATATACCATAATCCCTGCAAAGTAGCGGCAAGTTCAGTTAACGATGATAGAGGAGGACAGCGATTGTGCACCAAAGTAGACCACAAAGGCTCTTTAATACTGAGAGCTGATGAATTTGTTGGCCGGGAACTGCCGACAATTTATCCTCGTGCTCACAAATTCAGTCCTAGATGATGTGAGCTGTGTGGACAGGGGCCATGCCTTGGAAGAGAGCGTCAACATTGGGCAACAAATATTTTACTATGGAATAGACCTGATCAGCCAAAGTGGTCGCATAATCATTGGCAATAATGTGACCTTGCAGAGGACACATAGAGGCCATGGAATACCAAGATACGTCTGGCAAAATCGTCACCGAACGCCGTCGTGTTTCACTTTTGGGATGTAAACTTGGTCAGAAGTTAGAAATAGTGTAAAACGAGACTCATGCGACCAAACGTCATTTTCCATTGTGCCATAGTCATCTGCATCACCTCGTCTCCCTGTTGATAGCATTTGCATCACTGATAAATGGTTTTGGAATTCCAGCTCGCTCTGCAATTCTCTGCTTTTGTAGCTCCTTTCGTGTTGTTTGGTGCTGATAAGGTTCACGAGTGCGACACTCAGTTCTGCAGTGAATTTTGCAGCTCTGGTCCTCTTATTTTCGTCACAATCCTCGGCAGTGACTGCCAGTGGCGCTTATTTGGGACAAATATTCGTCCTCGTTGTGACTTAGTGGATGGCGTTTTTACTCTTTCCCTGTATGTGGTATGAATCTTCGATATGGTGCCTCTTGAAACGCCAAATACTTCGGCTCGCTTGGTTACAGCTCTATACGAGCGCCAGGCATTTGGCGGCGGTCGAATACACTGAGGTCCAACATAATGCACTCTCAGCTCCACAGAACAGTGTTGCGGCCACGATTGACACTTGAAACGCATTAAGGACATTATGCAGGTTCCACTCTTGCTCAAGAACAACAGATCAGTTTTCAGGCTTGGTTAGCATCTGTAGCTACGTTCAAGCAAGCATTTCATGCTGCGTTTCTATATTTTTATCTTTCCACTGCAGCTTCGCTATGCTGATACCGTCATCTCCCATTACAAGAATCTTGGGGGGCCCTCTCATCTGAAGTGTGCGGACCATGCTGACAACATGTGCTGTGGTCCAACGTCTGACACTGGTGACAGTTTATTTATGTCGAACTACTATGCAGATGATGCCTACTAAGTGCCACTGCCTCACAATGTGGTACTTTCTGCCATTTATATTCGCTATATTTTTCACGGACCTGAGTAGATTTGTAAATCAAAATGGTTCAAATGGCTCTAAGCACTATGGGACTTAACATACGAGGTCATCATTCCCCTAGACTTAGAACTAATTAAACCTAAATAACTTAAGGACAACACACACATCCATGCCCGGGGCAGGATTCGAACCTGCCACCGTAGCAGCAGCGCGGTTCCGGAATAAAGCGCATAGAACCGCTCGGCCTCAGTATAAACGTTTTTAGATCTCAAGTGGGATATTGGTCATTTTAACAAAGGACAATTTTGAATTTCCCACCATTTTTGAACATGGGATAGAGCATAAGGTTACTGCTTGCATTTTAACATTTCTCTGCCATTTTAATGTAGGTCACATGGAGTGTGACTGCAGCGCAATCACAAGCAGCATTCTAGCAGTGGTGATCGGAACTACGAGGGTGTCCAGAAAGTAATGCACCGCATTGTTTTTTTCAACAGTTCTTTACTGAGCGCAATGAAAATTACACACACGAAGGGATGGTGTTTTATCTACATACTCTATTTTTCCACGTAATGTCCATACTGTTCTGTGGCCTTCCTCCAGCGCGAACCAAGGGCGTGAATGCCCTGTCGGCACCAATCCTTTTCCTGTTAGCGGAGCCAGTGCTTCACTGTGTGAATCACCTCCTCATCGTCCTCAAAATGTCTTTCACAAATGGCGTCCCTTAATGGTCCAAACTAGTGGAAGTCCGAGGGGGCTAGGTCAGGGCTGTCACGTGTGACAGTCGTGGATGGCCTCCCCGACCGCTGCACACCTAACCGCCTTCTAATGACCTCACCCTCAGTGCCCAGTGTCTAACTGTACTTCTGTCGACAGCAATGCTCCATAGACTTCGCACAAGGGTTTGTGAATATTCCCCCACTTCCTTTCACTGCGGCGAGAAATTCAATGACAGCACGTTGCTTGTAACGTACATCACCTACGGACGCCATTTTGAAACTGTTGTGCTGCTATGCTGTCGGAAGTGACGGAAACTTGGCGCGCTCACTCAAAAGACTTCAAATAATAAATACAATATGTGATCAAAAGTTGATTGAGCCATAATGCCTCTATAGCCATCCATAATTACGAAAGTATTACTGGTGCAGGATATTGTACAATAACTGAGGTCTCGATTATTTCTCATAAATCTTCGATCGCAGTACTACCGTCTTCTCTATATGTGTATATCGCTATTCCATGACTTTTGTCACCTCAGTGTATAATTACGTGATGAATAGGTTTATTTTGAGAATTTTCGGACGCTTAAAAACCCAAATTTTAGAAAATTTTTGTAAGTTACAAATGTTGTAGCTAACGTATTTCGTAGAAAATCACTATTTGCGATTAATGAAATTCATCCCGAATTTCAGTGTGTATCACAGCGAATAAATGTACATTTTTGAGATTTTTCGGACGCTGTTATTGTTTTGAGCATTATCTATTTCATGTTAAATCGGCGTTTGTAATATACACTATGTGATCAAAAGTATCCGGACACCCCCAAAAACATACGTTATTCATGTTAGATGCACTGCGCTGCCACCTGCTGCCAGATACTCCATATCAGCGAACTCAGTAGTCATTAGACATCGCGAATGAGCAGAATGGGGCGCTCTGCGGAACTCACGGACTTCAAACGTGGTCAGGTGATTGGGTCTCACTTATGTCATACGGCTGTACGCGAGATTCACACACTCCTAAACATCTCTAGGTCCACTTATTCCGATGTGATACTGAAGTGGAAACCTGAAGGGGCACGTACAGCACAAAAGCGTACAGGCCGATCTCGTCTGTTGAATGACAGAGACCGCCGACAGCTGAAGAGGCTCGTAATGTGCAATAGGCAGACATCTATCCAGAACATCACACAGGAATTCCAACGGTATCAGGATCCACTGCAAGTGCTATAACAGTTAGGAGGGAGGTGAGAAAACTTGGATTTCATGAACGAGCGGCTGCTCATAAGCCACACGTCACGCCGGTAAATGCCAGTCAACGCCTCGCTTGGTGTATGAAGCGTAAACATTTGACGACTGAACAGTGGAAAAACGTTGTGTGGAGTGACGAATCACGGTACACAATGTGGCGATCCGATGGCAGGGTGTGTGTATAGCGAATGCCCGGTAAACGTCATCTTCCAGCGTGTGTAGTGCCAACAGTAAAATTCGGAGGCGGTGATTTTATGGTGTGGTTGTGTTTTTCATGGAGGGGGCTTGAACCCCTTGTTGTTTTTCGTGGCACTATTACAGCACAGGCCTACATTGATGTTTTAAGCACCTTCTTGCTTCCCACTGTTGAAGAGCAATTCGGGGATGGCGACTGCATCTTTCAACACGATCGAGCACCTTTTCATAGTGCACGGCCCGTGGCGGAATGGTTACACGACAATAACGTCCCTGTAATGGACTGGCCTGCGCAGAATCCTGACCTGAATCCTATGGAACACCTTTGAGATGTTTCGGAAAGTGGACTTCGTGTCAGGCGTCACCTACCAACGTCGATACCTCTCCTCAGTGCAGCAGTCCGTGAATAATGGGCTGCCATTGCCCAAGAAACCTTCCAGCACCTGATCGAACGTATGCCTGCGAGAGTGGAAGCTGTCATCAATGCCAAGGGTGGGCCAACACCATATTGAATTCCAGAATTACCGATGGAGGGCGACACTAACTTGTAAGTCAATTTCAGCCAAGTATCTGGATACTCTTAATCACACAGTGTACGTAACGTTTCGCATTCGTAGCATTGTTTACGGCTGAGAAAGAAAATACGGTGAATCATCCGAGTCCATCAGCTCAGTTTCATTGATCTAATACACTCCTGGAAATGGAAAAAAGAAAACATTGACACCGGTGTGTCAGACCCACCATACTTGCTCCGGACACTGCGAGAGGGCTGTACAAGCAATGATCACACGCACGGCACAGCGGACACACCAGGAACCGCGGTGTTGGTCGTCGAATGGCGCTAGCTGCGCAGCATTTGTGCACCGCCGCCGTCAGTGTCAGCCAATTTTCGTGGCATACGGAGCTCCATCGCAGTCTTTAACACTGGTAGCATGCCGCGACAGCGTGGACGTGAACCGTATGTGCAGTTGACGGACTTTGAGCGAGGGCGTATAGTGGGCATGCGGGAGGCCGGGTGGACGTACCGCCGAATTGCTCAACACGTGGGGCGTGAGGTCTCCACAGTACATCGATGTTGTCGCCAGTGGTCGGCGGAAGGTGCACGTGCCCGTCGACCTGGGACCGGACCGCAGCGACGCACGGATGCACGCCAAGACCGTAGGATCCTATGCAGTGCTGTAGGGGACCGCACCGCCACTTCCCAGCAAATTAGGGACACTGTTGTTCCTGGGGTATCGGCGAGGACCATTCGTAACCGTCTCCATGAAGCTGGGCTACGGTCCCGCACACCGTTAGGCCGTCTTCCGCTCACACCCCAACATCGTGCAGCCCGCCTCCAGTGGTGTCGCGACAGGCGTGAATGTAGGGACGAATGGAGACGTGTCGTATTCAGCGATGAGAGTCGCTTCTCCCTTGGTGCCAATGATGGTCGTATGCGTGTTTGGCGCCGTGCAGGTGAGCGCCACAATCAAGACTGCATACAACCGAGGCACACAGGGCCAACACCCGGCATCATGGTGTGGGGAGCGATCTCCTACACTGGCCGTACACCTCTGGTGATCATCGAGGGGACACTGAATATTGCACGGTACATCCAAACCGTCATCGAACCCATCGTTCTACCATTCCTAGACCGGCAAGGGAACTTGCTGTTCCAACAGGACAATGCATGTCCGCATGTATCCCGTGCCACCCAACGTGCTCTAGAAGGTGTAAGTCAACTACCCTGGCCAGCAAGATCTCTGGATCTGTTCCCCATTGAGCATGTTTGGGACTGGATGAAGCGTCGTCTCACGCGGTCTGCACGTCCAGCACGAACGCTGGTCCAACTGAGGCGCCAGGTGGAAATGGCATGGCAAGCCCTTCCGCAGGACTACATCCAGCATCTCTACGATCGTCTCCATGGGAGAATAGCAGCCTGCATTGCTGCGAAAGGTGGATATACACTGTACTAGTGCCGACATTGTGCATGCTCTGTTTCCTGTGTCTATGTGCCTGTGGTTCTGTCAGTGTGATCATGTGATGTATCTGACCCCAGGAATGTGTCAATAAAGTTTCCCCTTCCTGGGACAATGAATTCACAGTGTTCTTATTTCAATTTCCAGGAGTGTATTTTGTGAACTTGTAACGCTGATTTTCTTGTTTGCTCATTTACCGATTCGGCAGACCAGTAGTCTCTGGAGAAGAAACTGTCTGACTTTTTCTTTTATTTATTGGTATATCCTCTTTCTAGTGATTGTGTATTCCCTACACACTTAAGCGCCAAACAGCTGGTAGGTACAGGCATGTGTATTCAAATACAGAGATATGTGAACAGGCAGAAGACGGCTCTGCAGTCTGCAACACCTATATAAAACAACAAGTGTCTGGCACAGTCTTATGATCGGTTACTGCTGCTATAGTGGCAGGTTATCAAAATCAAAAGTGAATTTGAACGTGGTGTTATAGTGGACGCATTGGTGATGGGACACAGCATCTCTGAGGTGGGGATGAATTTGGGATTTTCCAATACGATCATTTCACGAGTATACTGTGATTTATCAGGAATGTGGTACAACGTCAAATCTTCAACAACGCCGCAGTAGTGGGACAAGGCCAACATGAGTACATTTTGTTAGTGTGGGTTGCCTACATCAGGGACAGATATGTACTCAGTGGCATACCTGTTGTTCTCCTTTGACTGACAGCTCCTTAATCTATTGTTCTAGTAACAGGATCCTTCCTTTGATTGACAGGTACTTACGCTATGCCCCCCCCCTCAACAAACCTCTAAACCACCCCCTCCTCCATGCTGCTACAGATACACTGTCAGGTCTGAGTTATTGGAATAGCTCCTCTCACTCTTATCAATCTGATTGATTATGTATTTATTTCATCAATTGATTAACCTCTCCCCTCTAGTAACTCCACTCCCTCCCCTAACTGATCCCCTTCCCTCTCCCCCTCCCCTCCTCTACCAGGAAACTGGCGATTCTGTAGTGGAGAGGAAGGATCTCACGAAGGGTAATTCAAGGTTATATTGTTCATTTATAAAAAAAATCACTTGGCGGGGGTTGAATTTCTCTTTTGCATCATTCTCTGCTGTTTGGAAAGATGCAGGTCTTGTAAGAAGTAAGCAGAGTGTATGACTGGAAATCACGTGATCGGAAGTGCAACCGTCTTGGATCTTTACCATATAAAAGCTATTAGGGAGGAAGACAAGACCAACGGACGAACGCTTCGCTTTGTCGTTATTACAGCAGAACCTGCATAATATGGCTACTGACATTGGCAACATAAATTATACCGAAAGCAGTAAACTACTTAGGGAGGAGAAAGTTAAAGTGCTTACACTTATTACAAAACCGTTTTGCGACAACATTACGGTGATTAAATTCTGTGCCCAAGTGCACTGTCAAGAACAATTAGAAAGGGACAGTCTGTAATGTTAAAGAAGGAGATGTGTGGCTCATTTTACTATTGTCTACATAGTAAGTGCAACACATGATGTCAAGTTGAAGCTGCCTTTTCTCCTACACAGGAACGACAGTGTCAAAGCTCGAGGGATACGAGAAAAAATCGGCAAGGAAGCACTGGAAACTATTTCGAAGAAATATAAAAATCCTGTGGTTATACCATATAAAGTGGAAATATCTGACGTTGAAATGGATCTTCTAATGGGGGAGACCCCCAGAACATAACAACAGAAACAGAACGACCACCTTCATGGATTACCAATGATTGTCCAGCCACTATTTTACTGATTTTACATCACCAACGAACTCCCGCGTTCGTTCTCTGCTTGTATCAGAAACAGTAGCGAGCAGAATAAAATGTTGCAAGTTTTTTTACTATGTAAGTGTGGGCGAGTTACATAATTTTGCCGTCTAGTAGTGAACTAAACAGTCTCTGATCTTAGACTGTGTTCACTACCCCGAAACACCGTTAGACAAGGGATTCCACCACATAATGTGTTAAGCTACCTCCTATTCAATTTTGATCCAGTGAACCTGTTTGTGCCATGAATAGAACATACCGAATGTATTCAATAACGTTGTTGCCACGATTCCTTTGGATTCTTAAATGTTAGCTATTTTAAAAGAAAAAAATATATTGCTTGTACAAATGACTTTTTATCATCCATACCGGTCCCCATTCCATCCATATGTATTTAACCACGAGAGATCACTGTACATGCAGCGCTAAAACGTACTTAAAGATATTAGGAAGTCAAAAAGGGAAATGTGCAGTATGATATAATCCAGCATTGCTTTAGATAGTTTGGCTTCCCTGGAACTCTAATCTGACTTCGCTTTACCCTTTGTACCAACTCTTAGTTCAGTTCAGTTATTGCGTTATATTCATTGTGCTATTAACCCATCGCCCAAGAGAGCATCCAAATCAGTGAACGTTATGTACATGGAAGCGCTCGTTCTAGACAATCTTATTCGAATATTCGAACCCTCTCATTCAGTGTCCGTGCTTAGATCACTATGATCCCAAAATAATAGGCGTCAAACAATATTTGCGCTCCTTTCTAGGTATGAGACGAAAAATTCACTGCTGTCGGGATGGGGTACGGGATGGGACGCATAATGTGTTAATTTAAGTGTACCGCCAGCAGTTGCTCGCCCTTCACTGAAAAGCCTCCATAAGTCGGCGTCCTAACCTCCTCCTACCCCCACCCCCACTGCTGAGTGAGTCTGCTCCGCCCCGTTCGCTTGTGTGTGGGCAATCTTACAGCAGCTGCGCGCGTCCATGGTCTGGATGCGTCAGATTGGTGGCAAACTAGGGATGGTGGTTATCGCTGAAACAACCAGCTTTGGATTACATCGTTTTTTTTTCAACGCCATTTTAACCTGAGTGTTAAAAGCGCTCAAAATAACCTTTGTCTGAAATGACCGATTCCCCGCTTTTTTCGTGTTATTTCCTGCAATAAAAATGAAAATATGACAAAGATTGAAAAACTTTCACTTCCTCAGTTTCCAGGTGTATACAATTAAAGTATTTTAATTAAATAGGCAAATAAAAGGACACTTACACTGTTAACCATTCGTGCTTTCCTTGAAAACTGGTAAGTGATTAGACGCCACATAAAATCATCAGTATTCTCCTATTGATTCTAATTGTTTGAAACTCTACACAAAAATTGGATTGTAATCGAGGGTCATACCACTATTTGGGCATTACAAACAGCCAGTGCTAGGTGAAAACTGAAGTTGGCGAACTGTAGTTTTCGTGTTAATTTATCCGTTTTCAAGGGCTACAAGCAGATAAAGGCATATTATGTAGAGGCTGTCAACAGATCAGCTTCTTCCTATTTTTATTGTGAACTTTGAATAAATTGTTAAGTTTTATCGGTATATGCTGTTGCAAGTTTGTTGCCGGTCACCCAGTTTTTATTCTTTTAGAGCAAATGGAACCTTGTGCTTCCCTGATACTGCACGTCGTAAAATACTTCGAGACCAGGGATGATGCCAGTCTGTAATAGAACTAAAGTCTGACGACGAAAGCATGAAACAAACATATGGACCAGATGGGGCAAATCTTCCACACTGCATGTACTTGTGTACCACCCAACAGGCCATTGCACAAGGTAACAAGTACATTATTAACTCTGCAATGCTGTGCCAGTTCTCATACCATGTGTTTGTCACTCTTTTCTGTCGGCATTGTTATTAAATAATCGGTGGCAGCTTTTCTCATTTGCTATAATAAAACAATATTTCAAGACAATAGAAATTTTACACATAGAAATTACCCAACTTTAAAAAAAAATTACCTGAAAGGCAAAAAATTTAGCATTGCTGCTAGTTAATTGATATTTCGTTTTTTTACCTTGTTGTTAGTAACAAATAAAAAGAAACTTTTTATAACCGACACCAAACAAGTACTGATAAATATCAGTTATTCAGAACTAAAATACCGGTATCGGTTTTAACAGTTCGGTTTTCCCCGTCCCTTCAGTGAACCACTACCTTCTAGCACCGACCACTTCCAGCAGCCCACATTCCGAATGATTAGGCAGGTAGGGCTCGACAAGCAGTTGCTGCGTGCACACACTGGCAGACGGGTCGGTGAGCAGATCGACGCACTGGTCGGGCTGTGAATGGGCCGCTTAGAGCCATTCCGGACAGGACCTTTGACTCAGACAGATGAGGCGGCAGCCGGCAGGTGCTTTTGCTGGCTGGAAGTGTTGTGTTTAGTCTATACTGGTGGCGCTCGACGCTACATAGAGTCGGCTCTCGGTGCTTGGCCAACAGAGCAGCAGAGTCTCTGAGCCTTTCAATTAATAAACATTCTTGTTCTTCTCTATTCTACAACAAGTGCCGAGCAGTTATTGTTTAAATGGTGAAAGTGTCGCATGAAAAGTAATGCCTCCAAACTTTTTATGTCAAAAAATTTAAAGATTTTTAAATAAAGCATACTTTATTTACATTCTAAATCTTTATTATTTATATCTATATATTTGGTTCTCATCATAGAAGGCCAAACAACAAACACATTTCTCCAAACGAGAGACCAGCTTGTTGGTACCATCACCGTCAAACGTCTGAATATGTTGACGGAGCCACAATATCAGTTCTGCTTGCTCATTTCATCTCTATCAAAGAAATGTCTTCAAAGGTGTCCTTTAAATTTTGGAAACAGATTAAAATCGGATGGGGTCAAGTCGTTATTGTATGGAGGATGGTCGATGACAGTGAACCCAAAGCGTCAGATTGTTGCACATGTCACAGTGCTCGTGTGTTGTCTGGGATTGTCATGCTGAAAGAGAAGGTGTCCAGGTATGGAAGAACTCCTCAGATTCATGCTTTCAGTTTTCTGAGAGTATCGCAGTATGGTGCAGAGTTTATGGTGGTGCCTTTAGCACACTGACAAACTTACGTTACACACCACCACGTTACACACTAAAATTCGGAGCTCTCTAGCGACATCCTGCGTCAGCGAAGCGGGAAAGTCAACCGAGTAATATGCGTGACATGTAATCGCTCAAACAATATTGAGAACAGAATAGAAAATTCGGGGGCATTAGTTTTAGTACGTCCCCGTACATGTGCCTTTGGATGACGAACTTGTAATGTTTAAATAAAGCAGCAGTTGTTTCAAAATTAAAAAGTCTGGCATTACATGCCATTTTATATTTAGCACTGCGCTTATCGCTCCTGAATAAATAGACCAAAAATATATTTAGATTCTTTTAATTTCGCGCCGTAGGTTTTTTTTTTTTTTTTTTTTTTCACTGGGCTATGTTCACGGTAATGTCACCATGTCGGACTTAGCTGGGGAGCCATGTTTGAGAGTGATGCACACACTGGGTCATAAACTACAGGATGAAGTTACCTTGGAAAACATCTAACAGTCATATGGAGTCATAAATTAGATCCTAAATAAACAACAGGTAACAGTCCAGGTAGTGTACTGTGAGAGGGAAACCGGGGCGATAGATCGATAGATAAGGATGATGGTTGGTGTCTGTTTACATAACAATCATAAATCATTCCACTCAGTTCCACTGCTGTTTGAATATCCCACCATTCTATATTTAGAAAAACTGGGGATATATGTGCTGTGATGTCTGAGTGTGTGAAGAGTGTTGGTCATTAAAACTGTCTTGAATACTGTATGGTTGCCCCTATGGTGCAGTTGTCCTTTAGCACCTAGCGCGGATTCCCTGTCTACATTGCCCATCCACTCGTACCTACTCAAACGAACTACTGCACATCTGTTCTCTTTAGGCAAGAGGCATCTACTAAAACAAGACCAGATGTCAGAATCATCTTTATACTTCCGTTAGTAGCAATGATTCTCTGAAGGAATCCGTCCGATAGTGTGGTATGTTGAGATCCTGTATTAATACAGTTCACTGTTTCAATCCCATTTACTTTTAACTTTACTTTAGGACTTCTTGGGATAGGTGTAATTGTGTAGAGGTGTACATCGGTACTAAAAAAAGAACGGTCAAAAAATGACTATCAGAGAATAAAGGCAATTGCAAAAGGAGGGAGACTTCACTGATCAACTCTTGCGGAACATGCTTCGCAGCCAGGAGACTACCAAATTCATTTTGATAGGACTCCAAGTACTGGCAGCCACAAGCGGATACCATGAAACGATACACAGAGAGGCCACAGAGAGGCCACAGAGACTGTAGAACACCCCAGGAATTTCAGTAGAAAGGAAGACGACGTGAAATTGAATGTCATTTAGATCCCGGTGCTGAAGAAGATGTGTACCAGTCCTCCACGATGGGGTGATAGCAGCAGCGGACAACTGCAATCGACAAAGGCCAGTTGCGTTCAGGCATTCAAAAAATGTAACGTCATTCCACTGAGCGGAAGCATGCGGAAGCGGAATTTTGCTGCAGTCAGTAGCGAGCCAAGGTCTGAGTCGGTCTCTCAAAGAAGCTACGATCCCCCTTGTAAACGTCTACCACAGATGGAAACGAAACGTAGGGTTTGAACGTGAAATCCATTCGACCACGACATAACAGCTCGGAACATTTTATTAATTGTGATTCCATTACTTTTTTTTTGTATGATTCCAATATTCGTTTTTGTTTGTGTGTATTGTGCGATTTAGTTACGTTGTAAGCTTACTGTTCATTTTTTGTTTGCATCTATTTTTGTATTTTCTCGATAAGGAACGTGATGTTATCAGTTTTTGGCAGCACTGATATTCAGCTTCATTTCTTCTTATCACGGAAAGAGTATACTGTCCTTCATTGAATCGCACTGCATTTGCCACTGCGTGTTGTTAGTAATATTACAACAGAATAAGCAATTATTGTGCCACGTAATACTGTACAACAAAACTATTCTACATCGAAGGGCACGTCTGTACATGATACTATATAGTATAGTGCGAACGTATTTCCACTATACTGAATGGTAATGCGTTTCGTAAACTGTTATTATACAGAAGTAACTAGTATATCCAAGGATCAAAGCATGACATTGGTGAAGAGAAATACTCTATATTTTAAGTGCATTTAAACGTGGTTGACAATTCTGATGAAAATGGTTCACTTCGCCTTACAACAACGACTCTGGGTAGCCGAGCGCTATTTGTTCACTAAGCATATGACTGACATTATTTATTTAGCTCTGAGTTCCACGTCATCTGAAGTTCCATGAATTTCAGTTGATTATCAACCCTACTCTCTGTCCTAAAGAAAAAACTGTGCAACGGTATTTAATTAGTGAACTAGAGAACAATCGATCAGGGATCACCCTTTTCTAAACATATTAAGTATTTTTCTCTCAGAGGGTGGCTAAAGATTACAGGAAATGGAGAAATGTGCTGTGGCGTACCTTTGAGTGAAGTTTAGCGAACTAAGCAGCTGCATTATTAACGTTTATTTCACAAATGGAGCATACTTTTGAAACTACATTTACATGGCGCACACATAAAAATACTAAACCAAATAACACTAACATACCGATCATTTGACAGTAAAAGGACGAGTGGATTAAGGGAGCGCAGTTTCTCACACACAAAGATTTTCTACCAAAATTCACCACTTTCCAATACTAACTGAATCGTCAAAGCAATCTCGTGACTCACAGCGGAAAGAATCATCATAATTAAATTGGCATACGTTGCAGGAGCTGCTTCATGACCGATCAAACACCGATTCAATTCCATCGGAATTTATGTGAAAAGATACTGAAATCGTCACTCGTGAGAAATACGCACTTCTACTAATGATGGAGTTTCATCGTTATTGAGCAAACTAACTCGAAATAGAAAATAACTCCAGTCCTGAACCACTAAAGTTTCTCTAAAACTTAAACTGCCTCGCCTCTGCATACAGAGTACGACGAAACTTTGTGGGGGCATATTGACCGACCCCATAATGCTTCGTTTAGGAAGAGGTGGCGTTTTGTCCAGTCAGAAGACGATAGAGGAAACGCTCTCTTCTGTCTGCCTATCATGTTCCATTCCGTTGAACGGCTGAAATTTTGAAGGCGTCTTTTGAAGACTTGTCGGTCTCGGAAACTGACATATGGCCGAGTGAGCGGCGTGCTAACCACATGCCCCCCCATATCCACATCCAGTGACGTCTGTGGGGTGAGAATGACACGGCGGTCGGTCGGTACCTTTGGGCCTTATGGCCTGTGCGGGAGGAGTTTAGTTTTATTTTGGAGACTTCGTCTCAGTTGTCGGATACGAAATGGCCAACATACGACTCCACGAGGCTGCATCTGGCGACATAGTGTCGCACCGGCTTGACGCCACCATTGCTTACTTCAAAAATAGAGTTCAACTGCTTTCCAGGCTGTAATGAAAAAACTAAACCAAGAGCCTCGGTCTGAAGTTGTCTAGTTACATGGACTTGTTATTACACCCACATTCATTCAAAGTGAACATGCAGCCATGTTTTGGACAGGTAGTAACAGCTACGTGGTGTACTGACTGTCATCTGTAATTAAAGTGAGAATGAAAACATAGAATTTCCGGTCCCAGTGTGATCTCCCAGCGCGGCATGGAAAATACGAGAACGGAAAATAATGGTAAATGCAGGTAAAGAAAAGATACTCTGTCAGACTTGATCAGGCAAAATCACCTAAATTATTTGACAGGCGGAATGACTGACAACTTTCACATTGAAACTTCCTGGCAGATTAAAACTGTGTGTCGGACCGAGACTCGAACTGGGGACCTTTAATTTTTGCGGGCAAATGCTCTTCCTACTGAGCTACCCAAGCACGACTCACAACCCGTCCTCACAGCTTCAATTCTGCCAGTACCTCATCTCCTACCCTCCAGACTTCACAGAAGCTCTCCTGCGAACCTTGCACAACTAGCACTCCTGGAAGAAATGATACTGCGGAGACATGGCGTAGCCACAACCTGGGGGATGTTTCCAGAATGAGATTTTCACTCTGCAGCGGAGTGTGCGCTGATATGAACCTTCCTGGCAGATTCCTGCTTTTTCCAGCGGTTTGCGAGCATCCTTGGCCAATTTTACGTGTTCTTGTATCTTCCGAGTGGGTTTGGAGATTTCAGCGATGTTCTTTTTTCTTTCAAGATTTTTCCTATGCTGTTAGTAACGTCCTTAGTGAAAGGCAGAGAAAATTTCGATGCTACAGACGCTTGTGCATCGCTGTGATTTCTGCGCGGTGGTCTTAATGTTGTGTTTACGTCAGCGGACGAGTACGCATTCTTGAGCAATGCGCTAGTGAAAGGTTTTAATTCCGCCTCAAGCAGCTCTATGTTCGCAGATGTTCCATATTCTACGTTTTTATGATACCTGGCTTTTGTTGTGGGTGGTGGTTCGATTCTCGTTGCAGGTAACGGTCTGTGTGTGTGTGTGTGTGTGTGTGTGTGTGTGTGTGTGTTTTCGGTAAACTGTGTGGTCTAAGATGCCATCTTCTTTCTTGGAAACTAGTTCATCAAGAAACTTTAATTTCCTCCTGCCTCCCGCTGAGGTGCTTGTGAAAACAACCTAGTTCTTCTCTGCCATGCCTCCACAATACAAACGTATCATTCAAGTAGGGAAACTAAGTATTCCGTTTCTTGTTGGCAGTTTCCAGTGCCTGCTCCTCGAATCTTTCCATTAAAACATTCACTACAACTGGGCTTAAGGGACTCCCCATACCCACGCCATCCGTCTGTTCACAGATATCATCGTTCCATTTGAAATATATGGTTGTGAGACAATATTTAAATAGTTCTGCAATATTGTGAGGAAAAATTCTATTCACCTGTAGTAACACGTCATTGAGCGGAACCGTAGTAAATAGCAGTATCACACCAAAACTAAATAATATGTCCTCCAGCTGGACCATTATGCCGTTTGATTTACTGGTAAAATGTGCCGAATCTTGATATAAGAATCCGATTGGCCGACATATGGTCGTAATAATTTTGTCAAAACCTGGAAATCACATAGATGGACGAACAAGTAGCAGTCACTATAGGTCTTAGAGGAACATATTCCTTATGTACCTTCGTCGACCCGCAAAGTCTTGGAGGTTGCGCAGCTGAACTGAACAGACTTTTCTGAACGCTCTGTTCGCTGGAGGACTTTCTTATCAACTGTATAAAGTTCTAAGAACTTTGTCAATGGGGACTTCACTCAGTTTTCTATACGTCTGCGTACCTAGTAAGTCGTTAATGTTACCACGATAGTCGGTCACATTCAAATAACCGTCGCATTCGCCTAGTCAGCGGAGAGAATGATAGTACTATAGCCCTCATTCCAGCGTTTTATGGCATTCCTATCACAGTTAAATTACTTTTTGGAGGCTCTGCGCCAACCAGTACTCTTACAGTTTCTATACGGATTTCTTCGGCTGTAGCCGTGTTGATGCTACGAATGTTTGCTTCTACACTGGCTATTATTACTTCCGAGGGCACAACTTGCGGACTAATAGCAAAAGTTCCACCCCTGGATAGCACAGATCTCTCATTGTCAGATAACGAATGTCCGGATAAATTGATAACCATGCGGGAAGCGTCTAAATGGCGGATCGTCTGATCGGGTTACAATATCAAATTTCTTCTTCTGTCTATTAGAAATTGTTAACATACGTTTTCTAATATTATCATGAAGTAGTCTGCCAATTCTACCCCAGACCACTACACATTTTGTTGCTGGTAGTAATATGGAAAGATAGTAACTAGCAGTACATGCTTGCGCGGTCCCGGCGGGCTTGTTGAATCCGCTCTCGTAGGAAAGCCTCTTCCATCCGCTTGAAAATCCGCTACGCCTTGGCCGAGCTACATGTCACTTAATCCTCAGAAACTGCGGGAACACACTGACCGCTCTGCAACGAGAGAGAAATGTGAGGGAACACTAACGCTGCATTTTCTTCTTCTGGAGACCTTCCATGTGCCTCATATATCTTGACATATCCTCCCCGTAGAGGTGTCTAATTGTTAAATGTAGCCTTTCACGACCGGAAATGACACTGAGCAAAATATTTCCAACTGTTATGCCTTGGTAGCGTAGATTTCAAGTTTAAATCCACGTTGGGTTTAAGTGCGAAATCCAAACGACCACGACATAATAGCCAGGAACATTTTATGAATTGTGACATTTCCTGCCGTGAAAGTTAACATTTTACTAAAGTTCGAATCATTTACATCATCCAGTATTACATATTCGACAAAAATCAAAGATGATACGAGCAATATACTTATAACGAAATTTAAATACTGCAATAAGCGAATGAAGTAGTAAGCACGATCAAACGTTATGTCGCGACGATTGTTATTACTTCAGATCCATCTAATCACAACTGTATAAAACAATGTTTTCTTGCTTTAGGCATTTCGCTTTTAGTATTTGCAAGGCCTCTTCAATGACCTGGAGTATATACGTTTTTGATTTAAACTATGTTGCTTTATATTTTGAATGTTTTATATTTAGGTTATAAACAAATTTTCATTTGCTAGTGCTGTGAAAATGAAATTCCGTATGGCAGATGGCAGGAGATAAACAGCTGTATAACAGGAATAAGAACACATATAGATCAGCATCTACGAAGGCTGTAAACAGAAATTTATGCTATCAATTATCCGAGTACCCGGCGTTGGCTCGGTATGAATTTATGACAGTCTTCTATTAGACAGTCTCCTCCTTCCCCCTCCTCCCGTCCATCTCCTCTTCTTCCCTTTCTCTGTGCATTTCCTCCTCCCACTGTGTCTGCCTATCTATAACTAACCCCTCTCTCTTCCATATCCCCCTTTCCTTTCTCTGTACGTTTCCCTACAAAGAGGAGACCACTTCTGTCCATTTCCCCCTTCCCCTCTCTATCCGCCTTCCCCCCCCCTCCCCCTATCTGTGTCCATATGATCCTTTCTGCTTTTCAGTCTGTCCATCTCCACTGTTGTACCGGACGAAAAAATACACGTTGGCACTGTGGTAGGGTCTTAGATTTCCTTCTGGAAGAGGCCTAGTGGACACTAAAACACACAAAATATTAGGTTACTTAAGTATAACTTGAACAAGATGAAGTACTTAACTGTGAAACAATCCATCTCCAAAGGAATGACAATGCGTATTTGTAACTGTCACTGAACGTTGATGTATCATTTGATACAGTAAGAGATAAGTCTTTTCTCTCAATATACAACTGACTGTAAACTTTGCTACTTAGCTCTGTCTAATACATCTCTCGTGCTGCTCTCTCTGGAGTGAGACGATGCTGTCGTCTTCGAGTATGACTGCAGAATGGGCTGAGCAGCACTTCTCTCTGACGAGAGTAAATCTTCAGCAGCGGTGGGGTATGTAAGCTCGTGATGGTGTATCTACCCTGATGTTTATCATTTGTTGCCGCGTCTGGCAGCGACTGTGCTTACTTGTTGTTCCGTAACGAGGTACCCACTTTACCACGGGACGTCTTTCTTCTCCGCAAATCTCCGCACCATCATCGTGTAGCGCTGTGTCACGTGACATTGGCGCGGGGAGGAGTGGGGGGGGGAGTCTGGGGGGGGGGGGGGGGAAGACTGAATGCGGAAGTTGATGAGGAGACAGGAAGTGGAACGACAAACGATGGCAGTTCCCTGTTCGACCCCGGTATCCATCTTGCAAGTTACTGGGAACTCCGGCCGGTCCCCGCATCCAGTGGCGCAGATGCTGAGGTCGGGTTGACAGCAAACTGATCTCCTGAGGCGGCGTGATGGCCGTCTGGGGGCGGCACCTCCTTGGACATTGGCTCAGGCTGCAGGACGGGCGCTGACGTGGGCGATGTCAGCGACAGGGGCGGGGGCGGTGGCGGTGGCGGCGTATCTTCGATCTTCATTGCTACCACGCTGAACAGTGCACGCCACGACAGGCATAGAGGCGGAGATGACTGCTGTTGCGGACCCCAGCAACATACTTTATCTGTGGGCAATAATTGTACAGCAGAATCACTGACACAAGGGCGCCACAGCTGGTTCTAGTGACTCCGCTGCAGCCCAGCGGAATCTTGAATGATTTAAAATGAATATCCCAAGACTTTTGTTGTGGCTGCAGTCCCTACGCATTTCCTTGACAGAAACCTTATAAAAAAGACTTCACCTGATGCTAAAACTTTGTTTGGCAAGGCAGAATAAATAGTTTCCGCGGAAGCAGCAGAAAATGCAACTGGGTACGGTGATGGCGGACGTGTAATAATTCTACTAGTGACCCATCATGTGGCAAGGAACGGTAAGTGGAAAGAAAAATCTTTAAGACTTGTTCTCGTATGTGGAACTCAGTATTTGACGTCATATCTCCTGAACTATGTGGCATACAGTAATACATTTCTGCATGTATATATAGACGTAAATGTGAATACTGTCTAAAATGTGTTGATGTGGTAATTTCACTGCATCAACAGCGAAAACGTAGTAAGCGGTATTTTTTCCTTTCATCATTTCGTGGAGATGTCAGCCAGAATAACTGTGGTAAAGATTTGAAATTATGTGTAAAGTTGGTTGTTAGTAACTAAGTTCTGTCATTCTCAAATATAGGATGAACAGAGTCTGGTTATCTGCACGTCGAAAGCTATACTGCTTTTTCACCCCCACTCCCACAACCAACCCTTTGAGAGGTAAGTGGCTCTTACATCCAAAGTATTACCAGACAGTAAGAAATCTGTCTGGTTTGGTTGAAATCGATCCAGTGGTTTAGGAGGATATGTGAAACAGACATATGTACATCCATTTTTATAATATGGATGGACACATCATAGATAAACAGACGGTACCAGAACTGTTTATAACCTCAATGTACATTGCCCAGATTATAAAGGGAATTAGTTTAAAGACAAATATGTACCTATATGTTACAGACGAGTGATCTACATCTACATCTACATGGTTACTCTGCAATTCACATTTAAGTGCCTGGCAGAGGGTTTATCGAATCATTTTCATACTACTTCTCTACCGTTGAACTCTTGAATGACGCGTGGGAAAAAGTAACACCTAAATCTTTCCGTTCGAGCTCTGATTTCTCTTATTTTATTATGATCATCATTTCTCCCTACGTAGGTGGGTGTTAACAAAATATTTTTGTAAATATTTCGTAAATAGATCTCGCCGTAAAGAAAACCGCCTTTGTTTCAGTGACTGCCACCCCAACTCGCGTATCATATCAGTGAACTCTCACCCCTATTGTGCGATAACACGAAACGAGCTGCCGTTCTTTGCAGTTTTTCGATGTCCTCCGGCAACCCCATCTGGTAAGCATCCTACACCGCTCAGCAATATTCCAGCAACAAGTGTAATGTAGGCTGTTTATTTAGAGTGTTTGTCGCATCTTCTAAGTGCTCTACCGACAAATGATGATGTCTGACAAATAATACAGACGAAACTGTTATGGAAAGAAAAAATAGTGCTATATAGTTGTGATTAGATGGTCCTAAAGTAATGATTATCAACGTAGCGCGACAGGATAAGAAATAGTTAACGAAGGAACAAATGTGAGTAAGTCCGTAGATCACCAGCTTCTCTGTTATACAAAATGAAAACAAATGTGGAATAATATTTGTCATCCAATAGCAAATGTTGTTGTTGTGGTCTTCAGTCCTGAGACTGGTTTGATGCAGCTCTCCATGCTACTCCATCTTGTGCAAGCTTCTTCATCTCCCAGTACCTACTGCAACCTACATCCTTCTGAATCTGCTTAGTGTAGTCATCTCTTGGTCTCCCTCTACGATTTTTACCCTCCATGCTGCCCTCCAATACTAAATTGGTGATCCCTTGATGCCTTAGAACATGCCCTCCCAACCGATCCCTTCTTCTGGTCAAGTTGTGCCACAATCTTCTCTTCTCCCCAATCCTGTTCAATACTTCCTCATCAGTTATGTGATCTACCCATCTAATCTTCAGCATTCTCCTGTAGCACCACATTTCGAAAGCTTCTATTCTCTTCTTGTCCAAACTATTTATCGTCCATGTTTCACTTCCATACATGGCTACACTCCATACAAATACTTTCATAAATAACTTCCTGACACTTAAATCTATACTCGATGTTAACAAATTTCTCTTCTTCAGAAACGCTTTCCTTGCCATTGCCAGTCTACATTTTATATCCTCTCTACTTCGACCATCATCAGTTATTTTGCTCCCCAAATAGCAAAACTCCTTTACTACTTTAAGTGTCTCATTTCCTAATCTAATTCCCTCAGCATCACCCAACTTAATTCGACTACGTTCCATTATCCTAGTTTTGCTTTTGTTGATGTTCATCTTATATCCTCCTTTCAAGACACTATCAATTTCGTTCAACTGCTCTTCCAAGTCCTTTGCTGTCTCTGACAGAATTACGATGTCATCGGCGAACCTCAACATTTTGATTTCTTCTCCATGGATTTTAATACCTACTCCGAATTTTTCTTTTGTTTCCTTCACCCAATAGCAAAACGAAATGATAAAATCTGTAGCATTCCCAGTGCCCTGGCAGTGAACCAAGATAGTGCTACTGGAAGTCCCTAAACAGGTCTCACCCCACTGTGTTTAACCATTGGACCTGGCGGCGGCTGATGTGCCACTCCGCCCCGAGCGGGAGTAGACCGGCCGCCTGGTGCAGGTCTTTTGAGTTGACGCCACTTCGAGGACTTACGCGTCGATGGGGATGAGATGATGATGATGAAGACAACACAACACCCAGTCCCTGAACGACCCAGCCGGGAATCGAAGCTGAGCCACTTGGCATGACAGTCCATGTCTCTGACCACTCAGCTATCTGGGCGGACCCCACGACTATTGACCTCACTGGATGCAAGCATAATTATACCGACTGATCCACCGACACGTATGGCGAGAATAGAAGAGTGCTCATCCAGCTTTCCAATTATTTCGCCTTGCAGATGTTCTGGATACCCATCCATTTCCTCAAGGATCATACGATACGGATTCTTTTTACCATAGCGGATCCTAATCGGCATCTCAGTTTTTAAATCAGAATCACTGAGGGAGGTGGCGTGGTGGTTAGCACACTGGGCTCGCATTCGGGAGGACGATGGCTCAAACCCACCTCGGGCCATCGTAATTTAGGTTTTCCGAGATTTACCTAAATCGCTTTGTGCAAATGCCGGGGATGTTTCTTTGCAAGGGCACGGCCGATTTCTTTCCCCATCCTTCCGTAATCCGATGGGACTGATGACCTCGCTGTTTGGTTCCCTCCCCCGAATCAGAGAACGAAATAATCTGCATCATTTTACTCACGTCAGCTAAGTATCTATTTACAGATTCTACTTAGCGCACAACAGAAATCCATTGAGTAGTGCAGACTGCCTACCTCATTACGCTCATCCTGATGCTGAATGCTGCAGGGAACTGAAGGCAAGTCTACTGTATATCCGTGAGTGACAGTGTATATGATATTACACGAATGCTACCATCAGAAGCAGGAGAGTTTACACACACGCGTGCCTTCAACAAGTGAAGACGTCCTGCAATTGAGCGCTTCACAGCTCCTGATGCTCTCTGACGGAGTGTTTCCGTCAAGAAAGGAGGTAGAAAATGGCAACTTGGTCCAAATCACATGTGACTTCTAACTGATGATATGAAATAAGATTATGTCTTTTTAACACCAGAAGTAAAAGTTATCACAACACGAAACAAACGTAACACTGCGTTTAACAGAATATGTTGCACATGAAAAGAGCATAGGTCCAAGGCATCAATGAAGAAAATTTAAAAGAAAATAAAAACCCTGCTTTCACAGTAATTCTGATAAAGACATGTCATTGTACCTCAAGAAGAAGTGGTGCCAGCACTGAGGATGTTTACTTACGGAAGTATAGTTTTTTAACAGATTACGATTTACCAGTGGCATTGAATCTAGAGCAACTGATAAATTTTCCGTAGAAGTAATTGTTTTTTCCCTCACAGTGTAACTGACTATGACTGTCGTAGCGGCCCCTTATCAGTTAGAGGGTCTGCACAACAGACAAACAAGATGGGCTGCCGACCTCGTTTCAGGAACTCATCAAAAGATCGCCAGTGAATGTAAACACCAACAGACCTTGCGCATAAGCGGGTCACTATTTCATGAAAAGCCATGTGACAGAGATCCACGAATTGGAACTAATGTGACTAAGTGTAGCACTCCACAGAATCATTGTTATAAGCGCGCCAGCAGAGTCAGAGCGGCAGTGTGTGCCTACAGCCAGAACAGCTCCGACCAATAGCTACGCCAGATCTGGCCGAGTAGACACTCGCCGTAGTCTTCTGTAGAAATTTGTATCTTGTTGGGAGTAATGCCACTTTGGAATTATGTACCATAGTATTTTGGTTGTTATTATTTCTTTTCATGGTCTTGTAACTTTTATCTGGCTTTTATCACCACAAGAATTATTGTTTTTCTTGTTGACCTTGAGCTTGGAAATTAGTGCACGTCGAGAAGGCGTTTCAGTCAAATAAAGTGTGTTCAAATTTGATGGTTAGTTCTTTCCTGCAGACCGCAGGACATTACAAGGACTTCAGCTGCTGGATTTATTTCCCTGGCCTTGTTTACTTTCTCTGAGTTAATTGTAATACTTTTTCCAATTCTTAAAAGCATGGGCCATCTGACAACATGCATAAATACTGACAAAAGGATTACGTCACCCATAAATCGGTAAGTTGACATAGAAAAGACACACTAGTGCTGTTCCCACAATTACATTCCATGCATTTGTGCTGCTCGACAAGACCTGTCATTGCATGCAATCTACACATGGGTATCTTCAGCTGCTCATGAAAAGCTTTAACGTCAGAATGCGCCTCACATTTAAAAACCACGTCTTGTTCTATGTCAGATCGTTATATCTCGCTCCACGTAGAATGCCAAGCCCTATGATTCAAACGCAGAAAAATATGGCCTGATCAGATAAAATGTACATCAAGACTTGAATTTTTAGAATAATTAATTTTTGTTAGGTCAGTTTATGCTAAAGAAGTTCAGTTACATCACTGATCTGGGTGCCAGGCTGGTTACTACAAGTCAATTAAAACATGTTACAATGAGCATAATTTCTAAGGGAGATACGTTAAGAATGAACTTCGGAGTTACAATATACCAGGCATTGAAACTTAAACGTTAGTAAGTTCATGTATTGAACTATTGGCTATCAAAATTATTGACCAGCTGTGCAAAATTCTCCTAGGGTGTTTAGTGTGCGTAACACCAGAGGCACCTGCTGTATGGGATTAGAAGTTGTCTACAGCTTGTTGAGACAGCCGGCAGATGCAGTTAGCAGGTAGCAAGGAAGTCCTCGGGTGAGCGCCCTGTGCGCAACGTCCTCAGCTAGCTGCGATTAATCCAGAAGGAACAACCGCGACGCTGGTAGCAGAAGAATCTGAGAGACAATGGCGATGATAATACTGACCATAACAGCTCTGTCTCTGTATGTTCTCTAAGGCTCCTGTCTGGGTGTTTGTGCTGTCCTCATCATTTCATCATCATTAATGAAAGTGGCGAGATTGGGCTGAGAAAAAGTTGGGAATTTGAACGGTCGCTGATAACCACGCAGTTGAGCGCCCCACAAACCAAACATCATCATCGGCATCTCTAAGGCTCCAGTTATTGTGTCCTCTACTGTGGGAGTCAGCACTGGCACAGACAAGGAAGGAGAGAAGCTGCGAGGACTGGTGGCAGAAGTCCAAAATAATCTGTACAGAAAACTTTATAATTAATACAAAACTTGACATCTTAGATATTCGGGAATCCAGCCGGATGTTCGCGTCGTTCTCGCACGATATTTCAACAGCGTGCCTCGCTGTCTTTTTCAGGTGCTACCTGAGACTGGTCCTTGGGTCGATCGAGTCCAGTATTTATGCCTGAGAGGAGCTGGGCGTTCACTAATGGGTCCGCGCCGAGTCGAGTGTTCCATCTGTGGTCCGCGCCCGCCAGACTCGGTTTCAATGGACCTCTCCAGTCGCGGATGTTCCGACTGCCGTCGGCGCCCGTTTTGGCCATCCTCAATGGTTGTGGTTGTCATCCGCGATGTGTCAGACCCGATCTGAGATATTGAGTACTCTATCTCATGACTGTTACTATGATTTCCACTTCTGTTTCGTGCTGTGCGCCCCTAATCGGTCCGCGCCGCGCCGTGTTTTCCGAATGAGGTCCGCGCCCGCCAGACGCGGCCACATTGTCCCTCTCTGGCCGCCGATGTTCCCTCCGCTCACCCACCAAAATTGGGGCTATGCTGGGGAATGTAAAAGATGACCTGGGGCTACGAAAGCCAGGTATTTACAATATACCATGCCAGTGTGGGATGTCACACATTGGCCAGACCACCAGAACTGTGGACATCAGGTGTAAAGAACACCAGAGACATACCAGGCTCAGGCAGGCAACTAAATCAGCCATAGCAGTGCATTGTCTGGAACTTGGCCACTCAATGGATTACAATGACACCAAGATTGTGACACAGACCTCAAGATTTTGGGACAGTGTCATTAAAGTGTTCCCTCCACCGTCCGCGCTCGGCCTGGCCGTCTTCTGAAGTCGAGTTCACGATCTGGGGTGTGTCAGATCTGGTCTATAATGTCCGACACCTTGTCTCACGGCTGTTCTCTCAGTCTCCACTTCTATTTTTTTTTTTTTTTTTTTTTTTTTTTTTTTTTTTTTTTTTTTTGTGGAATCCCGGAGTGTCCTGCGTTGAGTTTTCACAAGCTTAAGCGCTGGATTCCAGGCAGTGCTGATTTGGTATCCCGAGTCACGGTTGATTAGATTGTCTGTGACCTTAATCTCAATGGCTTCTTTAATGACACTGTCCCAAAATCGATCGGGGAAAGCCGTACTGCTTCAATTTCCATAGGAGCCCTTGATGCCAGACGCTGTCGAACGCCTTGGAAATGTCTAGGAATACTGCTCCACAGTATTCCCTGTTGTTGAAGGCGAGTGTGATGTCTTCGACGACTCGAATCACCTGTTGTTCAGCGGAATGGCCTCTTCGGAACCCGAATTGCTCCGGCGGGAGTATCCTCCGTTGATCCATTATGGTGCGGATTCGTCGTAGCAGCAGCCGTTCGAACACCTTACTGATATGAGGGAGCAGGCTTATGGGTCGATAGTTGGCCGGTTCCTTCCTGTTCTTCCCCGGTTTTGAATGGGGATAACTGTAGCTCGTTTCCATGCCACCGGATACGTCAGCGTCCGGAATATGTAGGTATAAACTGCAGCCAGCCAGATATAGGCTGCTGGAGGAAGTTCCTTCAGGGCTCTGTTGGGTATGTCATCTGCCCCCGGTGCCTTGGTGGTGTTCAGACCAGCGATGCATGTCCGAACTTCTTCCATCGTGACGGGCGGAAGTTGGTTCTCGTCCGCAGCAGCTGGTTCTTCCAGGTATTGTCGGAATTCGGCTTCCACGCGCTGAACGTGACTGACGTCAATCGGGTTGTTCACAGGGATGAAGTTAGTTTCACATACATCGGCGATGGCGTTGGCCTTGTCCTCAGGGGTGTAGACGATACCTGCAGGAACTTCCAACGGAGGAACGGCCTTGTCCTCAGGGGTGTAGACGAGACCT
The DNA here is from genome assembly GCF_023897955.1 of Schistocerca gregaria. Taxonomy (NCBI): domain Eukaryota; kingdom Metazoa; phylum Arthropoda; class Insecta; order Orthoptera; family Acrididae; genus Schistocerca; species Schistocerca gregaria. The sequence goes on from NC_064931.1 coordinate 298,877,099, forward strand.
GCAGGAACTTCCAACGGAGGAACAGTCGTCCGACGTTTAGTGAAAAATTGAACCGTATCCCAGTGACTGGCATCCGGTGTGAAGGTCTCGAGTTTCGTGGCCCACTGCTGGTTCCTGTGGGCGATGAGGGCGGCCTTGATGTCGCGCCGACGTTGGTTGACACGTCTCTTAAGGTCCGGATCCCTGGTTAGACGCCAGTCTTTACAGAGATGATTGCGGAGACGAATAAGATCCAGGACGCCTGGGAGTAATCCTGGAGGAAGTGGCTGTTGCTGTCGGGCCTGTGGCGTGGACTGCCAGAGATCTGTGGTAACAACAGTGGTGAACTCCACCGTGGCAACATCGACGGGTGCATCCGGTGGAGTGAACGTATGCCAAGAATAGACGAGCTGGGAACCACGTCGTCCGAAGCACACCTGCCAGCAGGCGATACACTGATGCACTGCAACAGGAGCGAGCTTCACTGATGCAACGGCTCGCAGCTTACGTCCTCCAGTCTCCGACAGCAGCGGATGTCTTGCGGGGCAACGCCTCTCCGGCAGCAACCCCACCAGCGGCGTTTGAGAATAATTCGGCGTCTTTTCCGCCTCTTCGCGGCCGGCGCAATGACTTCGGACGTCCCCAACCGATAAATGCGGCAGCTGACGTCAACCAACTTCTGGCGCACATGCAGACCATGATGACAGCCGTCACCGAGATGAGCCGAGCAATTCAAGCACTCCCGGCCGTTCTTGCCACGACAGTTGAAGCGGCCATTCGAAGTTCGCTTCAAGCCACCAGCGAAGTCACACCTGCTTAACATGCCTAGGCCCAGACGTTATGAAGACCTATGTATAGCCACCTACAATGCGGATAGCATTTACCACGACCTACAGGAGGTTCGCCAATTCCTAGAAGATGAGCATGTCGACATCTGCATGGTCAGTGAAACGCATCTCAAGCCGGACCTGAGGGCTAATATAGCAAATTATCTCTGCTATCGGAAAGATCGCCCCACTCAAGGTGGCGGTACAGCCATTTACATCAAGAGGACGATCTCGCACTATGTTGTACCGACGCCTCCTTTGCGGAAGATGGAAGCAACAGCTGTGGCCGTCGAGACTTCGGTCGACACTGTCACATTTGTGGCCGTCTACCGCCCACCAAAGCCGCACATTGACGTCGACGATGCGAAGGCATTGTTACGCCTTCCTGGGAAGCTGTTTCTCGCCGGTGACTTTAACGCAAAGCTTGCGGCGTGGAACTCACTTACCACCACTTATGACGGACGGCGACTCCTCCACGTCCTCGAGCAAGCTGATGCGCACGTTTGTGGACCCGATGAACCGACATGCTACCCCTCCAGAGGCAATCCAGACGTCCTGGACATCGCTATCACCAAGGGACTGAATCAGTTTATGACGGCAGAAGTGCGACATGCTCTAAATTCCAACCATCTGCCTGTCATTTTCCAACTGAACCTCCATCTTCCTCCGCAGACGCCACGGTGGAATCTGCGACGTACACACTGGGATGGCTACCGGGATCGGCTCGCCCACCTGGCTCGGACCACAGATGGAACACTCGACTCGGCGCGGACCGTTTAGGGAACGCCCAGCTCCTCTCAGACATAAATACTGGACTCGATCGACCCAAGGACCAGTCTCAGGTAGCACCTGAAGAAGACAGCGAGGCACGCTGTTGAAATATCGTGCGAGAACGACGCGAACATCCGGCTGGATTCCCGAATATCCAAGATGTCAACAGATCGCCGGGAAAGCATGAAGAATTACAATACAAACCTTCATTTCTTTTAAGGGATGAAACAAAACTCAACTTGGTTTCTGTGCTTCCTGTGCCTTTTACATGCAGTTACTTTACTCGCTATTACTACTCGCAGAACGCGGACTAAGTAACGTCGTCCTTTTACTCAGTGCTGATGCTCTCGAAGTCAGCGACAGAACTGGGGCCGACCAGCGATGTGCGGCTGGTTGCATTAGGGCTGACAGGGGGCGCTGGACTCTTTCTATTGGCTCGCGGGTCAGCGTCTTCTTGATGACGTTTCATGGCGCTTCGTTGGTCAATGTGCAGTCGATGGTTGCGGACTGAACACCAACCAAACAGAAAACTCTCGTCAAATGTTGTCTCACCTTTGCTCTTCCTTTTTCCATGGGTTTCTTTCACTGATTCTTTCGTGGCACTTTCCGCACTCAGTGGGCTGTCGCATTACAAAATCGTCTCCCGCACTACCTGTTATCTATGCCACTTTGTTCGTTCATCAAACGAATTCCACCAGGACCACGTTCCCACAGCAGTACGCTCTTTTCCAGACGCTGTGGCCGAGCGGCTCTAGACGCTTCAGTCCGGAACCACGCGGCTGCTACTGTCGCAGGTTCGAATCCTGCCTCGGGCATGAATGTGTGTGATGACCTTAGATTAGTTAGGTTTAAGTAGTTCTAAGTCTAGGGGACTGATGACCTAGATGTTAGGTCCCATTGTGCTTAGAGCCATTTGAATCAATACGCTATGTGACATGTGATCTGGTCATTGAAAGTTCCTTCTAGGACGGTGAGTTGCCATTTTCTAATGGCGTTTTGCTGCAGTTGTACTGGTCTGTCCCAGTCATTCTCCAGAGACCGAATTTTCCTCTGTTCAGATGAACGGCCTAGAGCTCAGAGAGATACAGCAGTGGAAGTCAGTATAAAGGCAGGGATCCTACGAAAGTAATTTGCTATGCCTGAAGCAACATGTATCAAATTTAAGTGGTAGATACATGTAAGACATAAGCGATCATGACGAAATTGCACTGTTTCTTTCATAACATGAGTAACAAAATAAGTCGTTCGTATTTCCTGGATGTAAATTAGTATTAATGTACTCACTATACTGCTGTATTACTGCATTGCTATTACTTTTTCCAACCTTCGTTATTCCTGGTTACCTCAAAAATTCTCTTTGGAATTGATTTTGTTAGGGTTCGTAGTTCTTGAAGTGAAATTGTCACCCACTCTCCTCGTATCACACTTTTCAGTTCACAAATGGCCTGAAATTGCCCTACATTGTAATAAACACGTCTTGAAAGTACTCCGCAAAGGTTCTCCTCGCGGTTCAAATGCGGTCTACATGCAGGCCAGGGCAATACATAGATATCTTTATCTTCAAAGTACTTCTTGGTTGTAGCAGAAAGGTGCACAGATGCATTATTTTGTTGAACATTAATCTTTCGTCCCCTAGGTCATCATACATTCTAATTACTTCTGTCTCTAGCATCTCAGTGTAAATTTTAGAGTTCATTCTAGTGTTCTTCTGTACATTCTTATCAGTTGCTCTGTTCCAGATCATGTCTAAATGCTGAAATCCAACCAGACAACCTAAATTAAACTTATTCTTATCATTTAAGATCACTTTATCCCAACGTCCATGTCATACGTTTTTCAGCAAACTCCACTTTAGCCTGTTTTTGGTTGAGTGGCATAGAAGGTTTCTGCAGTCGTTTCTTGAATGCTAGATATTTGTCATGCTACAATATTTGTCTTACATGTCTCGCACTTACTGACAGCTAAATCAGCTAAAGCTGAGAAGAATAACTGTTTGTGGCCCTTGCTTTCCCCAACACTAAGCATTTCCATGTGTCAGATAATTTTCTACCTTGACCATATTTTCCGTTGTGTCCATATATACTTGAGAGGTTCAACTTCTTGCCGATTTCTCTATTAGTGTATTCCATTTCGTTGTACGTAACGATGTTTGCCTTTTCGTCAAATGACAACTGTTTTCCGTGTAGCACGGTCACAGTCATGGTTTACGTACACAGCACGCTCTGTCACTAGTGGTGACTGTGTCCGACCTGCAGTAAAGGCACACACTAACAGCGCACACAGCCGACTGCCCTTATACCGGGTCCCATCCTCCACCATCTGAATAGCTATTATGTGCTGTACTGCTGACAACAAATGCGATACCGTTTGGCTGCATATTGGATCCGACAAAGTCAATTTTCCTACAAAAACCAATATCTTTATACTGATTTCTACTACTGTACACCGAGATGTCTGCCGATAAACAGTTAAAGGGCAGTTTCCAGGAAAACCCTATTCCTGTCGTAGCTATAAGCATTCTTTCCTTCGAACTGCCTTTGTGAGGTGAATCAAATTCGGTTCCTAACCTAGTGTATGGTATCAAATTACAGGCAGACAGAATCACAAGCATGTTAAATCACTTAACTCCTACGTTTTACCACCGCAAACACACATACACACAGTCGCAGTAGCACGGAGTTGCCATAGTGTCACCTACATGTTCGATTAAGTTCGTTAACTTACAAACATTGTTTGGATGCTTCAGATTGGGCTATCAGCTTCGTTTGTGAGTACTTTATATAGTGACATGCGAAGCCGCTAAGCCGACAATAGAGCAAAATGGTACATATTGTACAAAATCCTTAGAATACGGAATGAAACCGACTTCACTCAAGGGACATCGTATGTTGTAATGTAGCTTCACAGAAAAGGCATGAAAGGTCTTTTTGGCTCGAATACCCTTTAGCAGTTTCTCACATTCATTCAGGTAAATGCAGGCTGGTACCCGCCCTCCACTTCACCACGTATATACAGGGCTATTTAAAAAAAAGTTCACAAACTGACAGAACACATCGAATATACAAGTATCAGTAATCACAGCCACGACAGGGCGCTGCGATGACGAGAGAGCGTTGTTATAGAAACACGGACGGAACGCACGGAGACTGTCGCCATTCACGCCGTGGAAGCGTTGGGCGTAACATGGCTAGATACAGGTATCGCGAAATGGCTGAGGTGCATTTGATTTATGGCGTGGCCATCTGCAATGGACAAGAAGCCGTGCGATTGTATCGTGCGAAATATGTCGATAGAAAGGTACCGTGCCACACGTTATTCACCATCCTGCATTGCTGATTGCGAAAAATGGCTAGTTTCATGACTGTGTAGAAGCCGGATGCTGGTCCCCAACGAACAGTATGGACAGTTGTGGCGTAAGAAAGCGCTCTCGAAAGGGCACAGCGTACACTGTCAACAAGTACATGTGGTGCATCCCGAGCCACTGATACTCCCCAACCTTCCGTCTGGCGCACTGTACACGACGGACTGCGTCCGTATCATTTCCAACGCGTCCAGCCATTGTGACCGGGCACTACAACAATTTATGGCATTTGCGGGGTAGCTCCTGCAGGAATCCGCAGCAGACCGAAGCTTCACAGCGATTGTCCTCTTCACCGATGAGGCGGCGTTCTCATTTGAAGGCGTGATGAACATTCACAACCTGCATGCGTCGGCGGATGTGAACTCACATGTTTCACGTTCGCATGCCTGACAACGCAAATTTACTCGTAACTAGCGGGCTGGTATCGTCGGAGATTGTTTAATTGGGCTGTGCATTCTCCCGGACCGCCTTGACTGTAGCACGTACCTCGTGCCGCACATGCTGAGCAATGTTCCCATGCCTATTCGTCGCCACAATCTCAGCACCACGGAGTCACCGCGCATTTCAGCAGACGAGTGAATGCACATTTGCAGGCAACCCAACCCGGCCACTGGATTGGTCGCGTGGACCACTCGCATGGCCACCATGATCACCCGATATGTCTCCAATAGATTTTTTTCCTGTGGGGGAGTCTGGAAGGCCTTGTGTATGAAACATCTGTTATATCGCCGGAGGACCTAGTCGGCAGGATCGTTGCGACGGCAGAATGTCTTCGAGATACACCAAGTATCTTTGAGAGGGTGCGCCGTTCAATGCACCCAATGCACCGCCGATGTCAAGTGTGTCTCGATGGATCTGGTTAAAACTTTGAGCGTCTCCTGTAGCGGGCGTCTATTTGTAGCATGTGACTAAATAAACGCAACGCCATTTAGTAGCCCCGGATGACCTTTACGATCACCGCTTCCTGTGTGGTTATAGCTCCTCACTGTATGTCAGACGTGCCATGTCAGTTTGTAAACGTTTTTTGAATCACTCTGCACAGAGACACAAAGAACAATATTTAGAATTTCAAGATTTTAAACTTTGCGCCTTTGGCACAATTGATTTATTAATCTCCATTGCATGATGTAATTTTAGATTTTTTACTTCTGATGAAGGTATATTTATATGTACGGAAACCTTGGTCAAGAATTTTAATAAATTTTTTATCCTGCAACTGTTTTGGCTGTCATCCTTTATCGTGTGGAATATTTAGAATCACCTCACGATTGGCCTGCCAGCAGAACACAATTCTTAGCTGTGGACGCCCTTCGTTATTGGCCAGACGGACACCTATTCGCAGTTTCCTAGATTCACGAAGGCAATTTATTGACAGTTGAAGCATTTTTTCAGCTGTGTTACTGTCAAAGCGATACAACGAAGCTATCATTTTCCTAACGCGCAATCTTTCTTAAGCAGATTAAATTATTGGGCACTTGTGCAGTGGCCTGGTCCTTGACAGCCTTTTAAACTGCAAACGTAATAAACATGTTAAAGTGATTGTGAAATACATTAGCACACACACACACACACACACACACACACACACACACACAGACAGACAGACAGACAGACGAGCTCTGTCCCACAGGAATAAAATGTTTTCGTTCATTATTTCCCTTAATTAAAACAGAACGTCGAAAAAAATATGAATTTCGAAGTTTTTGATGTGATGAGACTACAAATTTGACCACAGATGCTCAAAAGTACAATTTTCATTACTTTAAGTGTGTATTATATTTCCCTTCAAGTGGATGAATGAGGAATGTATTAGTCGCAATTATTTTTAGAGTATTTTAAAGAAACGTTTCACGCTGGAAGAACAACAAAAGGATTTAAGTCGATGACTGCGGAGAATGTCATCCGAATTTCGCCAACATATTGAATAAGAAATACTAGCCACTCAATCAAAATCATATTACTTAAAATCTGTTAATCGTGTTTTTAAAATTACTTTTCTTTACGTTTAACGCAACATATGACTACGTAGTTAATGAAATATTTCCGATTTCCTTCCCATATTAATATATCCCTTGGAAATTCCCGCTTAAAAGGGGCGACAGTGTTGGAACGGAAGTAGTTCTTGGTCTAAAACTCAGGCGCATCAATACATAATTTTTGTAATTTATGTAATATATACATTACTGTATTTTTTAAAGTGTATATCAAGTGATAACATGTGTACCAAGTGCATCGTAATGACGATGGATAACCCAGATGAAACTGGCGTCATTCCACAAGGCCTGAACAATCTTAAAATAATATTTTTGTTTCCATGTTATTAATTTTATCACCAATTTTATTCAACAATGAAATATAATTTAAATGCACATTGTTGAGATGTGTATCAGTTCGTTATTGCGTATTGTGTCTGAATAGTGGGAAGTTCAATGTGTAGCTGCACTGGATTAGTGGATATACATAATTCTGGATGGGTAAGAATATGTTCTATGATTTCGATAATTATTTAAAGTTCACTACATATGTTGTATAGTAGCGAGAATGTTATAGCTTTGTTATCCGTGAATATTTTTGGGATGTGCACATGCTTGGCGGGAATAGGAGTGATATTTTTCTTGTCATCATTTCAGAAGTATGTTAGGATGATGAGATGTAGATTTTTTCGTTTGCAGGAAACGAATTACGTTGTATGATCTGTGCGAAATACTGTACTGTGCTGATGATGTCCCAGAAAATAGACTAGATGTGAAACTTTTTTCACCCAATAATGCAACTGATGACCTGGTTGATGAAGATTCTGGCCCTGAGAAAAATCTACGTCTTGACAATTTACAAGCGAAACAACTGTATTCCATTGTTTTCATAACGAATTGTGAATCGAAGTATAGCAGCCATCAATGACTACACAGATAATAGTACAACATCATCAGCACCAGCTGTTAATGTTTCCGGACTATCCTAATCGTCAAACAAAAGTCAGGCGTCACGCTCTGCAACTCCACCTCCTCCTGATTGCAGAATAATAGAAAAAAACAGAAATTTAGTATGAGTAAACAAAGGATGATTTAGCAGCATGTCATATTGGAAGGCCAGTCACGCTTACACTCCCGGTAAAAGCAGGCAAAACTCCATCAAATTATTTCACCAAAATTTTTGATGAAGAAATAATTAGGATAATGGTTATATACATAAATCAGTATGCCGCCAAAAGTAACAGTCTAGATGATTGCAGTGAAAATGAAGTGCTTGTGTTTATGGGATATCTCCAAATGACGAAAATGTACTGGCAAGCAGGAAATGAGAGTCACAAAGAGTTTATTACGACAAAACTGCATGTTTGTAACAACGATCCACTAGATGAATATGATCGTTTTCAAAAATCCGACAGCTACTATGCACGCTGAATGAGAATTTCAAACATTTTGCACCACACCAACAACGTCATTCTGAAGATGACTTTATGCTTCACTGTTTTGGAAGTCATGGATTCAGTTACTTTAGCAAAGGAAAGCCGATTCAGTGTGGGTACAAATTCCGGTTTGGAGCGTCCAATGACAGTTCAATTGCATGGTTGGAACCTTACCAATGAGCTGGAACTTGGTATGAAAAATATGCTGACAAATGCTTAGGAAACGGAGTCGTAATGACCTATGCCGGTCAGTTGGTTTGTGATGTACCATATCGAAAATTTTTTGATAATCAGTTTACTAGTATTGAACATTTACCAGATAAGAAGAGAAGAGGTATCAGTATACCAGATACTACTCATCAAACCCAAATTCCTAAGCGCTGCATACTGACCGAATTTGGAAACGTTCAAGAAGGAAGGGAGAGGTTCATACTAATCCTGCTCAGATAAAAGGTCAGGTAAACACGTCAGTACTCAGAAAATTAGTTACTTTGCACTGAAGCACAGGTATGTATGTATCATACTCATTTTCCATTGCTTGGGTATTTCGATCGTCCGACAGAACGGTAATAACATTGTTACCACTGCCACAAACTGTGATCAAGTTTTGGCTTTCAGACAAGTTGGATGTTATTTCGGCGAAAAGAAACAGTGAGTGACAGTGCCTCAACCGAAAGTGTTTCAAGCTTACAACAGTCATATGAGAGGTGCTGACCGTACTGATCAAAACATATCCTTTTATTGCACATCTGTAAGAGGCAAAAAATATTTTTCCATCACTGCTCATGTAATTGATGTACCTGTTCAAAATGCCATCTATACAGAAGCAACGGATGTAAAATAGATCACCTCATACTGCGCTGTAGGATAGCAGTTAGTATCCTTGAGACCGACAAAAAGCTACCACCTACCAAGGGAGACCTTTGCTCCACATTCACAAGTTTCTGTGGTGCGTTGTCGTATTTTCAGTAACCGGCCGTGATACGGCCTACGTCCCGACAGGTAGTGCGTTGCTCCCCTGGTCGGAAGAAAGAATGACATTCTTGATTCAAGGAAATGGAAAGTTCACTTCCCTGTTTTGCCCTGTCCCACATTTCTTGCCGTTCATAATAATGTAAACCTTTACTTCTTCATTCGATGTGGCTCTTGTGCCCAGTATTTCGTGTACCGTATCACAGCCGCTTTTTGGGCCAATATTGTGCACCTCTGTTTCTTACTACTAGGTCTAGAGGTAGCAAGTCTAGTGTTGCCAGCAGCGCCTCAGTTAGCGTTATTCTGTACTCGTCTGTCAAGGGCAGAGTACACTTCGCTGTGCTCGTCGTAGAACCAGTGCTGTCCTTAGCTTTCCGGCTATGTGACCCCAAATGCTTGTCCCGTAGCCTACAATGACGATTAAGATTGTCTCTGTGGTACGTTCCTGTGGTACATTCCTATGGCACTTAGTGGCAGCTGAAACCTTCTTTGGTCAGTTGCTGTTATTTTGTTCAAGATTTTAATGCTTGTCTGCCAGACAATTTCTAAAAGTGGTCAAAGTTTTGCTTTTCGTCGATGTTTATACCAAGGTAACTATATACTTCGTTTCTTTTCACAGGTTGCTAATTTATTATGACTGTGGGGTTTCGCGTTCTTCATAATATGTGTGTTGTGTTCTTTGTGCTGAACAATGAAAAAATTAGCGATAGTGTAATTCGCAAAGTGCAAGAACTGCAATTGTTTAGTCATTAAATAACGTCGCTGACAGTAGCTCCTGCCCCGAAAGTAGATGAGTAATAATTTGTGTTTCTGAGTAGGACTGTTAGCAGTAGAACCGTGGAAACAATAGCCACCAAACACAAAGGATTACAACAAAAATTCAAATAAAACATAAGCGCCCTTAGACACCGATTATGAAAGCATTTCAATTATTAGTACCTTTCTTAATACTGCTTCTATAATTTTATCATCTTAATTTTCTCACTGATATGAATGAATCAGCTTTACTTTGAACAGTTTCGATTATTTATAAGATGCTATAATACCAGGTGTAGAAGTATAAAACCTGAATTTGGTTGCAAGAATTATACGTCTGCTGTTTGAAACTGGTAAACTATATTTGATTCAAAATAATCTCCATTGCTATTTATACATTTCTCTCACTTCTCAGGCAGACTATGAATACTACGCCAAAAGAAACTGTACTTCTTCTGAAGCGAACCAGTCAGCGAGCCATTTTCGTACATTTTGAAGGGTTGCTCAGCGAGAGCGTGTCCCAGTGATGAAAACAGATGATAATCGGATGCAGCCAAGTCCAGAGAATAAGCCGCATGCCCTAGTATTTCCCAACTGAACGTGTCGATGATTTCCCTGACCCGTTTTGCTGCGTGTGATGGGGCGTTATCATGGAGCAATACGTCTTTGCGTTGCCTTTTCCATATTCCGGTCGTTTTTCACGTAAAGCTCTATTTAAGTCGATCATTTGCTGTAGGTAGCGATCAGTGTTAAGGTTTTAGCAGCTCATTATAAATGGCACCCTTCTGATCCCACCAAACACAGAGCATTGTCTTCTTTCCAAAGCGATTTGGTCTTGCAGTGAATGCCGATGGTTTGGCTGGATTCACCCACGATTTACGACGCTCAGGGTTCTCAAAATATATCAATTTTCCTCACCTGTCGCTATTCGATGAAGAGCTGGCGAGCAGCATTTCACAAGTGGTCTTTCGATTTGCTTGGTGTCTTTTATTCAGTTCATGCCGAACTCATTTTCCGCCATTCTGCACCTTTCCTATAGCTTTCAACAGAAGAGAAATGGATTTCTGCGTCATATTCAATTGTTCCGCGAGTTCCTGTTGAGTTTGAGCATCATCTTCATCCAATAAACCCTCCAGTTTGTTGTCTTCGAACTTCTTCTGTGGTTTCCTGCGCTTGGAGTTTCTCAGGTCAAATTTTTTTTCTTTATTGTTATTTTTATGCCTGTTACAGGTAGGCCATCAGCGGCATAGTACGCTGCTCTTTGGCCACAGAGAAAACAAAAGATACAAATGAAGACAATTATAGAATAAATATGATGGATATATAAACAGAGACATACCCTTTTAAAATACATGGAGCCGTTCACGGGTGTAGAGTCCAGGATAAAATTGTTCAGACACGTGGACACTCACAGAGACGAAAATTGTCACACGCGAATAACACTGGAACACTTGAGCACGAACGCCGTCACACACAGAAACACGAGGCGATGATCTCCGGCGCGCGAATGTCCACTGAGCATGTACGAGTCCGGGGACCTGCCAAGAGAGGAGGAGGGGGGTGGGAGAGGGAGAGGGGAGAGCAGAGATGCCAAGGGCAGGGGAGATAGGGAGAGGAAGGAAGGGAGAAGGGGGGGAGGGGAAGCCTGGGGGAAGAGGGGTGGAGGAAGGGGGCATGGAGGGAAAAGGAGAGAGAAGGGAGGGAGGATGCTTAAAGGAAAGAAACACAGGAAGTGGGAGGCGAGGATCAAAGTTGGTAGGAGCGGTAGATGGAGGGGAGGAGGGCATCATCAGGGACGGGGAGCTGGCGGAAGCCACCTTGGGAGAGGGTAAGGAGGGTGGAGAGATGGAGAGCAGGCGGGACGTGGGAATACAGGCGAGGCAGTGGGCGGGGGTGGTAGAGGATGGGTGAGACAAGCGGGTGAGGAGGATCGAGTTTACGGGAAGTGTAGAGGATCAGTATCCATTCGAGGAAAAGGAGGAGGTGGGGGAACGGAATGAGATCATACAGGATCTGCGTGGGGGAGGGAGATGGATACGATAGGCGAGGCGGAGAGCATGGCGTTCAAGGATCTGAAGGGATTTGTAAAAGGTAGGGAGGCAGAGATCCAGGCAGGATGGGCGTAATAGAAGATAGGGCGGATGAGGGATTTATAGGTGTGGAATATGATGGAGGGGTCCAGACCCCACGTACAGCCGGAAAGGAGCTTGAGGAGACGGAGTCAGGAGCGTGCCTTATCTTGGATTATCCGGAGATTGGGGGTCCAGGAGAGGCGACGGTCGAGGGTGATGCCGCGGTACTTAAGGGTGGGGGTGAGGGCGATAGGACGGACATACATGGTTAGATAGAAATCAAGGAGGCAGAAGGAAGGGGAGGTTTTGCCTACAATGATTGCCTGGTCAATATCACCACATTCGAATTTTTGAACCACTCGAAATACACTGTTTCCCGAGAAGATGTTCGCCGAAAACTTTGACAAGCATTCGATGCGATTCTGCAGCAGTTTTCTTCAAATGATAACAGAAAACTAATGCTGTCCGCAAATGGTAGTTTGAAGGCACCAAAACGTGACATGTTTACGGGTTTGAAACCGATACTGATGTATGGAACTTTGGTTGCTATATGTTCACATTCGTCGTCAGCCGTTACAGGAAGCAGATGGTGTTGCAGACGCGGTCTCACGGTCCCTACACTGACGGCTAGCATCAGCTATAGGGAAATTCCGGTTTCGTACTTCTACACCTGCTAAGTTTACGTTTGAAGGCCGTTCAGTCCAGAATCGGTATGCCAATCAGGCAAAATCACCTTGGGCATTGAGGCAATGGTCACCTCGACGCACTAACTTGAAGATACCCGTTTAGTAAAACAGTCTCCTGCTGTGCGAAGAAGTCCGTAGCTGCCAGTTGCACATCCTCATGCGACAGGAATCGTTGACCTTTCGCGGCCTTTTTCAACGCACTGAAAGCGAGATGACAGTATGGGATGAGATCAGGACCATAGGACAGGTGTTCGAATGTCTCTCACTTGAATCGGCGTAACTTCTGCGCGACAATATTTGCTATATCGGGGCGTGCGTTATTACCATGAAGTAGCTGCATCCCTTGTTGCATCATTCCCAATCGACGGTTTTCCACAGATGTACTGCCCATTACACATTTTTAGTTCTCCTATTTATATCTGGACAACGGCCTTGCAGCAGTGGCTACACCGGTTCCCGTGAGATCACCGAAGTTCGGCGCTGTCGGGCGTGGTCGGCACTTGGATGGGTGACCATCCAGGCCACCATGCACTGTTGCCATTTTTCGGGGTGCACTCAGCCTCATGATGCCAATTGAGGAGCTACTCGACCGAATAGTAGCGGCTTCGGTCAAGAATACCATCATAACGACCGGGAGAGCGGTGTGCTGACCCCACGCCCCTCCTATCCGCATCCTCCACAGAGGATGACATGGCGGTCGGATGGTCCCGGTAGGCTACTCGTGGCCTGACGACGGATTGCCTATTTATGTTTACCAGTGTTTGTCCTTCGGCAACCAATAAAAGAATAACAGCACAATGATACTGACTGACAATAATGTCGCCATAGTTCACGTTTCAGCATTTGCCGCACGTACGTCGGAAAGACATGAATGTCACACTAATCCTTTACCTACATGTCGGTGCTTACATACTCGCATCGGAGTCGCGCTACGTTATATATGCAGTGGAGCAACTCTCTCAAACGGAAACTTTTTGTCGCGTCTTACACATGTTATTCAGAAAGTGAAGTGCACGTCGCTGCTACAACCTCACTTGCTTTCTCATGAAAACTTCATCCAACAAATGAAGACTGATCCTTGCAGTCGTCATAAATTTCCGGCAAACAAGAAATAGCGAGCCGCTGGCGAGTGAAAGAGATCCTTTTATTTGGTGTACTGAATAAGTGTTTCAGAGAGAATTGGTATCAATGAAAAAATATTCAAGGCCTACAATGGGTATTAGCTGCGGATAGCACTCACGGCTAAAACAATCGGTTGACTATACAACTACACAGTAAATGAAAGATCAAAAGGCAATTAGAAATGTGCGGAGGACATTCTCACCGATAGACCATAGCCGCATATGAAAGTTACTCACACAGAAATGGCATGACAGCAGTAAAATCTTTCTACGAGGTAAATGGCCTTTTGTTTCTTTTCAGGCCATACCACACAACTGCGAGCGAATAACAGTGAGAGTGTTATAGACTGAAGACAGTTAACAATGAGCATTATGAGTCGATAAAATTGAACAGCGACACTTTATTTCAGACAAAGATGAATGTAAAACGGACGTATAAAAGATCAGAGCTATGAGATATATCCGAATGTTGCATTCAGCGAAAGCCATTGAGAGGGGCAATTCCGAGAAAAAGCAACGGGCAACGGAGCAATATTTTAGAGTCGTTTAGAAACGAGAAACGACAGACCTATTGCGTCTGCTGAGTGCTTGTTAGGAAAGGAAGTCAGAACAGCAGCATAAACGAAGTGTGGGGGTTCCCGTGAGTGGTACATACATAATATTATTAACGTATGAGGAAATAGAGGGCATGAAACAGAAAATGAAGTCCCAGTAATACTGGCCATGAAACAAAGAGTGAAATGGCAGTCTGGAGCGGTATCGGAGCAGACAGTAACATTGCCACCGAGAAAAATGTATGAGATCCTCAGAAATATGAGTGAAGTGAAAATATTTGTGTATTCTAATATCCGTAGGAAGGAGCAAAGTAAATACATGGGCACATTTTAGCAAGTAATATGAAACAGGAGTTACAAATGCTGCCACTCCCTAGTGACTATAATAGGTAGCTGTTTTCATCAACAGATAAAGACCATTTTCTTTCTCTCTGCATTTTTTATTAAGCACTTACGTGGTCAACATGCAGTTCTTAAAAACACAGCCGTTTACTTCTTTGATAGAGAAATATTATTGTAACATGAATACAGACGCAATTCAAAATTAATTTAAACGGAAGCTGAACGAAACAGCACTTCAGGAAGCTTCACAATAAATACGGCTAACGGTTCACTAGTTTAGAATAACTGTCGTTACTCTTTCAAGACCTGTAAAACAGCTCGTGATGAAAGACCATGTAATATGTTCAATGCGATTACATCTAATTAAAACAAACTGAAATAGTTCGTAAGAACACTGATGAAAGCTAAAAAAGTATATATATAAACGACAAAATTAACTAAAGTACTAGTTAGAGTCGACTCGTACTGAAAAGTACGACCAGGGGCTTCTATATGTGGCACGTGGAAATCTTCCTAAGCTAGAAGGATAATGACGCAGTGAGATCTACTTGATGTTTATTTTTAATTGGCATTTGACACGGTACCACACAAGCGGCTCGTAGTGAAATTGCGTGCTTACGGAATATCGTCTCAGTTATGTGACTGGATTTATGCTTTCCTGTCAGAGAGGTCATAGTTCGTAGTCACTGACGGAAAGTCATCGAGTAAAACAGAAATGATTTCTGGCGTTCCCCAAGGTAGTGTTATAGGCATTTTGCTGTTCCTTATCTATATAAACAACTTGTGAGACAATATAAGCAGCCGTCTTCGGTTGTTTGCAGATGACTCTGTCGTTTATCGACTAATAAAATAATCAGGAGATCAAAACAAAGTGCATAACGATTTAGAAAAGATATGTGAATGGTGTGAAAAGTGGCAGTTGACCCTAAATAACGAAAAGTGTGAGGTCATCCTCATGAGTGCTAAAAGGAACTCGTTAAACTTGGGTTACACGATAAATCAGTCTAATCTAAAAGCGGTAAATTCAGCTACGTACCTAGGTATTACAATTACGAAGAACTTAAATTGGAAGGAACACATAGAAAATGTTGTGGGGAAGGCTAAACAAAGACTGCGGTTTATTGGCAGGATACTTAGAAATGTAACAGACCTACTAAGGAGAGTGTCTACACTACGCTTGTCCGTTCTCTTTTAGAATACTGCTGCGCGGTGTGGGATTCTTACTCGATACGACTGACGGAGTGCATCGAAAAAGTTCAAAGAAAGGCACGTTTTGTACTATTGCGCAATATGGGAGACAATGTCACAGAAATGATACAGGATTTGGGCTGGACATCATTAAAAGAAAGAAATTTTTCTTTGCGACGGAATCTTCTCACGAAATTCCAATCACCAACTTTCTCGCCTTCCGGGATGGCCGATCGGTTCTAGGCGCTACAGTCTGGAACCGCGTGACCGCAACGGTCGCAGGTTCGAATCCTGCCTCGGGCATGAATGTGTGTGATGTCCTTAGGTTAGTTAGGTTTAAGTAGTTCTATGTTCTAGGGGATTGATGACCTCAGAAGTTTAGTTTTATAGTGCTCAGAGCCATTTGGACCATTTGAACCAACTTTCTCTTTCGAATTCGAAAATATTTTGTTGACACCGACCTACATAAGGAGGAACGATCACCACCATAAAATAAGGGAAATCAGAGCTCGTACGGAAAGATATAGGTGTTCATTCTTTCCACGCGCTATACGAGATTGGAATAATAGAGAATTGTGAAGGTGGTTCGATGAACCCTCTGCCAGGCACTTAAATGTGATTTGCAGAGTATTCATGTAGATGTAGAACTCCTATTGACCCCTCCCACAAGCAACTTAGATTCCCAAATCCACAGCTCCTCTAGATATACTTATCTTGTTGCCAAACACAGCGCAGGTACTCAGCTTCATATGTACGTTTGAGGTGATGTTTTTGGATTGATAGACGCTTCGATCAGTCTTCTGCTCGTAATCCACATCAGATACACCCAGTGAACGATTAACATACCTTGCTGCCTTAATGAGTCAATATTACCACCTTCGCCTTGATTGATTTAAATTAGGTGGGCTTATCAATTTACTGGAGTTTTATTATGGTACACGGTAGTTTTGACGAAAACAGTTACGTAACATCAGTCCTCCCTTTTTTTCAAAATTATGCTTTTACGTGACATGGCGTAAGTACCTAAATGAAATTTTCTTTATATGGCATTGGTTTTCGTGTGCTTGTCATGATATGGATTTTTAGGTAAGAGAAAGGATTATCCCCAAAGATATATCCTACCATATAATGCATTCACAATTATTGTAAGCCACCACACATTCACGCTAATTGTTGGTGTGAAGGTAAACTTTATTACAGGGAACATCGTGTTCAAAGGGAGCACCAGCTCACAAATTTCATTCATCCTTTTAGAACAGTTTTGCAATCATTGTCCTTTACTTAAATTCGTCACTGACCCATATCAAGATTCATTTTAATTTTTATGTGTTCATGAGCATAAGTAGGTAACTGTAAATGGGGCACATAAAATGGTGTAAGAATTACACTACAGCATAAGGTTTATGTCGTCCACATGGAGCTCAATATTATTGATTAATGCAAGATTTTATAACTAATATTCATTGATCAGTGCCTTTACACCTGTGACAATGTCATGATTAATTCGCCATCAGAGTGGCAATTCCTTTACATTTTAACTACGCAGCGAATTATTGTTTATTATTACTGCCTACAGACCAGTTCCTGTGGTACGATGTTACAACATATACAACGCCTTGAAAGTTATTAGTCAGGTCCAGTAAGATACCGTAAACGCAAATATCTGTTAGTGGTTCGAGGTCATTCGATTTGTTCGTCACACGAGATAGTTCCTACCACTAGCTCAGCATGTGAAAAATGAATTAAAGTTACAAGTTAATGTTCGCTGGACTGAATGTACATTGATTAGCAAAGGAGAATTGATTTCCTGTAATTATTGAATGAACTTGCGCGATACAGCTCAGCACAAAGTCTCTCCTGTACTCTTATCGTCATGCATCGGTGTATGTTCACTCAGCCAGGTATTCATATTGTTTACAACCACAACCTACCTTTTTCAAAAACTCTTCGAGTCTATGATTTGGTCTCTACTATTCTTGCTTGTTTTTGCTATGTAAAAGTTCCTGCTACCTAGTAAATGTTCAGTCTCTCAGTAATGCTATAAATGTCTTGTAAACGTAAGCAGATTGTGATGTTCTTCCGCTTGATTAAGAGTTGGAATGCCTGATGGTGAGACGACTTACATGGTCCCTTCTCACTTAGCAAACAACATTGCCTCAAAATAAGTATACTGTTCATCCCTGTGTACAGCTCTCATGTGTCTTGCGTAAATTATATCTCATGCACAGTACCTTATGTTGATTAATCAGAATCGTCGTAGGTCAATGCGTGATACACGTGAGGATGAGTTCATTGTGTTCTATGGGCAGCATGTAATTGATATCTTATAACATCCACGTGCAGACCCCACGTGCACGGTCACCCACCAGATCTGCTGAAGTATGCGTGGCTCATTTGTTGTTGATGTTAGACAGTCGCTGAATGAGTGCTTGTGGTGTAGTGGTGGCAGGACTCCAGGATGGCTCCCTCCACAGTCAGCTCATGGCAGCCAGCAAGTGATCATTCGGTGCATGGCCCTACGTTACAGCCCCTCTACTGCACTGCTCGTCTCCGTGCCTGGCAGTTTTGGGTCAGCTGAGTGCACTGTGGTATCGTGTGTCATACGACATTATTGTTATGCCAGACTCATCTGCCAGATTTCAGGTGTGGCCAAGGCCACTGTCCCATGTCAGCGTCGGTGCGCCAGATGCATCGTTAACCAGTAATTTCTATCTCAATCCAGCTGCAGCTCTCTCGTGCCTCTTATAGATGCGTAACCCATGTAACCTCGAACGGTGTTGCAAAAATACATTACAAAAAGACCACTGTTTCCTTCTTTCATAATAGACTACTCCTCTTTCGTACAATTAATTCATGAAGATTACAAAATATTATTTGCCTACAAAGTTTACTCTAAACTTTCCTGTTCCACAATTATTTTGTATAAACCTTAATCTAAGCGCATAATTCACACTGGCTTTATCTACATACAGATCAACCACGAACAAGACTGTACAAGTTCCTTGCTTCATACTGAGTTCAACGTATAACAGTTGTCACACTTGTTGCTAAGGAGTATAGGTTGGGCTGTCCGGTGTGATTTGTTAATGGGTTAGTTTACATGCTGTTATTCACTCAGTCATGCACTACATTATTACAGCTCAAATGTCTACTGATATTGACGCAAGCATCTTGCTGTTACCTTCTAGTTCACAATCAACTACTGTGAAAACGCATTAACGTGACCACTCTACACGCCCTGTCAATATTACCGTATCAGTCTTCTTGTTCACTTTTACTTCATCTCCGATGATCCAATTCCCATTTGCTGCTCAACTGATGCTCTTCTTTCTATGCAATTACTTTTTGCAATTACTCCCTCCCAAATGATTTTCCTGTACTCATAGTACTGTTCACCATTCACAGTAAAAATACGAGACGACATAGTTATTTTATGTCACAGATTATCTGACCACATAATATCATTCTTACTTTCTTACCTTGTTTTGGTCGTATCAAAATTTGTTAATCATGGAATTTCTTTACTTTAATGAGCCGAATGCTAATTATCTTTTTATCAGTCGTTCTGTAGTCCTCCTTTTTACCGTGCCTAAAATTCTCGTCGTTCAGAATACATCTCCTTTTTCCACATTTCGGTATGGGTTTGCTCCAATGGCGCAGGCGTCAATCGTGTTGACAGTGCAATAAAACGTACAAAAAATTTACTCATTCAGCTCTTACAGTACTTACGTATCTTCATATAAAAATTGTGTATCTTCCTAATCATCCTCATACCGTGGTACAGTGCTACCTCGCAACAGGTTCACACAAAAGCTCATCATTACCTCACAATGGCTCAATTAATACCTAATCTCTAAGAGATCCAGTGCAGTGCTACCTCCACACTGGGCTTACTAAAAATCATTATCAATAATATATGTAAATCACCCTCATTGTTTAATTTATCCCGTGGTTTGGCCAATGATTCTTCTTTTGGATTATCCTCACAGTCTCTGTGATTCCATATGATCACGATTGCAACTATCCTATAGGCAAAAATATTGAGTACCATCTTGCGTCACCCCGTTGCATGGGTCAGACTACCTCCTCGTTACATATACACACTTTCTTTTAAACATCAGGAGACCAGATGTACTGTCTTTGCATTTTCTTATAAATCTTCTTACTCCTTAAAAATCTTGATGTGAGAAATAAACGGCCGGCCGCGGTGGTCTCGCGGTTCTAGGCGCGCAGTCCGGAACCGTGCGACTGCTACGGTCGCAGGTTCGAATCCTGCCTCGGGGATGGATGTGTGTGATGTCCTTAGGTTAGTTAGGTTTAAGTAGTTCTAAGTTCTAGGGGACTGATGACCACAGCAGTTGAGTCCCATAGTGCTCAGAGCCATTTGAACCATTTTTTTTAGAAATAAACTGGCCGGCCGCTGTGACCGAGCGGCTCTATGCGCTTCAGTCCGGAACCGCGCTGCTGCTACGGTCGTGGGTTCTAATCCTGTCTCGGGCATGGATGTCTGTGATGTCTTTAGGTTAGTTAGGCTTAAGTAGTTCAAGTCTAGGGGACTGATGACCTCAGATGTTACGTACCATAGTGCTTAGAACCATTTGAACCAGTTTGAAATGCACTGAGGTGATGAAAGTGAAGGGATAGCGATATCCACATACACAGATGACGGTAGTATCGCGAAGACAAGGTATAAAAGGGCAGTTCGTTGCGGAGCTGTCATTTGCACTCAGGTGATTCGTGTGAAAAGGTGTCCGATGTGATTATTGCCGAAAGATTGGAATTAACAGACTTTGGACGCAGATTGGTAGGTGGAGCTACTAGACGCATGGAATATTCCATTTCGGAAACTAGTAGGGAATTCAATATTCTCAGATACACAGTGTCAAGAGTGTGCCTAGGATACCACATTTCAGACATTACCTCTCACCACGGACAACGCACGCCCCGGTGGCCTCCACTTAACGACCGAGAGCAGGGCGCTTGCGTAGAGTTATCAATGCTAAGAAACGAGCAAAAAAGCGTGAAATAACAGCAAAAATCAGTGTGGAACGTACGGCGAACGTATTCGTTTGGACAGTGTGGCGAAATTTGGATTTATTGGGTTATGGCAGCAGACGACCAATGCCAGTGCGTTTGCTAACAGCATGACATCGTCTTTAGCGCGTCTCCTAGGCTCGTCACCATATCGGTTGGTCCATAGACGACTGGAAAACCGTGGCCTGGTCAGATGAGTCCAGCTTTTAGTTGGTAAGAACCGATGGTAGGGTTCGAGTGTGGCGCAGACCCCACGAAGCCATGGACCCAAGATGTCGGCAAGGCACTGCGCAAGCTGGTGGTGGCTCCATAATGGAGTGGGCTGTGTTAACATGGAATGAACTGAGTCATCTAGTCCAACTGAACCGGCATTGACTGGAAATGGTTATGTTCGGCTAATTGGAGACCGCTTGAAGCCATTCATGGACCTCATATTCCCAAACTATTATAGAATTTTTATGAATGACAATGCGCCAGTCAGAACGTCCTGGACGATTCAAGCGAATGATTTGGCCACCAGATCGCCCGGCCTAAGTCCCATCGAACATTTGTTGGACATAATCGAGAGGTTATTTCGTTCACAAAATCCTGCACCTGTGAAACTTTGGCAGTTATGGACGGCTATAGAGGCAGCATGACTCAGTATTTCTTCAGCGGACCTACAACGACTTGTTGAGTCCATGCACTGTGCGGAGCAAAAGGAGGTCTGAACGATACTAGGAGATATCCCAAGACTTTTGTCACCTCAGTGTGTGCTTCCTCCCATTTGATTTGCATCTTCACATTAAGTGCAGTTCTACAGTATTGTCGTGTATTTTCCCTTGCACACGGAACGGTCCACAAAATATGTAAAAGAATCATCTTGTGAATGATGCAATATAAGCATTTATTTTACTTACTTTGTACTTGGTTTCAGTAATACTTTACCTCACATGGTGAACTTCATTTTTGTATTAACCCCTTTGCTTTCCTTGAATCTTGCGGGCTTTTTATTTATCCTTTCCAGTGCTAAATATACTATTTGTTGATGATGTCTTTATCCAACAGGTGGATACCCAAAATTCCTCTCACTGTATCTACTGTGGCTAGTTCAGAAGTAGTAGTCTTGGCACCATCCCTGTAACCTCATGTAGCGGATGATATATTGTCTTCTGAATGTCTGCTAAGTATTTACTCCAAGATCTGTGTTGATGATGGCAGTAGAATCAGAATCCCTACACTATGTCCTGCATAATCCTTTCTGCGTGATTCGAGGTCAGGTGGCATGGGATATGTGTATCCAAAAAATTGTTCAAATGGCTCTGAGCACTATGGGACTCAACTGCTGTGGTCATCAGTCCCCTAGAACTTAGAACTACTTAAACCTAACTAACCTAAGGACATCACACACATCCATGCCCGAGGCAGGATTCGAACCTGCGACCGTAGCAGTCGCACGGTTCCGGACTGCGCGCCTAGAACCGCAAGACTATGTTTATCATAAAATATCTTCCGCTCCATTAGGTGGTCTGGTATTGCAGCCGCGTTTAGAATATCTAATATAAAAACAATCTTGGTTACAATTTACTATTTTATTAACAACGCGTCTCGCCTCCGTGGGACACCTTGAGATTATCTTTATTATATTAGTTGTTTTTGACTAGGTCTCTGTGGGCTTATCTGATTTGATGTGTACTTCAATCCAGCACAGAATCGTTTTATGGTTTTTAAAATACTGTAAATGGAAAAAATTAAGACTAATAATAATGTTTTATTCACATTTAGAATCGAGCATACTAGGACCATATCCTAATTTTTGCTTAATTTGTTGTTCCTATGGATAATATGAAGATGCAGCACGAAGACGAAAAGCGTTGTTAATAAAAGAATAAATTTCATCCAAGCCTGTTTTTAATTCAGATGTGTATATCGTTTTCATCCTGTTCTAACTCACGACAATCTTCGAACACCTCGAACGGACCTGTGGTCCGTTGTCCAATGACATTCTTTTTACTCTACCTACCACGGGTAGAAAATGGTTAATAAAAGCTGTAGTTACCGATCTACCACTTGCAGTCTTAAGTGGTGTGTGGAGGTAACAATTCTAGGAATGAGCTCTATGGTCGCAAGTATGTACTCGGAGCCTCTAAGTGTTCTCAAGGCTGGCCAAAAAATCGGTGGCAGCGACGTCTCGTAGTCCTCTTGGGATTATAGGATGTGGTTAGTTGGTATATGACTTTTGTACGCTTGGCTTTCTGAAATAGCACATAACTGGTTAATGCCCTTTTTATACACATATCCATGTTGCTGAAGTGATCGCGCATTTATGTAGCCAGAAATGCGCGTTTGTCAAATGTGTGTACAAGATTAATTTATTAATGAACTCTATCGGCACGCACAACAACTATTTGCTCTCATTTCTCGAGATGGAATTATTGGCTTACCTCTTCCCACTATCAGTAAGTGTGGTTCCCACAAAATTCGCGTTACTCTCCGTATGTACAGCACATCAAAATTAATGTTCTTTAACTGATTATTGTTCAGACGTGTTAGTTCTGTTAGTTCTAATGCGTACCCATCTCCTACAATGTTTCCTGTTCCTGGGACATGCACAGCATAGAACCTGAATTCTTGTAGATAAAGGTCACAGCGGGCAAGGCATCCGTGAGTGAATTTCGCAGCCATCAGTAATTCTAGAACTTTGTGAAGTTTTGTTAATCTCCTAATCAGTAGGTACCAGAATTTAGTAACTCCTCACACAATTGCTAATACCTCAAGTTCAGTCATTGAGTAATTCCTTTCAGCTTTGCTCAGGACGCATCTACCAAATGCGATGGTTTGCTTAATTCTCCCTCCTGTGCGACAGCTAAAAGGTTGTCAGTGTTATACTGATGTCTCAAGTCCATGTAAATAACAGCCAAGTATCCTTCTGGACGCGCTATAGAAATCTTTTGCAAAGCTTTCAGAAACTGTTTACGAAAATATCCCAGAATAATACTGACTGCATTCTTACTGGTGGTAGTAACGAGGAACCCCGTCCATCACGTGTTAGCTTTCCCAGAAATCGTAATATCTTGCTATCAACATACGTCTCAGAAATGGTAAACGTTCGCTCATGTTATCACCGCTAAAGGTCTTCACCATGTCTGTGCAAGCTGGCAAAAACACTGTTAATCATACAAGCATTCTTGGTGTTTGGAAAGAGAGCACTGTATAAGCACAGACAGGATAATCACAACAATTACACAAACAGAATTCGAAGCATTGTACTACAGAAGAGAAAATTGACTGGAATTTTTGGTGTCCTACAGCTCTTGGTCTGAAGACGTCCTAATGCCACAATGGCGGATAACAGACAGCATCCCGCCAGACATGGATGGTCTGTTTCAACTTGTCTTTGAACATTTGAACAAAGAAGACATCACGTTACTCTCAGAACTTTCCGTAGATACCTTGCCCACACCTTGTTCGAACTATTGTGTAGAGGCTCCTATGCCCCTGCAAAAAAGATGTCTTGTGAATGAATGGAGCATTCCAATTGGCTCTTACTGAATTTACCTGTCAAACTGCTGCTGCTGCCGGTGAGGGAGCACTGTCCGCCATTTTTTCTGCAGACGAGACTTTCAATGGCAAAACTAATTTTTACAGATGGCCATATTGCACTGACAGGTAAAGCCTGCAAAAGATCTTCAAATGTGGAAAGATACATTCTCAATTACACAGCTCTGCTAGTGTCAAGGAAAGCTTGAATATTTCAGCATGAAGCCGATCTACAAACCAGTTATTTCACCACATCACATATCAATGTGGTTAAAACACAGTTCCTAGCCTACGCCATACAAAATCACCATTTCTGCATCGTGCATAAAGCTACCGACCACCAAACACTTGTACACATACCACAAAGACAGATAGCATAAGCACATAAGCCGCATATACTCCTCACAGCACTAGATATTTGCCACGAGGTCGGGTGGTCATCCATCGCAGCCCTCGGTCACAGGTCATCTGCCCCCCCCCCCCCCCCCCCCACACACACACACTGACCCGATGTAAAACCAAAGCACCCTCAGAGTACCAAGATCACTTTCCCAGCTGTTGTATGAAGGCTGGGTCGGTTCACCTCCTCACATAGGTATTACTCTTTCTGACCCCGACCTGCTTGCTTGCTTGCATTCTACACCCATCTCCAGACTCTGGAATTACAAGAACACATGTATTTCACATGGTTTACCGGAATATCATACCACTTAAGCGATATTTCTCGATATCAAGCACTTAGCAATATCGCTTGCATGGCAGTATCGCTTGCACAGTATAATTTTGAGGATATAGGCTGGAAATTATTTCCCTAGAAACCCAAAACCTTAGCAAAGTGCAGTGAAGTGGAACGTGCTGTAAACCATAGAGAACGAGAAATTTATTGCGTCTGTGAGTAGCTTTATGTGAAAACTCGCGAATACCGATGCTGGTGATATAACAGATTCCAAGTCATCCTTATAATTTACTAAGTCCACTAAGGTGTTTCTCATGTCTAGAGAACCAGCAAACGTGTTTTCCACCCGTCTTTCACCTCCTAGATGCACACAACACACAACACAATAGATGTCCTCCCAACCAAATAAAGACGCGAAATGTGCAGAAGCAGTCAACAGGACAATTTACATGGTAGGTATTAATGCTCCAGCGCAAACACACGTCCATATTGAATCTTCACAAATTTCTATGGAGAACACATGCGATCACAATGGCTGTGAAACACATAATGAGAATTAGTTCGCTATTCAGTAATCTAGAGGGCTACACAGTTGGGTTAGCTGTATTCCTGTGCCCCAACTGGCCATAAGCCAGAAATGTCAATCGTTCCCTCCACTGGCCACCGCCACCTCGCACCATGCACCCCCACACATCTATATTACTAGGAAACCGGACACATACATTTGATCACTGTACTTACACTTAAATATTACGATTGCAACTTCAATTGGGTGACATTCAACAATGAGTGAACTATCATGAATGCCCTCTTCTGACGACTGTGGCTGTGGAAATAGAAATATCTATACCATTCTTACGTCTTGACAAAAAAATCTGTAATTCCCTTTGTCGCTATTGCAGTATTGCACGTCAAAGTCATACCTTCCCTTATGACAGGACATGTCCAGTTTCTTTGCACATGTCAGAACACACACACACACACACACACACGCACACACACATGCTCACACATTCCCTACTACTAAGTACAATACTTGGCCAATAACTAAATGCTGCCGATACGAAACAATACTGAGCGAAAATAAGTGATTGGTGGACATGTCTCATAAGTTTTCTTGCGTGTGGTACCACTGTGTCTTAGAAGGAGAAGCGTAATCGTCTTACAAGCCGCCAGATGTTAAAAACACGATCGTAACATTCATCTTACTGTTACAATCGGTCTTGGTTCTAAGGTGCTCACAAGCATTACTAACGATATTCTTGTTAAAAAAACTATATAAGCCTTATAAATCTGTGTATGAAATTACCTCTGAATGAAGTGCTTTTTCCACACAAATATCGCGACACTGAATAGAGACGGTGATCGCCAGAGTGTATATTAACAGACCAACAGTGCGGTTACACGTCGCCCACAGTGTAAGCTCTTAATAAAATCACTGAATTTAGAAAGATATTCGGCTAAGGAACTTGGTATAAAGCAGGTGTTTGCAATTCCCTCATGCCACTGCTAGATATTTCTCCAGTGGAAATGAAATGAGCGTTTGGTGTCATTTGCCGGGAGGCCTCTTACGGGGCAGGTCTAGCCGCCTTGGTGCAGGTCTTATTACATTCGATGCGACACTGAGCGACCGGATGGGGATGAAATGATGATGAAGACAACAGAACACCCAGTCCCTGAGCGGAGAAAATCCCCACCCAGCCGGGAATCGAAGCCGGGCCCGTAGGCTGGCAATCTGTCACGCTGACCATTCAGTTATCAGGTCGGATATTTCTCCAGTATTTGTACAAATTCTGCCTCAATGCCACATCAGAGTTTGTGCGATATATCCACTGGGTTATAGGTGATGGTTGATAGAGAATGATCACATATAGTAGACGGTGTGCTGATAACGGTCTTAAGAAATGGAAACAGGCTTTCCAGATCTCTAGTGTTATGCTTTCCAGTAGAAACTCTGTCTGCGATTTGCACTCAAGTCTTTCCATGTAACACATACCTGTGTTGGGTTCTATGGAGAAATCTTTTAATGATCACAGCCACTATAGAATCATGTTCGTGGCACTCTCATATCTCAAAACGAGTCACCTTTTTCCAATCTGTCTGTTACAGTAAAATTCAAACTTGGCTTTAGATAGCCCCTATACATCTTGTAACTGCTCCTCAGACGCTACCCTACTATCAGTGCAGCTTTACACATGTGATCGTTCCAATTTAAGTTAGAATTGAGCAGAAGTCAGGGAGATCTATATGTACCACATCCTGCAACCAATGTATAAACAGGCTAAGCTGATTCAGTGCGACAGGAACATGTTTTGAACATTCGGTGGAAATGGGAACATGTTGTCATAGATCTGCCAACCGTGTGTGATGTGTAACGTCAGCGCCAAACGAAGCCTGCTTCCGCAACATGAGGTAGTATAAAAGGCAGTATGAACAGCTACGGTGGTGTTCCTTATCTGAAAAATTAGGAAGACTGAATATCGTACAGGTACTCTGTCCGAAGCAGGATGTTACAATTTCTGGGAATGGTAACGTGATGGACGGGGTGCCTCATTAGGACCATCAGGAGGAATGCATTTCGTGCTATTCTGGGATATTTTGGTAAACAGTTTGTGGAAGCATTGCAAAAACCTTCTATAGCACGTCCAAAGGGAGACTTGGCTGTTATTTACATAGACCTGAGACGTAAGTATAGCACTGGCAATCTTTTAGCTGCACCTGCGAGGGTGGGTTGCTAGGCAAACAGCTCGGTTGGCAATTAGGCTGGCGCTGGACCAACAGGTAAAAAGGGGATGGGTTAGCCACTTTGGCAAGATAAACACATGTTTTGACAGAAATTTTTGAGGAGTCAAGGATGAAAGGGATGCAGCTGTCACATGCTTTTGTTTGAGTTGGAGGATTAGCGTCACATCAAATCTGTTAGTTGTGGGATCCAAACGGACACCTGTGCATGGCTCGGCAGCTGATGGCTGCGTTGTCGTTTTGCAGGGACCACTGTTGTACCCCGACTCCTGGCAGCATGTGTGTTGGTTATTCCATGCAGTCGAGTGGATGGTACATGATTTGCGATAGAAAGATTTATACTGTGTAATGATAGGTGTTTCATGATGGTTTTCACTGCACGATTGGATTAAAAAGAAAGGCGACCGACTTAATTACTTGTTACAAGACCTGCATCTTTCGAAAAAGGAGAGAATGATGAGCAAGAGAAATCCAACCCCCGCAAACTGAATTTTTTTATATGGAAAGAACATATCCTTGAATTTCCTGTCATGAGATCCCTACCTGTCCACCACAGAGCTGCCAACTTCCGGGTAGAGGAGGAGAGGGGGAGAGGAGTGGGTGATTTGCAGACGTGGGTTACCGGAGGGGAGGGATTAATTAATTGATCAATTTAATTAAGTAATCAATCAAATTGATAAGAGTAAGAGGGGGCTATTTGAATAACTCAGACCTGAAAGTGTACCTGTATCAGTGAGTGGATGGGCTGGAGGTTTCCTGATGGGTTGAGGTGGGGGGGGGGGGGGGGGGGTGGCGGGAAGACAATAGGCTAAGGATCTATCAATCAAAAGGAATGATTATCCCAAGGGGGTCATAATCCTCTTAGCAGAATAATAGGTTAAGGACCTGTCAATCAAAGGAGAACTATAGGTTAGCTCTTGAGTGCATACTTTCTCCTGATGTAGGAAAATCGCACTAACAAAGTGCACTGCAACGAATGTTGCCACTTTACTCCCATGTCGAGCTGGATACCACTATCAGCTATTACACACCCCAGGGATCCTACCTCGTTGCGTCCAAACTCTTACTTCATTAAGTTAAATGTGACTCTTTGATCCTTGAAAGTATTAAGTAACTGATCTAAAATGGTATTATGATCTTCCCAAGTCTTTTCTACAATAAAAGCATCATCGAACTAAAATGTCACTTTGTTCCGCAATGCTTCCAGGACTAGGAAGGCAGCCGTTAGTGAATGTCCTAATGGTGACTCCTTAAACTGATAACTCCGTTGTAACATAAAAATGCTATGTACTGTCAGCACACAAAATGCAGTTTTGCCTGTTAGTAACGTACGCGGAATTTCATGGATGTAAGGACCTGCACACCATGTAATCGCTACAGTAATTTCTCGAGCGTTTCTAGTCTATCTGTCTGTTTCGTCTATGGTGTTGATATGTTGGGGATCAAGTACCAGCCGGGTAGATCTGTCTTTGTTCGTGACGGACCACAGGGAACTGCTATAACAAGTGACCGCTTCTTCTACTACATCTTGTCTTAGCATTGATTTAATTTAGTTTTTTACCTTTTCTTTGAACGCAAACGGCAGTTGGAGACATGGAGAACAGTCAAATCTCAGCCAAGTACTTTTAAGAGCTCCTAAGTTGTGAAGTGCCAACTGAGACATTCGGCTACAACGAGAAAAACCAAATGCCGACTCTGAACCACCAGTTATAGAAGAGGTTGGGAGTACCATAAATACACTGAATATTGACAGAGCTCCTGGGGAAAGAGGGAATCACTGCAGAACTCTTGAAGTATTCGAATCAGAATGCGATCATCCAACTGACACATATTACAAGTACGATTTGGGAAGAAGACCAGCTTTATGAAGGGTAGACGTTAGCATTAATACATCCCACACACAAAAAAGGAGTTTAATTGGAGGCCAGGAACTACAGAGGAATATCGTTAATAGCAGTGGCCTATAAAGCATTATGAAAGTCATTTCTGAACAATGTGGAAAAACAATGAAATCCACACTTGGTGAGTACCAAGGAGGCTTCAAAAAGGAAAGATCATGCGTAGAACAAATTTTGGATCTGAACCTCTTAATAGCGTATCAAAAACAGAGAAGCAAACATTTCACGATCACAGTCCTAGACTTCAAAAAAGCTTATCATTCAGTAGATAGACGAACACTGTGCCAAATTTTAAACGAGATGAGTTTGGATAGAAGATCCAGTGAAATTATGAAACAGACTTCAAAGAACACGACATCCAAGAACAAGTTTAGAAAAGCTTTCAGAGGCCTTCGAGATAAAACCTGGAGTGAGACAGGGAAATGGACACACCTCTTTTGGTCTTTAACAGTGTAATTGATAATGTGATTAGGGTATGGCGACGATAAATGAAAGGAGTGGGCGGAATGCGACTGGGGTGCAAGGAAAAAGGAATACGAGTAGATTGTCTAGCATTCGCAGCCGGAATAGTGATTATGTCAGACTGGTTAAAACAGATGGTTAAACAAATCAAGTAACTGCAGATACAAGCAACTACAGCAGGCCTATAGATCTCTATTGAGAAGACACAGTGTATGACAAACATCAAGGCAGTTCCTATATGGATGACAATAGGAGGACGGTAAATTCAGAAGGGTAGAGATTTAAATACCTAGGAAAATGGATATAAACAGCACAGACAAAAAAAGGAAGCAAATAAACAAAATGAATTTCGCATTCAAACTAACAATGAAGGTCTAAAATAAGAAGAATATTTCGATCTATACAAAACTGAAACATTACCACACCGTGATCCATCCTAAGGCCTTCCATGCAGCAGAAACTCCTAACCCAGTAAGAACAGGAGTACATATGGAACTGGAGCTGGTGGACTGAAAAATCCTCAGGAGGATATTGGGACCTCGAAGAACAGAAGATACTCAATTTAGATGACGAATGACTCAAGAATGGTATACCAAGATAGAGAGAATTTCAGACATCACCACGAAAAGGAGGAGAGAGTTCTTCGGACATATCCTTAGAATCGACCAGGGGAGATTAGGACAGAAAATAACACAGTTTCTCGTGAACAAGAGAACAGTGTTCTAGATTCAAGAGGTACAAAGGGATCTAGAAGACATGGGAACACAGGAAGCAGAAAGACACATCATCGTGATTTTTAAATCAAAACTTCAGGTTTTGACAGATTTTGAGGACGGAATTAGATCGAGAAAAAAATCGTCATGGACAGAAGGGTGAAGGAGGTTGAAAATTATGATAATGAAAGAATATTAGAAAGACCGGAAGAAACGAAGCTGACGCGAATTAATGTGGTAACTAAAAGAGGATATAATGCTTCCTATTTCCACTGTTACCTGTATGGTTGTAAATTTAAAGTTGTTTCAGATCATGCAGCCTTGAAGTGGTTACTGGAACTGAAGCACCCTTCAAATCGACTCACGAGATGCGCACTGCAGTCAAGCGAGGTTCAATACGAAGTACTCCGCAAGCCTGGATTTAAGCACTCAAATGTGGACACATCAGTAGAAAACTCGGGATATTACAGACATCTGGGTTGAGGCTGACAGACTGGAAGTAGTACATCAAGCAGCCACATTTTCTAATACACAAATGTTTACTGTGCAAGTCAACAAAATGTGGAACACGTGTCACCGTTCCTGCAACACTCCAAACTGAAGTGCTATGACAGGCACTCGAGGTGCTGTCAGAACATGGAGGTAAAAAAGTGAACGACAGACGAACTGCAGTAAGATTATGGTGCGAAAACGACGTGGTGATGTGGAACAATATGTCAGAAACTGCATCCCATGTGCTTACTGAATAGACTTGAATCACCAGAAAATACAACTCCAAAGGTCTCTGCAACCAGAGAAACCATTTCAAATGATAGGAATAAACTTTTTAGGACAATTTAATTGAATTTCGGCAGGGAGTAAATATGCACTAACGATTATGGACCATTTTTCGAGATACCTAGTAGTGGTAGCGATATCAGATCAAAAAGCGGGTATTGTAGCTCAAGCCATGGTTAACAACTGGGTGCTTAAATTCAGAGTACTGGTAACCACAGTTACAGATCAAGGAACCAGTTTTATGTCTGATGCGATTAGACATTTATGTTGCCTGTTAGAACATAATATGTTGCCTACCAGTCCATTTCACCCACAAGCAAATAATCATATGGAGTGAGTCCACTGTAACATAGCTAAAATCTTAAATCATTACGTGATTAGCTAACACTTAGACTAGAGTGTGAACTTAAGTTGTGTAGTGAGCACATAAAACTCTAAACCATAGAGAGGAATAAGTCTTTCGCCATAGGAAGTGGTGTATGGGCGAAAAATGCTGTCACCTTTTGACATGATTCAGCCAAAGCTAGGAACTCATAGCGAACACTTGAAACAATTAGCAAAAACATTGAAAGAGGAATTACAACGAGTAAAATGTGCTATTACGAAAACTTTGGAGTGTAAATATCGCATTGGTCAAATTACAAGTACGTTACCTTAGTACAGAGGTGTATAATATGTCTTACTAGCAAGTCCTCATATCCCAAAGGGTAAAGCTAAGAAATTCTTGACTAGGGTGGTTTCAATGACCATATTATGTAGTGAAGATGACTTCATTGGTAAACGTCAAGTTACCACCCAAAACGTCAGTAGTCCATACCAGTTGGATAAAACCTTTTAAGGGTATCAATGATACATTACCACAAGTACCTTCTGGTTTACAGCATTAAGAGAAGCTACTGCGCTGGATGAAACGAACATACAAAGTACCATATCAGCTGAGATCTGGGGATCGGTAATAGACTATCAGGTTATAGGTATTTAGTTTTGTGTTAGGTTACCTAGGTTAACATTATTTTGCTTAGTTTGATATAGCGCTTGTCATTTCCTTTTGAGATACACATTTATACTAAGGAAGGAAGAGATTCATGATAGTTCCTTTCTCCTAGGTGGTGTCGACGATGATGTTCAGAAGTATTATCGAGAGCGTAGTGTTCTTACACGTATGTCAGGCAAATGTGGTTAAGAACCAATCCTTGTAAACTGGAATCTTATTCTCACCGCAAGCAAATGTGTTGCTCACAAACTACAAGTGGCCACTAAAGCTCACATCTATCATTTGGAAGATTAGAAATGAAGTACGACGATTACAATATATGTTCATAGACTTATCTGGTGAGGCAGCCAAAGGTGAAACGCTAGCGGACATACGGAATGAATATCAGGATATGAAATTATCCTACGAGAAACTAAGGACACAGTTACAGCAACTGCCAGAAGTAACTCTGGAGTCATCAGTACGAAAGAAGTTAAGTTGGTTAGACGCTGATCTGAAGCTGCTGAAAACAATGTCTGGTAGGGCAGACAGTGAGGACATCACGAACTTAAATAATACAGGAGGGATGGTGCAGGAAATAGCCAAGAACACGGAAACAACTGTAAGTCAGCATACGACACAGATCGCGAATATAGAACAAGGTATGTTGAACACTACTAAAACAATGCGTAAAATAAAAACCGAATTACAGCAGTATACAGAAGAAACTATGGATACACCAAACAAAGTTATGAAGGAGACACGAAATCATTTTAGTATACTAGATGAGAGATTAGTAACAGCCAAATTGTTACGAGAACTGACTAGTAGCTGGGAAATGCCACAATAGAAGTAGAGAGGGTATAGGAAGTAGTTCACCATGCCACACACACACACACACACACACAGCTAAGAGCAACGCTGTTAACTCCACAACAATTTCTATTATGATTATAAGAAGCGGAAAAAGAATTTGCAACAGGGTTCCGACAAATCTTATTTCTAGTAATATAGCATTTTTCTATCACATTTCTACGGTTAAGATCTATACGTATCAGGCTATGATATATAGTGATATACAATTTCCAGTAGTAAGTTTAAATGCTCGATACCAGTGTTTTACGATCCATCCGTATCCACTCAAATGTAAACTAATTAATAAATGGGTGCAGGTTCAAACAGCCGGGATATTACTACTTTTGGAACAAAGGGATTCCGACTTTGTTATGTCAATAGGAGATCACAGCAGCTGTCTCAAGGAATTAGTCACCATTTGTCCAGCAGCTCAGATGGTACGGATTGACTAGCGATCGTGTGAAATTCAGCTGCTCCTAGGGAAAATGGAAGTACCAGAATGCAAGAGCATAATATCAATGCCACAGACAAACTTTCAGCGGATTGGAAATCATTGGATTTGTTCCATTTTCTTGCCGGAAACAGCAGTAAGTTAATTGCTAATTCTAGAAAAATGAATTACGAAGCAGAGTAGGAAAATAATGTAAAACTGCTTAAGGTCTTAACCGTTGATTTAAGAAATCGGATAATCAGAGTAAAAGAAATTGTGCATATGTTAGATATCAAACTAGTAAACAAAGGGAAATGAGGAGGAGAGTGTTATGCACAGAGATATTACTGAAGCAGGAGAGTCCCCACAGCCCAGCATTGCTTCAGTGCCTGGATGTGTCTGTTCAGGCCAGCCACAAGGCGTAAAATTTCGATACGGTTACTCAGTCACCTAGAGTGTGACATGGGCGCTTCTGCTTGAGAGTGTGAGAGTGTGTGAGTGTGAGTGTGAGAGTGTGTGAGTGTGAGAGTGAGAGTAGGAGCTGAAAAGTGTAAGACAGGACCACACCAAAATGCCTTCGTTGCCATCGTAACATTAAGTAATATCCATTACGAGGGTCAGTCAAAAAGTAATGCCTCCTATTTTTTTTCTACGTTTAATTGTCAGGAAATTTAAATGCAATTACATAGGTTGAAAACCACAACATTGAGGATCATTTTGTCATTTTTCAATGTAATCTCCGCCCATCTCTACAGTTTTGGTCCATCTTTGAACAAGGGCATGTATCCCAGCACGGTAAAAATCACAGCTCTGCTTCCTAAGCCATTGACGCACGGATGTTTTGACGGCCTCCTCATCTTCAAAATGAATCCCACGATGAGCTTCTTTTAGTGGCCCGAACAGATGGAAGTCTGATGGTGCCAGGTCAGGGCTGTATGGGGGATGAGACAAAACTTCCCATCCAATTTTGACAATCTTGTCAGAGGTGTGACGACTGGTGTGTGGTCTTGCATTGTCATGCAAAAGAAGAACATCTGCCATTGATTTTGTTGGGCGAACTCGCTGAAGACGTGCTTTAAGTTTTTTGAGGGTTGTGACGTATTGAACAGAATTTATTGTGCATCCCTGCTCCAAAAAATCAACCAGAATCACACCCTCTGTATCCCAGAAAACTGTTGCCTTAACTTTCCCTGCCGATCGCACAGTTTTGAATTTTTTCTTCCTCGGCGAGCTTGTGTGACGCCACTCCATTGACTGCCTCTTTGATTCGGGCTCAAAAAAATGCACCCATGTTTCGTCCCCGGTCACAATTTTTTTCAGAAACTCATCTCCCTCCAAACGGAAGTGCTGCAAGTGTTGGGAGGCTATTGTTTTCCTTGCCTCTTTATTCTGAGCGGTTAACATTCTTGGAACCCACCGTGCACAAACTTTTGAGTACCCCAATTGTTTAATAATCGTGATCACACTGCCTTTACTAAGAGAAATAATGCGACACACTTCATCTGCAGTCACCCGACGGTCACCACGAATGATGTCATCAACTTGCTGAATGTTGTGTGCAGTCACTGCACTCACCGGCCTGCCGCTCCGCTTTTCGTCAGTCAACGGTGTTTGCCCTTCAGCTTCCTTACAACGACGAACCCATCGTCTAACAGTGCTGACATCCACTGTCACAACACCATACACCTTCTTCAGTCTTTCATGAATGCGTATGGGCGTTTCACCTTCTGCATTCAAGAATTCAATCACACAACGCTGTCTCAAACGAACATCGATGTCGGCCATCTTACAAACTTCTGCTGTGCTGCCACCTGTTGACACAGAAAGTTACTACTGCAGTGGATTGCAGAAGGTTTGAGGAATGGCGCCAAATTCAAATTTTTCACTTAACTTAATTTTTTTAAGTAGAAAAAAAATGGGAGGCATTACTTTTTGACCGACCCTCGTAGATAGGACGCAACAAGACCTATGAGGCACCCGTTGTAGTGGCACTGCAGACTGCTAACGACTCGAAGTAGACGGGACTGATGCGGTCATTACGAACAACGTCTCACAGCAAAATCTGTCCTCACTTAAATATAAATTCACAGATCAGCCAGCTTAAAAGCACCATATCAGTAGGATTGAGGATTGACGGCATACATGTTGTTCCCAATCGATTCTCTGATTGCTGTATTGTAACATCTTGGGGAAGACTGTTCCGTGTAGTCATACTCTCCCTGCCTGTTGTAATGACAGGAGTTCCCTAACTACGGATAACCGACGCCATAGTCTAGGATGCAAGCTGCACGCAGATACTTTGGCACTGTACAGACCAGAGGGCCCATCCTAACCAGTGGGCCGCGTTCAGCACACATCGCCGACATCAGATTTCATGATTTCTGACAGAGAGGTCCACCTGATGGGACAATGCTGGCTGTGACCAGAGAGGGACAGAGCACTCTCAGGGCGGCTTGTAAATTAGCCATACATGAAGCACGGTGACGCCTCCTTCGTGGATCTGCCACATGGGAAGCTCAGTCTGCAACTGATGACAGCAGTTTTACTACAACCTACGCAGAAACCGGCCGTCACAGAAAAAACAGCTACGAGACGTATATTGAACAATAAATTGAGCAATAACTAATTTTGTTTTATTAGCGCCAAAAGACGCCCCACATATCCTCGTAGCACATATCAGAAAAACAGTAGAAGTTTACAGCGTAGGACTGGGTGCCTCTTACAACACATACTCCGCATTTTCAGACTTGTCTTCTACGGCACGCATTTTTAAAGGATTTTGATGATCGATGGTTAGACTGCCTTTTTTGTGAGATCGACAGGGGACCTGCGAATTTCCTTTATACCACGCAAATACGGGGAAGGATAAACAGAACTTACACAACAATTCAGCCGAACCGAAGAAAGTTGTGCCGATAGAAAAATCCCACAAAAAATGCTGGGAGAAAGCGTAGCATTGCAATGCTAAATGAAATGCTGCGCTATATCGAGAAACGTTGAGATATACTGTGTAGGAGCGAGACAGGTTAGTCCTCGGACGCCACGTATGCATTTAGCTACAATATAGCAGGTCAGCAACTGGAAGCAGTTAATTCAATAAATTATCTGGGAGTACGCATTAGGAGTGATTTAAAAATGGAATGATCATGTAAAGTTGATCGTCGGTAAAGCAGATGCCAGACTGAGATTCATTGGAAGAATCCTAAGGAAATGCAGTCCGAAAACAAAGGAAGTAGCTTACAGTACACTTGTTCGCCCACTGCTTGAATACTGCTCACTGGTGTGGGATCCGTAACAAATAGAGTTGACAGAAGAGATAGAGAAGATCCAATGGAGAGCAGCGCGCTTCGTTACAGGATCATTTAGTAATCGCGAAAGCGTTACGGAGATGATAGATAAACTCCAGTGGAAGACTGCAGGAGAGACGCTCAGTAGCTCGGTACGGGCTTTTGTTAAGGTTTCGAGAACATACCTTCATCGAGGAGTCAAGCAGTCTAATGCTCCATCCTACGTATATCTCGCGAAGAGAGCATGAGGATAAAATCAGAGAGATTAGAGCCCACACAGAGGCATACCGACAATCCTTCTTTCCACGAACAATACGAGACTGAAATAGAAGGTAGAACCGATAGTGGTACTCAAGGTACCCTCCTCCACACACCGTCAGGTGGCTTGCGGAGTATGGATGTAGATGTAGATGTAGAAATTGTGCATGCATGAAGTTTTGCTTTCTTGCCATGGCTGACCCTGATCTAGTTAATGTGTCGCTGAACCATTCCGATCTGGATTTGCGCAGCACCCATTGCTGGATATTAGAACTTGATAATAGTACCAAGGAGCCAAAGAGATCGACACTCATACCCACTAATGAGAACTTCATCTTCTTCTCTGAAGGTATGCTGGGTTCACAGTGATGTCCGGATACATGATGCCAGGCGCTATCCCTGCTTGTCTACGTTGAATCAGTTCTGCTGGTCATTCGTTCATTGATGAGTGTAGCATATTACGTATATCTAAGGTGGTAAATGCTGTACCACACTTCGTCTCCTGCATTGTCTGGGCCATACGTGTCTTCATTGTCCACATCAGATGTTCTGGTAGATCATTGGAAGGCGCCTGCAGGATGGAATGGAGCGGATGCTGGATACTTTATCTCATTAAGGTTACAGAAATTTGAGAAGGTTTGAGATCGGATTTAGGGTGAGTTGTCCAAGATGAGGACTTCAGGAAGCTTTCCTATTGCAAATATATGAGCTAATGCATAACCTCAGCCTTCTGCTGAGGTGGAGGGCATTTCAACCACACAGGAGAAATATGAGAAATCTGTGAAATACATATATGAGCCCTTTACTTGATTTGCATCAGTGAGCCTCGCGAAAGGCAGATCACTCCCCGAAATTCGTATGTTTAAATAAGTTACACAACGAATCTAATTAAGAAAGTTAATGAAAATAGATGGCCCTAGCATTGAACTTCAGGTACCAGTATTCCCATAATTTTCCTGTTGAGTAATTTCATGAAAGGAAGTAATTAACTACAAATCAAAAATTGGGTCCAGGTAAATCCCAGTATAGTTGATGTGGTCTTCAGTCTGAAGACAGTTTTGATGCATCTCTCCATGTTACTCAATCCTGCTCAAGCCTCTTCATTTCCGAATAACAACTGCAACTTACATCCTTCTGAATCTGCTTACTGCATTCATCGCCTGGCCTCTAAAATTTTTATCCTCACATCTCCCTCCAGTACTGAATTGGGGACCCCTTGAAGTCTCAGAATTGCTCCCATAAACTGATCCCTTTTTCTAGTCTGGTTGCGCCACAAATTTCTTTTCTCCCCAGTCCTACGTGGCAGCTTCTCACCAGTTACGTGGTCTACCCATCTAATCTTCAGCATTCTTCTGTAGCACCACATTTCAAAAGCTTCTATTTTCTTCCTGTGTAAACTGTTTAACGTTCATGTTCACCTCCATACGTGGCTAGGCTCCATACAAATACATTCAGAAAAGGCTTCCTAACACTTAAAACTATATTTCTCTTCTTCAGAAACTCATTTCTTACCATTCTACATTTTACATCCTCCCTACTGTGGCCATCATTAGCTACTTTTCTTCCCAAATAATAAAACTCATCTACTACTTTAAGCGTCTCATTTCCTAATCTAATTCGCTCAGCATAGCCTGGTTTAATTCGGTAACACTCCATTATCCTTATTTTGTTTTTGTTGATGTTCATTTACATATTCCGTTCAATCTTCCTGCCCATTCCATTTAACTGCCTTTCCAAGTCTTTTGCAGTCTCCGACAGAAATACAGTCTCATAGGCAAACCTCGAAGTTTTTTATTTCTGCTCCCTGAACTTTAATTCTTACTCCAAATTTTTCTTGTTCAGTGTGCAGATTGAATAACATCGCCGATAGGCTACAACTCCGACTCCTTCCCTTCTCGGCCACTGCTTTCCTTTTATGCCCCTCGATGCCTATAACTGCCATCTTTTTTTCTGTAAAGTTGTAAAAAGCGTTTCACTCCCTGTATTTTTCCCTGTTAGCTTCACAATTTCAAGGAGAGTATTCCAATCAACACTTTCAAAAGCTTTCCTTAAGTCTGCAAATGCTATAAATGCAGATTTGCCTTTCCTTAATCTATCTCCTAAAATAAGTCGTAGGGTTCGTATTGCTTCGGTGCTCGTACATTCCTCCAGAATCCAAACTGTTCTTCCCAAATGTCGGCTTCTACCAGTTTTTCCATTCTTTTGTAAACAATTCCTGTTAGTATTTTGCAACTATGACTTATTAAGCTCATAGTCCGATAATATTCACACCTATAAGCATCTGCTTTCTTTGGAATTGTAATTATTATTTTCTTCTTGAAGTCTGAGTATATTTACCCTGCCTCATACATGTTGCACACCAGATGGAAGAGTTTTGTCATGGCTAGCTCTGCCAGGGTGATCAGTAGATCTGATGGGGTTGTCGCCTACCATCGGGGCCTTGTTCAGTGTTAGAGCTGGCCTGTCAAATTCTTCTCGCATCTCGAATCTCCTATATCATCTTCCTCTATGTCCTCTTTCGTTTCTATAATCTCAGTCTCAACATTTATTAAAAAATTTTAGAGTGCACAGTTTGATGAAGGACGTTACAAGATTTCTATAGGAACACACAACAAAGCGCCAGAGTCAGACATGAAACAAGGTTATAATCGGCAGTCGTAGGGTTGGAAAAGATAATTTAATGGGTAAACTGGTTTGCTGAAAATCAACTTCCTGACAAACTAATATCGCTGAACATGAAACCCGTGATCGCGTGATCATGCCGGAAACAGAAAATGGTATTACATACAACTGTGCATTTCTGCTTAGTAATGAAAAGCCAGAGTGAGTTTCACTGAAACGTTAGCAAACATTAACTCTGTTCCGCCCTAACCACCTGATTCCACTAGATATTACTCCTGTTTTATGTATATATGAAGTACATACAATAGAAAAGATAATACGTTAAATCACATGTGAAGATGTATCTCAGTAAAACAATGACTGAAGATCACTTTTATTATTAAAGAAGACCCTGAAATATTCACTATTGTAAACTTGTACCAAGAATTATTCAATACTATGTCCCGAAATAAGGATTTCTGTGCATGTCACTTATTCATATATGGGCATAAAAGTTTCTCGTAAGAGCACATCATAATTTAGGAATTAGCAGATCTTGTTATGTAGCTCATGTTACAAGTTGTCATTAAACAATAACAGAAAGGTAAAAATTCATAAATGTGAAAGTGTTCTGAAAAGGGTGCAGCTAAGGCGAGTGTGAAAACAGATATAGTTACACAAATGCATATACACAAATCACAAAAAAATTTTACAACGAAAAGGAGGATTTCTCTTTTATCCCTCACACACAAATCGACTGATATTATTTTGCCACATAATACATAATTACACCAAGGAACCTAACTTGTCCTGAGAAATATGATACGTTGAGTTCGGCACACGACATGTGAGTGTACGGACACTGGCACCCAAATATGAAAAAAAAGAAAAACATATAAAACGAAGTTCAGTTCGAGTTGGGTTGACTGATCGTAGGTGCATAGCCGTAGTGTGCAGTCGGTTAAGTAGGCTTATCAGAACGTGCTATTATCGATCAGGTCTCCTTCTCTGAGCGGAAGAGTCGTCCAGGCAGGGTCAATGTTGGAGTGGTGAAGAGTGGTGGCTTTGGCAAGGTGTAGATAATACGTTTGCTTCCTGTTCTCAACGTCTCTGCTTTTTACCAGGGTTTCTTAATGGTTCATGGAGAAAGAAAGTGTTTGTTTTGTAACTTTTTTTTTACATGTCAAATTCCGTAGGACCAAATTGAGGAGCAAATCTTCAAGGTCATGGAACGTGTCAGTACATGAACTTACACCATAAAAGTAATAACAGACCAAAATAAATGTTCATGAACCTGAAAGAAAATCAGTCCATAAGTTTAAGCAATCGCTATCAGCAATACAATGAGAATCAGCTTAATTTTTCAAGTAACTCCTCGACAGAATAGAACGAGTGACCCATTAGGAAACTCTTAAGTTTCGATTTGAAAGCGCGTGGATTACTGCTAAGATTTTTGAATTCGAGTGGCAGCTTATTGAAAATGGATGAAGCAGTATACTGTACACCTTTTTGCACAAGAGTTAGGGAAGACCGATCCAAATGGAGGTTCGATTTCTGCCGAGCATTAACCGAGTGAAAACTTCTTATTGTTGGAAATAAACTAATATTGGTAACAAGAAACGACAATAAGGAATATACATATTGAGAGGCCAATGTCAAAATACCCGGACTCGTGAACAGAGGTCGACAAGAGGTTCGTGAACTCACACCACTTATTGCCCGAACCGCCCGTTTCTGAGCCAAAAATATCCTTCTAGAATGGGAAGAGTTACCCCAAATCATAATACCATGCGACATAAGTGAATGAAAATAAGCAAAGTAGACTAATTTCGATTCCGTTCGAATAGTGAAAACGGCAGTATTAAGTCTTTGAACAAGATCCTGAACGTGGGCTTTCCATGACAGCTTACTATCTATCTGAACACCTAGGAATTTGAACTGTTCAGTTTCCTCCTTGGTGTAGCGGACATCATACCGGAATTTGAGTCTTGATCTCCTCTTGTCTGACAACAATGAGCTGTAAAAAGGTTGCTAGGCACAGTAAAGAAAAGACTTTATGCTTTTCATACAGCTTGTGCATGTGTGGTAGCACATGTGAATTCTCTCAAGGTGGAGAAGACTTGGAAATATTTACAGCATAGTGCTGCTATATACAGCCAATGTCGTTGTCAGAAAAGGAACATGTGTGGTGTTTGGTTTTGCGTTGCTTTAATCTATTAACGTGTGCAAAGCTGCATATGAATGTTCCTTCTCTGTTGTGGTGCGCTAACGCGAGGCGAGTTACATGTTGCCATTACACGAGTTAATAGCAGTTAGCACTGTAGGTGAGACGCCTGCTAGTGTCCTTGATGGGGGTATGTGCGGCTGCGGCAGCAGCTCGTCCCCAGTGTGCAGTGGCCTGGGTAATCTGCCTTCAGTGTCGCCCCGCCAGGCTCTTCGGCACTGAAGCGGCTCACTCACACCATTACAAGTGCAAACAGAAGCTGTTGCCGCACACCTGTAAGCTGCTTCCTCCTTTCTCCTTAGCGCAGCTGCATGCTGCTACCGCCGATTCCAGAAAGGGCCACATCATCGCATGGCGACGTCTGTTTGCCTGAGGTTTGCGACGGATTTTTTACGTGCGTGCGTGCGATGCACCAATTGCGACGGATTATACGTTGCTGTTGCAATGCAATTTCTTTTATAATTTTTGTTCACCTACCTCTTTACAGCGGTAGATCTTCGCACGTAAACTCCTGACTGCAGCTACTTACGAGATCACAGAAAAGCTGTGTTGAGGAAACTGTAAACTCATAGCTACACGCCGGAGGCCGCTATAAGTAAAATTTGCTGAAATGTATATGTACTTTAAAGAAATGATTCGGAAAGGGGATGTCACTCGTACTTTAAACATGAAATTCAAATTTAAACCTTCAATAGATCTTAATTGCCGTTAAGCAAGATCATCAGTCCACATTTACGAAAATTACTAAAGTTTCTGCTCACAGTTATCACCATACCTAAAACAGCCAGAACTTTTAACTTCCCAAATTCCGAAACCAATTACTTGTAACACAGTCAATGATCGGCCAATTACTTCTGCACACGATATTCAGTGGTTGTCTTTAGTAAAAGTTTATGCTCGCCACAAAATACTCAGTAAGAATATACTCAGTACCGCCACGCTATATAATTCAAAGTTCACTCGCGATTTTCGTCGGAACGAATTATCATAACACTCTAAAGTTTTCATAAACAGTTTCTGGTCAGTACCAGATACCATTAACACTGGACCATAACGCGGAAGTCATCCCAAGACTTCATC
This sequence comes from Schistocerca gregaria, assembly GCF_023897955.1. Lineage (NCBI taxonomy): Eukaryota > Metazoa > Arthropoda > Insecta > Orthoptera > Acrididae > Schistocerca > Schistocerca gregaria. The sequence continues at coordinate 298,920,666 of NC_064931.1, forward strand.
TTACACATAATGCGAAAAGTCACATCCAGCTAGCTCGCGACTCTCCTCACTGTCCCACACTCAAAACTATATCTCCTCGCTTGGCGGCCAACCGTCTCGCTTCTCATTGCCTGTCAACACTTACGACCAATGAGAACTCACTTCCAGGGCGCGGCTCGCGCCAAAATCTAGCAAGCACTAACCACTTCTATAGGCTCATTTACGTCATCAAATTAAGTAACACAAAACTCTCTAATTAAATAAACAAAACAAAATGAACTATAAGCTTTCCTCTATATCTGGAAATTTATTATGTAGTCGCGAATGTTCTGGCTGTCTTATACATAAGCATACATACTTGGACATCCGACATTCACTGCCAGGGAAAACAATAGTGGATTCGTTCCCACGTTACAGAGTTGGAACACTTGCCAGTTCCTGCAGAGAATTACATGAATGATTTGTAATAATGCCGAACGTCCCACATACTCTCACGCTCCCTAACACTGAATACACATATTTACTTAGAATTATGGAAATTATTATTATAGAAAAGTCACAGAGGTTTTCTGAAACTAAAAACTTTCCAAATTTATATATGAACACTGAAAGTGTTATCAGATCATCGTACATAGTCACTGAATGTGAACTACTACATCACTGTATTTATTTAAATTCTTGACTGTCGGAAAATTAGTTTTTCTTTGGAATTTTACTACCTTCCAAAATACAACTATTTTTGGTCTCAGACTTTGACATATTGTTTTTTTTTTCACAACAGAAGGATGTACATCAAATATGAAGTTCCTCAGGTTATTCCTTTATTAGTTATTAATATTTTTAGTTTCGTATAATGTAAGTGGCCTGCCAGCACTACTTCACTGCTTTCACACGCGCAGCTGCAACAGATGGTCGTGACGTCAGTCTGCAGGACACAATTCGTCTGTTACTGACCGTATAATACTCTACCGGCTTACATTGCAGCCCATATACATTCTGAAGTAAAGCTTTTAATAAACAAATGGGCGATCGCGCACTAGTTGCGACGCCACAGGTTGCCAACTCTGACTAATGTCCATGTCTTTGGCTTGCGTTCTCACTCAGCATGCGGCACACTACTCAAGGTCCAGGAACCTTTAAACTTACCCTAACTTACTTGTTAATTCATTATACATACAATGATACCTGTTTGCTTTCTTATGGATTATACCTTCACAGTTAGCTTGCCTTAGCATGTTATGTATCCCAACTACATTGGCTTACAATATTTAATTTGATTAAAAATTGCAAATTATTTTGATTTCGCTGCCCTTCGCATGTTTTGTATTCTAATTACATTTATTTACAATATTTAGTTTGATTAAAAACTGAATTCTGACTGAATTACTCGACAATATTCCTCTTATTTGTCACTTATTTATTTCATCCTTTTATGTGTAAGTGAATGAAATTGAATACATTTAACGTAGTACTATATTTACATTGTAAATGGACTGTCATTTAGATGTTATTAGGTTAGTATTATTAGATTTATTAGTCATTAGTAAACACATGCATTACTCCTCCTTCCATTCATTTCCATTTATTTTCTCAGTCTCCATTAGATAAGTTTCCACTGCTTGCACAGAAAAAATACAAAAACAATAAGTTTCAATTGGCCTTCCAGCTGAGTCATGAGTTTCACGGTTATCTGTAATGTTCGTTATCGAATGCTGGTCATCTTGATGCAGGATATGAGTATTGGATTGTGTCTGTTTGTAGTTGGCCTTTCGAACTATGTAGGTCAAGTAATTTGCTTACTAAAACTGCAGCACCCACACATTCCATGCTCCAAATAATTTTTTTTTAATGTCCCCAGTTAATGTATAACAAAGACCCACGTGCACTTGCAATGTTGGATGAAATCACAATACTTCATTTATTTCCCCAATTGGTCCTTACAATTCCCTTGGATAAACACTAACCACAAACTCTCTTTACTGTACGGTCCTGATGCTCCACTGGCATCAACAAAACTATACACTGTATCACATTAATTCTTTTCACCAGCTAACGCCAGTTGCAAAGTCAAGCACAGTTCAAGTACCCCTCTCTATACTGAATTTCATTAAGACAAAATGTTCTCTCTTGCCTCCTTCGCAGCTCCTTTATTTCCTGATCCAGAACACTTGGACATTTCTTCATTTCTTCTCTTCCATGTTTTGCTTCTTCCCTTGCCTCTTTTACCTCGTCATACATTTTTTTAAATTCTGAAATTCCAATGTTAACATCCTTTGGGTCCTATGTTCTCCTTAGCGGTGAGGTGCCAGACTCAGTTGAGTACCTCTCTGTGCTGTATTGTTCACTCTGACACTACCCTCTACGTTAGAATTTCTAATTGCCACAATCGTGTCAATGTGCTACGATACCATCATATCCCCTTCCATATTAACACTACCTGTATACATTTCTCTTTTTTCACTCTGATAGTTCTGTCTCAGATAAACTGTCTATGAAGGCTATCTGTTTAGTAGGAAACATGACCTACTCTCAGTCTACTACAATCTCTTATCTAAAGCTAAACTTCTACCGAACAGGCCATCAAGGCACAATGGTACCGACCGGCCGCCGTGTCACCCTCAGCACCACAAACGTCACTAGATGCGGATACGGAGGGGCATGTGCTCATCACACCACTCTCCCAGCTCCTCAGTTTCCTCACAACGGCTTAGCGAAACCCGCACAATCTCTTATCTATTTTGATCTAATTCCGTAATGTCCAACTCATTCTATCTGGCTAGTATTACACGCTCCAGTCACGTTAATGTGACCATCTGTCAATAGCCTGAATAACCACACTGTGCAGCGGTGACTGCTGCGAGACGTGCAGGAAGAGTGTCAGTGAGGTTCCGTAAGGTACCAACAGGTATGTCGAGCAGTGCCGACCCCAGTGCCATGACCAGCTGTGCTAGGTGTCTCAGCTGACGATCCATGGTGCGAACTCTCCAATCGAGATGGTCCCACAGATTCTCGACTGGGTTTTAATGCGAAGAATGGCCAGAAGACTATGACCAACTGATCCTGGTGCTCTTTGAACCTCCCACGTACACTGCAAGCTGTATGACAAATTGCATTGTCCTGTTGGTAGATGTCATGGTGTCGAGGAAGATACATTTAAAAAAGTACAAATGCATATACACAATTTTGTTCAAACTTGTTGCTAACTTAGATAATGATGATAAATAAGATACCTAATAGGTTTTAAATTAAAATTAAATGTGCATTTAATAGAAGACACAAGAGATGGAAATTTGATTTAGATATGATGTGGCATATCTTCTCTTGATACTTCCTGGGTGTGTGGCTACGTCTGTTACATATGTTGTCTTACAAGTGGTGTACTTAATTTACTATCTTGATTAGTTAGGTTGTACCGCCAGGTTAGCCTAGAGCGCTAATGCGCTGCATCCTGGACTCCAGTAGGCGCGCGTACCTCAGATCGAATCCGCCTGCCGGATTAATGATGTGGGTTTTAGGCGGTTTTCCACGTCCCTCTAGGTGAATACCGGGCTGGTCCCCACGTCCCGCCTCAGTTACAAGACTCACAGACATTTTAAACACATTTACACTAGACGCAGACAGATGGGGTACTCTGCTTCCGTCCCGTGGGTTACGGGGTGGCCGCAAGAAGGGCATCCGGCCAACCCTTCAAATTAACATGCCAAAATGAGGGACAAAGGCGCAAGCGATAGATTAGTTAGGTTATAATGTGTTTCCGAACTTAAGGTAACAGTGGAGCTTGAGAGTTGATTTAAAATGTCATAGTCAGCCGTATCAGGTGCGAGGGCTCGGTAAAACTTCGAGCCAGTCACACCCGTTGCAGCGAAAGAAGAAGAAATGTCACCTCCTCAGATAATGTTACAGGCTGTGAACTGGTATAACATACAGTACACAGAGAGCTTTTTTTCCAGATTGATTCGGCTTAGTGTTGTAGAACCTACGCTTACCTTTGCTATGTTTGTATCTTCATCGTATTCACTTCCTGTGTGTGATATGGTATACGATTCCGTGTCTGTGCTTGTGTCTTTGTCGTTTACTATGTACTGCTGATCTGTCCGAAGTGGAAGCTGTCTTATTCTAGCATATGGTCTCTCCTGTTTTTATACCTCATATAATGCTCGCAACACTTCTTCTGTAATGTTGTTTATAGAGTTCCAGTCATCTTGTTTGCGTATTAACTGTCTATGTCCTGGTTTACTAAACTCGGTTTTATGTGTCCTATGGCATCGCAGATGAGCACTATGTGTTTAGGTGTGCCATTCTCACCACTGACACAAGTGTGAGTCTGTTTTACACCAGACCTGTGGAGATGCACAGGATGCGGGCCATGGTCCGTGAGAAAGTGCGTCACCACACGCGTTGGAATTATGAACTTCAAATTCATCCGCTTTCGTGTACTGAGGAAGAAAGAGTAGACTCGTCTACCCTTATCAGCTGTGTCCCATTCTATCTGCTATGTATCAGTTCTCCACTTGTTTAACTTCCGTTATGTCCTGTCCAGTTATTCCTCTTATTTTGTCACGTCAGCCAGGAGGCAGTTGCTGTGGCCATTTGTAATTATAGGGAAAACTCCCACTACCACGCACAGTGCCTAAATCGAAGTCGTCCCGAAAGCCCCCGGGATTGTGAGTAGAATACTCCTCTGGCAGCCCCTCACAATGGTTTTAAGCGTACCGTGCGACTGCTACGGTCGCAGGTTCGAATCCTGCCTCGGGCATGGATGTGTGTGATGTCCTTAGGTTAGTTAGGTTTAAGTAGTTCTAAGTTCTAGGGGACTGATGACTACAGCAGTTGAGTCCCATAGTGCTCAGAGCCATTTGAACAATTTTTTTGCTGTGTAATATGTCCTCATTGTCTGAAGAGGTAGTCTGTATCTTATAGTGTTCAGTCTTGCAAGTTTATTCATGAGTTTCGTCGCTTTGTTAATTGTTAGTCTGGAATGTTCCTTAAAGTAAAAATGTTCGTCAATATAAATGCTAAGGTATCTTGTCACGGCTTCCCATTTATAGATATGTTGTTTAACTTAATAATTGAATTTCTTTTCAGCGTGCCTCTTAGAAGTAGGTAAACAGCTTTGTTTGTTGCTATTGTGAGTTCGTTGTTCGTGCAACATTCACCGATGAACGCAAGGGGTCGCGTGGCTTTATTCTCTAACTGGGACCTGGTGTTTGCAGATACCTTGACCATAAGGTTATCAGCGTACGCAGTCACTCCGTTAGCCACGTCGTTATCTTCTAGTGCATTCAGTAATGGTTCTCTAGCTATGTACCAGAAAATCGATCCGCGTATGGATCCTTGCGGGCAACCCTTTGTTACCCTCTTTATAACCTTTTGGCGACCAGTCTTTCATTCCACTATACGGATTTTACAAAAATATTTAAGGCTGTTGTATAGAGCGAAATGAACACTCGTGTCTCTAAGTCTTGCAGACAGCGTCAAAGGTTGACGAAAGCAACATATATGTCAATTAGAATTGCTACTATGTATTTCTCTTGTATTGGCTGTATCATTTCTATGGCCTTCTTTACCGCGTCGTCGATGGATTTATGTGGTCGCAAAAAAACTGATGTGGGCTAAGGCCGAAGAGCTGCCGGTGCGACTGAAGTCTGTCGCACCTAGTCTCTCCTGTACCTTTGCCAGAATGTCAATGAGGCATATTGATCTGTATGTCTTGGGGTCAGTCGGGTATTTGTCCTCCGCTTTCTTGATTATAACTGCATTTGTTGTCTTCCATATATTCTGCATTCGTCCTTCTAGCAGAGCATGCTTCAATAAGTCTGTCAGGAATGCTACGATAAGTGGAGCAGCTTGTTTGATGGTTTGGGGTTGAATGTCATCAGGGCCCGAAGCCTTTTTGTGTATTACCTCGCGAGCAAAGGGGGATGGCGATACTTTCGTCTTCATATTTGTCATAAAATAGTCTGCGAAGGGTGGTGTGAAGCTGGTTGTCCTGAGTGTGCTCATTATCAGAAGGTAGTTTGTTGAGGAGATACTGTGCTGTGCATCTCCAGCCTCTTGTGGTAGAATCATCTGGTTTCTTCAGTGTTGATAAAGCCGTAGGAGCCTTAATACGTTCAGTATGCAGTTTAAACGGTTCCTCCCTGATGTTGTTATATAAGTTTATCCTACCATATGTGTTCCCAGTGGTCTTTCCCGATAGCATGTAGTTCGTCTTTGTATCGTGTTTTAGCGCCACGATAATGTTGAAGTCTAATTTCTCTTTGCCGTGCTGCCTTTGATTTTTTGTAATATCGTCGTTCATCACGAGCGTTTTTTCTTAGTCTTGTTAATAATGCTGACCATGGTGTCCTTTGTTTGGGTGCGTCGCGCCCTGCACGTATTGCTGCAACGTGTGCTCTCTGTATGACGTCTGCAATAACGTGAGCTCTGTAATCTATGCTTCCTTGGGAAACATGTAGAGGAAACTCTTCAATCACGTGCCTTAGTTTTTGGCAGTTTGCTTTGCGTAGCAGCAACCTTAGGTGTTGTCATGTGTCTGTTTCTGTGTTTGTTTTAGTTTATATGATTATTGTGTTATCGAGCACCTGCCAGTTACCTACCTGTATTAATGATGCGCAGTCCGCCAGAGAAATGTCTACATTGCTGCGCCGGCCACAGTGGCCATGCGGTTCTAGGCGCTTCAGTCTGGAACCGCGTGACCGCTACTTTCGCAGGTTCGAATCCTGCCTCGGGCATGGATGTGTGTGATGTCCTTAGGTTAGGTAGGTTTAAGTAGTTCTAAGTTCTAGGGGACTGATGACCACAGATGTTAAGTCCCATAGTGCTCAGAGCCATTTGAACCACTTTGACATTGCTGCCTACTCTACTATTTCCGTGCTAAGTTGGCGGCTGGCCTGTATACATTCGTGTATAACGTCGACTATTATTTGTCCTCTGGCGTCCGTTCTGTCAGAGTGCCAGAGGGTTGACCTAGCATTTATGTCTGTTAAGAAAATTAGTCGTCTGCCATTTGAAAATTGAGCAATATTTTTTATTACTTCAGGAAAAGGCTCTATATCAAATGAGTACTGGGCGTAGATCGACGAGATGCTCCATGTTTTCATGCTTAAAGTTATTTCGACTGTAACCGTTTGTTGCGTGCGTAATTGCATTATTTATGTTACTGTAATGTTATTGTTTAGTACAATGATTGCAGGCTTGGCCTTGTTCGTGCCTGTGATCTGCATGTACTGCCTCGGGAGGCCTGGAATTCTTCCATCTTGTGTGTGCGGTTCTTGCAGACACAATATGTCCGCGCATACCTATTTCATCAGCCTACCAAGCTCTAGGACCACCGTCGTACTACCCATACAGTTAAGCTGCAAGATTTTTGCTGTGGAAATTCAGTAAAAACAAAGAACCTCGGCCTGCTATGGGTGTAATCGAGGTATGCGCCCTTACCAGGTCCTTGTAGACATTGTCAAGGTTAAGGTTTTCATTTCTGCGTTCACGTGATGTGCGTAAAAAATTACAGAGCTCGAGTTTATCTGTTGGTAGGTTTTCGGTTGGTAGAATCATTCTATCTGTTTGTTCAGTCGTGGGGTAGCAAATAGGGTCGCTGAGTTGGTGATGCAGTCTTACTGCGGTTTGAAAAACTCCTTACTTTTTCAGTCGACTTAGGCACAAGTTCTCTTCGATGTCATAGTAGTCTGTTTTGTTTCTTACTTCATGGTTTTGTGACTCTGATTAACTGGGTCATGGTGTTTGTCTCTTTGTGTAGTTTCCGGTTCAAAAAATGGGTCAAATGGCTCTGAGCACTATGGGACTTAACATCTGTAGTCATCAGTCCCTTAGAACTTAGAACTACTTAAACCTAACTAACCTAAGGACATCACACACATCCATGCCCGAGGCAGGATTCGAACCTGCGACCGTAGCAGTCGCGCGGTTCCGGACTGCAGCGCCTAGAACCGCGTGGCCACCGCGGTCGGCGTAGTTTCCGGTTTTGGGTGATGTGACGTCTTAGTTAGTTGAAGATTGTTGTGATTTTTTAGTGTGAGCTCTGTGTGTGTTCATGTTGCTTTTAGTGTCCACATTGTGTGTGATCAATTTTTGTTGATTGAAGTTTTCTGTTGACGTTTGTTCCTCACTGATAACTGTTACTTGCACCTGAGTTGTCTTTTCGTGCGTATTGCCGCTGTAGACGAAATGTGTAGCTTGCGTGTATGGTTTACATTTTGGTGTGTCATATTCATGTTTTTCTGAAGTTGTTGTTTCATTATACGGTAACCTATCCTCGGGCGAGGGAAGAATTAATATAAGTTTATGTTGTTTCGGTGTGTCTAGATGTACTGGTTTTATGCCTGTGTCATTATTCTGGTATGTATGGGACTGATCGTGTCTCGGACGTCTGCTGTCATTGTTATGTACGTCTGTTAAGTGTCGTGTGTTCTGTTTAACGATTGTGTCATGGTCCTGCTCTTAGTGGGCATGACCATATCTTGCATGTCTATCGTCATCTTTATGGACTTCTGTTGTGTGTAGTGCGTTGTTTTTAAGGTGTTCTCCACGCAGGGCTTCCTCTGCCAGTTCTTCTACTCTAAGAGAGGTCGCTATTTGGATTGTTGCCCAATAGAAATGTTGGTGTTGGATGTGCCTCACCACATTGTAGACCATGAGACGATAGAAACACGCATCGCCGATTTAATCTGTTAGGCAATTTTTTTTTTTTTTTTTTTTTTTTTTTTTTTTTTTTTTTTTTTTTTGCACAATGTTACAACTAATGAGGGATTCATGTCCGTTGGAGAGTCTGTGGTCAGCATCAGTTGTTGCCTCCACGTCTCCACGCTCTTGTTTTGGTTGCTGGTGACTTGTGTTTGCTTCTGCGAGGAGGGATGCTGATGTTCATATCCCTGTTTTGTTGAGAAGTTTTTTTAAGTTTCTTTCAAAGAGGTAGCCCACTCAAACAGTTATAGACAATAGCTTATATCTGGTGTTTGATGCAAAGGGTGAAGGAATATTTCTACTAGCAGCATGGAGTCAGGACTATAACCTCAGTCTATGCTTTTAATGCATAAGCTACGATAAATGCAGCGAAGACGGCAATCTTTAGGGTTTACAGAAAGCTATATATTCCAGGTTGGAATGAAACTAGTGAGAAACAGTAAGATGAATTTATAAAAAGCAGGAACCCGGAAATAGCTGATAACTTACTTCGTAACCTCGATACAGCCAGACGTACTACGTGGATAGATACTGTTGACTCACACAGTTTTCAGACATCAAGTAGAGAAGCGTGGTCATTACTAAGGAAGTTGGATGGAAACATAATTAAAGTAAGGGACAACACTCACATATCAACTAATAGGATAGGATCACATTTACTGTCCACATCAACAACACCAAGAGATAAACTTCGTACAAGACATATCAGACGCAAACTTATATTGCTAAAAAAAACACTAATGAACAATACGAATTCTCAAGAGCTTTCTCTGTATCAGAAAATTCTGCTGCTCTTAAAACACTAAAACCTGGAAAGGCACTGGGAAATGATGGAATCCACACAGAATTTCATCTGCATAATGGCAACTACGCAAAAAAATGGCTGGCAGATTTGTTCGCTGACGTTATATATCTGGATCAGCCCCGCAAAAAAATGGAACAATGAAAAATCATAGCAATACTAAAGCCCGACAATTCATCAGACCAGCCTAGATCAGACATCCCACACTCATCCAGCCGGAACTCTCACGGAAACTGAATTCAATATCATCGGAGAATAGAAACGCTGCTGGCAACAAAACTGTCCTGCACAGTGCCTGAAACTGCCTTGCATCCAGAACAAACGTGATGGATTCGACCAGCCTCGGGCAGTTTGGACTACCCTGAACCGCATCCGAACGGGCCATGGTAGATATGCAAACACTATCTACAAGTAGGACAAATCTTCATCGCCATCGTGTGACTGTGGTGCCGAACTACAGGTTGTATCAACATATCCCGTACGTGCCTACAAGGGTCCTTTCGAAAATTTCTTAACAGCGGCTAGTGATGTGATAAAATGCATAAAAGATCTTGATATTCGTATATAGCTGTTGTTATTTGTGTTATTTTATGCTGGAGAGCTGTGCTTAAATGTTCGCATGTAGCAGTTTTGTAATCTTTGTTTATGTATTGCCGTACGATAGATAAATGAAGGTCGGCGAATATACGTGTTTTAAGTCGGTGGTAGGCATAAAATATCATCCGGAATTATGCTAAATACTTTCTCTGAACATCATTTTGAAAACTTAGTTCAGGAGCCTATTCGAAATGTATATATCTGCAAAAACATACTTTACCTTTTAACATCAAATAATCCTGAGCATATAGGGAGCATCATGCCAGATATAGGTATTAGTGACCACAAGGTCGTTGCAGCGAGACTGAATACCGTAACATCACAAACGACCCAAAATTAACTCAAAATATAAGTGTCTAAAACAGCAGATAAAAACTGGATTGATGATTTCCTAAAAGATACTCTCCACTGCTTCCAAACTAACTATGTAAGCGTAGACCAGATGTGGCTTGCATTAATATAAATAGAACAGATCGGAGTTCAGAGATTTTTACCAAGTGAATTAGTAAGAGATGGAACTGACCCCCTATGGTATAGAAAACAGGTCAGGACACTATTGCAGAAACAACGAAAACAGCATGATAACATTGTCGGGAAGGCGAGCCAAAGGTTGCGTTTCATTGGCAGGACACTTAGAAGATGCAACAAGTCCACTAAAGAGACAGCTTACACTACACTCGTTCGTCCTCTGTTAGAATATTGCTGCGCGGTGTGGGATCCTTACCAGGTGGGATTGACGGAGGACATCGAAAGGGTGCAAAAAAGGGCAGCTCGTTTTGTATTATCGCGTTATAGGGGAGAGAGTGTGGCAGATATGATACACGAGTTAGGATGGAAGTCATTACAGCATAGACGTTTTTCGTCGCGGCGAGACTTTTTTACGAAATTTCAGTCACCAACTTTCTCTTCCGAATGCGAAATTATTTTGTTGAGCCCAACCTACATAGGTAGGAATGATCATCAAAATAAAGTAAGAGAAATCAGAGCTCGAACAGAAAGGTTTAGGTGTTCGTTTTTCCCGCTCGCTGTTCGCGAGTGGAATAGTAGAGAGATAGTATGATTGTGGTTCGATGAACCCTCTGCCAAGCACTTAAATGTGAATTGCAGAGTAGTCATGTAGATGTAGATGTAGATGTAGATAATTTAAAAGAACACAAAATCTCCAAGATGGTGATTTTCTACTAAAGCTCGAAATTTAGCGCGGACTCCAACGCAACATTCTTTTAATAGTTTCCACAACGAGAATATGTATAGAAATCTGGCAGAAGATCCAAATATATTCTGGTCGTATGTAAAGTACACCAGAAGCTTCACTGAGCGGTAGCTACGGTTATGGTACCGATGGAAGTCACCAAAGACGACGAGGTAAATATTCCACTAGCCCAGTAACATGATTCGAGCTAAGGGCAACCCCGAACATAAGAAACTTAAAAGTAGATATCCTCGGCGTAGAGAAACATCTCAAATCACTTAATAAAAGCAAGTCTTCCGGTTCAGACTGTGCAACAATTAGGTTCCTTTCAGCGTATGCAGATATAATGGCTCCATCTTTAGCAGTCATGTACAACCACTTGCTCAACGAAAGATCCGTACACAAGGACTGGAAAGTTTCACAGGTCACATCAATACTCAGTAAACGAAAAAAGAGTAATCCATTCAGAGCGAGCGAGGTGGCGCTGTGGTTAGCACACTGGACTCGCATTCGGGAGGACGACGGTTCAATCCCGCGTCCGACCATCCTGATTTAGGTTTTCCGTGATTTTCCTAAATCGCTCCAGGCAAATGCCGGGATGGTTCCTTTGAAAGGGCACGGCTGACTTCCTTCCCCGTTCTTCTCTAAAACCGATGAGACCGATGACATCGCAGTTTGGTCTCTTCCCCCAAAACAACCCAACTCAGTAATCCATTGAACTACAGACCCACATTGCTAACGTCGATTTGCACGAGGATTTTGGAACATATACTGTATTCATAAATTACGAATTACCTCGAAGAAATCCGTTGGAATTCGATTACTCGATAAATAGTACAATTCTCAAGGCTGTCAATTCAACTAAGTACCTGGGTGTTAAAATTACGATCAACTTCATATATTGTGGGGAAGGCGAGGCAAAGGTTGCGTTTCATTGGCAGGACACTTAGAAGATGCAACAAGTCCACTAAAGAGACAGCTTACACGACACTCGTTCGTCCTCTGTTAGAATATTGCTGCGCGGTGTGGGATCCTTACCAGGTGGGATTGACGGAGGACATCGAAAGGGTGCAAAAAAGGGCAGTTCGTTTTGTATTATCACGTTATAGGGGAGAGAGTGTGGCAGATATGATACACGAGTTGGGATGGAAGTCATTACAGCATAGACGTTTTTCGTCACGGCGAGACCTTTTTACGAAATTTCAGTCACCAACTTTCTTTTCCGAATGCGAAAATATTTTGTTGAGCTCAACCTACATAGGTAGGAATGATCATCAAAATAAAATAAGAGAAATCAGAGCTCGAACAGAAATGTTTAGGTGTTCGTTTTTCCCGCTCGCTGTTCGGGAGTGGAATAGTAGAGAGATAGTATGATTGTGGTTCGATGAACCCTCTGCCAAGCACTTAAATGTGAATTGCAGAGTAGTCATGTAGATGTAGATGTAGATGTAGATCTACGACACGGTCACCATGGATTAAGAAAATATCGTTCTTGCGAAAGACAGCTGGTTTTTTTCACAAAAATGTTTATTGCTGAACAGAAATGTCGAGTGGCAAGGGCCCCCCGTCGGGTAGACCGGTCGCCTATCGACAGGGGATCTCACATTGATTCCGTATTTCTAGATTTCCAGAAGGATTTTGAGACTGTTTCCCACAAGCAGATGCTAATCAAACTACGTAACTATGGAATATCACCTCAGTTATGCTACTGGATTCATGATTTTCTGTCAGAAAAATAACAGTTTGTGGTAACTGACCGAAAGTCATCGAGTTGTTTTTAATCTGCAGGGGATGGACAAAAATGTGAAACACCGTAAACACAGCTCAATACCATGCCTAATACGGTGTAGGACAACTGATAGCATTCAAAACAGCTTCCAGTCGTCTCGTAATGGATAGATACGGGTCCTGTAAAGTTTTCACTCTTCCTGCAAAATATTGGCAATTTCACGTAACAATAATGAAGGTGGGTAGCGATCACGCACCCTTCGCTCCAAAGTAGTCCAGACAGGGTCAATAATATGAGATCTGATGAGTGTCGTGGACTGGGAAGCTGCAACAATTCCTCCCCCTCATGCGCACAAAACAAGTCCTGCACGACGTGACCTGTGTGAACAGCGCATTGTCATCTTACCACAAGGCATCATCACTGAGGAACAACTATTGTACCATGGGACAGACCTCTTTAACCAAAGCGATCACACAATCCTTGGCAGTAATACAACCTTGCAGAGAAGCCATGGGGCCCATGCAACAACACGACATGGCTGTGGGGCCCATGCAATAACACGATATGGATGCTCACATCATAACTGAAACCTCGTCATGTTTCACTCTTGTGACGTAAACTCGGCCAGAAGTTGGAAATACTGTGAAACAAGACTCATCCAACCGAATGACATCCTTCCATTGCTCCATAACCACGTTTTATAACTTCGGCGCCACGGTTTACTGTTACCGGCATTTGCATCACCGATGAATGGTTTTGGAATTCAAGTTCGCCCTGCTATTCCCTAATTAAGGAGCTCCTTTCCGATTGTTTTGGTTTTGACATGGTCCGCGAGTGCAACGTTTAGTCCTGCAGTGACTTTTGCAGCTGTCGTCCTCTTATTTTTCTTCACAGTCTTATTCAATGATCGTCTTTCACTATTAGTCGACATATGCTTTCATCCGTATCGTGACTTAGCGGATGGTTACGGAAGCACCCACCATACGAGCACCAAAAATTTGCTCAAGTTCGACTTCACATAGCTCTGTCATAAGGCACTCACAACTATACAGAACACTGTCCTGACAGCGTCTAACACTTGCAACGTATTCAGGACATGGTACAGGTGCCTTTCGTGGTCAAATACAATAGTGTGACCTACATTTATGTTAAAGCACGCAATTCCCGTGGTATTTCCAGTTTTGTTCACTCCCTCAATATAAGCAATTGAAGAGGTAGTCTGAGCAGCTTAGACGGTTTGCACATGCTGGTTTTGTATATCGTCTAGGAAAGACATAAGAAGATCAAAAACAGTTGCAAAATGACTTAGACAAGAAGGTTGTATGGTGCGGAAAGTGAGTTAAAATAATGAAAAGTTTGAGGTCATCCACTTGGGCACTAAAAGGAATCTGTTAAATTTCGGTTGCACGATAAATTGCACAAATATGAAGTCTGCCACTTCATTTAAGTAACTAGGGATTAAAATTACGAACAACTTACATTGTAACGAAGTAAATTGTAATGTTGTGGCGAAGGCGAACCCAAGACTACGTTTTATTGGCAGAACACTTACAAGAAGCAAACAAATCCACTAAAGAATCTTCCTACACTTCGCTTGTCCGTCCACTTCTGGAGTTTTGCTGCGCATTATAGGATTCTTACCTGATAGGATTGACAGAGGACATTGAAAACGTTCAAAGATGGCGGGATCGTTTTGTATTATCACGGAAGAGGGGATATGATACGTGAGTTGGTGCGGCAATCATAAAGAAGGGATTTTTAGCTGCGACGAGATCTCTCACGAAATATTGATCACCAACTTTATCCTCCGAATGAATGAATATTTTCTTGACGCTCACCTGCACAGGGGCAAATGATCATCACACTAACATAAGAGAAATCGGAGCTCGCACGAGAAGATTTAAGCAATCGTTTCCCCGAGCGCTGTTCGGAAATGGAACGGCAAAGAAATAGTTTCAAGATGGTTCGATGAACCCTCTGTCAGGAACCTGTGTGAACTGCAGAGTAGTCATGTATATGCAGATGACAGAGAAGAGCGCAAGGTTCATAGTTGCCTTTGTAAAATATCTAACACGTTAGGTTTAAACCGGTACAAAAAAAAAATTTTTAGCTGCGACGAGATCTCTCACGAAATATTGATCACCAACTTTATCCTCCGAATGAATGAATATTTTCTTGACGCTCACCTGCACAGGGGCAAATGATCATCACACTAACATAAGAGAAATCGGAGCTCGCACGAGAAGATTTAAGCGATCGTTTCCCCGAGCGCTGTTCGGAAATGGAACGGCAAAGAAATAGTTTCAAGATGGTTCGATGAACCCTCTGTCAGGAACCTGTGTGAACTGCAGAGTAGTCATGTATATGCAGATGACAGAGAAGAGCGCAAGGTTCATAGTTACCTTTGTAAAATATCTAACACGTTAGGTTTAAACCGGTACAAAAATGGCCCATGAAACAGTTGAAGAATTTTTCACGCCTTTCTCCTGTCTGCGCATTAAGCACTTTATAGCAGTACAGCCACGTTAAAAGAATGAAAACACACACCACCGCTTTGTGAGAATAGCAGTATCGTTCTCTGGTTGTCCACTTCAAACCTTTAATTAGATGCACTCCAACATGCGAAACTGCAATTACTAAATAAAATCACTTGTTCAAAAAGCATTCGTCCCACATATCATCCATAAAATGACGTACAAATTGCCAGTGGTAGCGGCGAGGTAACTGTGGCGGAAAACAATTTAACGGAAAAAGTTCCACTTCAGAGCAACTGTTTGAGAGAAATTCGGTTACTTATTGCTCGAAGTCATTCTACCATTCAGAGGTAACTGAAGTATTCAAGAAAGAGGAGACACTATGTTGCAAGGCAGGAAGAACCAAGATAGTAGGAAACGTATCAGTAATTTGAAATTACAGAATAAGAAAGCCACTTCAGGAATTTCATAACTAAAGGCATTTATTGCACCTAAACTCGGAAAGTGTATGTATCATGAAATATTTCATATGACATTGACCCTAAAAACGTAATATGGCAACCTGAGGATCTGTGACTGTCCATTGGGTATTAGATAATTTTAAAGCCTATGAGATGAAAGGTTATGATGACTGAACTGAAGCATTTATTCAGTAAGTGGGGATTGCTAAGATATCACAAGTGCAGGCTCTGTCCGACCCTTGATTCAGCCCCTTTGGTATAAACTTTCCCTATCTTCAAATTAACCTGTCATTTGAAAAGGTTGTAAGCCACGGCAAAATAACGAATCTGCTGCGTTTAAACCACACCGACCTTTTGTGAGCAACAACGGAGTATATTCCGCGACCAGCACGCTCATGTTAGAAATGCGGACCTTAGCAGATATCAGAAATTAAATGAATGCAGTCTGCATACTAAACATAGGTTCCACTTTATCAGAAAACCTGTGGTCGTTACGTTTATTGCTCGTATTACTCTTTTATGTAGCATATTTAATAGTTTTAAATATGTTTTATGAGAATATTTCAGTTAGTTGCTTAAACACAGAAAATTTATGGGCTTTTCTTATGTCAACGTTAAGTAAATCGCTTTAGTATAATTTTCAAGAAATTGTCGCACAAATTACTTGTAAAGCATATGTCCAAAAATTTTAAAGTTACTTACGCTATGCAACTGATTTAACAATAGAGTCTCAGAACTTTGACGACGTAACAATTTACATAAAATAAAATCACTGTGTTTACTCAGCATTATCAGCTCTTACTTGACACTGCAATCACTAACACAGGTTTCTGGACTATGGCTATATGAATGTGCAAATGGCCAGAGCGCCGTTTCTGTTGGTCGTTTTCGCCTCTGTTGATATTTGGCTGGAATGTTTTCTGCCGTCCCACTCCTGTTGGCTAACTGTCAGGCGAGTAATTTCAACTGTCATTTGGAGGTGAGGTCGATAACCCATAATCTCTCCAGTAATTCCCCCACCTCCCCTCCCAATCCCCGGATTGCGCTTGAAAAGTGACCTATTTTGCAGCAGGAACGTCCGTTTACGGTAACCTCAAGAAATAATGCCAACCTCGAAAGAATGCCGCCGGCCGGTGTAACCGAACGGTTCTAGGCGCTTCAGTCTGGAACGGCGCGACCGCTACGGTCGCAGGTTCAAATCCCGCCTCGGGCATGGATGTGTGTGATGTCCTTAGGTTAGTTAGGCTCAAGTAGTTCTAAGTTCTAGGGGACTGATGACCTCAGCAGTTTAGTCCCATAGTGCTCCGAGCCATTTGAACCATTTTTGAACGAAAGAATGCTGTCTAGATGCTAGGCCGAGATCGTAAATAGAAGCCAGTGACTCAGTCTCATAGCGACCACATGGCAATCGGATTTCCGTATTTTTTGAAATGTACGGTACGTGCATCTCAGAACTCAAATATCAGTCAGCAAATGCAGTTCGATGCCACTCTCAACAATTCTCGATAAAATCGATTTCTCTTTAACATTTCAAAGCAAGGTCGCTTTCTCTCGACAGGAGGTGTGGCTGTGTGGTAGAATGCTTACCTACCACGTGTGTAGCGTAGTTCGATTTCCAGCGTTGTCAAAATATCAAACAAAGGCGCATATTCTATGAACATTTCTATTAAGCGAGAAATAAGTAAGGTTTTGAAAAGAATTTCATCTGTAATTTTTTATATATAAACTACTTTATATAAAGGATCACTAATTAAGAATGTATATTTGCAATGAAAACTGGATTTTTCTGTGAGATATGTACTTAGTAATTATAAATAAGAGAAGGTGAATTTTAAATAAAAACAGAAGTTAGGTATCTGTTAGCATATATTTGACGAATTTTATATTTAAATGGCATAGGTATTCGAACTGAACGAAAAAAGGAAAGAAATACAGGTCTAAACGAGGCTCGAACCCGCCATTACCAGTCCTAAGCGCTGCTGATTTCTTCCCGTCTTTAGATATTTTAAACTTCACTGACTTGCCTGGGAGGGGCCATCCCCGTAGAAATTGCATCAGCCAGGAATCTAACCTGAAACGCCTCGGTGGTAGGCTAGTACTCTTTCTCACAGCCACACGGCCTGTCAATAAAAACTGACCTTGCTCTAGCATATTGCAAACGGTCGGAAACTTCAAAGTCGATTTTCTCGAGAATTTTAGATAGTGGCATCGAGCTATTTTGGGTGAATAATATTGGAGTTTTGGTCTTCACGTAGCATAAATACAAGAAAATTACAAAAATCGGATTGTCGTGTGGTCCCCTTGTCAGTCCCACTGCTATCAGCCTTCTGAAGCAGCCAACACGTAACGCTTCAGCCTACAGACAACGTAATATGCCGTCATGTACCACAGTCGCTTCTAATTTATCGCATTTTTCTCTCTCACTCCTGTCAGCCCTTTCGTCTCTAATGACTTCGATGTCAACCGGGCGTTAAACCCTAACTTTTTTTTTGTCAATCCTATAATGTCTTTAGCCGGCCGGGGTGGCCGAGCGGTTCTAGGCGCTACAGTCTGGAACCGCGCGACCGCTACGGTCGCAGGTTCGGATCCTGCCTCGGGCATGGATGTTTGTGATGTCCTTAGGTTAATTCGGTTGACGTAGTTCTAAGTTCTAGGGGACTGGTGACCTCAGAAGTTAAGTCCCATAGTGTTCAGAGCCATTTGAAACATTATAATGTCTTTCTAAGTATTAGAAGTTATTAATTTTGTAATTTTTTTTTTAGTTCATCTTTTTGTTAGCCGGTGAAAACTCCCGACAGTTACTAGCACTCTCTTTTCGTCCAATTTCTGTGCAAAGTATTTGTTTGTTAAATTCTTCTGTGCATATATACTTCAATTATCGCATCAAATTCGGGCTCTTCCCAGTATTATGACTGTAAACGGCGTTCATTTGTGACATATATCCCAGTAACTAATCTTGGCTAATCGGTGTACCAACTGACTCTTTGATTCACACCTGTAATTAGCATCACGTGACAACGGTTTCGAATCTACATGCAATGGAATCTCTCCTATGGGTTATACTTGGATAGAGGTACTGATGAGTTAGTTACACTGGCGTACATTTGGCGTCAGCGATTTTGGGAAACCACAGTAAACTTGTCTGATAGCGCATACCCTCTCTGAACCACTGCACTAGCCCGCTAAATATTTTGGAAAGAAAATCCATTTCTGGTGAACCAGACTGATATAGTCCATTCTGTGTAATTTTAGGCCATTTCGAGAATGACTTTAGAGAGCACTACTCCCGCTTCTTGCCTCCAGCTGAGCTAACAAATCGAGACGTTAAGCTTCATCTCTATCGAATCCTCGCACAGAAATGAAGAGCATTGCTCAGACAAAATGTGCTGTTATGTGCTTTCCCATTCCTGTCTAAGCAAATATGTGTCTATTTCCACAAGTCCATCTTAGAAAAACAATACCCAGACAGGTGAAGGAAAAAAAAAAAAACAGAGACAGATAGCGTTTACGATTTCTCCTCCTTGCTTATTTTAAAAGCTTGCTGTGGTGACAAGTAAATCATCCCGCGAGAGACGAAAGAGTGTTTAGACTCAGAATACTCACTAACTGCGGGAGTAACACATGGAATCAAAAATCTGGTTGCACTCCAATTGATAATTGGATTTCCTTTCAACGGTCGTTTAGGCGAGCCGTTGTTAGACCGCTACGACGTTCTCTCTCTCTTCCTCCTTCTCTTTCTCTTTCTCCCTTGTCCTATTCCACTTCAGGATTCCCACAGTATTTCCATGGCTCTCTTACTCCCATTCCTTCTTTCCCTATTCCTTTCCTTTTCATAACATGGCTCATCCTTAACCCTATTCTTTCTCTTCCGTTTCTGTCTCCCACTATCCACTCCCGCCTCTCCATCAACATTCATCATCTACCTAACCCCTTCGTTTTCAGCCACAACTAACTCAGACTGTTGCCTGAGCAGATCCTTCAAATTTCAGTGAATTCGCAGTGTGTGTTCTCAAAATATTCCGCCTTTCCGCGCCGTTTTAACCAATTTTTTACTAGCTTTTCTAAATTTAAAAGCAATTAATTCCTCGCCTTTTGTATTTTTTATACTCCCTCTGAAAATTTTCTTTAAAATATTTCTAAATACGAATATAAATGTTTCAAATTTTTTAATTATAATGTAAAAACTACTTTATTCTAATACCATTAAGTTGAACAGGTGTAAGTTTGTACAAATGAAAGCCCACCTCCGTTCATATAGAGAGAGGGGATCGAAAGTACAGTGTAGGAAAAAAATTGTTGTTATAACATCTTCGAATTTCCTACACTTCCAGCAAAAACCAATCGTTTTATTTCGCATTCCACTTCTCGTACCGAACTCGGTGACGCAGTTGTTACTACACTGTACTCGGATCCGGGAGGACGGCGGTTCAAGCCCCATCCAGCTATCAAATCAAATGTCTGTGAAATCTTATGGGACTTAACTGCTAAGGTCATCAGTCCCTAAGCTTACACACTACTTAACTGAAATTATCCTAAGGACAAACACACTCAACCATGCCCGAGGGAGGACTCGAACCTCCGCCGGGACCAGCAGCACAGTCCATGACTGCAGCGCCTCAGACCGCGCGCCTAATCCCGCGCGGCATCCAGCCATCAACACTTATGTTTACTGTGGCTTTCCTTAAGTCACCTACAAGTTCATTTCAGGCCTTCTCTTCTCTCTAGTCCACCCCAGAACATTCCTAGGATATAATTTTCGTTTCACTACTTTTCCAAAACGTTCTCCATCAAAACTCGCATAATGTACTCTAAAGAAAAGTTCTATGTACTGACTTGGCAGAAAATCCTAAGAAATGTTGGTCCTATGTCAAAGCGGTAGATGGATCTAAACAAAATGTCCAGACACTCTGTGACCAAAATGGTACTGAAACACAGGATGACAGACTAAAGGCCGAAATACTAAATGTCTTCTTCCAAAGCTGTTTCACAGAGGAAGACTGCACTGTAGTTCCTTCTCTAGATTGTCGCACAGATAACAAAATGGTAGATATCGAAATAGACGACAGAGGGATAGAGAAACAATTAAAATCGCTCAAAAGAGGAAAGGCCGCTGGACCTGATGGGATACCAGTTCGATTTTACACAGAGTACGCGAAGGAACTTGCCCCCCTTCTTGCAGCGGTGTGGGTAGGTCTCTAGAAGAGCGAAGCGTTCCAAAGGATTGGAAAAGGGCACAGGTCATCCCCGTTTTCAAGAAGGGACGTCGAACAGATGTGCAGAACTATAGACCTATATCTCTAACGTCGATCAGTTGTAGAATTTTGGAACACGTATTATGTTCGAATATAATGACTCTTCTGGAGACTGGAAATCTACACCGTAGGAATCAGCATGGGTTTCGAAAAAGACGGTCGTGTGAAACCCAGCTCGCGCTATTCGTCCACGAGACTCAGAGAGCCTTAGACACGGGTTCACAGGTAGATGCCGTGCTTCTTGACTTCCGTAAGGCGTTTGACACAATTCCCCACAGTCGTTTAATGAACAAAGTAAGAGCATACGGACCATCAGACCAATTGTGTGATTGGATTGAGTAGTTCCTAGATAACAGAACGCAGCATGTCATTCTCAATGGAAAAAAATGGTTCAAATGGCTCTGAGCACTATGGGACTCAACTGCTGTGGTCATTAGTCCCCTAGAACTTAGAACTACTTAAACCTAACTAACCTAAGGACATCACACACATCCATGCCCGAGGCAGGATTCGAAACTGCGACCGTAGCAGTCGCACGGTTCCGGACTGCGCGCCTAGAACCGATTCTCAATGGAGAGAAGTCTTCCGAAGTAAGAGTGATTTCAGGTGTGCCGCACGGGAGTGTCATAGGACCGGTGCTATTCACAGTATACACAAATGATCTGGTGGATGACATCGGAAGTTCACTGAGCCTTTCTGCAGATGATGGTTTGGTGTATCGAGAGGTTGCAACAATGAAAAATTGTACTCAAATGCAGGAGGATCTGCAGCGAATTGGAGCATGGTGCAGGGAATGGCAATTGAATCTCGAGCAACTGAAAGCAGTTAATTCCATAAATTATCTGGGAGTACGCATTAGGAGTGATTTAAAATGGAATGATCATATAAAGTTGATCGTCGGTAAAGCAGATGCCAGACTGAGATTCATTGGAAGAATCCTAAGGAAATGCAATCCGAAAACAAAGGAAGTAGGTTACAGTACGCTTGTTCGCCCACTGCTTGAATACTGCTCAACAGTGTGGGATCCGTACCAGATAGAGTTGATAGAAAAGATAGAGAAGATCCAACGGAGAGCAGCGCGCTTCGTTACAGGATCATTTAGTAATCGCGAAAGCGTTACGGAGATGATGGATAATCTCTAGTGGAAGACTCTGCAGGAGAGACGCGCAGTAGCTCGGTTCGGGCTTTTGTTAAAGTTTCGAGAACATACCTTCACCGAAGAGTCAAGCAATATATTGCTCCCTCCTACGTATGTCTCACGAAGAGACCATGAGGATAAAATCAGAGAGATTAGAGCCCACACAGAAGCATACCGACATTCCGTCTTTCCACGAACAATACGAGACAGGCATAGAAGGGAGAACCGATAGAGGTACTCAGGGTACCCTCCGCCACACACCGTCAGGTGGCTTGCGGAGTATGGATTAAAAAAAAAGTTGCTACTCCAAAACGCTCTTTTTTACATAGAAATTACAATCTATACATAAATGAATGATGAAGGCAGCTAAAACTACTAAATGATAAACGTTGTTGTTCAATACATATTTATTATACACTCCTGGAAATTGAAATAAGAACACCGTGAATTCATTGTCCCAGGAAGGGGAAACTTTATTGACACATTCCTGGGGTCAGATACATCACATGATCACACTGACAGAACCACAGGCACATAGACACAGGCAACAGAGCATGCACAATGTCGGCACTAGTACAGTGTATATCCACCTTTCGCAGCAATGCAGGCTGCTATTCTCCCATGGAGACGATCGTAGAGATGCTGGATGTAGTCCTGTGGAACGGCTTGCCATGCCATTTCCACCTGGCGCCTCAGTTGGACCAGCGTTCATGCTGGACGTGCAGACCGCGTGAGACGACGCTTCATCCAGTCCCAAACATGTTCAATGGGGGACAGATCCGGAGATCTTGCTGGCCAGGGTAGTTGACTTACACCTTCTAGAGCACGTTGGGTGGCACGGGATACATGCGGATGTGCATTATCCTGTTGGAACAGCAAGTTCCCTTGCCGGTCTAGGAATGGTAGAACGATGGGTTCGATGACGGTTTGGATGCACCGTGCACTATTCAGTGTCCCCTCGACGATCACCAGAGGTGTACGGCCAGTGTAGGAGATCGCTCCCCACACCATGATGCCGGGTGTTGGCCCTGTGTGCCTCGGTCGTATGCAGTCCTGATTGTGGCGCTCACCTGCACGGCGCCAAACACGCATACGAGCATCATTGGCACCAAGGCAGAAGCGACTCTCATCGCTGAAGACAACACGTCTCCATTCGTCCCTCCATTCACGCCTGTCGCGACACCACTGGAGGCGGGCTGCACGATGCTGGGGCGTGAGCGGAAGACGGCCTAACGGTGTGCGGGACCGTAGCCCAGCTTCATGGAGTCGGTTGCGAATAGTCCTCGCCGATACCCCAGGAGCAACAGTGTCCCTAATTTGCTGGGAAGTGGCGGTGCGGTCCCCTACGGCACTGCGTAGGATCCTACGGTCTTGGCGTGCATCCGTGCGTCGCTGCGGTCCGGTCCCAGGTCGACAGGCACGTGCACCTTCCGCCGACCACTGTCGACAACATCGATGTACTGTGGAGACCTCACGCCCCACGTGTTGAGCAATTCGGCGTTACGTCCACCCGGCCTCCCGCATGCCCACTATACGCCCTCGCTCAAAGTCCGTCAACTGCACATACGGTTCACGTGCACGCTGTCGCGGCATGCTACCAGTGTTAAAGACTGCGATGGAGCTCCGTATGCCACGGCAAACTGGCTGACACTGACGGCGGCGGTGCACAAATGCTGCGCAGCTAGCGCCATTCGACGGCCAACACCGCGGTTCCTGGTGTGTCCGCTGTGCCGTGCGTGTGATCATTGCTTGTACAGCCCTCTCGCAGTATCCGGAGCAAGTATGGTGGGTCTGACACACCGGTGTCAATGTGTTCTTTTTTCCATTTCCAGGAGTGTAGATAAAAATCAAATAAAAATTCAAATGTGTGTGAAAACTTATGGTACTTAACTGCTAACGTCATCAGTCCCTAAGCTTACACACTACTTAACCTAAATTATTCTAACGACAATCACACACACCCATGCCGAGGGAGAACTCGAACCTCCGCCGGGACCAGCCGCACAGTCCATGACTGCAGCGCCTGAAACCGCTCGGCTAGTCCCGCGCGGCAGCCCTTTAAGTGCAATTGTCTATATTTCCTAACTAAAATCATTAATCAATTGCCTAACTTTGCCCCTTATTATGATTGCGCGGTCTAATATCACTAAAGCGAAATTACTGACAATTTCTACGTACCAAACAGTAGAAGACACTACTTTCAAAGATGATCTACGATCGTGTGGAACCTCAGTGGAAATAAACTAACGTGATCCCAGCTGTTTAGCTTTATAGCCCTTATAAGCCGAAGCAGTTTGCGATATCACCATATGTACTGCATCCGGTGCGTCGAAGTTATGGTTTTCGTACTCGTCTGCGACAATGGAAGACCTCCAGCCACAAATAAACTCTTTCAAACACTAGGACGGAAGAAGGCAGTCCTGTGACTAATACACTCTAATACTATCTTCTCCTCTCTGTGTTGTACAGACGAGAAACGCGAACTCCCAGCCACAAGGACGGAGTACAGATAACGTCTCAATGTTAAGTATAGGCAAAAGAGGTGCTCTCAATTATTGAACGCTGCGTACTCAACGACGACTTCCAACCTGGAGGTGAAGTTCAGAATCCTATAGGTTCGCAACAGTACAGTGCCTAACTGTCCTAACTATAAACTCTACTGAGGGCAAAGACAGCAAGTCCATCTGTACCAAAAAAACTGATACTCAGCGACCGTCCCACATGGGCGCTCACAACGGAAGACCCTGTCTCTCCACCGTTGGAGTCCCAGCATGATTCGGCTCCCCACCCATGTAATTCCGAAAGCGAATCATATTGCCGAAACCACGGAATACCCTCTCTACAGATTCTTCCATATGCCGATCAACCATATTTACCATTCTGGAAACATCCCTCAGGCTGTGGCTAAGCCATGTCTGCGCAATATCCTTTCTTTCAGGAGTGCTAGTTCTGCAAGGTTCGCAGAAGTGCTTCTGTAAAGTTTGGAAGGTAGGAGACGAGGTACTGGCAGAAGTGAAGCTGTGACGAAGGGGCGTGAGTCGTGCTTGGGTAGCTCAGATGGTAGAGCACTTGCCCGCGAAAGGCGAAGGTTCCGAATTCGAATCTCGGTCCGGCACACAGTTTTAATATGCCAGGAAATTTCAACCATATTTTAGTTTTTTATATCCAGCGCGGCAAGTTTGCGAGGAAATACCTATACTCGTACAATGGTACGCTTCTGAGTAAAAATCCTTGGAAATAACCCAGCCTGAGTGGTTTCTGAGGTGATACTACTTCGTTCCTCTCAGCTGCGTCCAAGCTTTCCAGAGTTCGGAACTATTATCCGGTTATCCTTCCGCCCTATTACAATAGCGCCCCTGTATTCTGTCTTCGTGCTCAGGTGTCCGGACTGTCCGTCTCGGCACTTCCTGTGTGGAGCTGGACCACCACACCTGAGTGGGCCTTCCACCCTGGGCTTGAGTTCCGCCTGCCGTTTCATTTCCACTGTCGTTCCAACCTCTATGAGTTAGGTAATCATTCATTACGCCGTTCTGATAATAAAGACACTCCGTCACCTTTCATTCAATAAGCGTTAACGATTATTTACAAGACGTACGTGACAATGTCAGTTTCCTTTATATATTCATATATACGATGTACAACGTATCACATGATACCTAATGGTGTTTTTAGATCACGGCAAAGTATGTGGATGAGTGCTTGTAAGGTGCGAAATTATAACCACCTAACAGTACTGCTCAACTGATATTCATGATCAACATATTCCACTTTCCCTCCATCCATTCCAACAGTCCCAAAGCCCTGCACCTCCAGTATCACCACCAAAAACTTCAGACTGAGAGGAATGGTACAGTGGTAAGACACTGGACACGCAAACCCCTGTAAAACCATCACGATATAGAATTCTCTTCTTTTCTTTTAACCACTTAAGACAAACGCTGTGATGGTTCCAAAGAAAATGACACGGCCGGTTCGCTTCCCCAGCGCCACTGTCAGATTCTTTTCTAATAATCTAATCGCCGAAGAAAAGAGAACACTAATCTTTACTTCCTCACATATAAGTGCAAGAAATTAGTTATTATGCAAATAATCATGAAGCAATAGGGCTACGCATATATATATATATATATATATATATATATATATATATATATATATATATATATATATATGTGTGTGTGTGTGTGTGTGTAGTGAGTGAGTGAGTGAGTGAGTGTCTCCTACAAGGAACTTGTATATAAACTGGTGTGCAAAATATTGGACGAAAGTAATTTGCACGTAATGCGACATTGCCAAATAGCACAGCTCGAAGAAACCTGGACCATTCACAGAAAGAACTGCACAGTGTAGTACAGAATAAATACGCAACGAGACGAACGGAAATGAGACTGTTATTCAAAGACAGTAGTTAAACTGAAGCCACCGCCATTCGCGATGATCCCCTGGACATTACAAAGTCGGAACATTTTTCTTAATAGGATGTATGATCACCACGGACGGCCGTAAATGTTCTGCAACGAGCTCCCATGCTGGCCACATGGTTGGTAAGGAGTCTTGTGGTAGGGCGATCCATTCCTCCATTAGCGTGGTTGATGAATGCCGGATTAGTCGCTGTTGCAGGTGGCCGTGCTTCAGAAGTCTTCACAACGCACCTAATACGTTGTCGATGAGATTTAAGGAGGGGAGGGGGGGGGGGACAAGAAGACCAGTCCATCCGCCGATTATTCTATTCTTCCAAGAACTCCTAAACCAGCACTGTTAGATTTGTTGGCACACTGTGCTCCATAAAAATAAAGTAATGGCCCAATGCCCACATGGAAAGATGCACGTTTGGAAATATTACAGTGTCACCATAACGTTGACTGGTGAGGACACTATGTTCAACGATTTGGAAGTCAGCACGCTTATGCAACATTATGCTGCCCCACACCGTAACACCCGTACTACCAAAACGATCTAGGTCGACAACGTTCCTGGCGGCTACCATATGAAGGCAAGTCCTACATTAACGAACATGATCGTTTGTGTGGTACAGGTATTCTGGAGACGCATTGCAGTAAGTCCAGATGCACCAATGACCTTCCAGCCGTTGTCAGCTGCACAGGTGGAAGACTGCAACATCCTACTAGAAGCACTCCTTACCGACCTTGTGACCAGGGTGGGAGCACGTTTCACACCATGCAGTGGTGATTACATACTCTATTAAGAACGATGTCCTGCCTTTTTTAATGTCCGGTGACTTCAATTTCAATAATGTCTTTGAATAAAAATGTGCCGGCCGTGGTGGCCGAGCGGTTCTAGGCGCTTCAGTCTGAAACCGTGTGACCGCTACGGTCGCAGGTTCGAATCGTGCCTCGGGCATAGACGTGTGATGTCCTTAGGTTAGTTAGGTTTAAGTAGTTCTAAGTTCTAGGGGACTGATGAACTCAGATGTTAAGTCTCATAGTGCTCAGAGCCATTTGAACCAATAAAAATGTCGATTCCGTTCGTCTCATTTCGTATTTCTTCTTTACTATAATGCAGCAGTTCTTTCTATGTATGGTCCAAGTTTCATCGAGCTGTGTTACTTGGCAGCGACAAATCATGTGAAAGTTACTTTCGTCCTTAATTTTTGCAAACCAGTGTATTTTAAGTGTCTCAAGTTGAGGAGTAAATGGAGCTATTGCCGCTGAGTCCCCATCTCCGGCTGTCTGTGGCGAGGAGGATGAGTTACAGCAAAAGAAGCAAAATCGGTATTGGAGTAAAGGACGCTGATGTTGAGATTGTTTTTCATAATTTCCAGGAATAAGTATCTAATGGCACTGTTGAGACCTGATGGTCTGTTGCTTAGTATCTGTATCGAAATATTAGTGCCGAGCGGCGTGAGAGGAGAGGGTAAGTAATTTGGCGCTAGGCCTTGAGACTTGGCAGAAAGTTAGTGCGCGGGCGGCTGTTCACGGCTGGGTGAGCAGAGGCTCTGCCAAAGACTACTCCAATCGATAGCTGCTCGCCCCTCAGTGGAATAGCGACGAGCGACCACGACAGCCCTCGCGGCTGCACAATCCTTTCAGCCGTACACTCAGTTCCGTTAGATGTCGATGGGCGGAGGTTGACATTAATAAATCAAGGCTTCTTCTTGTGTTACATCACATTGTTATTACTGAGCGCGTGGAAACGTTAAACATGGCGAAAAATATGTTAAAAACTCTTTATTTACAGATAATAGTACAGAATCTTTATTGCAAATACACAGCAACATCGACTGCAATACCTAATTGTACCTGGGATTGAAAAGGGCCTTATACCAAAGACGACCTACACAAATGATTAAGATGACGAATCTGTAGATGGTCACTGACTCTGAGCATTTTGAAACCCCTAAATGGCCGGCCGACGTGGCCGAGCGGTTCTAGGCGCTTCAGTCTGGAACCGTGTGGCCGCTACGGTCGCAGATTCGAATCCTGCCTCGGGGATGGATGTGTGTGCTGTCCTTAGGTTGGTTAGGTTTAAGTAGTTCTAAGTTCTAGGGGACTGATGACCTCAGATGTTAAGTCCCATAGTGCTCAGAGCCATTTGAGCCAAACCCCCAAATACTGTGACCAGTGCCTCTATATGCCATCGCATGGGATGAAAGAGGTCTCAGTAGCCCCCTGCGAAGCTCCTTCCACGCAGTTGGGTGCCAGTCTCCTGTGAGTCGACAGTGGTTACCGAAACAATTCCCAGATATGCTCAATGGGTCACACGTTAGATGAATGAGCAAAATAGAAAATCAATATTACCTGTCAGACAGACTAATATAGTCATTGTCTCATGTGGCTGAACGTTGTCCAGTTGAAATATAGAATTTTAGATTTCTTGAGAAAAAATTTTCCTCAGGCTCAAAATCAACCCGATATTGAGGATGGTTTTCATATTTCCCTTATTACGAAGGAGTAGTGATCTGATGGCGCTGTCAGGACCAGAGGTCTGCGTGTCACCTTTCACATTACGAGTACTCAACACCGGCCTGCTCCAGATTAACGCTGAGAGTTGAGGTGATCTGGTACACAAACCTGCACTGTATTCGGCTTGTCGAGAAAAGTTTGGGCAAGAAATTCAAGGAACCAACACTGAAGTAAAAAACTAGCTATTACTGTAACTGATTGCAGACAGATGTACAAGACGAACGTAGGCGGTGTAAATGAGCTACGCAAGTACCTGAGGAGCAAGACACGAACTGCAAAGTCACCCCTGATTCTGGTCGTGAGCCGAGCGTCACAGATTTTGCGCAACTATCCTGACACTGAATGGAACTTTCAATTTCAATTTTTTTAAGCAGTTTTATGGACTAGCTTCTTAAACCACGCTTGAGACGGTGACAGGCGACAAATTCTGTATCACGCATTTCCGATGCATAACTATACGAAGTACATCTGTTTCCTATGGCCTGCCCTAAGAGGGCGGGTACATTGCCTTTTATGATGTGAATGCTATTAACTGTTGTCATCTGCACGGCGCTCAATCGAGGCAAGTCTGACTGATGTTGTATCTTTTTCGACAAAGTGGGAAACTTCACACTGTATAGTCTGAGTCTATGTTCCGAAGCATAAGAGGCTGCTGTGTTATGCATTTTCAAGAGCAGCATCTAGCAACCATGCCCTCACGGCAAGCATGATAAAACTGTGTCGCCGGTAACCTACACATGACCAACAGTGGATTCTCGTTTAAGGCGGCAGCTGCCTTCACTAGGGCCTTGCAGTCATGGGATGAATGTTTATAATATGCTCCATGACACCAGTAGCGAGAGCTTCCGCTCTTTTACTGTTTGCTTACATTTACCAGCTAGTTCTTCTGGCTTCACCTCTGACCTATTAGTTACAGCACACCAAATCATCACACTTGGTGTTTATCGGTTACGTCATCCAACATAGTGTACTAAGACACTACAGCGCAGACTGCCGAACTGTGGTAACCAGGGTAGCGTCCAAAATGTAAACAGCCATCACCGCATAATTGGTTGGAGCAGGACTCGTTCGAGAAGAGAAAATTCTTCCATGCACCATGCCAGCTACGTTTATGAAGTTTGTATAATAGAAGCGACAGAAGTCGATTCGATGCCATCAGCCATTTCTCATTGTGCAACTTCAACCATTGATACAAACATGTCCACGGCAATACCAGTGCTCCATGGTCAAGTCAAGTCAAGTTAGTAGCACACAGACAGAATGACTGGGACGTAACTGCTAAGGTCATCAGTCCCTAAGTTTACACACTACTTAAGCTAAATTATCCTAAGAACAAACACACACAACCATGCCCGAGGGAGGACTCTAACCTCCGCCGAGACCACCCGCACGCGCAGCGCCTGACCTTGTACTTCATTTATAGCGATGACATAAAGTACGTTCACCGGAAATGTGCACATTAAATGCGAAATGGTGAATTATTAGGTATGATATGAATTCAATGTATAATAACTCGCTCGCGTGCGCCACTCCCCATTAGAATTTCCGGTTCTATGATATTATGTTGGAGAGAAAATACTTTAAGTCGCTTTGACTGAAGGGTTCCGAGGTGTCAGATAATGCGAGATGCTCTCGATAAGAGTTACGTCGCTCATCACTTCAGGAGGAGTTTCCGAGTTTCCATTAGGTACAGATAAAGCCTGATGTTCTCGAGCTGCAGCTAATTTCACCTCACGATCTTCATTGGGTTCTGGAGACCGCGTAGTTCTGTCTTTTAGCATCTCTAGTGTATTGAGAAAGACTCGACCGTTTCCAGGAGTTTTATCGGTAAACAATACTAACTCAAAATGTAATGAGTAGACACCTAAATCACGAAGAAAACTTGATAAATTCGTTTTTCTAGCAAATAATATAATGAAAACATATAGAAGGAAACAAAGCATTCTCGTTACGTTTTTAATAAATAAATCGAAATCAGTAAATCCGCATACCGTAATCAAATAAAGATAAGATTTCGGCCCGTAATTCTTTCATTGACATAAACTACCTCAGTTAAAAATAGACACCATCTATTGATCCTCCGGTGTACCAAGAAATCAAAAGTGCACTCTATTAGTATTTTGGTGCACAACGCTGTGCTTATTAAACATTCGAACTACTTAGTTGAGCACACGATTTTAGGTGAAACTTTAAATTACGGACCTTTTTTCCTGTGTTAGAATTTTGACGAGATGAAGCCTATAGCCAGCCGTTGTGGCAGAGCGCTTCAATCTGGAACCGCGCGATCGCTACGGTCGCATGTTCGAATCCTGCCTCGAGCATGGATGTGTGTTATGTCCTTAGATTAGTTAGGTTTAAGTAGGTCTAAGTTCTAGGGGACTGATGACCTCATATGTTAAGTCCCATAATGCTCAAAGCCATTTGAACCATTTGAAAGTCTATATGTTGCCCCAAGCTAAACACGAGTTACCTGTGAAAACTCCATGAAAATTTGTCTAGCAGTTCAGTAGATCAAAGTTTTCTAAGAGACAAACAGACTGACACGATGTTTTGGGTAAGACTTTACATCACAATATCTTTTTTCTTTTCTTTTTTCGTTACCGATTTTGATGAAATAAAGCCTATACGTTGCAGCAAGCTACGCTTACGTTACCTGTGGAAACCCAACGAAAATTCGTCTAGTAGTTTTGGAGATTAGCACATTCAAATAGACAAACAGACAGACACTGTGGTTTTACAGTTTTATTATTAGTATAGAAGATGCAATGTTCTACGCATTATTTGAGTTTTGACTCACTCACGCCATTCTTTGTGGGTGTTGCATATTGCTGACGAGACGGGCGCCAATATTTTCAGTACACTACCCTTTGCAAAAATATACTTTAGTACTAGGGAATAAATTAAGATTGCTAACCACTAGTCTAACCGTAAGTCGACGTACTATCCAGGCCGGCCGCAGTGACCGAGCGGTTCTAGGCGCTTCAGCCTGGAACCGCGTGACCGCTATGTTCGCAGATTCGAATCTTGCCTCGGGCATGGATGTGTGTGATGTCCTTAGGTTAGATAGGTTTAAGTAGTTCTACGTTCTAGGGAACTGATGACCTCAGATGCTGAGTCCCATAGTGCTCAGAGCCATTTGAACCATTTATACTACCCAGCACCTCGTAGGGGCATTAACTGTTGTTGGCCAGTACGATGCCGGTTGCCTGTTAACACAAGCCGAATACAGTTCGATTCAGTTCACGTTCCACTGTACGTAGAGAGACTGTGCTATTCTTTTTCATGGGATGAAAATGAAATCATGTTCTACTGGATATTACGCGGTTCAGTCACATTCCTTTAACCACCGCCACAGTTCGACGTCAACCTGCAATAACTACTCATAAATGGCAGGTGTAAATACTAGCAGTGGAAAATATATACGAGTATATAGCTTCTGAGGGACGCGGAAAACAATGCAGGTGTTGTCATATTGCGGAAACGGAGCGATGTATTTGACGTCCTAGAGGATGGAAGCATTTCCGAAACAACCAAGTCTGGAATCAGTTTTCGTGCCACGGTGTTTAAAGTATACCGTGCATGGCAAAATGGTGTTATCCAAAACCGGCGCCGAGGCAACTACGTTGCACCACGGACCATAGATGTCTGGGGTGAATGACGGATGTGGAGATGAGTACGGGCGTATAGCCGTGTAACTGTTGAGTAACTGACCGCCCAGATGGACCAGGAGGCTATCAACAGTGTCTCTTCAATGATCGTTCAGCGAACGTTGCTGCGTGTGGGCCTCCACAGCAGGCGCTTGCACCGATGTTCACTGTTGTTCATCGACGACGAAGACTGGAATTTGCATCCAAGCACCGCAACTGGGCGTCCAATAAGTGGAAATAGGTGGCCTTTCCAGATGAATCACGTTTCACTCTGCATCTGACAGGTGGCCGTTGGCGTGCACGGTGTGAAATGTCGAAAGCAGACGTCCTGCATCTGTTCTTGTCGGGGGAATGTATTCGTGGCATTCGCTGTGTGATCTCGTCATTCTGGAAGACACAATGGATCAACACAAGTATGCGCCTACCGTTGAGGACCAAGTCCACACCTATATTCAGTTTGTTTTTCCTCGGCGCGATGGCATCTACTAGCAGGACAATACAACGTGTCATTCAGCTCGCAGAGTATGTGCGTGGTTCGAAGAGCTCCAGGTTGTTACCGTGCTCCCCTGGTCACCGAACTCACCAGATTAAAACCCAACCTGTGGGATCGCTTCGAGCGCGCTGTTGGTGCCATGGATTCTTAAAGGAGAAATCTAGTGCAGCTGGCCACACACTATAATCGGAATGGCTCCGCATCCCTGTCGGTACTTGCAGGAAGCCGGCTGCTGTGGTCTCGCGGTTCTAGGCGCTCAGTCCGGAACCGTGTGACTGCTACGGTCGCAGGTTCGAATCCTGCCTCGGGCATGGATGTGTGTGATGTCCTTAGGTTAGTTAGGTTTAAGTAGTTCTAAGTTCTAGGGGACTGATGACCAAGCTGTTTAGTCCCATAGTGCTCAGAGCCATTTGAACCATTTGAACTTGCAGGAACGTTACTGTCTCTCTTCCTGCACGTCTCGCAGCAGTATGCGCTGCAAAAGGTGCTGCTTATTCAATCTTCTGAGAGGTGGTGACATTGATGTGATTGGACAGTGTATCTGGGACACGAATAATAGTTCTACTCGTCATTTTTTCCGTTTTCCGTCGTTCCCTGGTTCCTTCATAATTCGTGGAGGTATGTTCCATCCATGCAACTAAATTGAAGTCGTTTTTTGCCATACGCGTTGCGTTCCTCTTATTTATGAAGCATCTTCAGTGGCCTGTAATACATGTTTCTTTTTATACACATAATAAATGTATTATGTAATAATTACAATATGTTTCTGTGTTATATGATTCATGTTTTTCTCATGTTTTCCAGATTAGAAACAACTTTTGTAGCACAAATTTCGTGAGGTTCAGCTATCGTTTGGTGCTACGATTTCTAGCGTTGTTAGTCCATATGTGTGGTGCTGGAAATGTGTTCATTCGGTCCCCATGCTGCAGCTGGCCGATTTCAGGCGGTTTTCCACCCACATTTATTACGACACATCAGTTTCACTTTTCACTTTGAGATCAACATGTGTGTGTTTATTGTGTGTAATGTTGCCAACTGTCGCTGTGTGTTTGTCTTTCGTCTATTGTTTGTGTTGTGTGAGTGGTTTAATATTCTTCATTTGTTTTGTGTGTGTGTGACTGTACGTGTGTATTTTTTATATGTGAATGTGCCGTTCCTTGCTGGAGCATTTTATTCCCAAAATTTTCCACGCTATCACAAGGAACGACACATTCACACACAACAAAACAGACACACAAAACTAATGAAAAATTTCAAACCATACACACAGCACAAAAAAAGACAAAAGACAAAAATACAGCGACAGTTGGCGACACTGTACACTGTTAACACCACATGTTGGTCACTAAATGAAAAGTGAGGGTGATGGTTGTAATTCGTGTGGATGAAAAAAACCCAGGAAATCGGCCAACTGGAGCATGGGGACGGAATGAACACATCCCCGAGACCTCACATATGGACTAATAACACTCTACATCGTAAGTAACACCAAACGATCACTTAACCCCACGAAATTTGTGCTACAGAAGTTTTCTCTAATCTGAAAAACAAGAGAAAAACATGGCAAAATGTAGCATAGTAGCATATTGTAAATAATACATAATATATTTATTATATGAATTTCAGGCCACTGAAGATGCTACATAAATAAAAGAAGGGAAACGCGTATGGAGGAAAACGAACTGCCTTTCATTTAGTTGCATAGACGAAACATACCTTCATGAATAGCTCGATTGCCAGTAACGGCCCCGGAAGTAAATTTGGATACTCTGTGATTGGGGATGGGGTCTACTTCTCTGGTAACTGTTAAATAATGCAGCTCGTGGGCAGCGTGTGGTAGTAAGGAAATTTCAGGAGTTTGTTATAACCCTTTACCCTGATCAACAAACTTGACATTTTAATGTCCTTGGTTTTAGGATTTAAGAATCCTTCCAAATCCAATCTCGTGCTGTTCTTCTTTTCTGAATCATGTCGAATGGCCCTGTTACTTTGCGTTGGTTGATGTAGTTGTATTTGCACCTTTGTGATAAGTAGATACACAATGGTTCTTCCGCTAAGCCAGGAACAGTCGGAACAACTGGTAAGTGATCGGAAGACAAAGAATTTATTCTTACCTGCCAGTTGCTTATTAGTGGCCTACGTGACAATCCTAAGCTGAGAACTGTCAGTACTATACAACACGACTGGCAAGGAATTTCTATATGTCGATGTTCCTGCAGAACTACAAATGAAGAAATTAAAGACATTCCAAACAATTATATCTATTCTTCATATTAGTAGCTTTACTTCCACCATTACCTCGTCTCCTACCTTCCAGATGCTCTCCTGCGAACCTTTCCAACCTTGCAGGTCCTGAGTTCGAGTCTCGGTCCGGCACACAGTGCTAATTTGCCGAAGTTTCATATCAGCGCACACTCCACTGCAGAGTGAAAATTTCATTCCAGATTTCATACTAAATGCGTGTGATGAAAGAACTGAACTTATAAAGCATATTACGAACCCTTCTCAAGCCTACAGAATTATAACTTCGAGCATCAACAGCATACGCCGTTTACTGGAATTAAATGGCTTGAAAGACTTCCTATATGTGGAATACATTGATATTATTTTACTACAAGAAGTAACCGACACTGCGATACAGGATATATTTGGGTATATCGCTGTGATTAATGCTGGAACTGGGAGTGAACTTGGGACAGCGACACTCTTGAAGGAGGGTATGATAGTCAATCACTTTGAAAAATTCACGAATAGCAGAGGTATCACTTGTACTACCCTGCTCGACCACTACGGCCGCAGGTTCGAATCCTGCCTCGGGCAGGGATGTGTGTGATGTCCTTAGGTTAGTTAGGTTTAAGTAGTTCTAAGTTCTGGGGGACTGATGACCTCAGACGTGAAGTCCCATAGTGCTCAGAGCCATTTGAACCATTTGAAATTGTACTACCTACAACACCTGGATCGTTAATATATATGCTCAATCTGGTGGCAGGAAACAACGCAACAGAGCAAAGTTTTTTTAAATATGAATTTGTCCTCCTCACCAGAGCGCATTACGATAACATCGTTTTAGCGGGCGATTTTCACTGCGACGTACCAAAGATCAAATCCCTAATTATAGACACTCTGCTGAACTAGAATTACTTAATTAAAGAGTTCAGTTTAACTGACATGCGGAAGAGCACAAAATGTGACGCGCCTGATTTTAATTACATCACTAATTGCTGCCTGCCTAGGATACACATATCTAATAACTTAAAAACTAATATCCTGTACACAGAAGTGAAGCCCACCACCTTTACTGACCATGCTGCATTTACACTGATGCGCCAAAGAAACTGTTGTAGGCATGCGTATTCAAATACAGAGTTATGTAAGTAGGCAGAATACGGCGCTGCTGTCGACAAGGACTATATAACACAACAAGTGTCTGGCGCA
Organism: Schistocerca gregaria; assembly: GCF_023897955.1. Taxonomy (NCBI): domain Eukaryota; kingdom Metazoa; phylum Arthropoda; class Insecta; order Orthoptera; family Acrididae; genus Schistocerca; species Schistocerca gregaria. The sequence goes on from NC_064931.1 coordinate 298,957,491, forward strand.
GTCGTTAGATCGGTTCTTGCTGCTACAGTGGCAGGTTATCAAGATTTAAGTGAGTTTGAAGATGGTGTTACAGTCGGCGCACGAGCAATGGGACACAGCATCTCCGAGGTTGCGATGAAGTGGGGATTTTCCCGGTACGACCATTTCACGAGTGTACCGTGAATATCAGAAATCCGTTAAGACATAAAATCTCCGACATCGAATAAGATCCTGCAAGAACGGGACGAACGACGACTGAAGAGAATCGTCCGAGGTGAAGGAAGTGAAGGAAGGGCAACCCTTCCGCAGATTGCTGCAGATTTTAATGCTGGACCATCAACAAGTGTCAGAGTGCGAATCATTCAACGAAACATCATCGATATGGGCTTTCCTAGCCGAAGGCCCACTCATGTACCCTTGATGACAGCATGGCACAAAGCTTTACGCTTCGTCTGGGCACGTCAACATCGACATTGAACTGTTGATGACTGGAAACATGTTGGCTGGTCGGACGAGTCTTATTTCAAATTGCATCGAGCGGATGGACGTGTACGGGTATGGAGACACTCTCATGAATCCATGGACCCTGCATACCAGCAGGATACTGTACAAGCTGTTGGAGGCTCTGTAATGGTGTGGGGCGTGTGCAGTTGGAGTGATTTGGGACCACTGATACGTCTAGATACGACTCTGACCGGTGATACGCACGTAAGCATCCTGTCTGATCACCTGCATCCATTCATGTCCATTGTGCATTCCGACGGACTTGGGCAGTTCTAGCAGGACAATTCAGCATCCCACACTTCCACAAATGCTACAGAGTGGCTCCAGGGGCACTCTTCTGAGTTTAAACATTATTGAGCATATCTGGGATTCATTGCAACGTGCTGTTCAGAAGAGATCTCTACTGCCTCGTACTCTTACGGATTTATGGAGAGCCCTGCAGCATTCATGGTGTCAGTTCCTTCCAGCACTACTTCAAACATTAGTCAAGTCCATGACACGTCGTGTTGCGGCATTCCTGCATGCTCACGGGGCCCTACACGATATTGGGCACGTGTAGCAGTTTCTTTGGCTCTTCAGTGTATATGCACAATTAATATGGGCAAACAGGACACCTCCCGCGCTAGAAGTAACTGGAAGCTAAACTTTGCACACTTGCAAAATGCCGAACGACCCGAGTGTTTCCACAAAACTTGACAGGAATGTGGAAGTTAGTTCACGTCCTACATTGCTTCTCTGACCTGCTGGCTAAAATGCGCAAAACCTCGATTGAAGAAAATATTAATCCACTGTTGTCGGGAAAAAAGATTTCGCTACAGGAAAATAGCCGAGATTTATTTCTAGTGTCTGCAGGACCTGTACAAACTGGACTCACCTGGAAAAAACTTCGATATTACTAAAATACGCGCAAAGAAGAGGGACTTAGAAAAATAAACACATAAATGAAAGGAATTGACGGGACTATTCTCACAACATAGAATGACATAAAAAAAGAAATCTATGGCCACCTTGTCGACCTAATGTCCGGCAGTTCTGATAGTTGCGAAGCACAAGTAGACGTGTTAGAAAATCTTCAAGGCAAACTTAGCATTGCTGCGTCTCGAAGTCTTATAGTAGAGATTGACAATGATTTGGTAACGACAATTGCTCAGAGACCCAGAAACAAAGAGCCGGGCCTGAGGGCCTCCCAGCAGAGCTTTACCAGGTTTTCCAGGCGCAAATGAAATCGAAATTGCTCCTCGTATCTATGAATTAATGGACTCTGACAGTGAAATCTCAAAGGAATTTATAGAATTTACTGTAATGCTAATTCCGAAATACCCACACAGCGAGTCAATTAAATACCTAAGGCCAATTACTCCCCTGGATAGTGATTACAAAACTTGGGCGAGCTTTCCTGCCCGAAGACAGAAAATGATGATTTATGGCCCATATCAAACTAGTATTGATAAAGACTGTGTGAAAATGTAGGGACATAGTAGCGACGGTAGATGTTCTCAGACTTTCGTGCGCTGTAATGACGTTTGATTTCTAGAAGGCTTTCGATAGGGTGAGCCACCAGCACCTTCTCAATGTTTTCTCAGTTATTGAAGAACAGCACATTTAAATAATGATTAATGGTCAGCGAACTAGGCAACTTGCGTTCACGAGTTCGGTGAGACAAGGTCGTCCTGTGTCGATGGCCTTGTTTGCCATTGTCATTGATCCCCTGCTAGCCAGTCTGCATAAACAGCTACGAGGGCTGTGCATACACGGCCAGAATATAATGATGTGGGTCTTGTGACCATCGGTGAAAGTGACGTGGAGAAGACATTGCATGTCATTAGCAAATGCTAACTTGTATTATGTGTGAAGCTAAGCAAAACTAAATCGCGTACCATGAATACAGGGCGCGGAATATCCTTGCAAAGCACGGAAGAACTAAATGTGATCACCCACATGCAAATTCTAGGTATCGAAAACAAGTCTGATATGAAGCATACTATAGCTGCAAACTCTAGGAAATTCCCTGCAACCGTGCGAACCAGCGTCAAAACGTAGCGCGAGAGTACTTGACGACATGCAACATGTATTACACGTACCACCTGACACAGCAGCAAGATTTCTCTCAGCTTTGGGTCATTTTATAACTCGTGTTAAAATTTTCGAAGTAAAGTTTGACGCTTTGATCCTCTCAGTTGAAAACGGGGGACTAAATCTAAGTGACATTGGAAGAAATCTCAACTAGCGCTAGAAAATATCGTGAAGTCAAATTAAAAAGAGAGCAAATTGACGCACTATTGAGCAACTACTTCTGCTGTGACACAACAGCGAAGAGAAAGCCGTCTCAACATGGCTGTGGTACACTGGAAGAAGTACTCATAGATTTAACAAAACAAAGGAAGTGTTAAAAGTGATACTACTGCCTAACGGATATAATAAAAGTAAATACTTGATCAAGCAGGAATTTACTGAAATGTTCAGAAAGCAAGAGGTACTCTATGTTGCTACTGTGCTATTTTTTTCAAGAAAACAGTAGTGAAGAAACAGGCAGAAGAAATCAGGAAATGAAAAATTTTATAATTCTGATATAATACTGTCACTTTAAGTCAATGTAAACTTCAAGAAAAATAATGAGACGGATTAAATATGGCACCTAGGAAATGGAGGTGCGACTGAAGGCATATAAGCCTCTGAAATGGGAATGCTAACCCTTTGGAAAAAAGAGTTGCAATGCTGGATGGACAGATGGAGAGATTTTTATCGATCGGCGATCGTTTCCCAAGGAAGAACTTAAATGGCTTTGATGCACAATCGAGTGACACACTGAAGATCATTATTTATTAAGAAGGTATTCAGATAACACGTCATTTATTTGTTAATTGCATTCACATTCACTCCACAGAACCCCTGTTACACTTTCTCGAGAACAGGGAATCTTCGTGCTGAGCGTGTTGGTGGCAGGAGGAATGTAAGAACACTGAGTATAAGGATCCCGTGACACAGGCGTGTAATTACGCACTTCAAACCAGCAAACACGCTATGACCAGCACTTGGGCAGAGGTCACGTAACCACTGGAGGATACTGGAGGCGTAAAGCTTACTCGTACACTACTTTCGCTATGTACAGCAGTTGGCATATGCGATTTTGGCCTTCCTGTAGAAATTATGCAATGATTTCTTCATAAAGATGTTAATTATGCCATCTTCGACGTACGTGTGATCACCAAGGGGAGGAGGGGGGGGGGGGGGCGACTTGGATACTACTTCAAACTTCCCGTGTGCCAAACCGGGGCTTGAACCTGGGACCTTTATCTTTCGTGGCTACGTGCTGTACTGACATTTATCCAGACATGACTCACGACATACCCTCACAGTTTTATTTCCGACCGTGCCTCATCTCATATTTTACAAACTTCACAGAAATTTTCTTCCGTAATTTGTGGAACTGGAGCCCCTGGTACAAATAAGAACTCGCGAAAATGAAAGTGTGAGGGTGGGTCGTCAGTCGTGTTTGGGTAGCTCAGTTGGCAGAACACTTTCACATTAAAGGTAGGGGTACCAAGTTTAATCTGCCAGGAAATTTCAAATCAGTGCACACTCTACTGTAGAGTGAAAATTAGTTCTGGAAGCATGCTAGTTATTATAACAGTCAGCGAGTTGTAATGGTTGGTAAGTATCTTTTAGGGCCTCGAGTACTATCAGTACGCTTAACTGAATCAGCTTACTATCACTTCTTGTATTCTTCACGGAATATGGTACGACCTGCTGTGCACATCACAAGAGTCTCAGCATATTTCAGTGGTGCATGGTATTACGTATCATATAATATGAAGATAAAATAAGGTAGATACAAAGCACTGGAGAATCTATTCTATCGAGGTAGAGAAGTGGTTTGGAGACTTCCACAGAGGAAATGAGAGGCGTTGGTCGGCAGGCTGGGTGGGATCGCCGCTCACTTTCAGATCTGTAATGTACCGTAGTGAAGCTGAGACTTACTGGCACCAAACAGGATCACCCAGGCGTGGGAAACAGTGGATTACAATGACCTGAGTGGCCTGTCTGTGAGGACGAGGCTACACACAAAAGTAGTGTTGTGACTAATTAAATTGATGAAAGACAAGAGAGGAAAGACATAGAACAGTTCAGACATGTTGAACTCAGAAGATACCACAAGTATCTTAGTTTAATCGCGAAACTCGTAACAATTAACGAAGTAATGATAGATCATTAACAGGGAGGAATGAATCCTCCTAATTGGTCAGGTTGTGCAGCTTTCTTGGCGGAGGAGAAGAGCAGCTTCGAACGGTAGGAGCGCCCACTTGGCTACCTGATCTGGAAGAAGAAGAAGAGAATGTTTTTCATAATGACGGAAAAAGTGTTAGTTATAGGTTCTGAATTCTGGCAATCAAAGCTGAAGAATTTGAAATTTTGACCTGCGGTTCCAATGATATTCTTACCACATTAATACTAGTAACAGTTAGCTAAATGGACTAACATTAATTCACTTGGAGGGCGTTTCTGCACCATGCGTTATTATTAATTTCATTGTGGCTCACTGTATCCAAAAATTACTTCATAAACATCAATAGCATAAATGTAACTTTCTTTATCAAGTGATGTTCTTATTCTAACCTAAAATGAATGGTTGAATTATGACTGCAGCAGTTTCTACCATTGCACCTCATTCCCGATTATTTTCTAACAGCCGACTTTGGGGTCATTGGAGAGCTCGAACAGGATCTACTGCATGCCTAACTATTCTGCTTCATTTAATGCCTCCTAATTTTTTTTGACCTATCAGCAGTGTCGTGTTCCACTCTTCATTATGTAATAAAATCGAGCTTAATCCAATTGTGCTTAATAAATTTGTACAGTCATTGCTGCGTCACTATCAGGCGTATTAATCACCAGTAAACCCATACTACTTGTACAACTATTGTAAATTTATTCAAACATGCACTTAATGATATCTAATTTGTGCAGAAATCCTCCTATTCATTCTCAGGAACGTATGGATATCTCAAGCAAATAACTCTAAAATTTCGTATTAGACGGAGTATTGGATTACTAGAGCGCCTCGTTTCGAAATCTACAAGAGTGACTTGCGATCAGCACTGTATCGTGGGTTGTTTCTCTACCCGTCATGTCACAATCACCAAGTCTGTAGATTTGGTGGTTGTTGTGGACGAAGAAATGCGAGGGGCTCTGCCTGTCATCGTTTTCTCTATCATCAGGATAAAATTATCTCACCCGACATTCTTCAGCTCCCTGGACAATGCAGACACTGGACAACTTCTCGTACAGAAGGAATTAGACTGCCACATCCAATACTTGATTAATGTAGGAAATACAGGGAACCTACAGCCCAGCAGCAGAGAGCTACAATTAGGTCTTGATAACACATACAAATGAGAGGCAGGCTCGTCACCAAAAAAAGGAACCTACCAGTCGATAAATTTTGACTACACGGTGATCTGAAGTCTTGCTACAGGCTAACCAAAAGTACGTGAAAGTACGTAGAAACACATGAGAAGTAATGATAACTAGTGCAATGCTTGCAGACAGTACTGATCGGAATACCAGAGATGAATTTAGGAATTTGGAATCACGGGCAAAACTAATGAGCCATAAATAGACACGAGATGCGAGAATGCAAACAGGGGCAGCGCGACAAAGTCACCACTCTAACATTGGTGGAGCCTTAATGCTGATTTCTCATGGTGCAAATCGAGTATTTGCATTTCAATCACAGTGGAGTTGCTAAAAGCATTCTACCGCCAATGTTTGACAAAAGTTGAACGTAACAGTGCATGTTTTCTTCCAGGCTGATGGAACCAACAAATGTGACACAAAATTGGTGGTAACTACCGCACTAATATTAGCGACGAAGTGATACCTACCAAGAATGGCAGCAAACAGAGAATGAGAGGGCGCCTCTCAGAAGTTCTGCTACATCGGACACTGCAAAACTGTGGGCTTCCTCCGATAGACAAAAGGTTCGTGTAGTCAACATGACTGGGGCGGAAGTGTACTGAATCTTACTGCCGAGCAGCATTTTGGCCTCCCCGGCATGCAGGTTGATGGTCGTGGGATGGCGCCAGTTATCTGACTGCAGAATGTATCAGTCTGCCTCAATGCCGCTGTTGCCTTAGCATAAATTTGAAACTAACGACCACTGTAAAATGTGCAGATATACGCCATCTTGAGTATTTTATGAATTAAATGACTGGTGATCAGGTAAATCGCTCTGTCCCCACTGTGTTTGCTTGGAAAAATTACTTTTAATATATAGAGTGCTGTTTTTCCGGGGGCAACCTGGGGGATGCGTACCCCTAAACTTTTTCGTCGACAAAGTAATTTTTTTACGATGTTGAGAACTTGGAAGAGTGCCAAAGATTTATTTCACGGACGTAAATTTTTCATTTTATTTTTTCGTGTTGGTAACTGCAATACGAACGATACCACTGCAGTTTTTGTTGGTAAAATCGATGTCATTGACTGTTTCAAGCATTTCGAAGCTGCGGCCACCGTTCTCGACGATTGAATCGCTGGCAACCAGTTCGACAAGCGTGTAGTGCCTTCGCCCGCTAATAGTGGGCGACGGTAGTGCTAAAAGGATATGCGTAGGCTCAAATCGCATGCTTCATTTGAGGTGATGTAAACTCAAGTGTTCGATACCACTTTGTGTGTTTGTCGGTATCGCCTGCTTCATTTGAGCTGTATAGTCAACTGAAGAGTGCGATACTTTTTTTTTTTTTTGTAGTTCGACACATTGTTGACGTCATGGCTAAAAGCAGACGGGTGATATCCCATGCTTCAGTTATAACTAATCTTCGTTGCATTATATCCCATGTCGGAGTACCCTCAAACATTTTTTTTAGAAAGAATGCACTGAATACATAAATAAGCAGATTAAAATAAATCAATGTTTTAATTAATTGGTGTGCAGCCTTGTGCCCCCTACCAGTGAACTCTTAACTGCATAAGAAATCTGCATCTGTGAAACGAGCTCGTAACTGTTGTTTTGCTCTCTCTCTCTCTCTCTCTCTCTCTCTCTCTCTGTAACGGGCGTGGGCTGGACAGTTGCTGAGACTTCGCCAAGTCTTCTAAATGTCTTCAAAAAGTCGATGTGTTACAACCTGCTCCCTCCAAGGATTCCAAATGGAAGGTTAGCTACCCTTGCAGCAAATAAAATTCCCTACTATCTATCAGACACAAACTGAAACCAAGTAACTAAAAATAGACACTAAACATATGCAAGCAAGAAACGAGTACTCAAAAATATTTTACCGAAACCAAAACGAAATATCCCTACAAGACTGGCTCAGTACAAAAGGCAGAAGATAAAAAGAACTAGCCTAAATATTGCTTCTGTTCAGTTTACGCATATATATATATATATATATATATATATATATATATATATATATATATATAAAAGAAATCACAACATCAAAAAATAATTAACTACCAGAATATTGAATGCAACCAGTTTGTGGGATGGAGATCCATGACTGTTGCACCTGATTGATCAATACAGGGACGTCTAACGTGGGTTGTGGATGATCCTGAAGTCGTCGTGCGATGGTGTGAGCGGCAGCAAGCGGACGATAAATGATTAATGCGGTGGATGTTCACGGACGATGGCATATTCATATGAGTGGCCGTGTCAACACGCATTACTTCATCATCTGGGACACCGGAAGTTCATATGTCTCATAAGAATTCGAAGAACCAGCCCGAAAGTGAAACACACACACACACACACACACACACACACACAGAGAGAGAGAGAGAGAGAGAGAGAGAGAGAGAGAGGGAGAAAACTACACTGACGGAAAACAATTGCAACATCAAGAGGAAGTTGTGCGACATAAATGAAAGTTGGTAGGCGCGTTTCTACACATGTAATGAAGGCCTAATTTCCTTACGGTCTGGAGGTAGTATTGGGGTTGTGTTTGCTTAATATCTAAGTTTGTAAAATGTTGTACAGACATTGGCAGGTCCACTAGGTGAACAAAATGTGAAGAGCGAGAGAGACCTCTGTCAATGTCAAGCTGCTGAAATGTCTGAGAAGAATGTGAATTAGAGAGAGAGTACTAAAGTACTAGCACGTGTCCCCGAATTGTCTGGGTAGCTAGTGGAAGTGGAAACAGTAAGAGGGCTGCTCCTCTGACGATGAATGAACCCTTCAGGCGACTGCCGTGCATGACTGGGTGTAGCCGGCACACTACCGAACACCCCCTACCCCCAAACACAAATACTTGACGAAGGTAGAGCTGATCAAGGGAATGATCTGTGATTCTGAAGTCCCCCAATTAACAGGCTTATTCTAGTTTATTTAGTTAACCTATAGACTGCAAACGCCCACACACGCACATTTCTGACACAGACTAAGAGGAACCCTCAGAAAGAGTTTGTTCTCTGCATGATAGCAGCAATATGTATGAAAAAAGTTACTGGCAGTCAGTGTGACTTCAGAAAGAAGTAGTGGCAGCTAAGATCATAAGGAATGGTACAAAAAGGAATATATATACAGGGTGGTCCAGCTGAGATGTCAGAAGAGTTAAACGCTATATTACAAGAAACTATGCTAACTTATAGCTTTTTAACGGTCCATACATGTGTAGGAGAGTGTGGAGTTTGTGTCTGAAGTTTGTACCAGACCACATTAGCACATGTCCACCATAGCATATATCACACCTCGCGTCCATGTTGCGCCACGTGGTGCGCGGTATTTCAACAGTGATTTGCTGAAAGGCCTCTGTAACCTGTCTCCATAGTCATTGTGCATACACTGTTTATTTGACATAGCCCCACAGAAAATAATCTATAGGCGTTAGTTCGGGGCTATTAGGAGGCCATGGAATAAATAGGTCCACCACAGCCGTACCACCGATAGTTGAATATCTGGTTTAATTGTTCCCGCACTATGAGAGCCCAGTGCGGTAGTTCACCGTGCTGTTGACAGATAATGAGGTCCACTATCTCGTCTTGCTGTAAATGATGACACAATACTGCTATATCATTTCAAGGTAACTGACGGAACGAACAGTCTCCTCCACAAAAAAAGTGTAGGCCGAAGACTTTTTAATTGCTCAGTCCGCACAACACATTCACTTTAGGGCTGGTTCTTCGAATTCTTATGAGACATATGAACTTCCGGTGTCCCAGATGATGAAGTAATGCGTGTTGACACGGCCACTCATATGAATATGCCATCGTCCGTGAACATCCACCGCATTAATCATTTATCGTCCGCTTGCTGCTGCTCACATATCATCATAAAAATTGCAGTCGGTTCCGAAATTCAGCTGTGTCACTGCTTACGTGTGCTGAATACGGTATCGATACATGTTAAAGTGCCGTCTAACAATCCTCTGACATGTTGTGTATGGTGTATTCAGCTATGCTGATAAACGGCAGAGTGACTTCCGTGGACTCCGAGTCATAGCTTCTCGAATATCTTCCTCCTTGTTTCTACCACCTTGCCTTCCGCCTGTGTGAGGAATCTGCAATCTATTTTCCAAGAACATGTTTAATCATTTAACAACGTATCGACGGGATCGGACATACTTAACACTGTACCGGCGTTTGAAAGCTCGCTGGGTCTCTATCACAATTGAAAATTTCGCATATCATACGACACACTGATCTAGTTGTCATCGCGAAACGACTATTTTGACTTAACTATCGAGAAACACTGGGCACGATAATTTGTGCCACCTCTGCACAATGTTTTTCTGACATTTTGTGTCTGTGCTGTGAATTACTCGCTGTTGGCTCGCCTCCCAGAGCACGGTCCGTCATTATTAACGTCCATCATCTTCACACACGTTATAGAAAAATTGCTCAAAGATATATACATAATGTGTTACACTTCCCTGACATCTCAAAGAGATCATCTTGTGCATACACTGACGGAAAAAAGTCGCAGCACCAAGAAGGAGGTGTGCGACATAAATGAAGTTTGGTACAAGTGTTTTTGAATCAGAAAGATGATGTCTTTTCCAATTTCGCGCCATCGCATAAGTGTTTCGCTAGTAGCGTGACTTTGAGGATGCAAATCGGGTTTGCTTTACTTGATGTTAGTCGAGAATGCCTTTAAGGCGACAAAGACGCCATTATCAACACCTTGCTGAGTTTGAACGAGGTCGTGTAACAGACCTACGAGAAACTGGTTGCTCTTTCTGCGATATTGTAGGAAGTCTTGGCAGGAATATAGGCACTGTACAGTGGTGGTCCCGAGAATGTACTGTCCCAAGACGACCGGACGACGACATCTGCACGACTGAGCAGCAAGACCATTGTGCTCGGTGCATGGCTCTGGCGCATCGTACGGCATCTGCAGCAGTTATTTGAGCAACAGTTGGCACCGCAGTGACACAACAGTTACGTCAAAGATAGCTCCTCACCAGACGCCCTGTAACGTACATTCCACTGGCCCCAAAATGCCGCCATTTGCCACTTCATTGGTGTCAAGCGAGAGCTCATCGGAGGGCAGGTTGGAGATATTTAGTGTTTTCTGATGAAAGCTGGTGCCAGTGATAGTCGTGTGTTATTTAGAAGGAGGCTAGTTGAGGACCTGCAGCCAACCTGTATGCGTGCTAGGTACACTGCACATACGCCAGGAGTTACCGCGTGGGGTGCGATTTCTTATGATAGCAGCAGCACGCTGGTGGTTATCCCAAGCACCCTAACTAAAAATTTGTATGTCAGTCTGGTGATTCGACCTGCTGTGATGTCACTCATGAACAGCATTCCCGGGGATATTTTCCAACGGGATAGCTGTCGCCCACATGCCGCCGATGTAACCCAACGTGCTCTACAGAGTGGGGATGTACTGCCTTGGCCTGCTCGCTCAACAGATCTGTGTCCAATCGAACACATAATGGACATCATCGCACGACGACTTCAGGATCATCCACAACCCACGTTAGACGTCCCTGTATTGATTAATCAGGTGCAACAGTCATGGATCTCCATCCCACAAACTGGTTGCATTCAATTGTGTATTAAACCGGGGACGTAGAAACGACGGAAAGGCTTCGTCCCGCCTTAACCCTCAGTGGTTCACAACCCCACAACAGGCCTCAGCAGTCCACCGCCCCCCCCCCCTCCCCAACCCCCACCACCGCACCACACCGAACCCAGGGTTATTGTGCGGTTCAGCCCGTATTTGCAAATCAGTTTTATGTATGAAACGACGACGGGCGAATAGGTTATGTTGATACAGAGTAACTTTTCCCCTGATTTTGAAAGACGATACATAGTTGCATTTAATCGTGACTAATCATCGGCGATTTCCATTAATACAATGGGTCTGTATGACCTTGAATGCCTTCAAACGCGAGATGAAGTTGGCTGTCACAATACACCAATGTCTGGCAGCTTAATATCCCGGAGTGGCCTGTCCAGAACTTTTACACAAGACACAATAAGGTTAGTCATAAAACGGAGAGGCACTTTAGGCTGTCGACTGTTTCCTTTTGGAGCAGAGGTTTTAAACAACACCCAAGGCATTCAGTGACCGCTCGCTTTTATACAACCGGGGGAAAGTCATCACTTACTTCCGCGATAGGCAGTGAGGCTCGTGCGTATTCCTTCAGAGTCTTCAGAAGTTTTTAGATTCAGATAGATTTGAAAATGTGAAATTAATAGCATCTGCTGTATATCATTTACGCTTAACAACAAATTTATACCACTACAGCCACTGCCAATAATAATAACAAAATTAATAATAATAATAATATGATGCATAACTTACCTGACAAAAGAAAGAATTGTTTTCGTGGAATTTTGTTGCTTTGTACATAATTAAGTACTGTTCAGGACAATAACGAAATAATGTGTAAGCTTTCACAACTCTCGATTTCGCATTTTGGCGTAAGTTGGAGTTTTCGTGCTTTTCCACTTTTTCGGACAAATTTACAAGATCCCTAAGAGATGTATTAGTTCACGAATTTACTTCCAGGCTGAAAATCAGATATTCTTATGCTGAACCAAACAACTACTTGTGCTAACTCTACACTTCCTTGTTAAATGTTCGCCTGTAGTCACGCTTATTTAATTTCGTCACTCTCTCAGTCAAAGGATCTTTTCTCTGAGGACTTGTTCCTTCACTGCTGACTTTTTCTGGCAATTTACTTTTCTACTCCCAGAATGATATTTTCACTCTACAGTGGATTGTGCACTGATACGAAACTATCTGGCAGATTAAAGCAGTGTGGCAGACCGAGACTCTGGACCTTTCCCTTCCGTGGACAAGTGCTCTTCCGACTGAACTTTTCTGTCAGCATTTAAAATAGATTCAACATAGTGTTTACACTGCACACGAAAGCCGATTCCCGCACAGTAAACAACCAGCAGACACAAAGTGCCGTTTTTGGAAATGTCTACTAAAACGTTCACTTGACTAGAATGCAGATGATGTGCTGAAATCCATAAGGACCTAAAGCACGCCGCCGTCGAGCCAACATTTAAATGAATATCAGAGAAACCAGTGATACAGCTTTTCATGAATTATCGTATATGCAGTGTGGGCCTACAGCACACATAAACCTGACTAACCATAAGATCAACAGATTTCGGAAGCATGAATAAATGCTGCAATCTCACAACTGACGGTGATTTTCCTTAGGCCCTTATGGTTCTCAGCGCCTCAAATGGATTACTGTATGATAAAATTCATAACTTAATATACTATAACTCATACAGAAACCTACAAAATATATATGAAGATGGTATCTGTTCTTTCGGACATGTGCGAAAGAACAGATACCATCTTCATATATAAAGGCTCACCAACCATTTGACCATCTCCTTCTGTGCTGATGCACAAACAGTGCCCGATCTCTTAAGGGAAGCCGTGAGTAATGAGTATAATGGGCAGGGGCACTATGAATATAGTGCGGGACCATAAGTTGCGAATGTGGGTCCCACGGAAGGCGTGCCGGAGATAAGTCCCTGCAGTCGCACTATCCTCTGTGTCGTCGGTGGCAAAGATGGATAGAACGTCTGCCATGTAAACAGGCGAGCCCGGGTTCGAGTACCGGCCGGGGCAACCATTTTCAACTGTCCCCGTTACTTATATCAACGCCTGTATGCAGCTAAGGGTATTCATTTCACTGTAAACCCACAAAATAGGTTTACTGTCAGTAGAAATTTAACATATACTGACTTCCGATCTAATTTTACTACAGTATGTAGTGAGTGAATTAGCATTTCTGAGGAGTGTGCTATCATCTAGCAGAGTATTAGCGGTGCTGTTAGGGTACGTTTTGGCACTCTCGATGTTATTTTCTTTTCTGCTAAGCATTTTCCGCTTGTGTACCGTACTAGGCTCTATTATTCAAAAATTTTGCAATCAAATCATATACTTAAGAAGATACTTCGTACGATCATATCCTGATTATCAATTGGCGATGTGGCACAAATCGAACACCTTAAGGAATTCTGGGAGTGTGGAATACACTTGTTCACGTATATCGACTCTTTTCAAGATATTAGCGTGACCAGAGCGAGTTGTGTTTCATGTGTTTCATACGAGTCCTCAAAATGTTCAAATGTATGTGAAATCTTATGGGACTTAACTGCTAAGGTCATCAGTCCCTAAGCTTACAAACTACTTTTATTAATTTTTTTATTTTATTTTATTAGTCTTTAGATCTCATTTTGCTCTATATTGGTCGATGAATTTATTCGTGGTGGACGTCCGATGACAGCCGTTGAGGATCTTTGTTGATACGTTCACTTAGTTTTTTATTACAGAGGGTAGCTAACCCTCTGACCGAGCACGCTGAGCTACCGTGCTGGTAGCTACTTAATCTAAATTATCCTAAGGACAAACACACACACCCATGCCCGAGGAAGGATTCGAACCTCCGCCTGGACTAGTCGCACAGTCCATGACCGCACCGCGCCCCAGACCGTTCGGCTAGTCCCGCGCGGCATACGAGTGCTGTTTCCTTGAAAGGTGCATCTGTTGCTCCAAAAAGCCAACTTAATCTGATGAGAATTTTTGTAAGAGCTTTAAATGTAAGTTGTTCTGCATCCAATAACTTGCGTCAAAAATTCCCCATGCAAAGCAGATATAGTATATAGAATTCTGTCACCTTCGGTGATTATTTGTGGATGGTGAAACGGACCCTCCTGTAACAGAGGTGTGTAACAAGAGATGCTCTTGACATATAGAATATTTTTTCCGTCTTTTTGGCTCAGATGGCTGTGAGCACTATGGGACTTAACATCTGAGGTCATGAGTCCCCTCTAACTTAGAACTACTTAAACCTAATTAACCTAAGGACATCACACACATCCATGCCCGAGGCAGGATTCGAACCTGCGACCGTAGCGGTCGCCCGGTTCCAGACTGAAGCACCTAGAACCGATCGGCCACACCGGCCGGCTGTCAGCAGAGAAGCAGTAACAGTAGACGGGGTCGGTCAGCAGAGCTCAGTGTTTTTGAACGTGAGGTGCTTATTGGACGCCATCTAACAAATCCATCAAGTACGTTTCGACCCTTTCAAAACTGCCCAAGTCGATTGCCGGTAAGGCAATTTTGAAGTTAAAACGCGAAGGAACTACAGCTAATCCACTATCAGGCAGACCTCACGTACTTACGGACAGTGACTATCGAACATTCCGGAGAGTGGTTGTAAAAAGCCATATAAAGTCGTTGGGAGAAATCACTCTTGAGTTCCAAAATGATACAAGCACTCCGGCCAGAGCAATGTTTGAGCATAGGGGGTAAAAAATAATGAGATGCAACAGTAGAGCAGATACTCGTAAGTCACATACTTCTGTTGTCAATGCCAAGCGAAACTTGAGATGGTGCAGAGAGCGACGTCCTGGACCGTGGATGTCTGGAAACGGGTGATCTGGAGTGATGAGACATGCTATAACCTGTGGCAGTCCGGTGCAAGGGTTTGAGTTTGGAATATGTATGGAGAACTAAAAAGTAGATATCTTCGGTGTATAGAAGCACCTTAAATCAGTGTATGCTGATACAGTAGCTCCATACTTAGCAATCAGACAGAACCACTCGCTCGAGGAAAGATCCGTAGCTAAAGACTGGAATGTTGCACAAGTCACCCAACAAAGAAAACGGGAGTATCCGCTGAATTACAGAGCCATATCGCTAAAACCGACTTGCAGTAGTATTTTGGAACTTATTCTGTGCTCGAACACAATGAACTGTCCAGAAGAAAACGCAACTCAAATCGCTTGATACGGGCAAGTCTTCAGGTCCAGATTGTATACCGATTAGGTTCCTTTCAGATAACGCTGATACAATAGCTTCCTACTTAGCAATCATATACAACCGCTCGCTCACCGATAGATCTGTACCTACAGATTGGAAAATTGCGCAGGTCGCACCAGTGTTTAAGAAGGGTAGTAGGAGAAATACATCAAACTACAGACCTATATCATTGACGTCGGTTTGCAGTAGGGTTCTGGAGCATATACTGTATTGAAACATTATGAATCACCTCGAAGGGAACGATCTATTGATACGTAATCAGCATGGTTTCAGAAAACATCGTTCTTGTGCCACGCAGCTAGCTCTTTATTCGCACGAAGTAATGGCCGCTATCGACAGGGGATCTCAGGTTGATTCCGTATTTCCAGATTTCCGGAATGCTTTTGACACCGTTCCTCACAAGCGACTTCGAATCAAGCTGCGTGCCTATAGGGTATCGTCTCAGTTGTGCGACTGGATTCGTGATTTCCTGTCAGGAAGGTCGCAGCTCGTAGTAACAGACGGCGAATCATATAGTAAAAGTGAAGTGATATCAGGTGGACAGTCTAAGCAGTTCTCTTAGGTTGTTCGCAGATGATGCTGTAATTTACCGTCTAGTAAGGTCATCCGAAGACCAGTATCAGTTGCAAAGCGATTTAGAAAAGATTGCTGTATGGTGTGGCAGGTGGCAGATCACGCTAAATAACGAAAAGTGTGAGGTGATCCACGTGAGTTCCAAAAGAAATCCGTTGGAATTCGATTACTCGATAAATAGTACAATTCTCAAGGCCCTCAATTCAACTACGTACCTGGGTGTTAAAATTACGAACAACTTCAGTTGGAAAGACCATATAGATAATATTGTGGGGAAGGGGAGCCAAAGGTTGCGTTTCATTGGCATGACACTTAGAAGATGCAACAAGTCCACTAAAGAGACAGCTTACACTACACTCGTTCGTCCTCTGTTAGAACATTGCTGCGCGGTGTGGGATCCTTACCAGTTGGGATTGACGGAGGACATCGAAAGGGTGCAAAAAGGGCAGCTTGTTTTGTATTATCACGTAATAGGGGAGAGGCTGTGGCAGATATGATACGCGAGTTGGGATGGAAGTCATTAAAGCAAAGACATTTTTCGTCGCGGCGAGATCTATTTACGAAATTTTAGTCACCAGCTTTCTCTTCCGAATGCAAAAATATTTTGTTGAGCTCAACCTACATAGGTAGGAATGATCATCAAAATAAAATAAGAGAAATCAGAGCTCGAACAGAAAGGTTAAGGTGTTCGTTTTCCCGCGCGCTGTTAGAGAGTGGAATGGTAGAGAGATAGAATGATCGTGGTTCGATGAACCCTCTGCCAGGCACTTAAATGTGAATTGCAGAGTAGTCATGTAGATGCAGATGTAGCAGGCAACATGGATTCAGAAAATGTCGTTCTTGTGAAATTCTCACGAAGTAACGAGTGCTATCGACCGGGGTTGTCAAACTGATTCCATATTTTAAATTCCCCAAAAGACTTTTACACCGTTCCTCACAAGCGACTTCTAACCAAATTGCGTACCTGTGGAGTATCGTTTCAGCTGTGCGACTGGTTTCGTGATTTCCTGTTTGAAAGATCACAGATAGTAGTAGCTGACGCAAAGTCATCGAGTAAAACGGAAATGATATCTGGGGTCACACAAGGAAGTGTTAAGGCTCGCTGCTGTTCCTGATATACATAAACGAAGCAGGAGACTATCTAAGCGGTCGTCTTAGGTTGTTTGCAAATGATGCTGTCGTTTTTCGTCTAGTAAAGTCATGAGAACATCAAAACAAATTGCAAAACTATTTAGAAAAGATATGTTTATGGTGCGAAAGTTGGCAATTGACCACAAATAATGAAATGTGGGA
Source organism: Schistocerca gregaria (assembly GCF_023897955.1). Classification (NCBI taxonomy): domain Eukaryota; kingdom Metazoa; phylum Arthropoda; class Insecta; order Orthoptera; family Acrididae; genus Schistocerca; species Schistocerca gregaria. The sequence continues at coordinate 298,975,084 of NC_064931.1, forward strand.
GGTCATCCACATGAGTGCTAAACGTAATCCGCTCAATTTCGGTTACACGACAAATGGTACAAATCTAAAGGCTGTGAATTAAATTAAATATTTAGGTATTACAATTACGAATAACTGAAACTGGAACGATCACATAGATAATGCTGTGAGAAAACAAACAAAAGACTGTGATTTGTTGGCAGGGCACTTAGAAAATGCAACAGGGCTACTGAAGAGACTGCTTACACTACGCTTTCCGCCTTCTTCTAGAGTATTAGTGTGCGGTGAGAAATCCGCATCAGTTAGGTTGGACAGAGGACATCGAAAACAGAGAAGGGTAACTGATTTTGTACTGTCGCGAAACATGCGAGAGAGTGCTACGGATATAATACGCGGATTGGGGTGGCGATCATTAAAACAAATGTGTTTTTCGTCGCGGCATGGTCTTCTCATGAAATTTCAGTCACCAACGTCCTCCTCAGAGTGCGAAAATGTTTTGTTGGAGCCCACATACACGGCTATAAATAATCATCGTGACAAAATAAGAAAAATCGAAGTTCAAACGGAAAGATTTAAGTGTTCGTTTTGCCCGAAAATAACTTGAAGGTGGTTCAGTGAACCCTCTGCCAGCCACTCAATTCTGAATTTTTGAGTAATCATGTAGGTACAGCTGTAGACCTGCTACCACGTGTAGTGCCCAGAGTGAAGTAGCGAGGAGATGGAGTTACGGCATGGGGGTGTTTTTTTCATGGTTGGGGTATGGTTTCCTTGGTGCGCTTTACAAAACGCTAAACGTGGAAGCACGTGAACGCATTTACAGCCCTGTGTGCTGCTTAAAGTAGAGGAACATTTCGAAGACGAAGGTTCTTTGTCTCATCATGACAGAGCACCCTGGCATAAAGCAGCGTCTGTGAGACGATAAGATTCCTGAAAAGGACAGATCCACCCAGAGCCCCGACCCGAACCCAGTGGGACACTTTTGTGAAGACTTAGAACGTCGACTCGCTCCAGACCCTAGCGTCCAAAATCACTACCTTCTATGATTTCGGATCCTGAGGCAGGGGTGCGTTCCTTCGCAAACATTGAGACATCTTATTAAAAATGTCCCCAGCAGAGTCCAAAATTGGCTCTGAGCACTATGAGACTTAACATCTGAGGTCATCAGTTCCCTAGAACTTAGAACTACTTTAACCTAACTAATCTAAGGACACCACACACATCCATGCCCGAGGCAGGATTCGAGCCTGTGACCGTAGCGGTCGCGCGGTTCCAGACTGTAGAACCGCTCGACCACCCTGGCCGGCCAGGAGAGCTCAAGGTGCCATAAATGCGAAGGGTGTACTTATCGCTATCTTAATTCAACTAATAGATGTTCGGATATTTTTGATAAGATGGTGTATTAATCACCCCCTTAAAACAGCACACTTCTCGGTTTGATGCACTTTAGATGGCATAAGACGGGTACTAGATAATCACATGATCCTCCACCACAGACTTAAGCCATGCCAGTGGAGTGATGTATATGTGCCAGTGGACTCACTGTGGTAAGATGGGTCGACGTAGAGAGCCGACCTGTCGTGTTTGGATTTGCTCTTGACCACACCCCGAACGAAGCTGTTCCTTTTGTTTGTGGAACAACGGTCACTTACCAAACTGTCTGCAAGGAATGCTGCACCTCTCGCAACCACGTGACCGACGTGGACTAGACTTTTGTGGTATTCTTTGTCAATGACAGTCGGCTTGAATTTGACACAAACTGCTTCTGTTAATGAATACTGGTCCATCTCAACCAGTTTCCCAGTGAACACTGTGTTCGGAACTGCATGGAATGAATACTTGTAGTCTGGTGACTGGTATCTCACAAAAGGCCATTGCTCTTAATTAAGGAGGTGTTTTGCACAGACCGTGGGCTATCAGACCACAGCGAGCACATTTCATGTAATAATTAGTCATTCAGTTAAGCTACACTAATCTGCTGTCGTATAAATACTGCACGTACTTACTATCACATTGTTACAATTATTTACAGATCAATATATTAATTCTTTGGACAGTGTGTAATAACAAAGTGAGAGGAAGGAGATACTGGAATGATCATAAGTTTTATACTAGCTGGGATGTTAAGAGGATTATGAAGAAGTATTCTCAATACTAACACAGTCACTGCTTTCATAGGGGCTTACAAGTTATGACAACAACACAAAACAGGACACACAGTAACATTTATCTTAAAAATAATATATGCAAGATACTGACTGTAAATCTTTCACGTTATACAGAAGGTACTGTGTTTTCTGTGGGGGCTACTATTTGTAAGAAGCAATCTTTACTACAATAATCAGAAACAAATATGATATCGACATAACGTCATGCCAATAAGAATAACTGATGTTACAACATTCCATGTCTTATGCGAAAAAACTATGCAACGCAAACTGAAAAGTGTGGCAATAGTGCCGCGTGGGATTAGCCCAGCGGTCTATGGCCTGTGAGGGCATACTTTGCCCTCACATTTTTATGGCTTTTATGTGAAAATTTCATACCAAATGTCATGTATCACCTGTCACAAATGTTCATTAGCTTTTAGTCACTGTTGAAAATGTTCCTTTGAAGAAAGATAAAGTCTGTACAGTTTATTTCATAAGAGAAATTCCCACAAAGGGCAAGCTTCTGCATTTAGTACGTGTTCAGTGTGGATGTTATGTGATGACACGTACTGTGCAACATTGTGAAAGAATCATTCCAGGTACAATTAATTATTAACCATTATACAGGTTGTCCATGATTATCTTTACAGATTTGGGATTTTATAACTTTAAAGATAAAGGTAATAACAAGTGGTTTTCAACAAGTGATAGTTAATTCATATATAAAAAAAAGAAAAGGCGCTGCAGTCATGGACTGTGCGGCTCGTCCCGGCGGAGGTTCGAGTCCTCCCTCGGGCATGGGTGTGTGTGTATGTCCTTAGGATAATTTAGGTTAAGTAGTGTGTAAGCTTAGGGACTGATGACCTTAGCAGTTAAGTCCCACAAGATTTCACACACATTTGGACATTTTTGTGGCAATTGTACTCACATTCACTGTCTTCACCACGGCTTGGATTCACAACACTTCATGAATCATTCATCCTTTGTTGTCTGTAGTAGCTGTAGCGTCATTATGTACTTATGATATACTATCACGTCAACTTCAGTTCAGCTAAATAACCAATCACTTCATAATATACTTCGTTAAATTTTCATTCATTATAGCTGGCATAATAAGCTGTGGTATGTAACGATTCAAAACAGGGAAAAGGATAATAGTTTGAATTTGATCTTCATGAATAGAAATGTTCACACGACAGTGCACTTTAAAATTTTAAGACATTATTATTACAAAGAATCACTCAACAGAAAGAATGGGTTCGTCTCAACAAGTGATACAGCTACTAATTTTGGGCTTTAGTACGCCTTCACTGACTTCGTCAATAACCACATCATAGAACTCAAGATGAATCTTGTCTTACGATCTGTCTTTTGTGCAGTTTCTGCCATTTAGAATATCTAATGCGCAACCCGTTTCTTCCACATTTCCAATAGACCTGTTTGTGGCGAAACACAAGTTAATCGGTACAACTAAACAAGCTGCGGTTTTCCTGCTGATAAAAGACAACTGGTTTTTCTTCTTGTAATATAGAAAAGTCTCCACAAATTGAGGACAATCGGGAAATAACTTTTCAGGAAAATTGTGCCGTGTCTGTTGCCTACTGTCTGCAACTGTATCAGAACTGGCATTCCACTGAACTCAGTGTAAGCGAGCTCGCAAGATTGTTGTGGACCTCCGCCGACTTCTCTTTGGCATACCAACTTATTCTTACAATATATCTTGCCAATTTTTATAGCAGAACTCTCTTATACATATAATATCAAGAAATGACAAATTGTTATTCTTTGTTATATCCATATATTCTGCTCATTAATTGTTAAATATCTAGTACATACCTTAATTTAACAGTTCTCGCTGCGAAAAAGTGTCAAATAAAATAGACCGAGTATGCATTAGGCATGAAGTGTGGTATCACCTGTAGGTGGAGATGGGCATACAAAAGCCTGAACTTAGCACTGAGAGCGGTATGTGTGTCGTAATTAGGTGGGTGGAGACATATATTGTGATATAGCGAGTCGTGATTTTTCCGCTTCTCAAAAGACGCAAGGCGTCGAGTGCACCGACAATGACCCGTTTAATCAGCAGTTTGCCTCGTTCATGTCACATTTGGTTCTCAAATGGTTTGGAAGTATTTTTAGTTCCATGTCCTGAGCCCACTCGTCAGGTTACCGCCTACAGGAACCGTGAAGTGTTTTTCAATATTCTCAGCTACAAGGTGTTGCATTTTCTTCCACATTTTCATGATTAGGACACTGCTGTATTCCAGCATGACAACAGAACTGTTCACAAGACTGTACGCTACGTTCCTGGTTTGACGAATCCATCGCACATCGACAGACCCGCTAATAACTCGATGTTAATCCATTGGAAATGTCAGAGACTGGAACAGCGGATGAAGCGTAGCTATCAATATCCCCGCACTTAGGTAGATCTGCAGTGTACGGCATTTAAAAATCAATGAATGTATTCAGCTCGATACTGCATGGATAAAATTTGTGAGCTCTAACCTGAGTTAGCTCGATGGGATTCAAGAAGGCGCAACTGGCAGGCAATCCATTCGCCTAATATCCTCTTGTTCTAAGAGGTCATCCATCTGCGCTATTCCTGTGGTCGCGCATTGAGATCCATAAGAATGAAGTCGGGGCCAAACGCACCCCTGAAGAGACCCACGGGAGGAAGGAGTACAGTCTCAGAACAACATTGACCGGTGAGTACACCGAATTTGGTGGTCTGTATGTCCAAGCGGCATTATACCTCCCCGTACAATAACACTTGGACTACCAGAATAACCATCTTCGGTAATGTGTGTTTTTTTTATAAGTTTGTTGGCTTTCGGTTCGTGCCCATACACTCATTTCAACAGTGGAATGTCAGTTATGACGATACGAATGTAAGTACAGCACAACAGCAAGTCACCAAAGGGTAAACTCTCCGACCAGAGCGGGAGTTGAACCCAGGCCTCGTTGGTTAGCCTCCTACCGTGCTGACCGTACAGCTACCGAGGCCGACTTCGAGAAAATTCCTGAGGGTATTACGTACCCTCATATGGCAGTGAGACATCCCTAGAAAGCTGCTTCCGTCCTTAAGTTTTACACACCAGTGTATGAGCTAGGAAAGGGATTATTCCTATGCTCAATTCAAATGGCATCGAGTAACCACCAATAATGTCTCATTCTATGACGCTGTGATTCTATGGACAAATTTTGAGTGTAACACAGGAAATCAGTTGACAGTCAGGTAATGTATTACTATATACCACTACTTCACGTTCATTGACTTGATAAATGCTAGTAATGAAACTTACTTCCATGTCTACTGCATTAACGCTTGCGAGTTTTAGATGTCTTCACTCCGGTTGTGGAAGTTTCCGTACATACCAGAATGAGATTTTCACTCTGCAGCGGAATGTGCGCTGATATGAAACTTCCTGGCAGATTAAAACTGTGTGCCCGACCGAGACTCGAACTCGGGACCTTTGCCTTTCGCGGGCAAGTGCTCTACCATCTGAGCTACCGAAGCACGACTCACGCCCGGTATTCACAGCTTTACTTCTGCCAGTATCCGTCTCCTACCTTCCAAACTTTACAGAAGCTCTCCTGCGAAACTTGCAGAACTAGCACTCCTGAAAGAAAGGATATTGCGGAGACATGGCTTAGCCACAGCCTAGGGGATGTTTCCAGAATTAGATTTTCACTCTGCAGTGGAGTGTGCGCTGATATGAAACTTCCTGGCAGATTAAAACTGTGTGCCCGACCGAGACTCGAACTCGGGACCTTTGCCTTTCGCGGGCAAGTGCTCTACCATCTGAGCTACCGAAGCACGACTCACGCCCGGTACTCACAGCTTTACTTCTGCCAGTATCCGTCTCCTACTTTCCAAACTTTACAGAAGCTCTCCTGCGAAACTTGCAGAACTAGCACTCCTGAAAGAAAGGATATTGCGGAGACATGGCTTAGCCACAGCCTAGGGGATGTTTCCAGAATGAGATTTTCACTCTGCAGCGGAGTGTGCGCTGATATGAAACTTCCTGGCAGATTAAAACTGTGTGCCCGACCGAGACTCGAACTCGGGACCTTTGCCTTTCGCGGGCAAGTGCTCTACCATCTGAGCTACCGAAGCACGACTCACGCCCGGTATTCACAGCTTTACTTCTGCCAGTATCCGTCTCCTACCTTCCAAACTTTACAGAAGCTCTCCTGCGAAACTTGCAGAACTAGCACTCCTGAAAGAAAGGATATTGCGGAGACATGGCTTAGCCACAGCCTAGGGGATGTTTCCAGAATGAGATTTTCACTCTGCAGCGGAGTGTGCGCTGATATGAAACTTCCTGGCAGATTAAAACTGTGTGCCCGACCGAGACTCGAACTCGGGACCTTTGCCTTTCGCGGGCAAGTGCTCTACCATCTGAGCTACCGAAGCACGACTCACGCCCGAGTTCGAGTCTCGGTCGGGCACACAGTTTTAATCTGCCAGGAAGTTTCATATCAGCACACACTCCGCTGCAGAGTGAAAATCTCATTCTGGAAACATCCCCTAGGCTGTGGCTAAGCCATGTCTCCGCAATATCCTTTCTTTCAGGAGTGCTAGTTCTGCAAGTTTCGCAGGAGAGCTTCTGTAAAGTTTGGAAGGTAGGAGACGGATACTGGCAGAAGTAAAGCTGTGAGTACCGGGTGTGAGTCGTGCTTCGGTAGCTCAGATGGTAGAGCACTTGTCAGTCTGCTTTCGGCTGCGGTGGGGCGAGGACGTCCGCTGCGCCCCGCCGTGCGCGACCGTGAGCGCTTGCTTGTGTTTACCTTCTCGCGGCGCGAGTTGTATTAGTTTCAAGTTCGGTGCGACTATGGCACACACATGGCGCCACGATACGATCAAAATTACCTTCCAACCAGATCACGCGCGTCCTCGAGCCTATGAAATAGAACAGTTCATACGAGACGATCTACGTTTAAATCCGGCGACTGTCGTCGGAATACATTTTTCTATAACGGCGAGCGTGGTTTATGTTAAAATGACCAGTGCAGAGGTCTGCGCGAGAGTGGTGTCTAAATACTCGAACTCTCTCAGATTCAAACATTCTGACGGGCATATCGGTGCAGTGACGGTGGATCATGCAGGCATGGGCCTAAGGACTGTAAGGGTGTTTGAGCTCCCCTTCGAGGTCCCAGAGGAAGTTGTCAAGGCCGCCTTCCGACCGTACGGCAATGTTATCAACCACGTTGCAGAAAAGTGGCAAACGTTCTCGACGTATAAGGTCTACAATGGTGTGCGCCAAATTAAAATTGAGCTCAAGAAACATGTGCCGTCCTATTTGAACATCGGTGGCTGTCGTGCAATCATCATGTACGACGGTCACCCGCGTACCTGTTCCGGATGTGGGCAGGAAGGCCATGTTCGATCGAGCTGCTTACAACGTCGAATTACGCAGATACCAGTGGGAGACTCCGTTTCCCCGACGGGGACGACAATCCTGCCCCTCACGTACGCTCAGACGACGATGCGCACCATAGTTGCGGACAAAACGGGCGATCAGACACACCCATCGACGCCAGAAGTACTAAGGGAGGAAGAGGAAGGACCCCCGATGCCAACCCATATGTCGCCCCCTCCACAGCAACAACAGCAGCAACAGTCCCACGGACTCCAGACGCAACGTAACATCCAGAACGCGATGGACGTGGACGCGAACATTGTCCCGACCGCGGCTTTCCTAGCGGAAGGTGATACGACGCTGGATTGCCTCCCACATTCGGATACGGATGTCCACGTTCGCAAGCAACGTTCGCCTCGACGACGGAAGCGACGTCGGCGGACCCCTTCAGACGATTGCCTCCTACACACGGCCGGTCAAGACGGTGACATCTCCTCAGACGGCATGGATGCTGCGCCTGCTGAGAATCTAAGTGGTGTAGACGGTTCAATTGCCCATACCACGAGTGCCAAGTTACTTCTTGCACCACGGATTCAGCAGGTCGCGTCGATGGATGGCGCTCCGTCTACCTCTACCAAAGACGACGTACGTGCGGGAGATTTAGGTGCCGATCAGCTACACAGCATCGTGTTGCAGCCACTGTGGTCGGACGATGTTGAGGAACTTCCTAAAGAGGGCACGGGTGACAGCGGAGGGGGTGGCATTGGAGATGCCACTCCTATCGTAAAAGACGCATAATTTGTAACGAATTTGGTAGGTCCGGCATCTCTTGCGGTTAGCTTTGATTGCCATGGGGTCTACCCTAGGTGAAGAGGCTAGGCAGCACACCTTTCGCCTAGCCACAATCAATATCAACGCGATAAGGGCACCACACAAACTGACAATGCTACAACGCATGCTTGATGCGGCGGACGTCGACGTGGCCCTCTTACAGGAAGTATGTGTCGCTAGTTTCCCTGACTTCTACGGATATACCGCCCACATCTCCCACGCCTCTTCTACCGATTGTGGTGTGGCTGTTCTGCTACGGGACGGTTTGGAGGCTACGGACGTACTGTACTTTCCGAGTGCAAGAGCCATGGCAGTAACTGTCAACGGTGTACGACTCATCAATGTCTATGCCCCTTTAGGATCAGGGAGACGGAGAGATCGGGCCCGCTTCTTTTCGGAAGATATCACACGTCTATTTATGGGCCGCATAGACGATATGGTGATCGGAGGAGATTTTAACTGTACATTATCTCCGTCTGATCAGCAGCCACATCACGTCCCGTGTGCGGAATTGGAAATGCTAGTGCGTGACCTCCACCTGATTGACACGTGGCGCCATATCCATGGCCCAGCTCCTGGATACACCCACTATACAAGTCATTCATCAAGTCGGTTAGACAGGATTTACGTCACAAGCACTCTTTCGACGGCGACGAGAGGAGCAGAGCTCTGGCCCACTGCATTCACCGACCACACAGCCTATATTTGCACCATTGCCCTCCCAGCTGCACGTGTGTGGCGCAGTAGGCCCCCCTGGAAACTGAACGTCGCCCATCTGGACGAGCCGACATGTAAACGTGCTATCGAAGAGTCGTGGAACGCGTCCTTACAGCGTCGTGGTCGTTACCGATCGACCCTCAGTTGGTGGATTGAATGTGCGAAGCCTGCTCTTAGGCGCACCTTCATGGCTTACGGCCGAGAAGCGGCGGCATGGAGGAGGAGCACGGAAAACTTTTATTACACCGTCCTACGGGAATGTCTTGCTATGGAGCCCTCACCTGACCGGCAGATCAGTCAATCGCGCGAAAGCGCAACTCATCTCCTTAGCACGCCATCATTTACAAGGCGCTGTTATACGGTCGCGTGCTCCAGACATGATACAATCAGAAAGGCCATCTATGCACCACGTGCTCCTAGAACGCAGGAGGCGCCGTAGGGCACTGGTAACCGACATGATAACGGACGACGGACGACACGTGGCAGAACAAGCAGATATAGCAGAAGCCTTCTATGGGCATTACGCTCAACTTTATTCAGCAGTGCTCCCTGATATGGCGACGGTAGACTCCGTTTCAGCACATGTCCACGGTACAGTTCCACCAGACATGGTACCGACTTTACTGGGAGAAGTGACAGAAGAGGAAGTGCTCGACGCCATTGGTAAAGGTGCTCCCCATAAATCACCAGGAATCGATGGATTACCATTAGAGTTCTATCGAGCATTTAAACAACTGTTGGTACCGTGTTGGGTTGAAATTTGTCAGGAATTGATGTCCCCGGGTATACCGCTGCCTGCAATGTCCGCGATTATCGCCCCTTAACGTTATTGAACAGCGACTTCAAGATCTTTTCGAGGCTGCTATCAGAACGTCTTTAGGGCACACTATTGCACGTCCTGTCCAGCGATCAGATGTCCTTGGGGGGGACCCAACAACATCAGAACTGCGTTATGTCGTTACAGAGATCTCATCTCCCTTGCAAGGGTGAGACGTTTGCCGGCAGCCCTGGCGTCTATCGACTTTAGCCAGGCTTTTGACCGTGTGGGCCACACTTTCCTCACTGTCGTTCTACGGCGCATGGAATATCCCGACCCCTTTATCACAGTGTTGACACGCCTTCTGCATGGGGCTACTTCTCGAGTTCTTGTTAATGGAAGACTGACGGCACCCATGCCGATCCGCCGATCAGTACGACAGGGATGTCCATTATGAACATTGTTATTTGCATTGGCCTTAGAACCCTTGTTGTGTGGTCTCCGAGACAGGCTCACTGGGATACAGTTCGGCGGCTCCATCTATCGCTGCACCGCATATGCGGATGATTTGATGGTCGTCATACGAGGAGCTGACGATATGGCCGCGACGTTGGACTGGATTGCTACCTACGGTACAGCTTCTGGTAGCCAAATCAACGTTGACAAATCTGTCGCCTTGAGCATCGGGATTGGGCTACCGTAGGAACACATTGCCCCCTTACACTTCAGTGATACTGTCCGCTGCTTGGGCTTAGATTTCATGAACGACATGCGACGCGCGACGACGCTCAATTATCGACGCCTTCTTCATCAAATTAGGGCCGGAATTGCAAATCAGCGCTTGCGATCCCTCAACATCGTTCAGCGGGCGTATTATGCCAATGTATACCTTGCGTCCCGCATACCGCATGTCGCCCAAACGCAACCCATCCCGAAACCCTTGGCTCGTAGCATTATGGCAGCGCTGGGATACTTCGTCACTGCTGGTATGTTACTGAAGATCAGATACGTATCTCTTACTCTCCCCAAGGAAAAAGGTGGTCTCGGCCTAGTCAACGTCCATGATAGGGCCATTGCCCTCTATGTTAGCTCACATTTATGTCTGCTGCGCCGTTGTCCTACGAGCCTCACGAGTCTGCTTCTGAAGGCGCTACGACCTACTTCACTAAGTGCGCCGGTGCCACTACAAGACATCCCAGCGCCCCTCTTTTATATAGGACGTTTCTATTTAGAACAAAGTTATTGCAGTGTAGCGCTCACGACACCACAAATGGCCACGACTCGACGCATTTATCACGACATGATGCAACGCCACCCCCTAAATGTGGTCGAACTAAAATATCCTGACGTACGGTGGCGCGTTGTGTGGAAGACTGTACACGATGCCATGCTTGATTCCGACGTTGTTTCCCAATGGTACGTAGTCGTTAATGGGAAGCTGGTGACGCAAGAACGTCTCTACAATATCCACATGGCAGAATCTCCTAATTGTGTGGGTTGTAACACTGTAGATTCTGACGAGCACCGCCTCAGCTGCGGAGAGGCGGAACCGGTTTGGCACCTAGTGCGGCAGATGCTGGCTTATGTCTTGCGAGTTAGGCCGGAGCATATATCTGCACGCACGTTATTATTTCCGGATGAGACATTTTACCCCAAGACTCGAACCAACTCCGTCACCTGGATACGTGGACATGCGGTCCATTACCTCTGTCGTGACGGACACAAGAATTTCCTTGACTTCTGGCTCTATTTGCAAGAAAGACATCATGCTATTTCCGGGCATACCAGATATCGACAATGCTTCGCAAACTACCTATGGAGCGCCTTTCACAGCCCCCCGTGCAGCTGGAATGTTCCAGGCAGTGGCAGATGAGGTCAGAACAAACTGCAAACGAGCATATATTGAACAATCTTTATCAGTGGGCGCAGTCAATGGGAAGCCTAACTACGACGTGGTAGCTTTCTTTTTCATGTTATTTACGTTTAATATCTTCGATGGTGTCTACATTCTGTTTTAGTTTTCCAGGCTTGATTAACTATGGCTGTTCGCACATTGATACCTATATAAATAAACAAAAAAAAAGATTAAAAAAAAGTGGGCAGGAGACCTGCGTTTAGAATCCTAATAAATACACAAGAACAAACTAAGAACAAAATGAACAACAAATCAAATATAATAACGTATTATACCCTTTCCTTTCTCCTTTTATTATTTTTTTATATTAAAAGTTCAGAGGCATATTTAATTTTTGTTGCGTTCGCAAAATCTAAAGTGGTGGCGAACGGCCGTCCTAGTTAACTGTAGGATGAAAGTGGCGGTGGCACTATCTTTGTTTTTAGGTTAGATAGGTGAAAAAAAAAACAAAAAAAGAGGCGCGCAGTCAAAAAAAAAAACTTGCCCCCGAAAGGCAAAGGTCCCGAGTTCGAGTCTCGGTCGGGCACACAGTTTTAATCTGCCAGGAAGTTTCTTTCCGTACATAGTTTTTGTAGAGCAATTTATGTACTTGCCGCATGGACGGGAGTTTGTGGAGTGGGCGCGACACCAGTACAAGTCTCAGTCGGAACTAAAAATCATCTGGCGGGAGCGACGTGCCCTTTTCCCAGCGGGATACAAAATTTATAACTTTCTCATTATGTACGAGCTCTCTTTGGAATAATTTTTCGTTAATATGAAAGTTTCATCAGCGTCCTGAATAATCGACCATCACCGTGGACGAAAAGCGTAATTCCAGGATGGCGAAATTTATCGCTCCTCGGAGAACCGGAGCGTTCTCCGTCGACTGCGGGGAAGGCTGCGATGCAAATCAGCAGCTACTTCTGTGGCGTTTCATTACCGCCCGCTTTCTCTTCCGTCCCCAGGGCTGCAGAACTAAAAGCGCTGCCGTTTATCTCTACTCAGCCTCAGGGACAAAATGGAAACACATATATCGCGGCAGGCCGTAAAGAAGCGTATCTCGCTCATTCAAGACAGGCGGCGCACCTGCGTATGGAAGAGCAGTCTTTCTACTACAGCATACTATGCCAAAAACAGCATTAGCGTTGGTTGTCCTCATACAATTTAAATATCGGTAAAGATATAATTGAACCTCCGATTTGGTGATCGACTGTGTAATTAATTATGTACCCTGTGCAAGAATTATATCTGTGGAATAAGGTCAGTGCTCGATACCAACAAAAGAAGAAGCAGAACGAAGGCAAATACAACCTGTAAACAGTAACATGTATCTGAATCAGAAGCAGAGTTGTCTTTCGATCCGACACCGAGTTAGAGTGGCAGACAGATTTCCAGTATCTAACCTGTCACACAGTTAATGAAATGCTAATAATTCAAGGGCCCATCGGCTTGCTTTCGGATCCACGTTGTTCCTCAGCTACTGCAGAAAGCAAATTGGAGATGGAGTACCCTAGCCACTGAAATTACTGAAAAACTGTCGTCTCCTAAATATTTTTAGTAATATTGCCCAGTGTCTTTCTTATATTTCTTCTTTTCTATTGTCTTCTATTTCCTCTCTCTGTCGTACGTTTTATTATGATTAGTTCCTTACTAATACTTCTGTATTATATTTCTTCTCTCGTAAAATTAGGTAGAGTGTAATTTTAAGAGGTATTACTTAATTAAGGATCATAAATTGCTTAGCAGAAACAGGTGCAGATCAATTCGTTGTCGGAACGATCGTCCGTCGGCAGGGCACGATATCACAACAAAAAATGAGTATTTTAAGAAATAGCAACAGAAATGTATAGGAATTCCATACAACTAACCTGTTATGTAAAACCATACGGTCCGCATTTGTTACCTAAACGCCGGCTGGGGTGGCCGAGCGGTTCTAGGCGCTACAGTCTGGAACCGCGCGACCGCTACGGTTGCAGGCTCGAATCTTGCCTCGGGCATGGATGTGTGTGATGTCCTTAGGTTAGTTAGCTTTAAGTAGTTATAAGTTCTATGGGACTGATGACCTTAGAAGTTAAGTCCCATAGTGCTCAGACCCATTTGAACCATTTTGTTACCTAGACGAAAACTACACTCCTGGAAATGGAAAAAAGAACACATTGACACCGGTGTGTCAGACCCACCATACTTGCTCCGGACACTGCGAGAGGGCTGTACAAGCAATGATCACACGCACGGCACAGCGGACACACCAGGAACCGCGGTGTTGGCCGTCGAATGGCGCTAGCTGCGCAGCATTTGTGCACCGCCGCCGTCAGTTTCAGCCAGTTTCCCGTGGCATACGGAGCTCCATCGCAGTCTTTAACACTGGTAGCATCCCGCGACAGCGTGGACGTGAACCGTATGTGCAGTTGACGGACTTTGAGCGAGGGCGTGTAGTGGGCATGCGGGAGGCCGGATGGACGTACCGCCGAATTGCTCAACACGTGGGGCGTGAGGTCTCCACAGTACATCGATGTTGTCGCCAGTGGTCGGCGGAAGGTGCACGTGCCCGTCGACCTGGGACCGGACCGCAGCGACGCACGGATACACGCCAAGACCGTAGGATCCTACGCAGTGCCGTAGGGGACAGCACCGCCACTTCCCAGCAAATTAGGGACACTGTTGCTCCTGGGGTATCGTCGAGGACCATTCGCAACCGTCTCCATGAAGCTGGGCTACGGTCCCGCACACCGTTAGGCCGTCTTCCGCTCACGCCCCAACATCGTGCAGCCCGCCTCCAGTGGTGTCGCGACAGGCGTGAATGGAGGGACGAATGGAGACGTGTCGTCTTCAGCGATGAGAGTCGCTTCTGCCTTGGTGCCAATGATGGTCGTATGCGTGTTTGGCGCCGTGCAGGTGAGCGCCACAATCAAGACTGCATACGACCGAGGCACACAGGGCCAACACCCGGCATCATGGTGTTGGGAGCGATCTCCTACACTGGCCGTACACCTCTGGTGATCGTCGAGGGGACACTGAATAGTGCACGGTACATCCAAACCGTCATCGAACCCATCGTTCTACCATTCCTAGACCGGCAAGGGAACTTGCTGTTCCAACAGGACAGTGCACGTCCGCATGTATCCTGTGCCACCCAACGTGCTCTAGAAGGTGTAAGTCAACTACGCTGGCCAGCAAGATCTCCGGATCTGTCCCCCATTGAGCATGT